>NC_084466.1:145141650-145801650 GCF_027409185.1 Cynocephalus volans | reverse complement strand
TGTGTAGACATTGTGCATACTTTTCCATATCTAGTTGATACTATCACACTGTAACTCTAAAACGTGGAAATCATGGCCCCATTTTACAGAGGAAGAAACTCAGAAGCCTAGAGATTGCCGAAAGTCTCATAGCTATTAAACTTGATGTCAGAATTAGAACCCATCCCAAATCCCCAACAATATTCCCTCTCCCGTGCTGCAAGGTTACAGCAGTGCTGCTACGTATGGGGTGGACTGCACAATCTCTACAGCTGTATATGGCAGTTCTTTTCACTTGCATTGCAAAAGTGAAAACTTGGAACTTAATTTTTGTTCCACACGTTTTGTAGAGACAATTACTGATGGAGGCCAATCCTGAGCCTGATCCTCTTAAGCATAATCAACACCTAGACAGAAGGAAAAGGAGGAGTACTGGAAGCATGAAGTCAGGGTACCTCAATTGTGGGAGAAGTAACTTTCTCTGTGTGGGAGAAAAAGCTCTCAGCAAAGAGAAGATCCTGAGCTCCCCAAGCTGCAACCTGTATCAGCACTGAGAAGTCCTGGACAGACAGAAAAGTAGGTGGGGAGCTGGGGTGTCTGGCAGATCTCTCCCTAAAAGTTTTCAAGTAAGATTTTTATAAATTCTAATGCACATGGGATTACAGAATGGAAATCAGCACAAAAATAGGATTTGCTTTATAGAAATTTACCGTGTAGCCGAGTGCTATCACACATAGTCTGTAAGGTGGGGGAGAGCTGAAATCACAGCACCGTGATCACTGTCTGTGCAAGTTCACTTGCTTTAAATGTTATATTTACAACCATTTCCCCTTTTTGCTCTATGTTGGTGCATGACCAGTAGACTGAGACTATTTCAAACAAAAGGTCTCTGAGGGCCAAGGTTGTGTCAATTTGACTTGCTATGTGGAATACCAGTCAGAGCCCAATAGGCATTGTAGGAATTTACAATGTTATTTTGGGTTGGTAATTATGATTAGGCTATAGCTTAAATCTGAAGCAATTCAGCAGTAAAATTGAGACTAAAATGTGGGGTCATTGCCTCCCAGCAGTCCCAATCAAATTACTGGTGCATGAGGATGGCACTGAGATTTTAGGGAAGGAGATCGCCCTTTAAAATAGTTCGTTCAAACTGGAAAGCCTTCCGGACAAGCACCGAGAAGGAGCTGACTCACTAATGTGCCTGCAAACACTTTAAAACTGTACTTTAAATGATGCTCTGCTTTGAACAGATAATTGGCCCAATTCTTCCCTTTCTCTGCATCTGTAACTCCCATTGAAGTCAATGAGAATTGCATATTCAAAAGGGATGAGAGAACAAAGTTGCAGGTTGAATTAATGGGATAAAGGACTGCAGATCTCTTAAAGCTTGTGCAATTAAATTGTGGCCTTGCACAATTCTCTAGGGTCACCAGCAATTTGCTGGCCTAGGAAAGCCAGCTGACTTCACTCTCAGAGGTGTCACAATTTATAGAATGCGTTTTCTTAGACACTAACACGTGATGCTTCGCACCTCAAAAATCTACCTCTTCACTCTAATCTCTTTAGAACGTGACATCTTGGAGTCTGGGATTTTATTCACATGCCCTTATCACCGGGTAAGATCATCAGTCAATCAAGAGGCCAAAAATCTTGAATTAAAAGTCATGCACAACTAAGCACATATGAATATCTTATTTTTCTATAAAACATTTTTATGCATATATATATATGTATGTGTGTGTGTGCGTGCATGCGTGTGTGTGTGTGTGTGTGTGTGTGTGTGTATGCTGTCTTTCCCAACTAGAATGAAAGCTCTAATGGGCAAGAACTTTGTTTTATCACTACATCCTTACCACTTGACCTGGTTGCTATTGTCCAATATTTTTCATTTCCAAAGCATTTAAAAGCATATTTGACTAGCTATTCATAAAGCTACAAGAACAATATTTCAATATTTGCCTTTAAATTTTTTCCCTCCACTGAAAGGTAAGAAGATATAATTTACTAACCACCTACTATACCTTAGTTTCTCTTCTAATACTTTTTTCTTTCAATGAATTCTCACAACAGTGGGGTGGGATGTCTTTGTTACATATACAGAAACGGAGGCTTAGAGAAATTAAATAACTTTGCCAAGGACACAGAACTAGGAAGGAGCAGAGCTGAGGTTTGAATCTGCTTCTGATTCAAAGCCAATATTCATTTCTCTTTATCTCATGCTTAACTTTTGAAAAATAGGGAAAGGGAACATATTTATAAAATGGAAAGGTCTCAACCAGTCCACAGTAAGAAACAATGATTATGACATGGCCATCAGCATGGGAAAGTACCGAGCAAGTGTCCAGATAAGCTGAAAGGGAATCAAGTGACAAGAAGGAACAGGCTGGGACTAGCTCTCCAGCAGAAATCCATGAGACACTTGAAGGCCTTGCCCGTCACTCACTCACTGGTGATGGCAGGACCCCTCAAGCTGAGTACCTAAGTGGCATAAACATATCTCCATGTGCTTTGACTCATTTTGGTGGCCTGTTCCAGTCCCCCAAATCCCTGCTCTTCAGTCGACACAACGTCAGAATTCCATCATTTCCACACATTTTCTGGACCAGAGCAGATTTCTTGCTCTCCAGCCATATCTTTCCCCAGTGTTTTCTGTTTTCCCTCACACACCACCCTCCCAATCTCTTCCTGAAGTGTTGCAAACTCTAACCACATTCCCCATTTGTACTTAACGTATACGTAAATCTACATCAGTATAGGGGCCCACAATTTTGGAATCACAGTCTGGGGGTACCCACGAGCAGTCTGGACATCCATAAAGTTCTATGCCATGTATTGTAACTCCACCTCCACCTATGCTTTCTGCACTGGCTAACGCTGTCCAGGACTCTGGGAGCTGCTTCTGTCCTCCTTAACTAAACCATGCTGGGAGTGCTGGGGAGGGTACAAGCACTTTTCTGTGAGTGGAAGCGGAAAGCTGTCTATGAGCCAGAGGCAGTGGTAACACTAAAACCTACCATTTGTTGTTTATGCTGTGCCAGGTATTGCACTAGTTGAGCCCCTTTACCTGGACTATTTAATTTAATCCTCCCACACCCCTATGAGGTTGAGGCAACTGTGGCTTGACAGCAGTTAAGCACTTTGGCTAAGGGTTTGCAACTAGTATGCAACAAAACTGGGTTTTGAACGAAGTGTCCTAACCCTGGAGCTGGTACTCATAACCACAGCGCTGAGTGATTCTGGAGCCATCTCTGGAAGCCAGGATAGGTGGGGGTGATCAAAGGACTTGAGACTGGGTTGGCGGAGGGCATCTGCATAATTACGCAATTGGAATTATATTTAAGATGCTGATGACAGCTGGGGATATGAATGTTTTCTATGTGGAAAGGAATGAAAATTAGGAATCAGTTAAAATATTCTCTTATCCATATACTGCAATTTAGCTTATACAGTACTTTCACAGTTTATTATCCACCCCACTAATAATCTCCTCTCTCTGGGGCCTGCATTCTATGCTAGCATCATGGCTGCCTCAGTGCCTTCACCACACTGCAGTTTTGTTTCACGTTATCTCACAATTCTGCTGCTGAGGTGGGCGTAGGGGACATTGGGAGTAATTAGGAGCTCTGGACAGTCTAGTCACTCTGCCATGAGCACATGGTTAGTAAGCGGCAGCAGCCAGGGCATCTGGTCCTCAGCTCTGGGCTCCCTCCCTGCCTTTTATGCCCTCTAAGGTGTAGCGAGGGTCCCTGTCCCTTTGCCATTGCTACCATATGAAGACCGATTGCATTCTTCCAGGATTTTAGGTGAATGAATTGTGGTTTGACACTTCTCCATTGCCTTAAATATTCTTTGCATTATTGATATACCACAAGCTGTATGATAATTCATGTAAATATTTCTTACTGTTATTTATCTAAGCTTCCAATTTTCTTCTATTATAAGTAATGGTGGATCATTTCTGCTTTTGAGTATTTGACCAAATTTTTGATTGTTTTCTTAAGGTAGATTTCTAAAAATGAAATCACTGAGCCCAAGAGTATGAACTATTTTGAAGCTCTTGATACACAGTCCCAATTTATTTTACAGAAGGACTTATTACACTCTACCAACAGTGTTTAAGACATACCTGTTTCATTACATGACCCCCCCACACATATAAAATACATATTTAATTTTTGTTAAGTTGACAGGTAAGGATTGTTGTCTTAATATCTATTTTATTGACTAGTTACTAGTTAGACCACAAGCTTTTAATATTTTTATTAGTCTATTTATCAATTGCTTCTTTGTATATTTTGTTCCTTTTTGTATTGATGTTAGGTTTTCCTTATTAATTTGTGTGAGCTCTTCCTATAATGAAAAAATCAATACTTTATCATGTTTGTTTGTAATTTTTCTCTAGATGTCTCCCTTGTTTTAGCTGCCTTTTATATCTTCATTATCAATGGTGACTTCTAGAACTAGGCCGCACTGTCTCCTGTAGTTCTCCAGGCCAAATGCTTCCTGTCATCCTGACGGGTGGGAAGCTGTTTAAGTCAGAAGCCTGAGATGAAATCATTTAATGGTCTTCTGTTAGCACATGGTGTGGTGGTGAGGAAAATAGTACATAAAGGAAGCACACCATACGGGGCTCTATTAAGGTATGCAGACGTAGGAAATGAATCATAAATGATGACTTTCCAGGCTTCAAACTTTCCAACTGAGCATGAAACAAGTTACTGAACTAATAGGCAGCTCAGATAATGAGGAAGCGGGGAGAAACACGGACAGCGCATGGGAAAAGCCAGGCGGCAGCTCCTCGAGTGAGAAACCAGAGCTCATGGACCTGCACTCCTTGGCGCTGGTGGCAGTGCCCGGCACGTCGCAGCTGACTGCTTGGGGCTTGGTGGAGGGAGAATAGATGGGGGACTACACGCTCCTCTCCTGACTGCCATACCCCGTGGCTCTGGAACCATTTTTTAAAATTCAAAATATTTTAACATATATTTGTACATATTTATGGGGTACAGTGTGTTGTTTCAATACATACATATACTGTGCAATGATTCACACAGGGTAGACAGCACAGTTTTGTACCCATTCGTCCACCACTTTTCCTCTCCCCCTGGCAATTTTCTTTTTTAGATTCCACATATGAGTGATGTCATGTGGCATTTGCCTTTTTGTGCCTGACTGACTTCACCTAACATGGTATTTTTCCAGTTCTATCCATGTTGCTGCAAATGATAGGATATCTGCTTATCTGCTTATCTTTTATATATATATATATATATATATATATATATATATATATATAGCTGAATAGTATATATAGCTGAATAGTATCCCATTGTGTTTATATACCACATTTTTTTTTTAAATCAGTTGATCCGTTGATGGACATTTAGGCTGATTCCATTGCTTGGGTACTGTGAGCAGTGCTGTGATGAACATGAGAGTGCAGGTGTCTTTTTGATATATTGATTTTACTCCTTTGGGTATATACCCAGTAGTGGGATAGCTGAGTCATAGGGTAGATCTATTTTTAGTTCTCTGAGGAACCTCCATACTGTTTTCCACAGTGACTGCACCAATTTACATTCCCACCAGCAATGTAGGAGGATTCTTCTGTCTACAGCCACACCACCCTGAGTGCACCTGATCTCATCTGCTCTGTAACTTTAGAAAGGTTAATTGCCTCAATTGGTAAAACTGGGCCTCAATTTCATCATCAGTGAAATGGAAATTATACTGGGTTGTTGCTGAGATTTAGTGAAATAATGATGTGAAAACAACTGAACTATAAAGCAAAAAGGATATGTAAATCTTACATTTTAGTAGTTTTGCTGTAGTTATTTAGTATTTTGAAGGAAAAATTCATTGGGAGGTAGGATGAGGAGTTACAATTTTTCTCAGATGATTAGTCTGGTTTTTTTTCACTCTCCCAGCCTCAACCACCTGACCCACGTTATACATTCAAATGCCTCTAAAAGACAGGCACTGTAGTCATTTAACTTGATCTCTATGGTGACCAGAATAGCCACTGAAGAAAATATTTTGATTAAAAGTCTGCAGAAAAATTCCATTATATACACATTAAAGGTTAGCATAAAATGTTAATTAATGACCTTTCCTAGCTGGATGCATTGGGACGTGGTGATCATTAGAAAGAGATTCACAGATACGATGCTGAGTACTGACAGCGGGTAGGAATTGCCTGGTGTGCAAGTGGAGAGGGCAGGAGGGTGCTTCAGTTACAGGAATGGCATGTACAGAGGTCTGCAGGTTTGAAAGGACCTGGGTCCTGGAAGGCTTCTCTGAGAGTGGGATGGGTGTTGGCAAAACCATTCATCGAAAATTCATCGACCCAGAACAATCAAACTGAACAGGCTTGATGCAGCTCGTAAAAAGTAAAAGAGCTCCATGTGAAGGATGTAAGAACAGAGCAAAGCTGAGAACGTAACAACAGGCTTTCTCCTCCGTTTGCAAAGTCCTGGTCCCTGGGAAGAATGCTCTCCTGGTTTAGGTGTTCTTCCTCCATACGGAAGTGACCTGAGGAGGCTGTAATATTAATGGCACTTCTTGGGTCGTCCTAGGTTGCTTTTTTACCAGGTATTGGAGCCAAGGCATCAGGTGCATGAGGAGAGGTACCCTTCAGGAGTGCCACACCCTGCCCAGAGGGGAGGCTTCTCATGGCCCTTCCCCAGTCTTCTCCAAATCAGGCTGCAACATCCCAAGTAGAAGCTGACTTTCCATTTATTTATTTACTCCTAATGCCCATTGAGAAAAGGGAGGACTCGGTTATTCTTGGTTCTCCCAGCTACTGTATTTAAGGAAGATAAAATTTAATAATGTGTAAAACATCCTTCTGGCCAGGTATCTCTGATCATTACAAAGTTATCTCTAATTTGATGTATGTTCTAAATTGAAACATAGATTTTATCTGAATTTAAACATATTTAGTACATTTCTTCTCTTTTTCCCTTGGCAAGATAATTCTCCTTGTGAGTTCTAGAAAATCCCTCTAATGCTGGTTGACACTTGTCTTCCCCACCTCTTTCTGTTTTTTAATTTATCAATAAACCACAGACAGAACTTTAAGTCACTTCCTCTCTTAGGCATGTCGGGCGTGGCAAGCAGACCCGTCTTGCTGGAGGGTCACATGCAGTAGAAGCAACGGAAGACGAGCTGGAAAGTCAGCACAGCGTCAGATCCTGAAGAGCCTCCTATGCATGCTGACGAGTTAGGCCTTCACCTTATAGGCCTTTGTCTAAGCAGCCTCGATGGCTGTTTTAGGAATCAGATGAAATATTGATTCCTGAGTGTAGGAAGAAGCGGAAAACAGCTACCACTGTTCGCATTTTATACATAAGGAAATTGAGGCATAAAGAGATGAAGGAATTTTCTGAGGCTATCACAGCAACTAAGCAGCAGAACTGACTCTTGCAGTCTGACTGCGCTGCTGCCTTTGACAGCTTTAACTGGCAGGGAGTGAGCAAGACAGAAGCAGCGCAGGGAGAGACGGAAAACAAGTTCACTACCTGCCATGTACATTATCAGTTCACACAAAGTCTTGAAAGGACTTTTCACATGTGCCAATTTTCTAAAAAATAAATTCTGAATAAAAAGTAGTGGAAACTCAGAGGGAAAGCTGTGAAAGGGAAATATTAGTGTGGGCACGCAGACATCACGGCCACACACGTGCACCTGCACACCCACTCCCCTCACCAAGGGTCTATCTCACAGGGTATTGGTATGAAGGGAATAAGAGGGAGATAGTGAATCATACAACTTCCCTATCATTAGGTACTAAAAAAATAACGAGAAGGAAGAGAGGCAGGATGTAAGGTGCATTAGGGAAGCGGTAGATGGAGAGGAGCGAGATGAGCTGATGCGCCTCTGAAAATCACTCACAGCAGTGAGCTTGGCAGTCGCTCAGGTGCCCTGAGGAATCTACTCACCGAGAGTTTGTCAAGTGCCTCTGTGGTCAGCAGAATGATGTCCCTCCATCCCCCAAGGATGCCCACGTGCTAATCCCTGGAATTGATCTTACACGGCAAAAGGGACTTTACAAATGTGATTAAATGAAGGACCTTGAGATGATGAGATTATCCCGGATTATCTGGGTGGGCCAATATAATCATAAAAGTCCTTAAAAGTGGAAGGGGAGGCAGAAGAGTAGGTTGGAGAGATGCAATGTGAGAAAGACTCAGCCAGACCTGGCTGGCTTGGAAGCTGGAGGAAGGAGCCATGGAACCAAGAAATGCAGGTGGCCTCTAGAAGCTGGAAAAAACAAGGGAACAGATTCTTTCCCAGAGCCTCCAGAAGGAATAAAGCTTTGCAGATGCATTGCAGACTTCTGACCTACAGAACTGTAAGGTAATACGTGTGTATTGTCTTAAGCTGCCTAGTTTGTGGTAATTTGTTGCAGCAGCCTTAGGACACTAACACAGCTTCCTACTGCTCAGAACTGTACTAGATGCTGAGAAGGAGTCATGGGATATTTAAAATAAAGCAAACAGGCTGAGGGCTCTGGTCTTATGTGTTCACAGAATCCATGTTTTCTGTTCCCTGTTGCTGCTTACAGAAAATATTTCTCAGAATTAGCAAGTCAGAAAACGGAGAAAGAGGAATAATTCAGGTATTTGCATGGCAATGTACAGGGAAAGTAGCTATTAATTTTTAAAAATTCGTGACTTATTAAACATAAATGAGACAGCGTACGCTTTCTCTTTTGCCTCATTTGGTGTGGCTGCTGCCTACAGAGAAGTAGGCGGCTTGCTGGGTATTTTGTCAAGGACTGAAATCAAGCGAGTTCTTACAAGGCCACTTTAAGACCTTTATGGGCTCCTCTACATGTCATGTCAAACAGTGAAATGTGCTCACATTAAATATGATTTTTATCATAAAATATTTGAAAAGGATTTTATAGTTATATTTTTAAAATACTACAAGTATCTTATATAATATACGATTGGTTGTGATTATTCAGAATGATCTTGCTTACTTGGGAATGCTACTAAATTGAGCAAATTAAACCTACAAATTGTTCGCAAGCTTATTGAAATGTTTATGAATACTAAATTTAACAATAAAATTGGCATTATCGTACATTTTATTGATATTTCTTAATTTCAATTTTGTAAGTTTATTTTGGAGTAAAAATTTTGAGTTAGTTCTCAAACATTTTCATAGGCCCAAGGCCCTTTGCTCCATAGTGCCTGTAGTGGATTGAATTATGTCCTCCCAAAACTCCCTGAAGCTTGAGTTGAGTCCCCCAAGTTTTATGTATTAGGAACTTAGCCCCCACTGTGACTGTTAAGAGGGTGGGAAATCCTATTATGGTAATTGGAGGGTGGAGCTTTGAAGAGAGGATTGGATTGTAGGACCATGCAATGGTGAATGGATTAAAAATGGTGGTCAGGGGCATGGTTCTGAGGGCTTTAAAAGGAGAGGAGACTCTGTCTTTCTCTCTCTCTCTCTCTGCTTCCACCATCTTGCGATGTGAAACCCTTGGGTCACTGACCACCAGATGGACTTCGGATTTCCCAGCCTCAGAAACTGTAAGCAATAAATTTCATTTTCTTTATAAATCACCAGTTCCATGTATTCTGTTATAAGCAACACAAAAATGGACTCATACAGTGCCTAATGATCAAATGTCCTCATGGATAAAATATCAAAACAACAACTACAACTACTGAGCTCAACTATATAAATACTTTTATAGTGTACACATATCAAGAGAGAAGAGTTAAGGTTACTATGGAAACCAGAAAACAAAAATTCTAGCGCTGAATTATTACTAATTCAATTAGCTTGCAACTGCAACTCCCTTGACTGTGACAATAATTATAATCATTTTCATTAATGGGAGGCAGCTGGGTGCGAGGACCAAGTGAATGGACACTGAAGCAAGGCAATGATGGCTGCAAGCCTGGCTCTACCACTCAAGGAGTGTGTGAGGAGTTTCAAGATGGCGGCGGCTGCGGCGGCTGGCGCGGAGTAGCTGAGGTGGAAAAGGTGGCCACTGGGCCTCAGGCAGCCGGGAAACTTGTGGACCTTCCTCTGGCCATCTCTTAAGGGAGGACTGCTGCTGCTGGCCGGTCGTGGGGGCTCAACGCCACTTTGCCCCCGGCAGGAGAGGCTGCCTCATTTACAGGCAACAGCTTTGAAGTGTGGAGCAGGAAAAGAACTGATTCTTAGCTGCAAAAGTGAGTCTTGAAACAGGGAACACGGCGCCAGGGCTGCTGTGGATGCAGCCAGGATCCCGGAGGCTGGGGCCGCACTGAAGGAGGCCAGCTGCCCTATCCAGGATTCGAGGTTTCAGGCCGGCATTAAAGAAGACTCCTGGGAGCGCCCGAGCGGCGCCGCGACTGAACAGCCCGAGGCGGCAGCGCCGAGAACACGGAAGGCAACAAACCAGAGACAGAGCGAGCGCCCGACCTGGCACAGCACTGTGAGTGATCCCTGGCACAGCTCTGTTCGGGGGGTGGATGCCCACGCGGCTCCCCGCCTGCACCACCAGGCCACTCACTGCCCCGGTGCTACCTCCATTTTCCCAGGTGCGGGCAGCTCCGCCCTGCTCGGCCATCACTGAGCCCATTTGCTTGGCCTGGCGCGGGGCTTTCCGGACCCTGCCGGCCGACCTCCTCTCCCACTCCCTCCACGGTTCTCTGGCGGGGCTGGGGGTGTGGGGCGTCCCGACCAGTTTTGGGAGGGCTAGGAAGTACGGGCGGGCCGACTGTCACTCCACCACACCCTGGACTCCGGCCCCGGTAAACTTCCTGTTACTGGGAGGCAGATACCATCTCTGCGACCACCAGTTTGGAAAAAAGCCTAACGAAATTCTGGTTGGGAATAGTGTGGTAGGAGAGTTCCCAGGTCCGCTTGAACCTGCCGGAGAGCAGGCTGCAGGCGGGCACTAGACTCGGTTTATACCGGGGGGATACAAAGGTGAACAAGACCCGAGAAAGATCTACACAGTGCTACAAAGGCACCCAGAGAGACCGGTCGTCTGTGCCTAGCAGAAACCTGGTAGACTTCCTGGGCGAGACGGTGCTGAGCAGGGTCTTGAAGGCCCAGCTGATAGACGAGGGGTGCAGAAGACACGCCCCAACCCAGCACAGTGTGCACAGAGGGGGGAGACGTGCGGCCAGGGAGGCGGAGACTCGACAGAAACCACACACCCGGTGGGGTCGCCACTGCACAATCTAACAGCCTGGGCCAGAGCACACGGAAAGGGGAGAAGTCCTGTACGGAAAGTGAAAGCTCAACAGAGATCACACACCCTGTGGTACGTGATCCACCAGCCCAGCAGAGTACAAGCTGACCAGAAAGGTGGATCCCCGGAGAAGCCCAAGACCCGAGGCAACCACACACACAAGACACTAGAGGCCAACTGAGCAGTCACGGCGGGAGCCATACCAAATTGGCAACCACAGCAACATCCTAGTTAGTCATTAGTCTTAAACCGGTGGACTGTGAAACCCCCTGCCACAATGAATAAACACCAAAAAAAAGACACCAGAAATACAAAAAATCAAGAAAGTACACCACCAAAAGTTAATAAATCTCATACTCTAGATCCTATAGAACAAGAAGCCCTTGAAATAACTGACAAGGAATTTCGAGTGATAATTCTAAGGAAACTGAATGAGATACAAGAAAACTCAGCTAGACATCACGATGAAATGAGGAAAAGTATACAGGATCTGAAAGAGGAAATATACAAGGAAATCAATGTCCTGAAAAAAAATGTAGCAGAACTTGCTGAACTGAAGAAGTTATTCAGCGAAATAAAAAACACAACGGAGAGTTTAACCAGCAGGCTTGTCGAAGTTGAAGAGAGAACCTCTGAACTTGAAGATGGGCTGTTTGAAATAACACAAGCAGACAAAAAGAAAGAAAAAAGAATCAAGGACATGGAAGAAAATCTGAGAGAGATATCAGACAACCTCAAGCGCTCAAATATCCGAGTCATGGGTATTCCAGAAGGGGAGGAAAATGGAGATTCCATTGAAAACATATTCAACAAAATAGTGGCAGAAAAGTTCCCAGGTATAGGAAAAATCACAGATCTTCAGATCCAGGAAGCTCAACGATCTCCAAACGTATTCAACCCAAAAAGGCCTTCTCCAAGACATGTCATAGTCAAATTGGCAAAACTCAGAGACAAAGAGAGAATCTTAAAAGCTGCAAGAGAGAAGCGTCAAATCACCTATAAGGGAGCCCCAATCAGGTTAACATCAGACTTTTCATCACAAACCCTAAAAGCTAGAAAGGAATGGGATGATATTTTCAAAATACTAAAAGACAAAGATTGCCAGCCAAGAATACTCTACCCTGCAAGGCTATCCTTCCGAAATGAGGGGCAAAGAGTATATTTCTCAGACAAACAAAAACTGCAGGAGTTCACTACCACAAGACCACCCTTACAAGAAATCCTCAAGGGAGTACTGGGTTTGGTTCCTGAAAAATAACTACCACTGCCATAAAAACCTAAGAAAAATCTAACCCGCTAGTACAATAAAAATGGCATTCATGAAGAGAAAACAAGCTAACAAAAACACTATCTACAACCTAAGGAACCAACAAACAAAGAAACCAAACAGTAAATCAGAAAGCAAGGAACAAAAGACACCTAAGACAACCAAACAACCAATAAAATGCTAGGAATAAATCAACACCTTTCAATAACAACTCTTAATGTTAAAGGCTTAAATTCCCCAATTAAAAGACACAGACTGGCTGACTGGATCAAAAAGCAGGACCCAACTATATGCTGCCTACAAGAGACCCACCTCACCCAGAAAGATTCACACAGACTAAGAGTGAAAGGATGGAAAAAGATTTACCATGCAAACAGAAAAGAAAAACGAGCTGGAGTGGCTATTCTTATATCTGACAAAATAGACTTTAAACTAAAAACCATAAAAAGAGACAATGAGGGACACTACTTAATGATAAAAGGACTGATCCATCAAGAAGACATAACAATCATAAATATGTACGCACCCAATGTTGGAGCAGCCAGATTTATAAAACAAACTCTATTAGACCTAAAGAAGGAAATAGACACTAATACCATAATAGCAGGGGACCTGAACACTCCACTGTCAATATTAGACAGATCATCTAGGCAAAGAATCAGTAGAGAAACACAAGATCTAAACAAGACTCTAGACCAATTGGAATTGGCAGATATCTACAGAACATTCCACCCAACAACCTCAGAATATTCATTCTTCTCATCAGCACATGGATCATTCTCCAAGATAGATCACATATTAGGTCACAAATCAAGTCTCGATAAATTCAAAAAAATTGGAATTATCCCATGTATCTTCTCAGACCACAGTGGATTAAAACTAGAAATTAATAACAAACAAAACTCTGGAAACTATACAAACACATGGAAATTAAACAGCATTCTACTTAATGACATATGGGTCCAAGAAGAAATCAAGCAGGAAATCAAAAAGTTTATTGAAACTAATGAAAACAATGATACATCATACCAAAACCTGTGGGATACTGCAAAAGCAGTATTGAGGGGAAAATTTATTGCATTAAATGCTCACTTCAGAAGAATGGAAAGATGGCAAGTGAACAACCTAACACTTCACCTTAAAGAACTAGAAAAACAAGAACAATCCAATCCTAAAGTTAGCAGACGGAAAGAAATCATTAAGATCAGAGCAGAACTGAATGAAATTGAAAACCAAAAAACAATTCAAAAGATCAACGAATCAAAAAGTTGGTTTTTTGAAAAGATAAATAAAATTGACAAACCATTAGCATGGCTCACAAAAAAAAGAAGAGAGAAGACTCAAATAACAAAAATTAGAAATGAAAAAGGCGATATTACAACTGATTCATCTGAAATACAAGGAATCATTCGAGACTACTATAAACAACTATACGCCAACAAATTTGAAAATCTGGAGGAAATGGATAAATTTCTGGACACACACAAGCTCCCAAAACTGAACCGTGAAGACGTAGAAAATTTGAACAGACCAATAACAATAAAGGAGATTGAAGCTGTTATCAGAAGGCTCCCAACAAAGAAAAGCCCAGGACCAGATGGATTCACAGCAGAATTTTACCAAACATTCAAAGAGGAATTGACACCGATTCTTTACAAACTATTCCAAAAGATTGAAACGGACGCAAATCTCCCAAACTCATTCTATGAAGCAAACATCATCCTGATACCAAAACCAGGTAAAGATATAACCAAAAAAGAAAACTACAGGCCGATATCCTTGATGAATATAGATGCAAAAATCCTCACTAAAATACTAGCAAACAGAATACAGCAACACATACGAAAAATTATTCATCACGATCAAGTGGGATTCATCCCAGGGATGCAAGGTTGGTTCAACATACGCAAATCAATAAATGTGATACACCATATTAATAAACTCAAACACAAGGACCATATGATCATCTCTATAGATGCTGAAAAAGCATTTGATAAAGTTCAGCACTCATTCATGACAAAGACCCTCTATAAGTTAGGTATAGAGGGAAAGTATCTCAACATAATTAAAGCCATATATGCCAAACCCACTGCCAATATCATCCTGAATGGGGAAAAGCTGAAAGCTTTTCCTTTAAGAACAGGCACTAGACAAGGATGCCCACTCTCACCACTCCTATTCAACATAGTGTTGGAAGTACTAGCCAGAGCAATCAGAGAAGAGAAGGAAATAAAGGGCATCCAGATTGGAAAAGATGAAGTCAAACTGTCCCTGTTTGCAGATGACATGATCCTATATATCGAACAGCCTAAAACCTCTACAAAAAAACTGTTGGAATTGATAAATGATTTCAGCACAGTAGCAGGATACAAAATCAACACACAAAAATCAGTAGCATTTCTTTTCTCCAATAGTGAACATGCAGAAGGAGAAATCAAGAAAGCCTGCCCATTTACAATAGCCACCAAAAAAATAAAATACTTAGGAATTGAGTTAACCAAGGAGGTGAAAAATCTCTATAATGAGAACTACAAACCACTGCTGAGAGAAATTAGAGAGGATACAAGAAGATGGAAAGATATTTCATGCTCTTGGATTGGAAGAATCAACATAGTGAAAATGTCCATACTACCCAAAGTGATATACAAATTCAATGCAATCCCCATCAAAATTCCAAAGGCATTTTTCTCAGAAATGGAAAAAACTATTCAGACATTTAAATGGAACAATAAAAGACCACGAATAGCCAAAGCAATGCTCAGCAAAAAAAATAAAGCTGGAGGCATAACACTACCTGACTTTAAGCTATACTACAAAGCTATAATAACCAAAACAGTATGGTACTGGCATAAAAACAGACACACTGACCAATGGAATAGAATAGAGAATCCAGAAATCAACGCACACACTTACTGCCATCTGATCTTTGACAAAGGCACCAAGCCTATTCACTGGGGAAGGGACTGCCTCTTCAGCAAGTGGTGCTGGGATAACTGGATATCGATATGTAGGAGAATGAAACTAGATCCATACCTCTCACCGTATACTAAAATCAACTCAAAATGGATTAAGGATTTAAATATACACCCTGAGACAATAAAACTTCTTAAAGAAAACATAGGGGAAACACTTCAGGAAATAGGACTGGGCACAGACTTCATGAATACGACCCCAAAAGCACGGGCAACCAAAGGAAAAATAAACAAATGGGATTATATCAAACTAAAAAGCTTCTGCACAGCAAAAGAAACAATTAAAAGAGTTAAAAGACAACCAACAGAGTGGGAGAAAATATTTGCAAAATATACATCTGACAAAGGATTAATATCCAGAATATATAAGGAACTCAAACAACTTTACAAGAAGAAAACAAGCAACCCAATTAAAAAATGGGCAAAAGAGCTAAGTAGGCATTTCTCTAAGGAACATATCCAAATGGCCAACAGACATATGAAAAAATGCTCAACATCACTCAGCATCCGGGAAATGCAAATCAAAACCACATTGAGATACCATCTAACCCCAGTTAGGATGGCTAAAATCCAAAAGACTATGAACGATAAATGCTGGCGAGGCTGCGGAGAAAAAGGAACTATCATACATTGTTGGTGGGACTGCAAAATGGTGCAGCCTCTATGGAAAATGGTATGGAGGTTCCTTAAACAATTGCAAATAGATCTACCATACGACCCAGCCATCCCACTGTTGGGAATATACCCAGAGGAATGGAAATCATCAAGTCGAAGGTATACCTGTTCCCCAATGTTCATCGCAGCACTCTTTACAATAGCCAAGAGTTGGAACCAGCCCAAATGCCCATCATCAGATGAGTGGATACGGAAAATGTGGTACATCTACACAATGGAATACTACTCAGCTATAAAAACGAATGAAATACTGCCATTTGCAACAACATGGATGGACCTCGAAAGAATTATATTAAGTGAAACAAGTCAGGCACAGAAAGAGAAATACCACATGTTCTCACTTATTGGTGGGAGCTAAAAATTAATATATAAATTCACACACACACATACACACATACACACACAAACCGGGGGGGGGGGGAAGAAGATATAACAACCACAATTATTTGAAGTTGATACAACAAACAAACAGAAAGGACATGGTTGGGGGGGAGGGGGGGATGGAGAAGGGAGGGAGGTTTTGGTGATGGGGAGCATTAATCAGCTACAATGTATATCGACAAAATAAAATTTAAAAAAAAAAAAAAAAAAAAAGGAGTGTGTGACTTTCGCCAGGTCACTTGAACTCTCTATGCCTCAGATTCCTCCACTATACAATGGGTATAATAATACCACCTACCTAAGAGGGTCAAGAGGACTAAGTACGTTAATAATTACAAAGCACTTACAACAGAGACTGGTTTAAGTTTTATACATGTTTCCTGAATTTATTTTTAAAAAGTATTTGTTCAGAATTTACTGAGTTCACCTATTTGGCCATCATTGTGAGGATGAAGAGTAGGGTACAATCCCTGTCCTCCAGGCACTGAATTCTAGTAGGGGGCATGAGCTGGAACTGAGCTATAAACCAAGTATATGAAACCTTGAGGAAAGTTCTCGATTCTAGTTACGAAAACTGATTTACCCAGTTACACTTAAACTCGTCTAAAATAATTAAAATATCTCCAAATATTTAAGAATAAAATTAATCAACACATTTATTAAATGTTTATTTTGTTTCCAGGTCTTTTCAGTCCACCCTGATTGCTTTGTATTAAAGGCATTTATTAAGAGAGGAGAAAAACAACAGAGAGAGCCTGCTCTGTGCAGGGGCTTTTAAGATTTTCTTATTTAACTCTCTTAATCTTGCAACAAATTTGACACGTGTAATCATTCCCATTTTACAAAAGAGTTACCTGAATCTAAACATGTTAAAGCAGAAATGTTGTTTTTTCCGTTTTTTTGGCTTAAAACAACTTAAATTTATTATCTCAGAATTTCCATAGGTCAGGAATCTGGGTACAGATTAGCTGGGTTGTCTGCACAGCAGATTCTCAACAGGCTGAAATCAAAATGTGGACTGGGGTCTCCTCTGAGGCTTGGAATCTTCCAAGCTCACTGGTTGATGGCAGAATTCATTTCCTCGCATCTGTATGACCAAGGGATGGCTATTAGAGGCTGCTGTCAGCTCCTTACCATGTGACCCCCTCTTTTCACAACATGGCAGTTTGTAAAGCAGAAATTTGAATCCAGATAAAACTCTCAGGCTCAAAGCCAATTTTACTTTTGCCAAATCAGTGGTTTTCAAACCTTAGCAGAAACCTAGCTTTAAAATAAAATCATGCATTGTTAAACACATGATTTTATGATTTATAACTTTTTAAAACACAGTTATAACAACAAACATGTATTTATCATAAAGTTAATCAATGAGATAATACAGCTATAGTGATTATTATAGAAATTTGAAATCAGAGGTTATAAATGATAGTCATAGTCATATACCCTCACAGCCTGATTTATTTCTGTTTTTGTTATTGTTGTATAGTATTAAGAGACCAACCACTGCATCATACAGTTGTAAATTATAACAGATTTTTAACAGGTCACCTTATAAACCAGGCTGTTCTTCAACTAAGCTGAATGGCACGAGTAGGAATTAAATTCAATTAAATTCTATTTTATTGCAACAATTATTTATCAAGCCCCTTCTATATGTTAGGCACAGGGCTGGATGTCAAGGATTCCTTGGTGCACATGACAGACTGGGTTCTTGGCCTCAAGATAAGTGCTTTGAAAGGGGAAGTTCTGGGTCAAAAACATTACTGGAATTGAACATTTACAGTATGGTTTTGGTAATTCTGGGTACTGGGATAATTGCTTTAGGAGCTGAGGACTAGCTCGTTTTCTAGTTTGGGTAAGTGTGAGGCCAGGGTTGTAATAATCTTGAGATTGTTATGGACTTTTTGAACTCATTCAAAATTAGGCTGTAATTTATGAAGCAAAGAAGGAACTACATCCATCCTTGTGAGGGACACTCCAGGCTGAAGGTGCTGTGGAAATCCTAACTCCCCCTAGGTATCAGGAATCCCACTAGCTGGCACTGACAATGTAAGAAATTGGAGGTAAGGAACTTTGTGGTTTTTTTTTTTTTTTTTTTTTTTTTTTTTAAATAGCTCTCTAGAACAAGAGAATCTGATTGCAGACTTTATTTTCTTTGGACTTTAATTTGTAAAGTGATTGAATATTTGGACTTAAATTTCTCTCCAGGAATTTGAAAACGGTAGGAGTTTGTCTTCCAACATAGGGCATTGTCATGTTGGCAGTCTATTATTATAGTATCTTAATGGCGCTTGATCTCTGCAACCTGTTATGCACTTTATTGGAAACATGACTGTTCATAATCTGGAATGGAGAACAGGAAACAGATTTTTAGCCTTGGCTACAGCACAGCCTTGGAGCTAATTTAATTGATGTACAATTCTCACCAAATTCAGAGCTTTTGGGGGGAAAAAATCTACACAGCCCATCAGCGATCCCATGATGATTCCCAAAGGAGCAGTCACTGGCACTGGGAGCATGGCTAGTAGGAGCCAGGCTGTCCTGATAGATTGCTGATCTCTTCCCGTGAGGGCAATAGCCACACTGCAGGTGGGAACACAAATAGCTGAGGATGGTGGCCTAAAAAGGTGTAGTCAGATCTCCTGCTAAAGGAGCACAGTTGTTTGACAGGCCCTGCTGTCACCCCTCTAGATCCAGCACCAGGCTTACTGCTGCCAGCTGCTCCCAGGATGGGCCCAGCCAACGCTGAGCTCAGGGGGACTAGTGCAGGCCACCATTCCTGCCTGATGTGGGACTTTTCTAGCAGGTGACTGGCTTGAGGATTTCCCATTGGCCTGTCCAAAACTACTCAGAGCTGCACCGTCCCTACCCAATTATTCTTCCTGCCCCTCTCCCTTCAGGGAGCTGGCCGTACATCCCAGTCTGAGGCTCTTCTTTCTCATCCATGCTTCCACCCTGTATCCCTCCCTGCCATTTACCCTGATAAAGCTCTTGCGCATCTAACCTCATCTTGGTGACAGCTTCTCAGAGGACTTGATCTAACATGCTGAGGAATGTTAGGGGATGAAAGGATTTTTAAAATGCAACGTTAAAATGAAATGCTTACAGGACTTCCTTCTTGCCGTCTCCCCCTTGCCCTTCCCCTCTCCATGTTCCTTCGGATACATTTTGCAAACCACTTCACAGTACCAAGTATGGAAAAAAATGTGGTTTTGCTGTGAGAAGAAAAATGAAGACCATTCTTTAGGGAATTCTTACAAGAGCAGATCAGGGTTGAATTGGATCCTAAGACAAAAGAGGGACACCTTTTATTAAAGGTGAAAAATAGAAGACGGCGATACAGTCACATTTTGAGCTTAAAAAAAAGGAACTCTAGCTAAAGAATTTTAATCTTTTCTTGCTCCAAACAAAGTGGCAGGTAATGCTCTGAAGCAGGGAATTTGTCTTAGTTAAGAAAGAAAGCAATTAAAGTAAGAAAATATCTCAGAAGCATTTTCTAGGTCAGTATGAATAGTAACAACATTACAGAGGTAGTACTAACCAGTCATGGGAAGGGAGAGATTGGAGGCAGAAAATAATGCTACGGAGTCTAATTTTTGCAGCCAAACCAAAGTCCAGGCCAAGGAAACGGAGGGCAGATGGAAAGATACCAAGGAGAGGGCTGTTACTCAGAAGACTGCTTATATCTCTGAAGTACATTTTCAAAGGTTAAAAACGAATTTGAACTCAACATCCACCAGATGCAAAATGAATTTGTCAATATTTAATAAAAATAATAATAATAATAAAATGCTATCAATGGGGAGTTAATCACACTTTAAATAATTAACTCCCAAGTAATTAACCCAATAACAAAATGATAAAAGACACACTTCCCCAATTTGTGTCAGATCATGTTAGCCTAAAATTTAAAGCTTTCGTAAGGTACATAAGAGGCCACGAGGATCACAGACTCAGACGCTACACTGAAAAGTCAGAAGCAGTTTCCAGATTTTGATAGATTTCAGGGAAGGCGTGTCAAAAGATCAGCTTGCCACTGACAGCCGCTCTCCCATGAAAATGAAGCTTCTGTGTCTAGAGTTCTTCAGGTAACCAATTTTTGCTCTCACCTCTGCCTCCAGAAGCAGGTCTCAGAGGACTCCACTTCAGCACAGACCTGTCAAGTCCCCTGGTTGCTTTTCATTACTGAATTCCTCCAGTTAAGTTGTGTCATTCATGTTAAAATAACAAATTCACACCCAATTGATTTTTGAAGGAAAAAACTGCCTCCAAATTATTCACTGATTTTCTTTAATATATAAACAAGCAGAAAGCGTAGGGGGAAAACATATTTGTGAATTGAGCTATCTGCTCTTTGTGAATCTTTTCTTGAGAAAAACACGGAGATATTCATCCCAGATTCTGCGGTCTTCACTTTCCAATATGATGGCTCCACTCATCTCCATGCAAGTGTTTCCCTTCCATTAATGTTAATGGAAGTCACTCTGCTGTATCAAGGGGAGAATAGACCCCTTTGTCTTTTTAATTGGCCCTATAAAACTATAAATGAATGCACTATGTGAGCTCTATCTAGAAATAAATTTTGGCTGTTCATACTACCCTGCTTTAAAAAAACCCCATTTTTAAAAAAGAATATAATATGTAGCTTCCTGGTTGGACACTAGCTAGGAACCAAACACATAAAAAAGTACATGAAGATTAAAGGGATAATAGGTAATTTTGTTCTTTAGGAAGATGATGTTACTAAGTGTGTCTGCAGAGCATGGGGCAGAATACAAAGCACAAAGTGCCTGTTAAGATGAAGCAGTTGCAACCGCAATTTAATGGGGGACGAGAAAGCAATTAACAGTGTAAAGTCATTGATGCAAACGACAGACCTCAGGATTAGAATCTTATTAAAACAGAGGCTGGTACAACTTGATTATAATGAGTTAAGCTGAAAGATCTCCAAAACAAGCTTGGCGTGCAGATGTGGAAAAGAAAACATAATTTACCCTGTTATTGCATTTGGGTTCCATAAGTTTCTGGTAGCATTGAGATCTTTCACAGATCAGTCTCTCAAACAAACTGGACAGAAGCCATCTCCAGGACTCAATATTCCAAGTCTAGACTGAAGGGATTAAGGGGCATCCTTTATCTCTACTACCTGGTCAAAAACAGTAGTTCAAAGCGTGATGAATGTTAGGAAACTTTCTAGAACAGTAGGGTTTTTTTCTCAGTTCTCTTCCTCTCTGGTCTTTTTACAATAACATCACTAAGATGTTTTGCAGGTCAGAATAAACATATGCTGTGGTTTGAGATGAACTGAGCTGTAATCTTCTTACACTTCCCTTGCTGATTCAACATTTCAAGATAAATATCATACAAGTGACAGTGAGAAATAACGCAAAGGACATCAGAGTAAATGATGGGGAAAATAAACCCAAAAAAACACAGCCTAAAGCTTTGCCATCAATTAACACTTGCCATTTTGGTTAGTCAACCCCTCCAAGTTAGTATAAAAATCTTCCTTAAATAGGCTCTTGAGAACAAGTTAAATAAGTTTTTTTACTCAAATATATACTTTCTTTTTAATCAAAATAGACTTGAATGAGGCTCAGTTTTTCCTTCAATTTTTAAAGACTAATTTTATATATTACAAACCATTTAATAAACTCCATATGCATATTTTATAAATTGAGACATATTTGCTTCTATTTTTAATGGAACCATTTCATGTGTCCACGTGAGATAAATGTGTTAAATAAAGAAAAATGTGACCTAAAGAGATAAGATCTTTTCCACAAAAATTTTAGATAGTGAGACCAAAATATCAATTACTTAGCTCTTGTGAGGATGACGAAGTTAATATATTTGTCAGTCTGTATACTCCCTCCAGCAGTGTAGAGGGGGCCGTTTCCTTGCCATTATTTTATACTGGCCAACTTCCTGATTGTTGTCAAGCAGGTGGATGGTGCAACTGTAGCTCTTTGCAGTAATAATTTGCATTTCATTGACTGCTAGTGAACTGACTGCTATTCATATGTTTACCGACCATTCGTATTTCCTCTTCTGTGAAGTAACTTAAGTCTTTTGCCCTTTTTTCATTGCATGGCTGGTCTTTTTTATTATTGCTTTATAGGTATTCTTTATATATATCAGACTATCATCCCTTATTATCATTATTTGTTCAATATAGCTGATGCAATATAGTGCAGTTTTGAAGTGATTAAAACAATAGACTTTGGAGTCAGTCTGCCTGGGTTCAAACCTCAGCTCTAGGATTTAACAAGAGTATGGACTTGGGTAAGTTTCCTGACCTCTCTGTGCCTCAGTGCTGTCAATGAAATGAGGATGACAATACTACTTGTCTCCCAGGGTTGTTGTGAAATTAATGCATTAATGTATGTGAAGTGCTTAGTACAATATCTGGCACATAGTAGGCACTCTTATTATTCGCCAGATACATGTTTTTGAATTTTATCTCCTGTTTTGTAGTATATCTTTTCATTTTTTTAATGAAGTTATTTGATGAACTGAAGTTCTCACCTTTAATGCAGTTGAATTAATCATTTTTTTTCATGGTTTGCAATTTAAAGAAATTCTTCCCTTCCTCCAAAGTCATTAAGACTGCTTTCTAAATGTTTTAATATATTACCTTAATATTTAAATTTTTAAGCCTTATGGCATTAATTTTTGGACTCTGATGTGAGGTAGGGGTCCAATTGTGGGGTTTTGTTTTTTGTATTTTCATATGGACAGCCAATTTTCCAGCACCATTTCTTGGAACTTCCATTCCTTTCCCACTTGACTACAATGCCAACTTTGCCATGATCAAATTTCTGAATATGTGTAGACTCCCCCCTCCTTTTTTTTACTGGTTCACATGCCTGCCTTGTACCAATACCTCATTGTCTTAATTAGTATAGATTTATAATAATTCTTGAAATCCTGATAAGCAAACCTCTGCACTTTAATCTTTTTTGGGAGTGCCTTATCTCTATAATAAAGTTTTTATGAGGAGACAGATATTTACTTTTATGAGGGGGGAAAATTCTTCTAATGGGATTATTTTATAATGCTCTATGTGGCTCTTGAGCTTCTTTCAACCATCAATCATTTAAAAATATATTTTCTTTTTACAAAGATGATTTGTTATAGGAAATCAAGAGTAAAGGAAAGTAGAAAATAAGAGTAAAAATTGTCCCAAGTTCCACATCTCAAAGCAATCATTACCAACAATTTTTGCATATCTTCCAGACTTAAAAAAAATATTTATGTCTAAATGGAGGTATATTAATATACAAATTTTAGATAGGTTTATAATATGCACTCTATTTTGCTGCTTACTTCCCCCCCATTCAATGACACATTGTAGAGGCTTTTCATGTCATTAAAAATTGGCATATTTTTCAATAGTTTTTTTATTAGCCAGCCTTGCTGCAATAACAAACCCAACAGTTCAGTGACATAACTACAGTCACGTGCCACATAGTGACATTTCAGTCAGTGATGGACCGCATACATAGCAGTGGTCAGAGCAATAGACTATGCCATGTAGCCTAGGTGTGGAGTAGTCTATGCCATATAGGTTTGTGTAAGCACTCTGTGACGTTCACATGACGATGAAATCGCCTAACGACACTTTTCTCAGAATGTATCCCTGTCTTTAAGCAATACATAGCTACAAAAATATTAATTTCTTGCTAACATGACATGTCAAGGGTTGGGAGTCATCTACTGTGGCGCTGCTTCGCGTCATCTTTTGACAGGATTCAGGCAGTCCTTACTTAGGGCGGAGGCAGAGGGAAGAATGGAGTGGAGACATGTAATGGCTCCTAAAGCTTCTTGGACACGGTGTGCATTACCTCCACTCCCATCTGTTTGACTAAAGGGAGACACATGGCTGAGCCTGATATTAACGGGGAGGGGTGGCGCACTGCTCCCACAGAGCACTGCTAGGCACGCAGCAGAGCGGGGGATATATAAACCCTTCTCAGGGCCAATGTGAGGGCTGTAGAACAGTCCACCACAATGATGGTTATGAGATCTTTCACTGTACAAATCAGATAACTTGGTATTTATATATATGACCCACATACTGTTTTCTTTTATAGTTGAGTTAAAAAATTGGAGGGCTGCATTCTCAAATTCCAATTTTCAGCTTCTCTTTCAGAAAAATTGGAAATGTGGCAGTCTGGCTTGGCATTCCCTCATGGCAACACGTAGTTGGAGCTGAGAGTGGCTGTTCCCTTGGGAAGATGCTCTCCAATTCTGTAGTTCCAACTCCTCCCTCTTGTCTCTCACCTGACCAACTTCCCTCAATTAACTAGCTCCATGATCCATCCAGGCATTTAAGGTTTTTATAGCTGCATAGATAAAGTATATCTCCTTCTGATTAACACTGAAGATATTTCTGATTTTTCATTATAACATTATATAAAAAGCTGAAATCAACAGCCTTGAATACTTGTTCAAATATCGAAGAGGGATTGCTAGATAAAGTACATTACAAATTATGATTAAAAAATGTCAAACTGTCCCTTCAATAATGCATGAGCATTATTTCTTCAAACACTGTCACCACTGGTTATTATCAATTTGTTTCTTCTTTGCTTATCTAATAGGTCATAAATTATCACTCATTGTAGTCATAACTTGCATTTCTTTAATTGTTAGCAATGTTAAATATCTTTTCATGTCATATAGGCCATGCCTATTTCTTCCTTTGCTATGTATGTATGTGAATTGCCTGTTCAATTCTTTTGCCTAGCTTCTTATTGGCACATTCATTTTTTTGAATCAATTCATCAGGACTCTCTATGTTGGGGATGCTGACTCTGTTATAAATGTTGTAAATAGTTTTCTGGTTGAGTTTAGTTTTTCACTGTGGTTTTGGTTATAGAATTTATGTGTCAGTGTTGCAGTCAACAGCCCTTAGTCATTCTTTTTGTGGGTCTTCCTTATTAAAAGTTTGCAAAAATGTTTACTCATATTTTGATTTAATGTGTGTATGTACGTCTTTTTATAGTACACTAGTTGATCCATCTGGAACTTAAATTAATGTAAGAAGTGGTGTTTTAATTTATATATATTTTGAATAGCATCTTGCCAACTATCTCCATATTATTATTGAAAGATCTCCTTTTTCCATTTATTTTATATTCTATATTTATTATTGTACTAAATTACCATATATATTTGTGCCTATTTCTGAATTCTTTATTTTACTGATTTGTGCAGTTAGTTCAAGCCCCACATTGTTTTAATCTCTATAGTTTTATGTTTTAATATCTAGAATATTCTTTTTCCATTTTTCTTTTCAATATTATTTTTTCCCAGACTTTTACTAGATGTTTTTATACCTTTATTCTTTTGAATAAACTGTGTAACCATTTTTTCAAGGTATCTTTTTACTGAGCAATTTTTGTCAGGTTTTGCATTATAGTTACGCTTGTTTCAGAAAAACTGACTTCTTTCTCCATGCTCTGAAATAGTTTAATTAGCATCAGAATTACTTCTTTCTTGAAGGTTTAAAAGAATTCGCTTCTAAAACCATGTGGAGCTAGCACTTTTGAGGTGGTATCTTTAAAAATAACTTTCTAAAATTATTTTGTGATTATTGGTCAACTTAAACTTTCCAACTTTTGAGTCATGAGTTACATTATAATTTAAAAGTACTATACAGTACAGGCAGAACCGTAATCAAAGAATGCATATTATATATCAGGAAGAAAACATGCCATTGGATCCATATAGAATGGGCAATATGGTTGTATGTTTTATTTAAATCAATCTGCTGAAGGTATTAGGGGAATTTTACAAGTGTGCTTTGATGATGATCATGTCAATGATGGTGACAAGAATATACAGAAAGCTAACTGCGCTCCTTACACGCGCCCTCTTTTCTCTTTTTATACTCTCTTTTTTCTATTATTGCGTCCTCATCTCCATGATAGACCAAGTCAGCAAACGCAAAGCCATCCTTCCTGCATTTGCACACGTTCTTTCCTGTGCCTGATGACAGCTCCACTCCCCATCCGATCCACCTGACACATCCCTCGCATCTTTCCAGACCCAGTTCAAGCATTAGCTCCTCTCTGAAGGCCTCTCTGTTTTTTTTTTTTTTTTAAATTTTATTTTGTCGATATACATTGTAGCTGATTATTGCTCCCCATCACCAAAACCTCCCTCCCTTCTCCCTCCCCCTCTCCCCCCCAACAATGTCCTTTCTGTTTGCTTGTCGTATCAACTTCAAATAATTGTGGTTGTTATATCTTCTTCACCCCCCCCCGGTTTGTGTGTGTGTGTGTGTGTGTGTGTGTGTGTGTGTGTGTGAATTTATATATTAATTTTTAGCTCCCTCCAATAAGTGAGAACATGTGGTATTTCTCTTTCTGTGCCTGACTTGTTTCACTTAATATAATTCTCTCAAGGTCCATCCATGTTGTTGCAAATGGCAGTATTTCATTCATTTTTATAGCTGAGTAGTATTCCATTGTGTAGATGTACCACATTTTCCGTATCCACTCATCTGATGATGGGCATTTGGGCTGGTTCCAACTCTTGGCTATTGTAAAGAGTGCTGCGATGAACATTGGGGAACAGGTATACCTTCGACTTGATGATTTCCATTCCTCTGGGTATATTCCCAACAGTGGGATGGCTGGGTCTTATGGTAGATCTATTTGCAATTGTTTAAGGAACCTCCATACCATTTTCCATAGAGGCTGCACCATTTTGCAGTCCCACCAACAATGTATGAGAGTTCCTTTTTCTCCGCAGCCTCGCCAGCATTTATCGTTCATAGTCTTTTGGATTTTAGCCCTCCTAACTGGGGTTAGATGGTATCTCAATGTAGTTTTGATTTGCATTTCCCGGATGCTGAGTGATGTTGAGCATTTTTTCATATGTCTGTTGGCCATTTGTATATCTTCCTTAGAGAAATGCCTACTTAGCTCTTTTGCCCATTTTTTAATTGGGTTGCTTGTTTTCTTCTTGTAAAGTTGTTTGAGTTCCTTATATATTCTGGATATTAATCCTTTGTCAGATGTATATTTTGCAAATATTTTCTCCCACTCTGTTGGTTGTCTTTTAACTCTTTTAATTGTTTCTTTTGCTGTGCAGAAGCTTTTTAGTTTGATATAATCCCATTTGTTTATTTTTCCTTTGGTTGCCCGTGCTTTTGGGGTCATATTCATGAAGTCTGTGCCCAGTCCTATTTCCTGAAGTGTTTCTCCTATGTTTTCTTTAAGAAGTTTTATTGTCTCAGGGTGTATATTTAAATCCTTAATCCATTTTGAGTTGATTTTAGTATACGGTGAGAGGTATGGATCTAGTTTCATTCCCCTGCATATCGATATCCAGTTATCCCAGCACCACTTGCTGAAGAGGCAGTCCCTTCCCCAGTGAATAGGCTTGGTGCCTTTGTCAAAGATCAGATGGCAGTAAGTGTGTGGGTTGATTTCTGGATTCTCTATTCTATTCCATTGGTCAGTGTGTCTGTTTTTATGCCAGTACCATACTGTTTTGGTTATTATAGCTTTGTAGTATAGCTTAAAGTCAGGTAGAGTTATGCCTCCAGCTTTATTTTTTTTGCTCAGCATTGCTTTGGCTATGCGTGGTCTTTTATTGTTCCATATAAATGTCTGAATAGTTTTTTCCATTTCTGAGAAAAATGTCTTTGGAATTTTGATGGGGATTGCGTTGAATTTGTATATCACTTTGGGTAGTATGGACATTTTCACTATGTTGATTCTTCCAATCCAAGAGCATGGAATATCTTTCCATCTTCTTGTATACTCTCTAATTTCTCTCAGCAGTGGTTTGTAGCTCTCATTATAGAGATTTTTCACATCCTTGGTTAACTCAATTCCTAAGTATTTTATTTTTTTGGTGGCTATTGTAAATGGGCAGGCTTTCTTGATTTCTCCTTCTGCATGTTCACTATTGGAGAAAAGAAATGCTACTGATTTTTGTGTGTTGATTTTGTATCCTGCTACTGTGCTGAAATCATTTATCAATTCCAAGAGTTTTTTTGTAGAGGTTTTAGGCTGTTCGATATATAGGATCATGTCATCTGCAAACAGGGACAGTTTGACTTCATCTTTTCCAATCTGGATGCCCTTTATTTCCTTCTCTTCTCTGATTGCTCTGGCTAGTACTTCCAACACTATGTTGAATAGGAGTGGTGAGAGTGGGCATCCTTGTCTGAAGGCCTCTCTGAATGCTCTTCTGCACATCACCCTCGGATACAATTAAGTGCTCCCTCTTCGGTTAAGAGTTCTTATACTTTATTGTAATTACTTGTCTAAATGTCTGTCTCCTTTACAGAACATTAACATCTTTGAACGCAAGGTCTGGGTCTTATTCACCTTCATCTTTCCAGAAGTGTCTGGTATATAGTAGATGTTCAATAAGTGTTTGCTGAATGCAGAAAGCAGGGGCCGTGGCTTTCCTGGGGAAGGAAGGGCAGAAGCAGGCAGAAGATATTTCACTTCGGGTTTCTCAGATGGAGGAATCATATGCAAGAGGAAAAAGGAAGTGATTATAGACTCTTGCTGGAGCTTCCACAGAGCTGGAAATAATGCATTCACATTAGAACAGCAGGATGAGCACAGTCCAGGGGCAACGTGCTGCTGGATGACTAAGCTTTTGGCAGCTGGGAACATATCGCACTAGAGAATACTGAATTACAACAAATACCTCCAGGTTATTCAGCTGTATCCCTGGTGGAGCAGGGTAGAGCTGTTCCTTCCATACACAGAGCTACCTTGGACATATCCCTCTTGTTCAATTTCAGATCATGCAGATCTCTGCTCATCTGTGCTAAAGTTATGAAGGTAAAAATACTCTTTTTATTTTATTTTTAGAAATGGTCTTTGGAGGAACCAAGAGAACATTAACAATATACCAGCAATTTAAAATAAGAAGCTTTTGATGTAATTGTTTTAATTACATAGCCCACTTTGGCATACTTCAGTTTTGATCATTATTCTGGATCTCATGCACACGGCAATTTGAGTTTTACTTAAGAAAACAAGTAAACTAGAATTACCACACACAGCTTGTGAGTGAAACCACAGTTACAACTGAGCCATTAGGAGCCATCTAATTGACCTAGAGGTATAGTAATTAACTACCAGGGGATAAACTAAAAGCTCATTTTGTAGACTCCAAGTGTTTCTACACCGACCCCACATGTTATTTCAGTCTGCCACAAGCAAAAGCCATTATGGTTGCCTTTGAATAAGCAGAAGGAGGTAGATATTTGTGGTGGATTTAAAAAGAACTAATATTGCCAATCTCACTGTCCAGGATTGTTATGGTGGTAGCATCACAGATACCACATGATTTAGCTGCTAACTTAAACACAAAGGATAAAGATTTCTTTTATAAGAACATATTCTTGACCATTATAACAATGCAACAAACTTCAAAAATGCATTTTCCTTGGGGACTTTTGGAGATTACCAGCACGTTTATATCACAACTCCAGCATTTTTCAGAGGTCTGTTAAATGTCTTTGTAATTTTAGAGAAGGAATAAAAATTCTCTTGGCTGTTTCCCACCTTAACATACATTGCACTTGTCTGTGGCCAATTTCAAAGCTCCTAGATTTTTGTAGAGGTGAGACTAAAGCATTGCTTACTGGAGAAATCATGACAAGGCCAGCAAGTTCCTCAACAAAGTTCAATGTGACTTCCCCAAGAACAGCAGAATTAGGGAAAAACAACCCAGTGCCAAGCTTATGCTCCAGTCATAAGTGCATGGCCTATAAATCAAAGAAATGTAACCATCATCTCAGTCCCATTCCTCCAACTCCTTTGTGGACAGTGGACCATCAACAATCTCCTCTGGTGCATCAAAATTTATGGTAATTAGCATCACTGATTCTAAGTCAATCATGTTCAAGGCACTAGGGCTTATATGTAGCCCAGGAGTCAGCTTTTTTTACGCCCTGAGGTCTTATTGAAATTCCTCTAAATTCTCCTTTCTTCCTTCTTCACCCTGTACAAGTACAAAATCCTTCCAAAGATTTTTGTCCCTTCCTGAAGATAAAGTAAAAAACGGTCTTTTGAACTGTCTTGAATTCTGGATTCCTTGAGAAACCTTCCTTTGCCTATTGACCCTGGCACGAAGCAAAGGTCCTTATTTGGTTCACGCTATATACACACCAATCATTTGTGAGTTCAACAGACAATACTAAAATTATTTTTGGAGGGTTGTCCTATGGAAGGAGCACCCATTTCATCCTGTGCCAGCCATCTGTCTCATTTCCTGGCCCTCCACTCCCTATTGTCATCTCTGCTGCCCAGCCCCTGCCTCTTGAATTGCCGCTGGGAGTGGCTGGATCTCTGTGTTCTAAATTCAGGGTTACTCAGCTTTCCCAAGGCCTGCTCCCAAAGTGCTGATGCTAATCTATCAATGTACTCAGCAGAACACAAAATCTCCCTATTAAACAGGACTCATCCTCCTGGGAAGTAAGGTAAGATATAAAAAAGAAAATACAATTCTGCTATATAATCTACATTTAATTTTATCCTCCCAACAATATTTTGAGTTATGTATCATTATTTCAGCTTGATAGAAGAAGGAACAGACAGATGCTCAAGGGGTTAAGTACATTGCTATAAGGCACACAGTTTGCAAATCCAAAGCCTTGCTCTTTCCTCTGAACCATACTCTTTAAAAGTCCTTCCCACTACAGACTATCAATCTCTGTAAATTCTTCCTCCCCGTTTCACCTGGCTGCTGAATGAGCCACACAATCATGCTCTCCATGTCCTACACCCACCTCCCTCCATCTCATGCTTAATATCTTGAAATCTAGCTTTTGCTCTAATGCATGTAATGAAATGCTAACCTGCACTGTCAGCAGTGGCCCCTGAGTTGCCAGGTCTGTGGTCTTTTCGTATTCTTTATCGTCCTCCTGTTCTTGAAGCACTGACCCACAATTTGGGCATGCTCTCCTTGAAACCCTGTCTTCCCCTGGTTTCCATAACATGCATGTCCATATAGAATTCGACAGCAATTTTTAAAAGCAACTTGTCTGAATTAGGTGTTTCTAAAATATTAACATAGTTTTAATAGAAACAATTTTTGAACTAATGTTTTATTAGTTTATGGAATATTTAATTAGATCATGTCACTATAATACAGTACAAATATAATTAGAGTTACAATTACAAACACAGGTGCATAAACAGACCTGTGCAACAACTCATTCTCTCTTCTTTCCCCAGTTGTCTGTCTGAATTTTCTCTATCTAGAGTAAATATTCCTTGATCATGAATGATTTCAATCAGAATTCAGATCCATTGCATAGTTTGCAGTGCTATGACTTATTAATGTGGGTGGCTCGAGGGGGCTTAGGGCCTCTGTAATCTCCTCCCCAAATATACAAAAAGTATAGTTTAAATGATGTGCTTGCTATGCCTGCTTTCAAAGCGTTCACAGTCTGACGAGATATGTATTATTGACATGAAACTTTGCTAGCCCAGAGTCCACTATTCTTATCATAAGTCAACAAAAAATTTTATTATATAAAAGTTTTTAAGAGTTACTATATATGCTGAAATTACTGGTAGCTAAAAAAGACAGAAAGTGTATTAACAGATGCATAAATTACAAAAAGAAATTAAAGTATTTTTTTTTACATTATTCTTTTTGGAAACTGTAAAACCCCCTTTATTGGGTAAAGAATCTCTTACACAAAAATGTGCCACTCCTTCAACAGGAAATGGTAATTTGCAGGGTTTGCACTGTAAAGCAGGTCTCTTAAACAAAAGCCATCAAATTTTGCTTTAATAAAAACCGCCTTTGCAATGTCTTGAAATTTCAGAAATATCCATCTAGGAGGAAAAAAAAAAGCCCTCATGTACCTGATTTTAGAATAATTAGGGTAAATATAGCAGAAAAAACCCAAAAAGTGATTTAATAGGGTTTCAGCAGACTCAGTAGACTCTTAACCCTATTCATACTGATGTGAATTTTGATTCACAGATACCATGGAGTTGGATTTTGCTTTTCTTGCTCCTTCAGTAAGTAAATGTGTGAGCATCTGCATGACACACTTGTAATGAATTGATGAGTTGAATTAATAATGTCCTATTTAAACTGTACAATATTCAGAATATGCAAGATTATCCAATCAATGCAACAAAACAATATCAGTCTTATTAAGGAAAAATAAACTCTTACTAGCTTACCTAAGTTAAATAAATCTCAGCCAGATAATCTAATTGCCAAAGCAAAAGAAAACTAACTATCCTTTTTTATGATATTTGAAAGATCCTATCCATTTTGAGGCAAATTCCCTCCAGAAAGGAACTAAGTGATCTTCTAATATCTGGAGAAGAGGCATTTTAAACAGAAGAAAATGAAGAATAAATGCCTAATGAATGGATTCAGGACAGAGGAGTGACTGACAGGAGATCCAAGACAATTCACCTTGCCACTCAATCATCTGCTCCAAACATGGCATAATACTATACACAATTTAATTTGCTACATTGTCCACATAAAATTTTTGCATGGAAATAATTAAGGATCCCCTTATTTATTTGCCAAACTCTGCATTTCCAAAAAGAAAGACAAAGCCAGCAAGCCTAATCTCAACTCTGTTCTTGGATGAAGTTCACGGGCTTAGGCAGCTTAGGGATAACAATTGGTTCCCCCACTTCTTCCAGAACACTCTCCTTTGCATTCTCTGCTTCCTGACCTGATGTCTTCCCTCTGAACGTGTCCTCACTCTCAATTTTCTTGTTTGGTGACCCAGATTTTGAATATAATGATAGATGCTGTTTCACAGATTGCAAGGTTTCATTTGCCATTAAAAGAATATGTTTAAAATAAGATGAGTATATAATTTGATTTTTATTTTTACCTGGGGAAGATAGAACATACTTTATAATAGAAAATGTCCTTAATGCCATAGGCTCCTGTCCACACACCTTGATTTGCACATTTAAAACCAAACAATAGTTTCTTGGGCATTTCATGAGTCCCCCAGTTGGCATCAGTACAAGGTACCATCAGAGATAAGCCAGACTGATCGCCTCCAACTTGATGACCAGAACTCTAATATCCAAACTGAATATTCTTCCTATCAGAAACCTCCCTCACCACTAATTTGGCACAGAGGCAAACAGGCCATTGAGCAAACCTGTAAGCCAAAAGTGTCAGACACTAAAAGGTACCATTAAACTGATAAAACATCTCTGCATATGAGTAGGCATCATTATGGGGCTATATTTCCTAGTATGTAAAGTTTTTTGGCTCATTCTCCACACTTGACAGTGTCCTTCATGAACTATCAAACATATCATAACACAAACTATTAAAGGAAATAGAAAGTGTACATTTCTCTAAACTATCTTTTCCTGTCGCAGGTAAACTTAGTGCAGTTGGGGAAAATATGTGAAATAATAAGCAGCAGCAATTTTCAAAAGATAATCTGAGAAAAAAAAATCTTATTTTATATGCACTGTGAGTCACATAAAGGCCCTTTATCCAGCACCCTTACTGCAAATTCTAACAAAGATATGATGAAAATAGGTGATGAATGAGAGCGGTAGAGAAAGACTCATACTACCAAGTGCTCAATCAAATGCCTTTGTGTTCAATAAATAGCTTTAAAAATTAAGCGAATTAGAGCTGGTGAAAAATGGGATCCTTCAGCTTCTCATTCTGTACGTAATAGGTTCTACATCGTTAACACAGCACAGACTGCCACGCTTCCCCGGGAGCTTCGATGGCCCACCACCCACAACAACCTGGGTGCAGAGGTGATGGCAGCAGGTCTTATGAGGGCTTCCCTGGCTTTCTGATGATGAACACCTTCCCTATTTACAGTTTTGATATAAAGCTAAGCATAAAGCCAAAAGCTTGTCTTATTTATGCAAACATAGTTGAGTGCATATATCAAAGGAAGAAATGACAAGGTACCTTGTGGCCATTTTCTCAGCTGGAAATTACCCCCCCCACACACACACACAAGAAACACATTATCCAGAGTAACATTGACCAATTGTGAGAATATTGGCTTAGCTTTAGAATGTGTAACTTAATGAAATACACACACACATACATATATATTTTTAATTTGGCTATAGTCTTGACAAATTCTACTAGTGTTCCTTCAGAGTCTATTTTCCAGGGCTAGGTCACAGGGATTGCAATGGGTAGATTAATCACACTACGTATATGTACTTGTTCTCAGGGCTGATAAATATTCGGGTGTTTAATAAACTTCAGTGTGGTGTTGTGGTTAAATGCATAGGTGTTAGAAACAGACTAATCTGAGCCCACATTGTGAGGTGGATAGTCTGAGCTGTGTGGACTGCATCAAGACACAGAAGCTCTGAGATAAGAATGCCTATATCATAGAACTGTTTAAAGAATTACCACATAGCAGTACAGTCATATGCCACATAATCACATTTTTGTCACCAGTAGACTGCATATACAACTGTGATCCTATAAGATTATAATGGAGCTGAAAAATTCCTATTGCCCCTAGAGACATCACGGCCATCATAACATTGTAGTACAATTACTTATTTATTTTTATAAATGTAGCATAGCCTAAGTGTACAGCACTTATAAAGTCTACAGTAGTGTTCAGTAATGTCCTAGTTCTTTCCCATTCACTCACCACTCACTGACTCACCCAGAGCAACTGCCAGTCCTGCAAGCTCCATTTGTGGAAAGTGACCTATACAGGTGAATCATTTTTTATCTTTTATATTGTATTTTCACTGTACCTTTTCTATATTTAGATATGTTTAGACACACAAATACTTACCATTGTGTTACAATTGCCTCTAGTACTCAGTACTGTAACACAATGTACAGGTTTGTAGCACAGGAGTAATAGGCTATACCATATAGCCTAGGTGTCTAGTAGGCTATGCTACCTAGGCTTGTGTAAGTACACTATGATGTTCTCATAATGATGAAATCATCTAATGACCCATTTCTCGGAATGTATTTCCATTATCAAGCAACACATGACTGTATGTGTAAAACACCTTGCACGTTGTCTAGCACGCAGACATTAATCTGAAATTTTTCAATGTCATCACAGCATAGGAAGCCACAATAGTACAACAAAAAATGACTTTTTTCGGGGGGGGGCTATTGATCAGCTTAGTTAGTACTGCTCAAATAGGTCAGTAGTTGAAACAAATGGCAGTGAGCTACGAAGCAGATGGTGTCTGCTAGTGCTGCTCTGTATCGGCCTTTCTGTTTCTCTCTGGTTTTGTCTCTCTTGATTTTATCTTCTGAAATCTTCAACTGTTCATGGAACCAGCAATTTGCGTTAGACAGCGAACATGTGAAAAGTTGAAAACTTCCGTATTCTGAAGATGACTCAGATCTTCTCCTCTTTTCAAGAGTTTATAGCTTGGCAGAGATTGTTAGTTTCCACTCATATCTGGTTCTATGCACCTTCCTGGGCATACAGGGAGAATATACTTCATCGTCCCATTCATTTAGGAGGGGTCAAATTACTAGTTCCAGCCAATGGAATGTCAGCAGAATGGACATGCCATTTCTGGACCAGGGCATTTAAGAGACTATGAGGCATCTCCATGCTCTGTGGCACCTTGTAACCTACATGCTAGGAAAACAGCGCGATAAGAAGGGAGCTCAAATCCCTGAGTCACCGGATGAAAGAGGGCTTCATTTAGCTCACATTGAACTGGGTGTGAGTGAAATTAAACTTTAGTTTATCTTTTGCAGCAACTGACTGTTACTTACACTGGTTAATACAGAGAGAGAAAAAATACACAGTAACAATTATTGTAGAAGGTATTAAGTACCATCTAAAAGGATTTCAAGAGGAGTTCAGCTGAGAAGACCGTATGAAGGAGATGTCAAGGCAGGTATTATTTAGCTATGTGACAAAGAGGGAGAAGGGCAATCCATGTGGAAGAACCACTTATGAACAGAGGTAGAAAGGTAAGAACATGTAGGACATCATCTTTTATTTGCCAGGCCCTGAGCTTTGTTAGGGTTATAATAGTTGGAAAAAAACCAAAAAACAAAAACATACACAGTCCCTGCCCCAATGAAACTTGCAATCTCAAAGGGGAGTCACATATTAATCAAATAATAATAATAATAATAAAGAATGTTTAGTTATAACTGTGACAAATATGCAGGAGAATAAGTGATGTGGTATGTAATCAGAATAAGAGGAATGATCTAATTAGGGAGGTCAGGAAGAAATGAGGAAGAAAGGATCAAGCTAGGCTCTAAGGAAGAACAGAAGTTAAGTAGGTAAATTGCAGTGGTGATGAGAGGGTAAAGTGTGAGAGACTGCTGCTTTAGAGAACACAGCACGGGATGAGTCTGGAGAGGCAGGCGGGGGGCTAGATCTCACATGAGCACATTATACATTCTCATCTTCACCATGAGAGCAATGGAAGGTCACTGGGATGTTTTAAGCAAGATGGACAAGATCCAATATGTGTTCCAAAAGATTATGCTTTTCTACTAATTATTGTGGAAAATACACTGGAAAGTGGTAAGAATGAAACCAGTTAGGAAGGTGTTGCAAAACGTCCAGGTAATAGGTAATGGTAGCTTAGACAAGGACGGTGGCAGTGGAGAGGGAGAAAATTGGAGGGATGTGAGAGATAGAAAATTGGAGGGATGTGTGAACTTGGTGATAAATTAGACAGGGCAGATAAAATAAAGTAAGGATTTCGGTTTGCATGAGAGAGTAAATGGCCATGCCACCCACTGAGATAAGGAAAACTGGAAAAAGAACTAGGTGTGGTGGAGAAAAATTAAGTTATTTTTAACATTGTTATGGTTTGAAAATCCTGCCCCACCACCTCCCCCAATTCATATGTTGAAACCTAATCACCAGTGTGATGGTATCAGGAGATGTAACCTTTAGGAGGTGATTAGGTCACGAGGGCAGAGCCCTCAGAAACTGGATTAGTGACCTTTTAAAATATTTCCCAGAGAGGAGCTGCCTTGCCCCTTCCACCATGTGAGGTGACAGTGAGAAGACATCTGCCTATGAAGGAAGCTGGCACTTGCCAGACACCAAATCTGCCTGTGCCTTGATCTTGGACTTCCCAGCCTCCCGAACTGAGAAATAAATGTTTTTTGATTATAAGTGACGCAATTTACAGTATTTGTTATAGCAGCATGTTGATGTTTGAGATGCCTTTGAGATAGCCAGGGGGAAATGCTAGGGAGGCAGTCTACCTCTGGGCCTGGTTCTTAGAATAGTGCAACTCAAACTTGGATGTGCTCTTGAATCACCTGGGGATCTTGTTAAAATGCAGATTCTAATTCAGTAGGTATGGGGTGGGGTTGATGATTCTCCATTTTTAACATCTTCACAGGCAGTGCCAATATATGATGCGTGCACATGGTAAGCACTCAACAAATAACCTGGCAAACAAAAATGAATGGATTATTGCTGAAAGTATTAAAAATGAAGGCTAAACTAAAGGGAGGAAAAGTAGCTTGAAGAATCTGTACTCAGATTTGACAAAAACATCAAAAGCCTTAGAATGTTTATAACATTTGTCAGTAATTTTACATCTAAGAAATTTCCCTAAGGAAATATTTTTTTCTGAGGATATGCATAATGATGTAGCTATGAGAACAGTGCAACCCAAATTGAAAAATATATAGATTCATTTTAAAAGTAAAATTTCTTACAGACTCCCTAATGTTAACTTAAATTATTTTTAGTTACTTACAAGTATGAAAATATGAAATTACATAATAACTCTTCATGATTATGGTTCTTATAGAACTATACAACCTAAACAAGTGTAAAACAAATCTACAAATTAAATACAATATTTACAAAACAAACGCAATTAAAATGAACATTAATTTTGAAAGACTGATGATATTTATGTGAACCTTGATTGCTGTTTGCTGTGTGAATATGATATCAAATTCTTGTGTGTGATTTTTTTTTTTTTTAATTTGATATATCTCTGCTGCCGCCATGTGATGACTCAATCCTGCCACTTTTCCATTTGTCCTGCATGCTATGAGGTTTCACCTGATGGAACCAAGTATATGATCATTTACTTATTAAAGTACACTTCTGCCATTTCTCATCAGTCCACAGCAATGAAAGTGACATACCCTGACTCCAGCATGCTGTGGATACAGATGCAAACTCAGGCACCGAGATTGTCACAAAGTGATTATTTAGAATAGATGATCTTCAATATGCATTCATGAAAACACAACATTTAAAATTCTTTTGGAGAACTCTCACACAATGAATAGTAAAATAATAGTGATTAATGGTGAAAAACTGGAAACAGCCTAAATGTCCATTAAAAAATGGTTAAATAATTCAGGAACTATCAATATTGAATACCACAATATACAGAATATAATGAGATCAGACAAAAAATAATACTTCATTAGAATGTTTATAATATACTGCTTTTAAAAGATCTATCTATATCTTGCAACCTGCTTTTAAAATATATATATAGTGATATATACACACATCAATATTCATCTAGTAAAGAAGCATATGCAACATAAAGCTAACATTGATAGGAGATTACAAGTGATTCCTATTTTATTTTCTGTGTGTTCAATATTTTACAAACTTTCTACAACGAATATATATTAGTATTTTGATGAAAACATTATTTTTAAAATGGTTTTTACACAAAGCATCTGATACAAAACTACTGGACATAATAGCTTAGAGACAGGTCATATTTAGTAAGACAACTTCTGAGTACTTGTTATTTGATGTAAACCAACAAAGGCGCTTATAGGTTGGCTCAGTTGGTCAGAGTGTGGTGTTGGTGACACTGAGGTCCAGGCTTCCATCCCTGCACCAGTCAGCCACCAAAAAAAATAAATAAATAAGAAAAAAAAATAACAATAAAAACAAAAAAGGAAATGATTACTAAGAAAAACCCATTAAGACTTGCCTGGTGTCACTCATCCCCAGTGGTGAGATGAACCACATGGCATCGTCCTGAAAGCGGGGCAGTACCATCATCTTCCCAGCTCCAAGGAGCTAACAGTATTACTGTCAGTTCTTGACATGCTATACAACCTCCCTGAGAACAATGGAATTTCAAACAAAATCTGATTCTTTGAATCTGTTTATTTATTTTGGATAAGGCACAAATTTTATATAAGTACTCTCCCCTCATACAGTCACGTTCATCATTTAATTATATAGCTAATGCCATGGATTACAATAGTGAGTGCACAAAGATGTAATTATAGGATAAGTACCTGGTAATTTCTATTCTCTAAAGTGAACACTGAATGTTAATTAGCTTTAAGCATATTACAGTATGTGTAATTATCAGGTATTCTTGGGGAATGTGTACTTTTTGGATCAGCATTTATTAAGGAAATCCCATGCAGTTACTGAGGAATGTGATTAAAAAAAAAAAGCTGCAGACCTTTGTGCACAGATGAAAAGAAAGAATAATTAGAGAAGTCAATTCCACTGTCACCTTATCGGCGTTACTGTATTCCCATAGTTCCCTTTTAATTCTGTCCCTCTAAATGCTCAATTATTCAATATTCCCAGGTACCTGGGGTATTTGGAAAACCGTACTTATAATGGACATCTAAATACAAAATGCCTGAAGAAGCCAAGTCCATCAAATAAAACCTCTCTCCAGCAGTTTTTGCACTTAAATATGAAATCATAATGAAGTGTCCAGGTGGCAAAATTTTTTGCTCCAGCAGCTGCAGCACCGACTCAGGAATTCCAAAGCAGAAGCCCGACAGATTAACAATTCCCCGTAATATTATCTCTGTAACATGCAATTTGTTCTCAATGATAATTAGATATTTAGAGAGAGAGATAATTAGGAAGAAGCGGCTTAGTGCTTTTTGTTGTTGTTGTTGTTTGCTGAGAATCTCCTGACAGCCAGAAGATCCACTGTGGGAGTAATGTGATTCTGGTATTGGAATTTGCAGTAGCCAGCTATGTGGAGATACCGTTTAAACATTCTGCACGGCAAAATAAAACCACCCGAAATTCAAACCTTTCTAAAGCTAATTGGTGTGTCATATCTCCTATCTTTGAAAATAGGCCAGGATTCTGTTTATAAGTGCTTCGTAAGCATGGGTTACTGAAAGAAATACTGAGCCAGATACAAAGACAAATGAGGCAAAATGTAATTTCAAATTCATTTTGGAATGATGATGGCTAAAACAGCCATGTAAAGGTAAAGTCCAAATGGAAAGTGCAATTTCCTTTTGCCTGTTTATGACAGCTGGTTCCCTTTTTCCTCAGCTCTGATACTGTTGCCACCAGAGGCCCTATCTAAATGCATCCTATTTTCCCTAGAATTTTATTTAGTGAATCAACTGCTAGGTTCCTTACTATGAGCAGAGTGGACACCAAGCTACTGAAAATGTCACTCTCTATGTCCCCCTCAAATGCTCGACTGCAGGCTTTGAGTGAACAGTTCAGAAAGATTGCCTCTGCATCTGATGGGCGAGGGCCAGTTGTAAGCCTAAGCAGAAGGCTCAATCAAGCCTCACAATGGTTGCCCCTAAAAGGCACAGTTCTTTCTATATCAGTACCCTAGAAGATCCCCTCTGCATTCTCCTCCCCAAATGTAACTACTAAACTGATTCTTAGCACTACTGATTAATTGTCAGTTAAAAAAACTTTACGTAAATGGAACCATACAGTACATACTCCTTTATGGTGGCTTCTTTTGTTCTGCCTTATGTATGTGAGATCCATCTGCATTATTACACATAGCAATAGTATATTTATTCCATTGCCAAATATTATTTCTGTGTACGAATTTACTACACTGTATTTTACCGATGCTATTATTGATGATTATTTGAGTTGGTTCCAGTTTTCCAGTTTTTAGCTATTACAAATTATGCTGCCATGAACAATCCTGCACAAGTCCTTTGGTACACATATGTACCCACTCTGTGGGGTGTATACCTAAAGATAGGATTGCCCAGTTGACTCCTGAGAGCTGTACCTCACCCACTCATAAGCATGCTTTTCCTAACAGAAGAGAAGAGTTTTATTAAGGACGGTCTGAGATGGAGTGAAGCATGGGAGGGAAAGAAATGGTATCTCTTCCCCACTGGGGCTTGCACACTGAATACGTATCCCCTGTCCTGAAGGGGTAAAGAGGTTCTTCCATGGGTTTTATTCTTGGACAGGTATGAAGAGAGGTGTCCAGGATTCAGAGTGCACTCCTACTATCTGCACAAAGCTCAGGCCAGCACTGCTGCCTTAGAGAACAGGAGTTGGGGATTATTGAGAGACTGTAACCTCGGATAGCTATTGGCATCTGTTCCTCTGACAGACCATGGCAGTGGTGAGGCATCTGTAAAGGCTTTAAAGGCAGGGGACATGGACAAGGGACAGGTGGAGCAGGAGAGTTCAAATAGAGCTGAGGTTACATGGTAACTGTGATTTATTCCTTTGAGAATTCTAGAAATAACCAGCAACTCATTGGGAGGCAGCCAGCAGTAAAGTCTTGCTGTCTGACAGGGGCTGAGGAACCGGTAGACGACATCTGTCTCCTTTTAAAACTAGCCATACAACATGGTTAACATGACAGCAGCAGAGTGAGCAGACACCCAGAACCCCCTGTGGGGACAGATACCATTCCATTCCTACCCTTGGAGCTTCTCAGTCCAACTCAGACCCTTTCCTCACCCAAATGCTTTCTCTCCCTTTCTGTTATACAATCACAAAGGAGAGTTTCAACATGCTTGCAAGGAGTCTGGAAGGCTTCACTGAGGAGGTGACCATGATGTGTAATATTGGAGAGTGGTAGGACTTTTTCAGGTGACAAAAGGCCTTACAGGCTGAAGAGATGGGTGAAAGGATGGAGTACAGAAACACAGGCCACCTGCAGGAAAGCACAACTCATTCATTGTGACTAAAAAGTGCAGTGTGGGTACCAGAGCCTGAGGGGGCTCTTAAGGCCACTTAGGTAGCTCAGTGAAAACCCCCCAGCAGCCCTGGGCTTGGCGGCCTGACCGCTGACCTCTCTCCCCATGCCAACATGCACCCAGCTCATCTGGGTGCCTGCCAGACCTCAATTCCCTTCCCCAGAGACAACACCTGCTTGTGAATGCTGAGTGTGATCTTGCGACATCTCCCAGTCATGATCTGTGCCCAGGACCCTGGTGTGTTGGTCTCAGTCTGGTGGTGTTGGAGTTGAGCCTGAGAGTTAGAAAATGAAGCTGGGGAAATAAGTAAGGGTCGTGTGTTCCATGTTAAGGAGTTTGAACTTCACCTTGTCAGAAATGGCTAGTCCTCAACGATCTCTGAACTGACAGAACAGGCTGTGTGCATTTAAGGAAGTTACCTCCAGCACCAGTGTGGAAGATGGGCTGGAGGACGGAAGGAGGCAAGTTAGGAAAGACATTTAGAAGTAGGTCCTGGAGTAAACTGATGAGCACAGTGCCATGCAGCTGTGAGAAAGAGCTTGGGATTTAGAGTCAGACAGACCTGGAGAGATAGTGCTTCTTAGTTTTGGGGCCAAGATGCTTAAGCTCTCCAAGGCTCAGTTTCCACATTTATAAAATGGACATAATGGATGAGAAAGATAGCCTATAATGAGTAAAGGGATTTAAAGTACATGGCATATAGCAGGGCTCTGCCAATGTTTGTTCTTTTGTTTTTTGAACTACAGAAATAGTCTTTCAGAGATCAGAGGTGGGATCGACGCTAGCGTTTTATTGAATGGAAAGATTGAGGGAGGAGTCAAAGATGATTCCAATATTTTGGTTGGGTAAACTAGAGAGAATACAGGAAATAAAGAGCTGCAAGAGAAAGCCCTGGGTGAAGCTCTGGAGATCGTGCTCCCGAGTGCCCCCCATCACCATCTCAGCAGAAGCAGAAGCAGCCTGCAGAGAGCTGTCACTGGGCGAGGGCACCAGGCTAAGGGGTGAGTGCCAACAGAAACACAGCTCACGCTCGGTGCCCGGCCATGAACTCTAGAGCAGGACTGCATTTGCCCAAAGGCAATGAACAGCTAGCAGTGGCCCTCTTAATGCAATACACCCATCTACAGCTGGGAAGCCAGGAGGGTGGGCAGCCGATCCCTGAGGGAGTACTCAGAGATGGGAAGCCCAAGCCTCACGTTAGCCACGCATTGTCCTGAGCACAGAGTAATCCATTGGTAGTGGGAGCCCAAAGTCCCTGAGAAGACAGGCTGGGCATTGAGGGTACAGGCCCCAGGGCAGCTCCACAAATTCACAAAGAGGTGAGCCTTGCCTGTTGGAGTAATTTTTACCTCAGGGGGGTCAGAAGATTCAGAGATTCGGAGAACATCAAAGCGGGAAGGGGCCTCACAGCTACCCATCCAAACTTGTCCTTTTGGTTTCCCAAAGAAAAAATAACCCTTATTGTAGGATTTACTGCTTCCCCTCTTTCTCTTCTAAGGCAGTCCTTTCACCCTCTCTCACTCTCGACATTGTAGCAAGGTAAATACTTCAGAGCATAACGGGTTTAACTACACTTACGTGCACAGAAGACTCAAGATGAAAGTCCAATACTGATTATGCAAGTGACAGGGGCAGTGTTGGTTTGGGTGTTTTCCAACATCCTTCCCATTCTTCCAGGCCCTTCCAGTTCCACTCCCTTTCTATTTACCACAGGTCTTCTCTAGCCAGAGACTCCACTGTGGTCAGGCTCAGGTTAACCCCCTGTCTCAGATCCCTGGGCCATTGCAAAAACAGGCTTTTCAGTCTAAGCATACGGATCTACCTCCTTGGCCGCCAGCACCTGCCAGTCTAGATGAAGCACTCTACTCGAAGACTTGAGCAAGGCAACTTTATCCTGGAAAATAATTTTGGTTCCTAGTCCAGCATATAAGATGCTTCTTTTTCAAGGCAGTCTTAGCCTCATTTCCTGATGATTTTTGGCATCATCTCTGCAGTATTGGTTTTTACCATCTGGTGAATTTTGATTTCTAGCTTCTGAAAATTTTCCTGGCTCCTGAGCTCAGGTTTTACGGCTCCACCCTGACCCTGGGATTCTATATACTGTTCTTTCAACTCATTCCCATCCATCATCCACAGCCTCTTCTTGGCTCCCTTGCTTTTTGGGGGCCCATGGGTGAGGGCAACCTCAGTTGCAGGTTGAAAATGCTTTCCATGCTGCCACTCAAACCACAATTTGGCCAGAATCTCTAGTATTCCTTTAAAAAAAACTCATGGTGATCATTACTTATTTATAATTTATCCACCAGCTATTTCTAAAAAAAGGATTTAAAGCAACTTAATGCCTAGTATTTTTATTTTCAGTTTTAATCATCATAGTCAGGGTTTTCCCCAGTTAACCTCATCCTCTCTTCCTCTCAAAGATTCTAATTTCCTTCCTCATGATTTCCTTTACCCTATTATACAGCCCCACTGAGTCTACACCCACCTTTTGGTTTGTAAAGAAATTTGCCCTCTACCTGCTCATAGGGCTCTCCTAGCACATGGCCACACAACATCATGCTACAAGCATTGACTTGACAGCTGGACTGTCTGGGTTCAAATCCTGACTCTGACACTTATTCACTATGTGACCTTGGACAAGGTGCTTTACCTTGGCTTCCTCATCTATACGATCTCAGTAATACATATGCTTATTCCACGGGGCTGCACTAATGTTTAAATGAGTATATGAATACATGCATATATACCTTTTTGATACTACCTGGAATAGAATATGTAGCACATATGTGATGCCATTATAATTTTTCTCTTCCTTATGCTATTCTTATGCCTAAAACCCCACATTTTCATCTTTTCTCATTTCTCCCACTGGATCTTTCAATTCTCCAATAAAACAATATTTGAGGTGTTAGTAGGTAAATTTTTCTACACATACAGGTTATGTTGTTGCTGGGCCAAGAAGCTACTTGTAAGTCTTATTTATGTACAGTATCAGGGGCAGTAGTACTAAATGGTATTAATGATATTAACAAAACACATACATGATGCAGTAGAAAATCTTGAAACTATTAAGCAGACCCCCAGGTCCCTGTAATGCATAGACCTCTTGGACAGGGAAAAAAGCAGAAGAAAACTGCTTGTAGCAACAAAAAACAGAGAAAATATGTCCCTCTCCCAGATTAATCTACCCAGGCCAGAGACACACTGATCTGTGAAATTAACTGATCCTCTGCACATTTAGAACCCTTTGGCAGGTTCAAAGCATTTGGCTTATGTGTGTGTGTGTGTGTGTGTGTGTGTGTGTGTGTGTGTGTGTGTGTGTGTGTGTGTGTGTGTGTGTGTGTGTGTGTGTGTAGGTAGGTATATTGAGGTTTCTTATCTGCATCTATTTCTTCCTTAGAGTTATAGTTTCTTACAGTTATCTATTTCTTGGGAGAAGAGTCTTTGTACTGGCATTCTCTCCTTCCTATGACATAGCAATAAATAAAGCATTTCTTTCATTGTAATGAGCAACTTGTGTGGCTTTAGGTTGGTTGAAATGAAGTTCTGTGTTTTGGGTAAGTGGCCAGTGTGGTGAGGCTAGCAAGCAAAATCTAAAATAGATTTAGGCAGGGTGGCATCCTGCAGACCACAGGTTCTTCCATTTTTCTGCACATCAGAACCACATGTAAAGTGATTTTAAAACTAGATCTACAGAGCCCTACAGAGATGTGCTGCGAGGGCAGTGAGGAGAAGGGCAGTAGCAGGCCTTCTGGCCAAGGGTCACTGCCACTAGAGCTTCCCCACTTTGATCTGCTGGGGCTCCTCCTAAGAGGAAAGGATATTGTGGCACTATTTGATTCCTGTCTGGCTCCCACACAAGACTGTGAGCATCCATTTCGTGTGGTATACTGATGCTAGCACAGTGCTCAGGAATTTTGTTGTACTCAGTAAATAATTTTGAGTAAACTGATAAAATAAATGTGAAATCTACCTGTCAAGGAAAAAAATATTGCCAAGTCCCTAGGAAGGTTAAACTAACATCATTTATATTGTTAGGTGGTTGGCTGAAATATTTAAAGTTAATTGTGTAAGTGTTACTTATTGTTTATATTTACTAGGATTCAAATATTTTCAAACTATACTTTTGTTCTCAAAGTCCAAATAAATTAATCTCATCCAGATATTATCATAGGGGAACATTAGTGTGCTTTACCAACTTATTACTAAACTATTCCTGATCCAAATGTTTATACAAATACATATATGTTATTCATAGGTACACACAGGGACTACCTCGATTAGACCTCCCTGCACTCCCATATTCTGGAGGAAGATAAGAGGAAATTTCAGTAATTCTTGTAGACATTATTGGTTTGAGCAAATCTATAGTCTTCCTACTGTGATTTCCAGAACAGTATCCCAGGGTCTGATCAGACTCAGGGATGTCTAAGGCTATACAGACAGTGTCATTTCTAGCCGCGTGTATTGGCTACAGATCTTTTTTTGCAGGCTACACTCTAAAAAGAAGTAATATCTCTATTCGCATTAATAGCAAATTAAATGACTGCCATTCTACCTAAAGTGAAGCACAATGCAAGTATCATCCTCGTTGCAATCGGATAAATGCCTTCTTCTCAATTTTGTTCTCATGCTCCTAAGAAAGCCGGAAAAGTATTCTATGGTAATAGCAGCTCAAAGCAGAATCTATTACAATATACCAGTTACTCATTTTAGTTTACAATTGCTTATAAAGCACAAAAGTTGTATGGTTCTTGGCTTGGATCCATAAGGCAGAAAATTTACTGTACTATGCTCTAATTGTCTGCTATTCCTTTTAAAGGGAAAATCACTCTAGATAAATTGTTTAGCTGAAATGCTAGAAATGTTTTAAACAGAAAAAATGTTTCCTTTCCTGGAACTGTTAGAACATTTCTCTGATTACAACATGGTAGACTTATAGCTAAGAGAATACTCAGAGAGCAAAAGGTTATTATAATTCAGTTTACTAACCACTTAAAAATACAAATTACCAAAAATGGTTTAAAATTATTTTTTTAATGTATACTATCTTAGCAATTAATTGACTATGCTTATCATTGTCAAATCTTCTATAATCATACAGTAATCATTCATTCATCAAATCTTAATTGAGCACACACGATGTCTAAGTGAGTAAATTTACAGAGTAATCCCTTTACCTTTTCTCAATCTGGCGATTTCACTTCAGAGAGCCTCAAAAATATGAAACACAATTACAAATTAGGGAATAGGTGGAAAAGACTCAGCCAAGCTTCTGAGCAGCAAAGAAATGTCTATTATAAAGTTCATACATTTTACAATGTGCCTTGGGTTGACTGCCCCCCCCAAAACTTAATTCCCACTGTAAAAGTTGAGGGTGGGAAATCCTATTATGGTAATTGAAAGGTGCAGCCTTAAGAGGTGATTAAATTGTAGGACCATGCAGTAGTGAATGGATTAATAATGGTGGTCAGGGGTGTGGTTCTGAAGGCTTTAAAAGAAGAGCACATGAAAGTACTCTCTCTCTCTCTCTCTCTCTCTCTCTCTCTGATCCACCATTTTTGCAATGTGATATTTTGCTGCTACTGTTGCTACCATGAAAGCTCTCACCAGATGTTTTCCCTGGACTTTGGACTTCCCAGCCTCAGAAGCTGTAAGGAATAAATCTCATATTCTTATAAACTACCCAGTTGTTATACGCAACAGAAACACACTAATACAGAATATTGGTACTAGAGAAGTGGGGTGTTGCTTATAACAAATACTCGAAAAATGTGGAAGAGGCTTTGGAATTGCGTATTGAGGAAAGGCTGAAAGAATTTGAAGGAGCTGGCTAGAGAAAGCTTAGCTGCTGGTGAGCAGAATGCTGATAGAAATATGGACAGTAAAGACCATTCTGAGAAGATCTCAGATATAACTGAGAAGGAGCTTTTGGGAAACTGGGCAAAAATCACACTTGCTATGAATTGGCAAGGAACTTGGCTGCATTGTATCCATGCTCTAGGACTCTGTGGAAGTAGGAACTTAAGAGTTGTGAACTAGAGTATTTGGTGGAAGAAATTTCTAAGCAGCAAAGCATGCAGGAGCTGCGTGGCTACTTGCAACAGCCTATGATGAGTATGGCAGAAAAGTCATGATGTAAATCCAGAATTTAAAAGGAAAGCTGAGCATAAAGATTTTGAAAATTTGCAGCCTGCCCATGTGGTAGAGAAGCAGAGATCATTTTCGGAAGAAAAATTCAGTGTTCCAGCAGATGGACTGGTTGCTAAAGATATTAGTATGACTATGAGGCAGCCAGGAGCTAGTAGTCAAGACAATGGGAGAAAGGCCCTGGAGACATTTCAGAGATCTTGGAGGCTGAGTCTTCCATTACAGGTCCAGAGGGATAGGGAGACACAACGGTCTTGGGGAACAGGTCTGAGGCACCCTCCACTGGTCATTGCCCAGGGCCACCTCAGAATGCTGCTCCCCACATCAGCACCCCAGCTGCTTCGGTTGCTCCAGCTATAGCTAATTGGCCACAGGTATGGCTGAATCCACAACTTTGAAAGATACAAGCTGGAAGACTTTGTAGCATCCACACAGTGTTAGGTTTGCAGGTTCATCAATGCCAGAGCTGTGGAGGCTTGGGAGCCTATACCCCAATCTTAAAGGATGTATAGAAAAGCCTGGGGACCCAGGAAGAGATCTATCACAGGGGTGGAGTCACTGCATAGAGTCTTCACTAGAGCAATGCCAAGTCGAAACGTGGGATCAAGAGCTGCTGCAGAGAAACCCCAACAGCACCATGCCTAGTAGAGCTGTGAGAGCAGGACCGCCATGGAGATCTCACAGTTGTAAAGCTACCAGGGTGCAATGCCAGTCTGCAAGAGCTAAAGCATTGCTGGAGACCAGGAAAGCCACAGAAGTAGAGCTGCCCAAGGATTTGAGGACCCAACCCCTGCACCAGCATGCAGAGGATATGAAACATGGAATCAAGGTACATGATTCATCAGATGTAAGATTTAATGCCTGCCCCATGGGTTTTAGAGTTGCTTAGGATCTGTTACCCCTTTCTTTTGGCCTATTTCTCCCTTTTTGAATGGGAATATGTACTCTATGCTTGTCCCACCATTGCATCTTGGAAGTAGATAACTTGTTTTTGATTTCACAGGTGTGACTAAACTTTGGACTTTTGAGTTGAAACAAATTAAAACTTTGAGGATAAAATGAATGTATTTGTGTGTGAAAAGGACATGAGTTTGAGGGGGTCACGGGTGGAATGCTGTTGATTGGATTCCCCTCCCCCCCACCAACCTTATTGAAGCTTAATTCCCACTGTAACTGTAGAGGGTGGGAAATCATATTATGGTAATTGAAAGGTGGGGCCTTGAAGAGGTAATTAGATTGTAGGACCATGCAGTAGTGAATGGATTAACAATGGTGGTGGTCAGGGGCCCAGTTCTGAGGGCTTTAAAAGGAGAGTGAATGAGGAGGTTGGTCTCTCACTCTCTCTGCTCCACCATTTTGCAATGTGATACCCTGCCACCACTACCAAAGAAAGCCTTCACCAGATGTGTTCCCTGGACTTTGGACTTCTAGCCTCTGAAACTATAAGCAGTAAATTTCATTTTCTTACAAACCACCCACTTCCAGATATTTTGTTATAAGGAACAGAAACATACTAACACACTACGCGTGTAGGTATCTTCATGCTATTAGCCAAATAAGTATGAACCAAATAAAACAGCAAAAGAATTGTTGACATGTGAAGGATGCTGTCTGTCAGGTACTGAATTAAGCACATTATGGACATTATCTCATTTGAGCCTCTCACAATCCCTAAGAGGTAAGTAGTAGTATCTCCATTTTACAGATTGAAAAATTAAAGCTGAGAGAGCTAAGTATCTTCCCAGGACAAAACACCTAGGATGCAGTCCACATTCATCTGACTGCAAATGCGACGTTCTGACATTCTGACCATTAAACACACTGCCTTTTCCATTTAGCGTGTGCCTGTAAATTCTGGGCTGGGTAACAAAAGGATAATATATACTTACATCTGTTCCAGTTTCACTTTGTCCCAAAGCAAAATTCCCAATTTCTACTCCAAGATTCCCAATATTTGGTTTCCTACTTTGCGTTTCATTGTCCCTATCACTGAATTTTGTCCTACCCAAGATCCTAGTCCTTAACGGTCAGCTTTGTTAGGCCATGGACTCTCTGCCATTGAACTCAAGTCTCTCATGACTAGATCCCAACCCACGCTGCCATATCTCTGGAATGCAAGCAGCCAGCCCTCTGGCCCCCTGCAAGTCACTGGCCTCTCCCCTGTCCCAAATCTTTTTCTTCTAGTCTTTGCATGGCTAATTCTTGGTCATCCTTCAAGGTTTCTGCTAGAATGTCATCAACTCGGGAAGGCCATCTCTGACTATCCAATCTAAATGGGGAACTCTTGTTATACTCTGTCATACCGCTCTGTATTTTCGTTCTCTGCAATGATCACAATTTGTCATATGTATTTGTGTGATTATTTGCTTGATGCCTGCCTCCCACACCAGATCATGAGCTCCATAAGGGCAGGGAACATGTCTGCTTTGTTCACTGCTCAGTTAACACCTCAATACATATAAATGAACAGTCTATGCAAAGCCCTCAGCACAAAGATAGGTGTTCCATACACATTAGTAGCATTATTTCATGAATGAATGAACTACTTATTTCCTTAAATCTTGCCTCTTATTCCATGTTCCATTTTGTCTCAGGGACTGACATCTTGCTTTGGGAGGATTTCTTTTGGAGTCCCTTTCTTGACTCTTAGAAAAATTGACCCCGAACTTAATCTTCCATTTGTTCCCCAGGATAACCTAACCCCAAAATGCTGGCTGATCTGGCCAGACCCTCTGCCTCCCAAATCTGGGTAATGACAACAAGTTTCAATTGTCTACATATTTTACTTATATAGATTACCTAATTTCCAATGATGCCATGTAAGTGTGGCTTTGCTTACTAAGATCTTTAGGGTAATTCCAACAGCTTGCTAACTTTATTCAACTGGAAAAGAGCTCTCATATCAACTTATATTAAGAAATTTGCTACTAACATAAAAATCTCTTTAATGAGTTCACTGGTGGAAATGTGTAATGCTGAGGTGCACAAAAGAATAAATGATTTATTAGTCAATTTAATTCAATTTTGTCACCAAGTCCTATCAGTTTCTACTTTGAAATTACTTTCAAATTCATTAGGTCCTCTCCTTTTCTATCACTATCAGGACTCTTACCTGCTTTTGGTTACTGTAATTTTTCCTACCTTATCTTTAGCTTCTGGTCCTACTCTTTTACAAATGAGCTTGTATACTGCCACAGAGTTAACTTCCTAAAACCCTACATTTTAAGGTCAGATCCCTGCTCAAAAACCCATAATGGTTTCCCAATCCTCACCAGATTAAATTCAAAGCCATCGTGAGAACAAGGACATTCCCACCATCTTCTATGCCTTAGCAACCTCCCACTTCCAAAGAACTAAGTTGCCTGAGTCATTTTTGCTCACGTGACCCTCTGCTCAGATGACCTTCTCTTTCTTGGCTGTCTGTCTGAGGTCTGCCCATCACTCGAAAATCTCAAGTTCTGTTGACTCCATTTAACTTTCAGTAAGTGTTCCTTCTCTCTCACCCACGTTTTTATGTCTTGTAGAAATGGAAGTTTCATATATTTATTTATTGTCTGCCTAAGGAGATTATAGTTTCCTTCAGAGAAGTTATCTAAATTTTCTTTTGTATTCCTTAAGTTTGTACATTATTAACATTCATTTCTTTCTCTCACCGTGTCTAGTCCTTTGAGAAATGAACTCTCAAGAAATACCTATAAAGAAAAAGAAGATCCTCACCATTTCCCAAGTCAGTACTGGATGGCCATCTAAGGTAAAGCAGGCAGCTGCGCGGTGCAAGGATGGAAACTGCGATGGAGTCAGAGAAGCATCAAGCTGGAAGGACTCAGCCCAGCAAGCATGAGGCCTCTTTGGCCTCGGACTCTGCTTTCTAAGAATGCCACAGGGTAAAGCCAAGATGTGGGGGAGGATGTCACTGGCAGCTAGAAAAGGCAACAGATCTTCTCTAGCAGCCCGTCAGAAAGACAGCCACCACCCCCTCACTCCACCCCCCGTTGAGAAGCATGAAGGGCTGCAGAGGAGATGTGGGGATGGAAAAGATGAAAGAGAGGAGAGGGTGGTACCACCTCTGGGTACCATTATACTGTCTCACTTTGATTCTCTCAGACCTGCTATTTCCAGTAATTCCCAGTACATCTTCAGAACCTTGTCATTAGCTTTTCCAGCAGTTATTTACATCTGGGTGAGAAAGTCATTAAATAAAATATTGGGAAATAGTTGATAGGTGTTCTGTAATCAATCTTTGAATAAATGACTGAAAAGTTGCCAATATTCTTTCCTCTGCCATTTTGATTGAAAGTCAAAATGCGTACCTACTAAATAATCAATAGATAGATTAAAGAAAAAAGCTTCGGAGCAACAAAATGTCTTCTCTTTCTGGCCCAAGGGGCTCTTACTCCTCCCTTTCATTAATCAGAAATAACCATAAGGCAAGGGCCTGATAAACAAGATATGGTGAAAGGTTAACAAAGCTTAAGCCAAATAAATTAATCGTTAATCATAGAATTTCAGCCCTAAGCCAGTAAGGGGAAGGATGAGGGTGCTTCAAAAACTTTGTGGAAAAATGAAATTAAAAGCGAATACGAGTATTTCCATGAACTTTTTGAAGATCCCTTGAATTTTCCGAGCTGACCAGGGTAGTGAAGTGAGAAGGCTCTTAAAATCCTGAAGTGTAGACTTCTCACTGAACAAGAGCTTGAGTACTTTTCAGTCCTACTCATATTCACCTTTTGGATGAATTTAGTAGGATACAACGTATTCCCAGGAGACTCTTCCACCCTATGTTTCCGACTTTGGGGTCTGGGTCTTTGCTCCTCGTCATCCTTGCCTTGGCAGGAGCTTTCTCTCATTGTGGCATCACCAATGACTTACAAAAAACAGCATCTCTGCTGATGGTGCAGGCAGAAGCTATATGAAGGTCACAGGCAAGCAAACAGATAGATAGATAAAAAGTCTTTCTGAAACCAGCTGTCTGGCATGTAGGTCTCGGTTATGTTCAGCTGTTGCATGGCTATTGTCTCCCATTTCAGGGTACTTACCTTACAACAAGGAAAACAATGAAAAGACACTTCGAAATATGATTGGAAGAGTCTTCTTAAATGGCCAGTAAATACTGTGTACAGCTAGACTTTAAGGAAGAGCAGCTATGCTGTAATCCTCGAGGATTCCCAGAAAATTTAGGCTTCCCAGAATTCTGGCCCGATTTACATAAACAAAACCAAGGAAATGTTTACTCATGGGTTCTTCATTATTTCTCTGACAAATCCTAGAAAATTGGCAAACTGAAGCATCTGCCTGATTTACAGTTGCTCTTTCTCTGGGGCTCCTGCAGTCAGGATATAAGAGTATCTCCAGGAAACTGCAAATATTCACTTTATTTCAATTAGTTTTCTCCACACAGTCCACTGCCTTTTCAGCCAGCTCAGAAAACATGACTTTTAGCAGTGCTTTGACTGCTTGACTTGTGAGATAAGCACTGGACTCCTGCCTAGTCATTCCCTAGCAAGACAGGATCCTTTGTGTCTTATCAGTTTACCTGCTGGTATTTATTTAACACCATTTGTGATGAGCTCTCACTTCATTTTGTCTGTCTGAATTTTGACTTGATATTAATTTATCTTTATCTTCTGATTAACACAATTCTGCCTTTGTGACCTAGAGTCAAATTTTTCTTTGAATAGGCTCATCTAATGCAAACCTCAGAACTGAACAGTACCCATTTTTGAATAAGACTTTAAGCTGGCACAGTCCCTATTAGGCTTTTGAACTTTTAACAAGAGAAAGCACTGACATCTTTCTGTCAACATTTTCCTGAAGCACAAATTGCTCATGCATTAGAAATTCTCTAGAAATGACATAAAAAGGCTATGAAACAAATGTATTCTTGTAGTGGAGGTCTGCAAGTCAGAGTAATTTCAGAATATACCACATAAGCTGAAAAGATGGCAGATGCAAGAATTGGATTTAACCATAGATGATAACCCAATTTTCTCCATAGCACTGTAACTCAATAAGCCTTTAATGGCTTCTTAGATAAACAGATGGATGTCATCAAAAGGCACAGGATGATAAATCTCATTGGTGTCTGAATAATTTGCACTATTTTACCCCCAAAACAAGTAGCAAGAGAAAAACGGGAGAACCCACACTTAAGCCCCAGCATGCGAGTTTAAATTATTTGATTAGAAACACTTGCATTTTCCCAGTGGCATTATATTGTAAACAATCAGAATGTCAAAGTCCAGGAAGTACAATATATCTTTTTAATTAGGCTTCTTCTTTTGAAGATTTATACTGTTTAGTTTAGCTGTGTTTATTCTTATTTCATCGATTCAGTTTATTTTCATACAGACTTCCAAATATTCAATGAATATCCTTTGGATGATTATGACTTTTAATTATCCATGATGGCCCCAAGAGTTTATAGACCCTCAAGTCCATGCCCCAATGTCTGCTGGTCAAGAAGTTCCTGATTCTTTGAACAATTCCTTTATTTGGATGGTATCATTTAGCTTACTTGTTCATCAGGATCATTCAGTGGAATTAGATTTCAAATGGTTTATTGTCAGAAGACCAGTATATATATACGAAGAATCTAACCAAGCCTTTCCTTGGTCAAATCCTAGACATACACTGATAACCTCAACCAATCAGCGAGGTTTGTCCTGATGGGGACAGGTTATGGCTAAAAAAATAAAGTTCTGAAAGGAAATACACCTTTGTTGTCATTGCCATTGTTATATCTGGGTTCTGAGATTATGAGATAGTTCTGTCGGTTTAAAGTGTTAATTTAAGAAATTCTGTACTTTAGAAAGAATATAGGGCTAGATTCTTTTTAACACCTGATATAAAATATATCACTTCTCTTAGTGTGGAGGGGAAGGTATCAGATGCGATGGTAATGCTAATGTTCCTTGTCTCCAGTGTAAGACACTGCTTTCAAATATTTCTGAGAGATTTTTGAAAATAAGTATAACATTAAAACTTTTCAAGAACAGAACCAAAATTTTCTTGAGAACCTAGTTGAAGAAAATTTTCCTTTCATCTCCAAAGCTCAAACAATGGCTTTAAAATATTTTATTATCTAATGTTAGTTCCTCTGTTGAAGTTAATTCTTAGCAACTCGAAATAATAATAATAATAGTAGATTCTTATATTGCATTTACTATGGACCTGATACTATTCCTAGTACTTTACATGTATTAACTACTTTCCTCTTCATAACAACTCTAAAGGAAAGGACTATTATTATACTCAATTTATAGATGAGAAAACTAAGGCACAGACAGATTAAGTAACCTACCTAAAATCAAACAGCTATTAAATGGTCGAGCTAGGATTTAATCCTAGACAGTCTGGCTCCAGAGTATATGCTCTGAACTATTTTAATGTTCTACAGCCTTTCATAAAAACTTGATTGATGTATAAAGATATTCATGATGTTATCAGTAATCAAGTCGCCTTGGATTGGTTAAGCCACACTGAATATGGGGGTAATATGCAGGCTGGGGAACTCAGGGGGTAGTCCATAAGAAACAATCAGGTCCCAGATAACCAGTGCAAACCTCAAGCACTTCTAGGATGCATGTGTGTGTCAAATAACAAATACTCCTCATATTCCAAAAGCATTAGATGTATATTGGTAAACTCGGCTACCAGGTCCTTCATATAATAACGGGTGGCCTTGTCTTAATTTCAGATAACTTCTTCTGTACTTTTCCTCCACTAGGCCTCTGCCAGGCTTCTGCTTTGCTGTATGCAGGGGACTGTATCTAGTCAATTGTAATCAATCCCTCAAGTGTGGAATCTGTCTCCCTATGTCTCATTGGCATTTTCAGTAGGGAGGGGATGTGACATAATTTACTACAGTGGTTTTCATGACATTCAAAATGCCTCAGTTGGCTGAATAAATTGGCAAAATTTTCCTGAAAAGCAATTTAGCAATATGTATTAAAATCCTGAAAATGGTTCATACCTACCAATTTTAGAACTAGTAATGCATCCTAATGAAACAATCAGAGATGTAGACAAAAGTTTTACATGGGAATGTTTATCACAGCATTATTTATAACATCAAAAAAAAAAAAAAGGTTTGGGAGCAACATAAACAGCCAAGAAGAGGAGAATAATTAAGAAGTTTATGATATATCCATAAAATACAGTATTATGCAGTCATTAAAATTATGTTTTTGAAGAATTTTTAATGACATGGAGAAATACTCATTATATAACATTCAGTGAAAAAGCACAATACAGAACTTCATTAAAAATGATGCCGCTTATGTTAAAAAAAAAGGCAAAATCTACATATGTCTAAAGTCCTGAAATCTTGAAATGAAATATGAGTATGACTTCTTTTGGTGATCTTTGGGTTGTGAGATTTTTGGTTCTCTCTTCCAAATTTTTCAAAATGAAAAGACTTTAATTTTATAATCACAAAACCAACCAATAAAACATAAATACACATGAGCTACAGGAAAAAGAATTGGCAGGTGTCTGTGTGTGGTGGTGGGAGGAGGGTGGAAGTGGGCAGCAGAAGAGAAATGAGGCTTCCTTTCCCAAAAGAAACAGCCCAGTTTCCCTGCACCGTCTTCTATCTCCCTGTCCTCAACCTGTGCATGCAGTGTGCACTCACATGCACACACATATACAAACATCTGACTGTCAATGTCACCTCACTCTTTCCCAGAGAATCTTTCGGATTCTCTGGCTATCACAGAGGGGAACGCAGTCAAGTCATCTCATTGCATTTCTCATGCAAATTACTCTGGCTGATAATGCTTCCATTACAAGGCCTTCAATCCTTCAGGCTAAAAAAAGAGGGGACAGTCGTTTTACACACACCTTCACAGATTTTGTAATGCATTATAGGTTGTGACACTCATGGTCTCTTCTTTTCTTTTTAGAGAACACCAAGTTGCTATGCATCTTCTAGCTCCCATTTGGTGACATAAAATGATATAAGATGTGTAAAAACACTAGCTCAATCAATGCTCATGTCGTTCCCCCTGTCTTTACAGGTCAAATCCTTGTCTGGAAAAAAATACAATCCAAGGTGGAGAGAATTGGGCATTTAGGCAGTAAGAGGAAGGGCATTCCTGGCAGAGGGAACATCATAAGCAAAGGCCTAGAGCTGGGAACATCGGGCTCTGTATGAGAAACAGCGAATATTCTGCTCTGCGGTAACAGAAACAGAAAGATATGCACAATATTATGAGCAATTAAGTTGAGATGGATTGGTTAGGCCACACTGAACATGGGGGTAATAATCTCTGCTTTGGAATCTGGTTACTCAGTTATGCAAACTGGGGAGCTCCTAGTCCCTCTGTGCAGGGGTAGCGGTGGAGAAAGATGGCGTAAGGTCAGATCACAGAGGCTCCTGGTAGCATTAGTATGATTCTAAACATCAAAGCCACCGATCAGAAGAATAAAGGTTCTCCACCATGTATATTCAAGTAAACATATTGTGGGTTTTGAAAACAATTCAAAAGAAGGTGGCAAAACTTTTTTTGAGCCATATCAGTAAGGTAAGAAACCAATCGGCCTGGGAATTAGGAGACCTGGGGTCAGGCACATGCTGGTTTTGCCAATAACCAGTTGTGTGACCTTAGGCAAATTGTGTGCCTTCCCTAGGGCTTCTGCAATTGTTTCTGTACGTGTAAAATGAGAGGGGCAGAACATGAGGGTACTTCAAAAAGTTCGTGGAAAAATCAAATAAAAAGATAATACCAATCTTTTCATGAACTTTTTGAAGTACCCTCGTATATGAATGGATGCATTCATTCATTCATGCAGCTGAGGATCGAGGGTCTCTAGTGCCAGGCACTGTGCTGGATGTGGAGGACACAGTGACAAGGAACAACAATGGCTCCGGCCTCCATGTTGCTCACAGCTTAGACAGGGAGGCTGACAAATGAACAACCGCAAGTGAAATCAGTGCATTAGGGAAAAAGGAGAGTTCACCAAACTGTCAAGAGATACGGAGGTCACTGGTGACCTTAGCAGGAGAGCTTTAATAGAGAAGTGCGTTCTAAAGTCAGACGACAGCGGACTGGGGAGTAAAGGAAGAGGGTGACAATAGGCACGGCCGTAAGAGGTTTGCCTGGGAAGAAGCTGAAAGAGAAGGGGAAGAGCTAGAATGAGCTGTCAGTCCCAGAGTCCTCTCCATTTCTGAAATACTGACTCGTATCACTTGAAGGGGCAGCAACCAATTCAATATACGAGCTCTGGTATGTTTGTATAAGTATCAATCATGCAGTGGCCACATTCCAAATACTAAAAGGAAATTAAGATCTGGAATTTATTACTGTGAGAACCTGACTGGGCTCATTCTGTGGATATGTTAAAAATACGAGATAGAAGCTGCACAAGACAGGGGGTTGAACAAGATGAACTCTAGTTGTCTGATCCTGTTATGCTAATGATACCGAGACAGGGAGAGAGGAAAGGGGACCGGTTCAGTGAGGACAAGAGCATACCAGGAACCCTAAGCAGCCTGCCAGGCTGCTTCCAGTAAGGAGGCGTCGACCTCGTCTTGTACCATTCTTCTGCTATTAAAGATGGTGTAAATAAATGGAAGCTTCCTCTGATTTTATGACATGAAAGAAACATTAATGCTTAAGCAGTAAGTTGCTTGATATTTCTAGATGTGTTATCAAGATGACATTAAAGCCAGCAAGTGACAACAGGGAATTCTATTGTTCTAAGAAAAAGTAACAATTGAATTTAATTTTATAAAGCACCTAACATTTTCAATTAAAATTTCTAGGTAATTCTTAAATTGCCAGTTAAACACTAACAACTTTTTAAAGAACAAATACGGTTTTATCTTTTAAAAGGAAAAATACGTATTTTTACTCTGTGAAAATACAGGGACTTTAGCAAGGCAGTTACATTAAGCTTTGTGGTCCGAATTCAGAATTATTATGGTAAAGGCTTGGATTTATTTTCTCATTAGTATTTCATCAATTGGACCAATTAGTCCCAGGAAGCCTGAAATTCCCAGGATTTCCTGAAACTGACATCTGTGCCTTTCTTAAGCTGCTGGAGACACACATGATGTAAATTTACCAATTACAAGACCTCAGAGGTAGACGCGCATCAGCAGCAGTGAAGCATTGGGTTTGAATCTGAAGTGCTCTGGGACAAAAGATAAAATAATGTTTGCTCTCTGAATTGCTTTTTAGAATCCCTTGTAGCTTTCCGTTTTCTACATATTTTTTTAAATCATAAAATAGAGCATATTAAATGTAAGCTTAATATATTTCATGTAACTGCCTTTTTTTCTTTATATTTGTCTATGCTGTATTTAATACTTCACTTTCAGGAAAACATTAGAGTATAGGGATTAAAGGCATAAACTTTACAGTAAAAAAATAACTGGGTTCAAATTCTGGTTCTGTCATTTATAAGCTTTATTACTAGTGGTAAGTTTTAGAGCCTCAATTTTCCTAACTTGTAAAAATAGGGATAGTAGTATGCACCTTACAGGGTTATTGCAAGATTAAATAAGAAAATATATGAAAACACATTATAGTGACTGACTCTCAGTAAATACTTGACAAATGGTGGGTTTTCTTTGTTTTGGTTTTGTTTTGTGTGTGGGTATCTTTGCTTATTTGGACACTTACACAGACTACTAGAACATATTTTATAAATTGAGAAAAATTTGTAATAGAAATGATATTTGCATTAGGAGTCCTGACACTTGTAATTGTTCAGTATACTACGTCCGTGTCAACATAACTTATGGATATTTTTAATAGGAAAGAGATTCTCAGTCTCATAGTGTTGAGATGCCTAATTATTTAAAACATTTTCAAAAGTATTTACAAAAAGTATGGTAACACATTGTAAACACATTGTAATTCAGTAGGCATGTATTATCTTGTTTTAAGCTTTTATTAACTTTGCTCTTAATGTTGCATTAGGAGTTCTACACTTTCTGATTTATCTGTCAAATATGATTTACAGATGGAAGGTAGAGTTAAAGAAACAAATCAAAGTCAATATTTTAAAAATAAGGAATTCTCATGAAGAAAACAAAGAAAAACATGTCGTTCAAGAATCAAGGAAAAGATTCAAGAGGATAGCATAGCAACATCCATCAGATTTGCTTATTTTCAGTGTCTGTAATATGTGAATGAGTGGCTTAGCAGATGAGGCCTCAGATACTTCAACAATATAGGGTCACACAGACCTGGCCCAAAAAATCAGCTCTGCAACTTGCTTGCTCTAAAATCTTAAAATAAAAAATTGGGGGCAAGTAAAGCAACCTCTCCGAAACTTTATTTCTTTAGCTATAAAAAAGGGATAAGTTTCCCCCATGGGAACATGGCCATAGTATATTGTTTATGTTCTAGAACACAGTGAAACTAGTTAATAAATAGAGACACACACACACATAAAAATTCTAGGTTAAGTAAGCTGTGAGGGCTGGCCCAAGAACCCTGAAACCAAACAAATGTGATTTCTTTGAGAAAATATAGCCTATAATCTAAGAGATTAACTTTTGTAACATGACCCACCTGAAAAATAGGCCTGAGAAAATACTTTCTACTAACTTTTTACTTTGAGATAATTTTAGACTTACAGAAAAGTTACAAAAGAGTTCAGAATTCTGGTTTGCTCTTCACCTACCTTTCCCTGATGATAACATTTTACATATCAGAGTACAATGATCAAAACCAGGAAATGGACATTGACATAACATTATTGAATAATGTACAGACCTCATGTGATTTCACCAGTTTTCTCACTTATGTCTTATTTCTGGCCTAGGATTTAATTCAGGAACCCACTGCATGTATATGTGATTTGTCTTCAATCTGTGTTAGTACTTCAGTCTTTGTCTTTCATAACCTTGGCACTTTTGAAGAGTTCTGGTCATTTTGTTTTGTAAACCGTGCCTCAATTTGGATTTATCTGATGTTTTCTCATTATTACGCTGATGTTATGGATTTATGATTAACAAGAATACCACAAAGGTGATGTTTTGCTCTTCTCAGTGCAACACATCAAGGAGTATATGATTTCCATGTGTTTCATTACCGGTTGTATTAACCTTGATCATTTCATAAGGTCATGTTTGCTGAGTTTCTCCACTACAGATTTACTATTTTCCCCTTAGTAATAAGTAAATGTCTTATGGGAAGATACTTTGAGGCTATGCAAATGTGTTTTTTTTACATCCTATTTTGTCCCATTAATATAAATAGATTCCATTAATGGTTCTCATTTTTAGGAAATACTACTGTGGTATTTGCCTAATGGTGATTTTTCTATTTCCCTTATTCTCTCTACATTCATTAATTAGAATTCTATGATAAGAAAAGTGCCGCCCCTTCTCTCCCATTTCTTTCTTTATTTAGTTATATATTTATTAGTGTGACTCATGGATATTTAATTTATTCTTTATGTCACAATCCCATACTATACTTATTTATTTTGTTCAAATTGTTTCAGCTTTGGCCATTAGCTGCCACTTCAGGTTGGCTCCTGTGTCCTTTCAACATGTCTTCATAATTTTTTGAGCACTTATTTTCTGGAACCATAAGATGTACCAAGCTCAACTTGTATTTTCCCTTCTTAGCCCTGAAATCAACTATTTACCCCAAAGGCCTGGTTACTTTGATTGGAGGATGCTGTTAAGAAACCAAGATATGGGTGCTAAGTCCATTCATTGCTACTGGGGTTAAGAGTGCTTCCAGGCTGTCTCAGTGGGCAGAGCTAAGAAACATATGAATGTGTGTGTATACTAACACCCATGCACACATCTGTATTTCTCTATGTACCTAAGTGTATGTGAACGAGTTCATACCCAGCCCTCTAATTCCAATGCACCACCACAGGGCTCATTCTAGTCTTCTCACTTTCCTCACATGTATCTTTTTTCTCTGACAGTGAGAAACCTAGATCTCATTATCCACAATATATTTACTTTGTTCACTCCTACCAGAGACATAAAGTAGTGTCAGAATTGCTAACCCCTGCTCCTGCTTGTAAAAGAAACAATTGTACTAACTCTAGTATGTTTGTATATAGTTTTTTTGGTTGCCTTTAACCTTACAGTAAAGTAATCATTTTCTTAAGTTACTTGGGTTGCTCTTTTCTTCCCTACCCCCTCAGTGTACTTATATATTTATTCATTTGTGATACATTAGGTTCATTTTTTTACAGTTTGAATTCCATTTGGGGTTCTCCCACATCCTGATTTTATTTATTTAGTTATTGGGTATGTGAAACATCACAATGTTTCTGAGAGTTAAAGTTGTACACAAAGGTGTACTCAAACAAGTGTCACTCCTTCCTTATGACCTCCTACTCTCTCTTTCTTTGCCCTATTTTATACCCCATTTCTACTCTACTTCCTGTAGGGAACCAGTTTTTTAAGTTTCTGGTTTATATTTCTTGTGCATTTTTTTTTTTTTTGCAAAAATAAGTAGATATTTGTAGATTTTCTTATATTCCATTTTTCTTACATTAAGGACAGCATACTCTAGATAGTCTCCTGCACTTTGCTCTTCTCACTTAACACTACATTCTGGAAATAATTTCAAATTGGTTCATACAGTTCTTCCTCATCCTTTCTTATAGGCGCATTGTACTCCATTTGTGGAGGTTCCATAATTTATTTTACTATTTTCCTAGTATGGTCATTTAGGTTGTTTCCAATATTGTATGATTACAAAGAAATGCTGAAATAAATAATCAATGCATATGTGTTTTCATACTGCTGGAAGTATATTTTAGGATAGATTCCTAAAAGTGGGTTTTCTGGGTCAAAAGAGTACATGTGTAGGTTTGTTAGGTATAGCTAAATTCCCTTCCAGCAGAACTGTACCAGTTTTTATCCTCATCAGCAATGTGTTGTCACACTTTTTAATTTTCACCAACATGATGGGCGAGAAATGGTATCTCAGTAGTATTTTAGTTTGCATTTCTCAAAAATACTTCTAATGCACACAGAAAAAAAGGAGATTGAGGGGAAGCTCAGACAGACAGGTAAGAGATGCACAAAGAGCTAAGATGGAACTCAGGAGTGCCTTCACAAGACTATAAGTCACCTATGAAGCACAGCAAAAGATGATGATTCGAAAGTGTTGGGGAAGTAATAATGTAAGGACTAAAGTGATCCACTGGAGATATAAAGGGAAATAGAACATAATCTGTAATGCACCAGGCATGAGATAGGTTTAAAAAATTGACTTGTTTTTACATGCGTGAGGAAAGGTTAGTAACAAATAATGCTTAAAATAGAGAGACTTTCAAAATGTTTGGAAAACCTCAGTCTTAAAGAACAACGGGGTTCTAAAAACCCTCAGCAAAGGATGTAGAAGCCAGGTAGCCAAGCAAGAATCAGAAAAAGCTGTAAATGGATGTTCCAAGCAGCAGAAGCAGGGTCTGGTGACTCACACTTATGCCACCAAGAAAACTGGTAGGGACTCTGGTCCTGCTTAAAGCATTAAGAATGAAGAAGAGCCTATTCATTTTCCAGAAAAGGCAATAGGATGATGTCAGAAATGATCAAACAGTGATCTTATGAATGACCAAACTGTCAAGATGACATTTTCATATATGGAAAAAAAAAATAACAAAAGACCCCCAAAAATCTGTTAAACATAGTAAATCACATAAATAACAAACAAGACTTGTGACAAATAGGTCTGTAGGATGGGGCTGAAACAACAGCTCTAGTTAGTAATGAAAAATCAGTGTAACCTCAGTAAAGTTTTCAATTATATTTTATGAACTAAATTTTAGGCCAGAGATTAAGGATGTTTTTTCATTTTTAAAAGTTGAGAAGCATCTAGAATTAATTTATAGCAAGGTACACATACCAAGTACACGACAAAGTACAGGAGAAAGTATGAATTCACACCTAGTTTAAGAGCTGGACTCTGGGAATTTAGTGCCAACAGGCACAGGTGAGTCAGAGAAAAGGAGGAAAACAATTAAGCAACTATACTGACCTTCTATTATGCTTTAGGCACCATTTAGCCTTTAGGGATATAAAGAGAAGGATAAAATCCCTGCCCTTAGCTTGCCTGGACAGGATGGAGACAGTATAATAAAAATGTTATAGTAGTGAGTGAAAAAAACAAAGTAGTAGCATGAGGATGGGTAGAGAAGGGGACCAGTTTCTTCACAGATGAGGTGACTCGAATTAGAAATTCTCTTGAGGGAACAGGGGAGGTGTGTGTGTAGGGGGCCGGTGAGGAGAACATTTAATTAACATCTCCCTAAAATCATCATCTTTGCAGATAACATCAAATGAGTGACAGGGCATGAGAATGGCATTTAAAAGGACAGGATTAAATTTCAAAAATGACCTTGAAACATCAGAGAGACTAACTCCTTCCTTTTCTTGTGCAAGAAAAACAGTGGGCATCAATACAAAATGCAGAATGGCACAAAAAGTCAGGAATGGAAAGAGGGATCCTGTTGAACTACCAGCAGGGCAAGGCAGTTAAGTTTAAAAGAGAGGGACGTTAGGAACTGAGAAACAAAGGATGAGAATAAAGACCAAGTGGGCCCCTTGGCTGGCTCTGTCACGGAGCAGATAGCGGACTTGGAGATAGACTCTTTAGATGAGACTTAGTTTCCTCATCCATCACACAAAGGGACAGAACTACCTGTAGAGTCCCTTTATATTCCATGTTTCTTGAGCTGATAATACTTGGGAAGGTTGCAAAGCATTGTGAGAGTCACGAGACGACCTGAGCAGGAAGAGTTCAAGGCACAGATGGAAGGACGGGGAGTGCTGGATGGAACCCGAACTGAAGGCTGGAAGGTGATTTCAAAACTGACTTCTACCACATGATGGATTATTATAGGGAGCACAATCAGCTGTTCTCTGTTTTCTGGAGAGACGAGAGCAAGAAGAAAGAGAATGAAAAAATGGGATCCAATTGCAGTGGAGACAGTTAAATAATAGAGTGAATTAGTCCCGGAAGTTATAAGCATGCCTTCTGGAGAAGTCTTTAGAAACAGTCTGTCTGTCCGAGATGATTTTGGACAGGGTCACCAGCTGTGGCTGCAGGCAGTTGGAGGAGCCAGATGTCATTTCAGTGTCCTTCCTAGCTCTCTGTTTCTGCAGTTGTATAATATTATGCATAAATAGAGTAATACAAAATTACCCCATTTATACATTTTATGTGTCTATTAATACGGACAACAGCTTCCTTTCCATTTTCCCAGTAAAGTTTTGAATACAAATGTAACTTAGTCTTTCCCCATTACAGCTCTGCCTTCACAGCTAATTGCCTTGCAGAACACTTAAGGAGTCATTTTTCATTATGATGGTGAGCAAGGGGAAGGCAGATGGCACAGTCATGTTATTGATTTGATGACACTTGCCTGGCTTGTTGGATAAATGGAACTGAATGTATGGTCACTGCATCCAGACTTTTAGGGGCTTTAAGGTTCAACTCAAATTATATCAGACAGGAGGTCCAGGGGACAAGAATCCATTTATTCCCCCAAGGCTTGTAAATGATGATCCCAGGGATCATGTAGGACTCCTCAAACAACCTCCCTGGAGTCCCGCAGACCAATGTAAGTCCCAGCTCTTAACAAAGAGGATGAGATCTCTCAAGTTTTGCCAGTGCTTGACCTGTGCAACGTGCCTGGATACAGAGACCATCAGTTAGTCGGTTAGGGAAAGCTCCACAACTTGTATGGGCTATGCTCATTTGTAAATTGTAAGGTGGACAAAAGGAGATGAATTATTCACTTTTCTGAGGGCCATTAACTCTCTCCCAAAAAACACTCAGAGAAAGATCACTGTGGCCTTAAGCAGTTAATGTAATTATAACCAACACGTACCTTTTGTAGAGTTACATGTACACGACTGGTGCTTGCTCCTCCACTAAGACTTCATTAAGAACAGATATTCACACTAAAAAAAAAATACCTTTGGTAGATACAATGGTACCATTTTACAGCACATGGTGGGACCTAAGATTAAACCAGTTATCAGTATAGCATGGAAATTTTATCAAAACTTGAACATACTCCCTCTGGAGTATTAGCTAAGGAACTACTAAGTATATTAGCTAAGGAACCACTGGCCCTATGAGGTAGCCCCAAGAAAAATTTTTATGTGGAAAGAAGGAATTCCTGAGTCCCTGACCCACATTTTCTTAGCATTTTACCAGTTTGCCAGTAAGGAGACATATTTTCTCAAGCCACTTAATTTTCCTTTTTGGATCTAGGGAGTTCCCTTCTGTCTGCCATTTCTGGGCTCTGTGTGGCAGAAATTGTGCAGTACTGCCTGCTGGTAAGAGGTGAATTACTATTATTTTCTATTATCTGGTTAGATTTCTCAACATGGTACAATAAATGGGGGTAAGGTGGAAGGTGGGGGGGAGGGGAGCAAGTGGTAAAGTCCTTCCCTGCATGAGAGGTCCAGAGACCTTGATTCTAGTCCCTGACCAGCTACAAACTCATTGACCCTAGACAAGACAAGTCTCTTCCCCTCTCTAGCTGTACAGGTTTTTTGTTGCTTTTTGTTTTTGTTTGAAAAATATGGGTAGAACTAGATAATTTCTAAGGTATTTCCTAAGCTCCAAAAATTCTAAAATTCTTTGACACTCAGGATTACCCATCCATCCTTCTTAAGTGTAGAAGCTAGCTGCTATGGACTAAAAGTTTGTGTCCCCCCAACCCCACCAAATTCTTGTGTTGAAGCCCTAATCCCTAACATAATGGTATTTGGAGGTGGGATTTTGGGGGAAGAGAAATCAGGTTTTGATAGTATCATGAGAGTGGAGGCCCCAAGTGGGATTAGTGCCTTTATGAGAAGAAAAGACCAGAGCCCTTTCCTTCTTTCTGCCATGTGAGGATATCACAAGGTGCCTTGCAGATCAGGTAGAGTGCCCTCACCAGACACCAAATCTGCCAAGTGCTTTGATCTTGGACTTCCCAGCCTCCAGAACTGCAAGAAATAAATTGTTGTTTAAGCCACCACCCAGACTGTAGTATTTCATTATAGTAGCCAGAACTGACTAAGACAGTAAGACAGCAGGCTTCTGTTAAATTCCCCCAAACCTATGTAAAGTAGGAATTCATGACCAATTAAAGGTAAAAGTTGTTATTAATAGGCAGTTTTGTATAGATCATGGTGTCAGCTACCATAAGAAACACTGGGGGGGGGGGCTGATTTATCCTTTACATTTTATTCATACCTACAAAATTCTTATTTTGTTGTTTTGTTGCTGCACAGGTAGCTTGCTTATTGCAAACAAATCTCCATTTTTCCCTTTGGCTTTGTAAGTTGATTTCTTGAGTTTTACTTTTTTCTATTTTTCTCTTTGACCACAGTAATAATTTACAGAAATACCAGAAAGAGGTGGCAGGTAGGAGAGAAGAAAAAGAAAAGAAAAATGTTTTGGCCATGTTTCAGTTTGGTAGTCTCATTTTTCATGTCCATAAATTCTGACTTTTTGTATGAGTTTGTTTCTAATTGCTCTATCTTGAAAGTATTTCAGTTAACTTTTAGGGTTAACTCAATTCTGCAGCATGTTTAACTAGCCATGTTCACTATTCTTCAAATTTCTTACTCTTATTTTCTTCTTTGTTTCCTTTATACATTGATCAATTTATCTCAACTAACAATGGCATAGAGATAAATTTTTAAATTTCTTATGGATGGACCGTGGCCATGTCACTTCAGTGACAATGGTCAGTAAAAGAAAAAGCTTGTGCTATCCCCCAAAGCAAATAGCTAATGGTCTTTACCCATAGCTGAAAAACAAAATCAAACAAAACTAAAACAAAACCTGAACAAAAAGATTAGAAAAGGCACTTTGCTGTACGACTTTTCTGGTTTTAAATTCTGGCTCCACCATTATTTACTATGTGGCTATAGGCAAGATACTTAACCTTCATGAGTTCATTTTCCTCATCTATGAAAGAAAAGTGACAATATATACCTTATAGGGTTATGGTAATTCAAAGAATAGTATAGAGCACAAAATAGATTCACCACAAATGGTATGTGTTAAAGATGATGACTATAACAATACTTGATACATTTACCTGCTAGATATAACTAATACGTGGACATTTGTTCCATAAGATTGAAAGTAAATTTATTTTTCTTTCATAAAGAGTAGAACCAAGTTGTATTGTTTCAAACTTAAATATAATGGTTTTCAAAAATTTTTATCCAAGGAAGAAATCGAAGTTCAAATCAGGAAAAAAGAATAACTTTATGATAGATTTTACACATGCTACATGGGATATACAAATTGCTTCATTGTTTTGTGTCATCTTTCACTAATATTCTGATGCTCACTGAAACTTAAGTCTAAATAACTAAGTTTTATGGATGTATTCCATCAATAGTATAGTTTTGAGCTTGATTTCAGTCCCTGTGAGATATATATATATCCCCATGATATTTACATGAATTGTAAAATCATAAAATCTAGTCTATCAAGATTATGGGCTTGAAGTGAAATTTTACCTAGTAAAGTTCACATTTGTGTAGTATATATCTTTCCCATGTCTTTTTTGGTGACGAAGTTCTATAATTTAAAGCTAATTAATTTTATTTATCGATTATGTATTTATCAAGCAACTACTAAGTACCAGAAACTACTTAGCAGCTGTGCTTTAAAGATAAAATAAGATACAGCCACTGCCCTCTCAGAGCTCACTATCTGGGAAGAAAGTTAAGTAAACAGTGGCTTTGATATATGTCAGAAGGCAGTAGAGAAGTGAACCAGCAAATCTTACAGGATTTCAAGGAGAGTGAGGTCACATTTGTACGGAAGGGACTGAAAAGGCTTCATGGAAGAGACAGTGGCATTCAAATGGGGCTTTGAAAACAGGAAGCTGAGTGAGAGGGCATTCCAGATATAAGAAACAATAGTAAATATGAGAGATGACACACATATACTCATAAAACCACAGGAAAAAAAAGACGAATGTAATGACAGGCCTAGCAGCGATCGTAAAGACATTCTATCTACTCATCTTCCTTATTTTATTGATGAGGAAACTGAGGGTCCGAGAGCTGAAAATACTTGCCAAAGGCCTGCAGCCAGCCAGCGTGCTGTGCAGTGGGCACAGGCGGGGACTCCGTGGGTGCTAAACCTAGAAGCGAGGTTGAGGAGAGGTCAAGGAGGGCCTTAGACCCCAGAGTAAATACCTAGACTTATTTCAACAGGCAGTGAAAAGTCCGCAAAGGTCTACGAAGAAGGGAGTGACATGATTAGAGCTGGACTTTGCTTTGGCGGGGACCCCGCTGAGAGGCAACCAGTGCCTGAACAAAGCACGGAGGGAGTGAGAATGGAGAAAACTTCTGCTCCATCCGCTACAATCAGTCTGTGGAGCTTCGGGATTACCTGGATGTAAAAGGGAAAAAGAGAGGAGGAAAGCTAACCCGAAGGTTTCACACTTGAGCGACCCTGAGACAGACTTTACAAAAACAGTCGACAGGGAGAAGAGCTGGTCCGGGGAACGGTGAGAGGTGACAGAGAAGAGCAGGAATGAAGGGTGATTTCACCTCTAAACAGCAGGAAATCCAGGCTGAGATGCTGTTCAGCAGGTGAGAGGTGCTGGCTGAAGACCCACAGGACTGGGGGTTGGCTGCAGAGAAGTTTCCCTCATTTAACCTGGGAAGCCAGCTGAGGACCAAACCTGGGGGAATGCTGAGCGGCACTTAAGGGGCAGCTGAAGTCCACAAGGCACAGAAGGGAGAGGCTCTACAGCCTCTGACTGAGCAAATTCTAGGTGGATGCCTGGGATGAATCAAGGCACAAAACACCAGAGGAGGCAAAAGTTTCCAGAAGTTAGGGAGGTAAAATGGGGAATATTCAACAAACACTGCAGAAACATGATGGGAAGTAAGACGGGAGGAAAGGCATTTTAGGGACTATGTTTACCACTCTTATTAAGCTTAGCAATCGTTTTGTCTCACTTCTCTATTCTTTGTTCCTATCATTTAGCACAATTTGTAGTTAAGGGTTTATTTGCATGATTATTTGTCTCCTATGCATCTCCACATAGGCTGTAACCGATACGAGGGCAGGAACTGTGTTTTGTTCACTACCGCATATCCAGGGCTGGCATGCAGCAGACACTTTTAAATATTTCTTGAATGAATAAAGGTAGCAAATGAGGATTCACAATAACTATATTTGGGATGGAAGATAAAATTATTTCCTACTGTGGATTTTAGGGTCTTTTTAATATCAGGTATTATTTGACACGGTCATATTTATTAACAATAATCTCAGACATTTGTTCTTATCTCTGTTGTCTCCTGGACTTTCTGCCTCATTTTGTGGCTTATTTTACCACGAACTGCCCGCTTTTTCTTTCTTCTTTATGAAGACACACATACTGGCTGTAAACAATATTTGGATTTGAGGTTAAAGGATAACTAACATGCCAGATTTTTATAATTTAGTGTTGATACAATTCAGTCGTTCTATTTCTTATTCCAGCCACCTCTAACAAAGGGACTGCTAAGATTAGATCAACAGATGTGTTTCTAGAAGTGTGAGGATATAGTGGCAGAGTTATGAAAGGAAAACAGAGAGTCTGAAGGGAATGAAACTCCAGAGGCTTGAGGAAAAATGGAAATGTGCTGTAAACACTGGCTTCTGAGGAAATGTGTGATATTTCTTTTAATCTTTTCTAAAATAGGGGCACTATAAACTATCTACATCTTTCAAATATGATAAGGATATTGTGTACCAGACTTTATTAATAAATTATCAAGTTTTTTTTTTTAATTAAAGATCTAATTATTTTTAGTCACTAACCAGCAATACATGGAAAAATAAAGTTTCCCAACTGGTCCTGGGCATCTGGAAAGATAAGTTACCACTTAGAAGCAAGTTATTTATTCTTCCCATTCCAAACTGGTATGACGTAGCATGATTTGTGGTAGAGTTATTCAAAAATGCATCCTAGGAATCTAACCCAATCCCATCATTTTATGCATGAGAAAACAGGACCCAGAAACCAGAAGACTTGCCATGGTCACACAGCTAGGTAGTGGCAGAGCTGGGTCTAGATCTCAGGGCTTTTGACTCCAAGTCCGTAGCTCACACATACAAGTGTAAGGTCTTCTCCTGTGACTGCATACCCCTTATTGCTATTACACACACCAAGTCATAGCTTCATTAGTGGATGTGTTATGGCGTGCACATCTTTCTATTTTACCAAATATCTGGAGTTAAATAATCTAGAAATGTAAATCCATCTTTCTTTTGCCCTTAAGCCCAATGCTTAACAGAGACCCTCCAGGACCTTCCTTTTTGACTCTGGATTTAAAGCTTTTTCAGGAATAAGGGCAATCTGAAATACCCCTGTGTTTTTATCCAGAGAAGCTCAGTAATGAGGGAGAGTCGCACAGGCTGAGAGTCCAGTGGCCCTCGGTTTGAATTCTGGTTCATTCACCCAGTAGCCATATCAGCCCTGGGCAAATAATTTAATTCCTCGGGTTTCAGTTTTTTAATCAGTAAAAGTGAAATAATCATAGCTGCTTCAACAAGTCATTAAGAGGGTTAAATCAGTGTGTATATATATATATAAACCACCCAATACAATGCCCAGAATCACTAGTTCTCTTTTTCCCTCCTCTTTCACTTAATTAAACCAAAGTTCTCTTTCTGTCATCATTATGAACAGGAAAACTATCCATGACACTGAGGTTAGACAATCATTTTAAACATTATACAATATTTCTGCATTACTCAAAATAATCTGGTTGTCATGCCAAAATTTCTAAGCCTAAAGTAGAAAATTTCAAAATCTCAAACCTCGACTTTCCGATAATGTTAGAGTCACTCATACATGATGCAGGATCATGGCAAAATTCTACTTTTAGTTGAAGCACATGGCTTCTTTCTGGCAGTGAATATCTGGGCCACTGGGATTTTTAATCCAGTGAGAAAAGTTAATCTGCTTCTCATTAGGAAGAATCCATAAACTATGAAATCCATAACCCTCCATCACAAAGTGACAGCAATCATTATCATTTTCAATTTATGCTTTGAAGATCTCTATTTACTTTGTCCACATTTCATCTTAATGTGACTCTAAAACGCTTGGGGACCGTGCTGTCCAGGGTAATTGGAGACATGCTTGGTTGTTTAGTGTCATGCAGCAAAGTTACTTAGTGTGTCCTGTTTTCACGGGGACGTCAGTCTTTCAACCACTTTGAGGTCAGAAGAGAAAGTGGCTGCATGATGAACGTCTGCCAACAGCGTAAATCCCACATTAACCCGAGAGCGACTGGCATGGCTGGCAGCGCTCACTCACAGAAAATACAGAAATGAAGCAGCAGGTTTACTGCGTGGGGTAGCAGGGAACCTAATTTATCTAGCTCTAAGCCACCAATAGAGGGAGAATTTCTCACAAGCACCTAAATTCATTATATTAAAAAAAAAAAAAAAGATTAGTTCATGGGTAATCTAAGGGATAAATCTGCACAGTTGTTCTTTGGACCTCTGAGAAGATGAGAACCATGAGGAATGAAGTTCACACATTTCAGACAGACTGAAAGGTCCATGTTTAATCATTGCTGAATAAATATTACTCAAACAGTTTGCTGGTGGAAAGAGAATATAATCTAAAAACAATGCCATTTTTTAAATTTAAAAAAAAATTGCTAGCTGCTATCGAAAAGAGATGGCCAAACTAACACCTGCATATTTCTGAATCACTCATTTTTTAGTGCTGAAATTCAGTTTCTGAGAGAAAACCACCATGCTCATAGGATGCTTCTGCCTTTTCCACATCCCCAAAGTCATCCTTCTCTTAAATCCTTTTATTCATGCTAGTGAAGAGTACACATGACACTGACATTTAGGAAGCTATATTTCAAAAAAGGGGCCTGATAAAAAATATTGAGACTGTGCAAAGTATTGCAAGAGGAGTTTTGATCTAATAATAAATGCTAATTTAATCACTGTACAATTTGGAGACATAAATAGCCTGAGAGCCAAGAGAAGATTTCTGGAGCCCTGTCCTTCACACAGTGGGGGTTGGGTCAGGAGTCTGTCCATGAAGCTCCTTCTTCTTTCCTCCTCAATTCCCCAAACCTCCCACCCTATCCCAACACTGGAGGAGGCTCTTCTGAATGCAGGGCTCCTTAGTGAGGAATCTGGGAAACAATGAATGAATTCTAGTTCAATTGCTCATTTTATTGAAGTTAGCTGAGGCTCATAGATGGAAGTGGTTGCTCAAGGTCACATTTCCCGGGTCTCCATTCATAATAATCATCAAAAGCATTTATGAACTGCTTTCTATGTGTAGGGCATTATCACGAGCACAGGTGTATATAAAGACTTTCTGTAAAGATATGAGAAAAGCCAAACTCTACCAATGAGATAACAAGTGGCAACATTTTCCACTCAACAGCCAATATGGTTCCCAAATAATCATTGGGTTGTATTTCTTCTTAAATACTGGATAATACTATGTTAAGTTTTAATTGGCTGCGTACACACCAAATATTTTGATGAATAATAATAAAAAAAAAAAAACCTAATCATTTCGGTATCGGTATTTGCCTTGTTCAGGGGAAACCCTAGGGGATGGCATTAGAAAATTTCTTTCTACAGATATTGCTTATTTTTTGGCAGTGAAGTCAGGAGCTTTTTATTTTATTGTTTCCCAACATATTATTATTAAAAATTTCAAACATAGGGCAAAATTGGAAGAATTTTATAATGAACACCAGCATTCCCACCACCTATATTCTACTATTAACATCTTACTTTGCTTGCATTATGACATATCTGTCCATCTACCCATCTTACTATCTGTTCATCAATATACTGCATGTTTTTTATGCATTTCAAAGTAGATGCAGACAGCAGATAATACCATATTTTGAAGGAGCAGAATCAAAGGTTCTTCTTATCCTATAAGAAGAGCTAGAAAAATTTATTAGAGTTTTTTAAAAAACTAAGAACAATCTCATCCTAAATTGTGCACACAGATATTCATCATAGTTCAAAGTACAGGCTCTGTAAAGAGTATTGTAAGCTATTTCTACCTATATCAACCCTGTAGACATTTTCAGTACTCATTGAAATGCTTGGCTTTGTGAAGACATGGGCTGTTGATTACAGAGAAATATGTTGTTACAGATCATTCAGAAAAATTACCTGGAAGACTAGCAATAAGTATTTTTAGTTCTTTTCCTCTACGTTCTAGTATCCCTCCCCCAATTATTCCTTGAGCATAGAAATACAGTGCTTTCTATGCCTTGCTCCCCTCATTTATAAAGTGAGTTTTATAATACCTATCTCACAGCCTTGTCATGAGGATCAGACGGGAAAAACAGGAGAACACCTTGTAGAGTAAAGCACTATGCACATCTAACATAGCATTATCATTAGTAATCACAAGGCATATGTAAGAAAACGCAGCTGAGGTAATGGTCCGCACCGCTACATGCCTCTTTTAAATCAGTCAGAAAGGATTTCAAAGGTTAAAGGGACAGAGTATTGGCAGTTGCCTTCCCTCTGCCCATCAGTGAGTCATCTTGTCAAGGATCTAGAAGAACCTTGGTGTATATCACGTAGATTTGTTTTCATTAGTAAAGTGTTTGTTTTGGAAATCATCCCAGCTTTAAAACAATGCTTCCATTAGCTGGGCACAGTACCTATAATTATCCTTCTTATCTGACCATTGCCAAACTAGTCTACTTACTGCATCCCATTTACCTCGGTGATGCTGAAAGGAGAAGGGTGAGACATTCACTCTGTGTATAAGAAGGTGCAGAGAATGCTTATTTCTTTGAATAAACATCTTAAAAATAAACTTTGGACAGAGATTCCTGCAACAAAATATCATCAGCTACCATCAATGATGAGTCTAAAGGTGCTGGAAACCCTCTTCTCCAATATATGGGAAAATTATTTTACGTGGATATCTAACATTTATAAATATAGACTGGTGTATTTTACATTTGTGTGTGTGTCTGGTTGGACAGAAATCAAGAAAGTGAGGAGCAAGTTCAAAGCCAACTAGAGAAGCAAGAAAAGATAAAATAAGCAGGGAGGCAAGTTCATCATCAATTACTATTATGGAGAACCTGCCAGATCTCTGGCACTTTATTTTATGCTTAAGAGGAATCGAAGAGAAAGACAGATTTGAAGTCACCCTTGCCCTCGAAAAGCATCCATTTTGCTAAGACTTGGATGGAGAAAATAATCAGAAGACAGAAAAACTAGAAATTATAAAGAGATGGAATAGGATATGTTAAAAAATAGAAAGAGAGAAATAAGTATAGGCTGTGATTTAAGTACAAGTTACATTCAACATTGAGCATGTTTAGATGTGGACAACACCACAGCAACGAGAAGACCTCTAAGAGAATACATATATAATTACTCTCAAATCCAAAACATGCTTTTTATCAAGGCAAGGAGAATCGGAACACAGGCCGGCTGTGCCCAACTAAGGGAGAAGCTTCCCCTGGCCTATGAACCCTGCCTGTCTGGCCCTGGGAGCAAGAACATATCTTGAACATATTGAGATAATTGCATCAAGCTGTCATCCTCTGATGCCAGTAAACATTCCAAACATACAAGTAAATCTCCTAGTTTGTTCCCATATACACAAAGCAAATTTCTAATCATATTTGTAATCTGGCTTCCTGTATGACACATGCACTGGGAGAAAAGGAGCTGGCCAGAAAGGTTAAGAATATGGTTGCCCTGCTAATGAGATTTCTCATTGTAATTACAACAGTAAATTGGGATGTGTGTGAACCTATATACATGTGTATATTATACACAAATATGAGCACATTCAACATGTATCTGTTAGAGAAACACTGGCAAATCTGAATTTATAGCAATGCAGATATCTAAATATTTGGGTAAAAGTGGATTCTAATAAAAATTTACCATGCTCTAAATTGGAACTTTTAAAAAGTCTTTACTGTGCTATTTGGTGGTATTGTGTATTTCTTGTTTTTGTCTGCAAGCTTTGCTTAACTGCTCATGGCTCCTCATTCATCATACCTGACTGTCCAGGAGGAGGGGCCCCTGATGATCCTCGTGGTAGACAAAGAAACACAGTCAGGACAGCAGCTCTGTTCCCAGCACATGGCTCCATGGCTATCGGTTTGGGTGCCCCCTGAAAAAGAAAACCCATTTTAAGTTTGCAAAAGTGACACAACATTGCTATTTTACTTTCCACCTTATCTATCGTTCAGTCAGCTGGATTGTACATTCTTAGTTGTTGGAGACACATTATGTGTCATTTTAACACTCACTCCTGGCACAGTATAGATGTGCAATCTATCTACAGTTGAATGAATGAATACATTTCACTATATTTGACGTGCAGCTTGTGAGCCACAAAGCTATGCAACTTTTGTTGCTTTTTCCCAATTGCTTCCTCTCACCAATGATGTACCACATAACAGTTTACTAATGAAGTGATCACAATTCAAAATATTCTGTTGGCATATCTTTTATTTTCTTTTTAAAATTTATTTTAAGGAAGATTTTACAGAAGTAGCTTTTATGCAGGCATGATTCCTTTTCTATGATCAAGATATTCTGCTACACTGTCCTTATCTGTTGCCGAGTCTCTGAAGTTTAAAGTGTTAAATAATTAGACCATATTCCAACTGCAAGTTTGTACCCTTTGACCTACAGTTCCCCATTTCCTCCCATTTCCTCCCCTTCTTATCCCTGGTGACGACTGTTCTACTCTCTGTTTTTATGTATTCAACTCTTAAAAAATCTACATATAAGTGAGAACATGTTGGCATATCTTTAATATAACTTCAGTTAAATACATATTTAACAATCACCCACCAATGCACCTGTATAAGTAATATAGCTTTAGGAATACAAGAGAGTGAATGAGAATATGATAGTAATAATAGTAGTAATAGCTAATATTTTATTAAGTATTTACTATGAATTAGGTAATCAAAGTGCTTTACATATATTAACTTATTTAAATCTTATAACAAGCCTGTAAGATGAGAACACTGAAAAAAGAGGTTAAAAAAGCTTTCTCAAATTCACATAGATTAGAATTAGTAGCAGGGCTGGCATTCAGGCTCAGGCAGGCTGCCTCCTGAGTCCATGTTCTTAACCACACAATGCAGCTTACAATGTGTGGGATGTACAAACAAACATGCACTCCCAGAAACGTATACATAAACTTATGCACAAGCACACAGTGTGCACACACACAATCCATGCACACACATGTGTACCCAAACACATATGTGGACTTAGGGTTTAAATACAATGTGACCTTTGAAAAGTGAGGATATCATTTTAGCCTAGGAATGGTGGTTTTGGCTATATCAAAGAATTACAAGTGAAACATGGTTGACATATCAAAGCAACATCTCTGCATAAAGGCAAAAGTGGCTTTAATTATTAGAACAAATGATTTGCTCAGTTTTTTTCCCACTGATTATATTTGAACTTTTCAGAAGAAATATAGACATGTAGTCATTCACCTACAATATTCCAGAATATTGCCATTTCCAGAAAGTTTAATGAGCCATTAAAGATAAAATATGTCGCCTTTCATGTAAAACTTAGACTGAAATTTGTGGTGACAATGGTTTTATGTGGTTATAAAGGATTTCTCCTTTACAGGAACATAAATCTCATGTTTTAAAATTGTTCTCACATAGATACATTTTGGGAATTTTCAATATAAAGGTGAAAGTTGCCATCGTGGTAGAAGCAAAGGGCATAAAAATGTTCCAAGAAAATGCTGTAAGCCATGTTGCAATACTTGTATCAAGTTACATGATCTATGGCTTTACACTTTAAAGCTTACATTTAATTTAACAGACTTATTTTTGAAAATGTTAAGTCAAAATCAGCATAAGTACATAGATATTCTCCAATGATGTAAATATTTAGAGAATAAGCTTGTCACACTCCAAGGCTGAAAGAAAAATACTATGAATTTTTTTGAACCATATTTCTAGATTACTAAGATTTACTTTAATTTAATAAATGCAAAGCATATATAAAGGTCAATTGGTTAAAATATTCTAAGAGAACATAAAATGAATTCAAGTTTTAAATGATAGTGATATATTAGAAATAACCAAATCCCTTTCACTATACCTAAGAAATAATTGATCATTTCTACAAATAGAGAAGGTTTTCTTTGTTGTTTTGTTTTTAAGTTCTCAATGCAATAACTGGCACTATTCAGAATATCTAAAGTCACATTTAAAAAAAAACTTGATTGCAAAAATTAGAACAGTAGGATTTTATGATTACAGAAAAAAAAGTGAGAAACTGTGGTTCTTGGTTTAGGGAATTTAGAAAAAAAAAAAAAACAATTTGGTAGTACATTAGTAGATTGTGCTGCCAGGCTACCTTTCAGCTGTTTATAACACTAGCAGAAAAGGTTTTAAATATCAAAAGCTGGTGTTTAAACATCAAAAACATCAATGGAGAGAAAAACTAGTAAAATTAGTTTTAGAGCTAAAAATTACTAAAATTAATAAAAATCATTAAAGTAACTGTAAATTTCAGTTGGAATATGGTCTAATTATTTAACACTTTAAACTTCAGAGACTCGGCAACAGATAAGGACAGTGTAGCAGAATATCTTGATCATAGATAAGGAATCATGCCTGCATAAAAGCTACTTCTGTAAAATCCTCCTTAAAATAATTCTCTCACTCTTAGTTCTCCTGCTATTGTATAGAAAACATTCAGAAATCTCTTTATATTGATAAGCTATACAAAAGGAGATTATAATTCTGTTTTGAAATCAAATTGCCTTACAACTTGGTCTATTTTTAGCTACAAGAATTTTCATCAAAGGATATTAGCAAAAATATGAATTAGTCATTATGTTTAAAATATTAGTTACTAGCACAGCTCTTTGACAATTCTGGAAGGAATTCACATAACTTAAAAATTTATTTCCAAAGAGTTTGTGTCAAATATCATTTTTGATACAGAATTTTAAACAAACAAACAAAAAAACACTTTATAGCACTTGAATTTTACAATAGGAAATATCAAAATCCAACAAATGATAATATTTTTGATACCTTGAGGTTTGTCAGTTGTTTTGTGTTAAATACATAACCATGAATCAAAATCATTTTACAATGACATAACATGTTCACTGAGCTGTGTAATTTATCATGCATTTTCCATGGGCGCCTTTGGAAGAGATAAGGCATGGGTTTGTTTGCCCACAGCACTCAGCAACTGTGATTTACTTCTAGGCGTTTTTATATTTGTTGTACCACAAGAAGCTGGTGTTAGACTGTGCCAGAAAACATCCCTGACAGTTATGTAATTAGCAGTCCTTGTTTACTAAGCACATAGCACTTTTACAAAAGACGTGTTTTGCTCACTCTAGTGGTTTTGAAACTATTGAACTCTTATTTTCAAGTTATTGTTTTGGGGGGGCAGAAATTCTATGTTAAATTCTTTCCACTATTCAGCTATTAAAGACAAATAAATTACCAGAGAAACTCTGGAATCATACAGATTTTCAAGATTACAGTTCTTAAAACTCAAAATAATGTGTTTTCAAAATGAGGCTGACATTGAGCCTGGGATCGATCCTGGGAAACCAGTGCTAAATGAATCACTGCACATTTGGAAAACACCGTGGCTAAGGCTGGCTACTTGTTTCTTCCTCTGTTGGCCCTGCCCTCTCGAAGGGTGAGTGGGTGAGTGACTTAATTCCAGAAATCACACTGAGGCCCACCACTGGAAACTCTCCCTCCAGCAGCTGAGGGTTTTAACAGAATTCACATCCTTGAACTAGTCCTTGCAATTTAAGTCAGGTTCAGTCCAACACTCAAAGACTCAAAGATAAAAAAGACATTATGTCCTTTTTTGAAAATTTTTAGAGTTCCAAAACAGGACTTGCAAACTCAAATATCTTCAAGGTCCAGATGGGTAACTTAGTAATAATAGCTAACATTTATTATGTGCTTACAATATGCCTGGTGCTATGCTAATGCTTACATGGGTTTAATCCTACCCCATGAGGTAGGAACTATTTCTGTTGTGCAGTTGATGAAATTGAAGCTCAAGGAGTTTAAGTAACATAACAAAGGTTGCAGACCTAATAGGTGGCAAAACCAGGATTTGGATCAATGCAGTCTATCTTCTGAGCTTATAAGCTTAACCCTACACTACACTGCCTGTAATAAGTAAGAAGACTGACTTACCTTCCAGAGTAAGACAATAAAAATGGTGGGCACTAACTAGAAAGTACATAACATCTTTAAAGACATTAAACCTTAAAATGTCTGCTGACCAAAAGAACACATCCATGGCTCAAGAGGGGCCTGAGGGTTGCCAGGCACTTGTGTCTGCCCACTTACCAAACCTCATCTTTTATTCCGTACAACTCCATGCTTTAGTCAATATAACTGCTCACTGTTCAACAACTTCTCACAGTCTCCAACTTTCCTGATCTCAAAACCAAGTCACCTCATTCATGAAACTTCCCCTGGTCTGAAGTATTTAGTCTCCCTTTTTATTTCTTTGCCCCTTATGGCCCTTCTTACTTTCTACCTTGAATGACAGCTGGGTAAATATCCTATCTCCCCACTGGATCAAGCTTCTTGAAGGCAGGTCCAGTTTCTCATTCATCCCTATACTGCCTGGACTTACTTCTTCTACTCGAAATGCCCAAGCACAGAGCTTATGCCACCTTTTTGGGACTTATGACCCCCACGTCTCTATTACAGGTATTGACATGTTGTATGTCCCTGCTCCTACAAGGCAGGAATCACTTTAGCCTTTTTTTTTTTTTCCTTACCTACAGCATCTACTATTGCATTGTACATGGTAAATGAAAGAGTGAATGAATGAACAAATGAAATTGTCACAGATGTCACATGGTGAGATAACTAGTAAGGCATGACTCAGTTTCTGTCCAAATTATGGATATTAAAGGTATAATAAAACACTGAAAAATAATAATAGTTAACATTTATTGAGTTCTCATTAGGCACCAAGTGGCAGGCTAAGCCTTTTACATGCATTATTGTGTGTAATCTGTACAAGAGGATACTGTTATTTGCCATTTTGTGCAGATGAAGAAATCGAAATTCAGAAAGGGCAGATAATATTCTCAGGGTAATACAGCTAGTGAGGGTCAGATCCAGGATTGGAACTCAGATCTATCTGATTCTAGAATCCACATTCTTAACCACTATATAATATTATTTAAAATATAGCTTAAGAAGACAAGGAGTTTCTCATTCTCTCAGCTCAGCTGTTAATAGTAGAAACCAACTTAGGATATCAGTTGTACAAACTTATATGCATACACCTGCCTTCAGAACACTGCGTCCTAGGAGCAGGTCTGCCACTATTTAGCTGTGTGATCCTGGGCATGTTGTAAATTAATTTTCCCATCAAGAAAATGAACAGTTAAGTTAGATGATTTTTAGGGTCTCTATCTGCCTCAGCATTCTGTGACTATGATTTATGGATAACTTACAGAATCTGTGACATACCAGTATCTAATACTTTGTCTAAGTATAGTGAAATTTAAAATTTCAAATTCTTAGTAATTTTTTTTTCCTGCTCAGTTACTTTAAATGGCACATCTAATTTTTAAAGAATTTTATTATATCATACGATGAATACATCACATAAGACTAAATGGCCACCATCGCATGCCAAAAAAGCAATTAGAAAATTGAATCAAGGAATTAAGGATTAATGTGGATATGTTATACCTGTCAGCAGTAATAAGTGTTTTGACAAGAACAGAATAAAGTCTGACAGTATGCACAAATACTAATATGATATATGAGTGAAATATTAAAAATGCAAACAACTGCACATTAATCACTCTAACATTTCCCTACTAAAACATTTTTAATGCTATTCTTATCAGAATCCATCTATAAATAAAAATGAGTCTTTCTCAACAGCTTGCATGTCTTGGTATTTGCAGTTTAATGAATGTTTATATTGATATGAAATTTAGTTTTTAGTCACATTAGTAAAATAGAATTAAGTTACTAAGCATCAAATTAAGTCAGCCTGATGGCTTGGCTCACAGCTAATCAAGTGTGCTGATTCCATAGGATCAACAAATACCAAGATTCCACATCTCAAAAAAGATTCTCTGGTTTCATTGTTTAGACTTGGGAAAATATGAAAGTGAAAATCATATTCTTTTCTTATTTACTTTTTGTTTTGCCTGAAATAATAAAGAGGAAAAACACATTAGCTGGCTTTACTCAGTAGGAGAAGAATTCATATTAATAAAATAAATTAAGCCGATGGACATTCTCAAAAACAGGGTTAAACTGTATGAGAAGCCAATTCAAAGAGAATAAAGTATTACATGTGGGAAAAGGTAAAGGAATAAAACATAATATTCACAGAATCACTATGCTGCTCCTAAGGTTCTGAAGGTATTCCAATTGTAAATTTCATTTTCATATAGTACCAAATGTTTTTCCTTTGTCGAAATGCCTCCATGTTCAAAACTTGTTCAAAATTTTTCACTACATTTATGTACGCACACACAAACATGCACACTCATATACACCCATATTTGAGGTTTACATATGTAGCATGATATCTGGTTTAACTGAGTTGTGCTGTTATTTTAATTGTGTGGCACTGACTCGGGCAGGGAAGAGGCTGGATTGTGATAGCAGCAGTGTTACTACCCATTTTGTCCCAGATGTTTAGGTCCCAGAAAGTAAAATCGGAACAATACTATCTCCTTCGCGAGTTGGTTAATAAATCTGAATGCTAATAAGAGGCAACTTTGAACACATTATCTTTGATTGATTCCTGGTAGCATTTTTCAAAAGTTTGAAATAAGTTGTCTATTGAATAATTGCCATAGTAGATTTTTAACAACCTGCACTTTCCTCGACAGCTCAGTGGAAAAAGCAATGTAACCACTATATTTCATATATGAATTTTAAAATTCAGAACATCCTTTCTGGCCTTGAAAAGCACTGCTAAGGGTGGGAGACAAATGTAACTCCCAAATCAATCGACTTCCCATCTTGCTCTTGCCCAGACTTGCGCTTTTGTTCTGGTCTTTCCATTCATCTAGACTTGTCAACATCTACCATGCCTGGAAGATCTGACTCAAACTCTCTACTCGCAGGAAAGCCACCCCCAGTCATCTCAGGCCACTCCAGGACCTCTTTGCCTTACTCTATCTCATTAAGCAGGAGTTAATAATTTTTCCTTTGGTAACTACTGCGATAAGTATAATGTGGTGCTTAAGAAGACAACCTTCAGCACCCAGCTGCCTGGATTCAAGGCCCCACCCTCTGATCCTAGTGTGAGCTTGGCCAAATCACTTAACCTCTCTGTGCTTCAAGTTTCTCATCTGCACAACAGAGCTAGAAATACCTTCCTCCTAGTGTTGTGATGAGGAGTAAAGGAATATGTTTACACATACAAACACTGGTTTCTACTATTAATAGCCGAGCTTAGAACGACAGACTCCTTGGCTTCTTAAGCTATTTTTTTAATAATATGGTACAGTAGATTCTAGAATCAGACAGGTCTGAGTTCCAATCCTGGATTTGACCTGCACTAGCTGGGTCACCCTAAGAATATCATCTGAAGTCTCTGAATTTCAATTTCTTCATCTGTATAAAATGGAAAATAGCAGTATCCTCCTAATACTACAGACAGAAACTGAGTCATGCCTTACTAGTTATCTCTCCATATGACCTCTGTGACAATTTCACTTATTCATTTATTCATTCTTTCATTTACTTTGTGCAATGCACTGTAGTAGATGCTGTAGGTAAGACAAAAAAAGAATCTAACATGATGCCTGCCTTGTAGGAGTAGGGACATACAACATGTATACCAATACGTGTTTTATATATATTTATAAATATATGCAGCACACAGTAAGTACTTGGTAAGGGACAGCTATTATTAAACCATTCTGCCCAGTTCTCACTATGCTTTGGATTGTTCTCTGTTCTATCTGAAGAATATGTTCCACTTGAAAGTAAGCTATTTGAGGGCAGAGACCATACTTTAAAAATCTGTTAATAGCTTGAAATGAATTAATTAAGAACTTCAGCCTCCAGGAGAGAATTTTATTAATAGCTTATAGAGTGAAAATCTGTTCCCACTGCCAAACTGCCCACACAGGTCCCATCAATGCTGCCACTGAATATCTGCCTATTTTTCCAGTTTTGTTCCCTGCTTTTACCAAGGACTGACCGTGGACATTATGTGCTGCATGGAGTAGACTTTCTCTGTCACCTAAGACTGAAATAATCAATAAATATTTAATGTATAAGTGGGTATTTGGTTTTTTTTCTTTCTTTTCTAAATAGTGCACAAGGCAAATCTCTAAATTTTGTGGCAAAATGTTATAAACAGGACCTCAGTCTAGAGTGGATAGATGTAAACCAGGAAGGAAATTAAAAAATCAAGATCTTGGTATTATTCCCCAGACTGTTCCACTGTAAAACATGTTATGTCATGAATGCAAAATGTCACCTTAGGAACACAGCAGATAGACAAATTTATTTAAAAGGTAAGTGTGCTAGCGACTGGGGGCAGAGTGCCGCATGAGGCACAGTCCCCACTCTGGCAGAGCTGCCCTTCAAGCTAACTGCAACTCTGACTAATTTAGAGCTGAATGTTCTGGCAAAGTCATGCATAGAGCCCTGAGATGGGTGTGGAGAGGGGCAGGAGAGGGCATGAGGAGTTCTGGAGAAGGACTTTGCCTTGCAAAGATAACCGGGAGTTCACCAGGAGAATGGCGAAGGATGGACATTTCTGGCATAAGGAAGAGCGTGGACGCAGAGGTGTAAAGGCTTATGGCTTGTTTGGGAAATTTCTAAAAGTTAACTGGGGATAGAGCCTAGGAATTATTACGTAAAGATGGATAAGAAGAAGCCAAAGAGGAAGACTGGGGCTCTCCGAGAAATCCAGGACCCTTGTCAGCCCCTTTGCATTCTTCCTGGCCATGACTGGGATTATTACTACCTGCTTACAATGCACCACCGAGATGCTCAGATGGAATGTGACAAGTGCAGCACATAGTGGGCCTCCACACAACCTTCATCAAAACATGGTGCAAATCATTCCAAATGGGCACTTGCAAACCTTCCTCTATCAGGAACTCACAGTGCTTTTTGATTAAACGATTGGCCAAATCTGTTATAGTGAATGAACATTAAATTAAAACACTCATTTCTGAAACTTTTAATCATAAAAGTACATCAAGAAGCACTGTGAAAACTAACTGTCAGCAGAAAGAATAAAAGTGCAGATTTGGCAATATTCTTAATGAGGAATCAAATGTTAATAGATCCAGCATAATAAATGATTCTCTACTATGATTATTATACCAATCACAACCTATTATAAGTAACAGAAGTATGGACAAAGTTCTGAAGGAAAGAGCTTATTTGACTTGTTACAAAAACATGTATGTAATTACTATACAGTAAAACTTACTTGGATCTCTCAGAGAATGAATCACAAAGCTGAACATTAGCCCCATGAGGAGTAAGACTTTGCTATTTTACAGTATTTTTTTAAATTAGTATAAAATTGCTTAAAATAAATATCTTTTTCTGCTTCTCAACCTGACTATAATATATTAAACATAGTTCAATACTGTCTAGATGTTCCATGATCAATAGTGTGAGTATCAGTTTTCGCAGTATGTTGAGGATCCATGGAGTTGCAAATGTATCTATGAATAAGTACAGTACAGCTGCAGCCCTAAGGATTTTTACGGCAATGCAAAGATTATGCAGCTGCTAGAGGATAACATCTCTGCTTTTCTGAAGAACTCATCCATGATGTAAAGATTGAAATGACCTTCTCAAGGGGTTTTCTCATCCCCTGCAATATCATCTTCTTTGTTGCTATCAGTGTGCTGTGACCTGTCGCATCATTCAAAGCACTAATTCTACATTACCAATCCCATGGACCACAGACATCTTCTTCACAGTTTGTAACAATCTTCCTATGTCCCTTGAAGTTTGTGGATGGAGTAGCTTTTCCAATTTCAAGAGTTTTGACAATAGAGTTTGGAAATAGTCTTATTATAAAGTCTAGAAATACTTCATCAGGATCAAATGACTTTACAGCATGTGAAGCAGACTTGGGTTCAAATCTTATGGGATCCTGGGCTTATCTAACTTTCTGTGTCTCAGCTTCTCCGTATGAAAAATAGAGATTATAACACCAAGGTTACACTGAGGATTATAAATGATAATGTATGAAAAAGGTAATTAGTGTAGTGCCTGGCAAAAACTAGGTGTTAAAATTTTTATATTAGGTCAAATCATTTGCAAACACAATTTTTGTTAGTCAAGGCCAATGGAATATCAGCGATTTTATATGGTTCAGCCTATAGTTCCTTTTCCCTTCCTCCAACTTTGTTTTGGTGATCCATGGTATGGAAGGAATGGAGGTTTACATGTCACGATCTTTTCTTATGTTTCTCTTCTGGGTGATTTCATTCTCTCACATTTGGTCCCAAATTATGGGACCAGTACTCTAGTGTCTGTGCATTAAAACTGGAGCCAAGTTTCAAGTTCAGACATAAGCCTATTGTAGAGAAGACGACAATTGATCAATACAAGTGTTAGAAAGTTCAGAAGCAAAAGCCATTAAAAAAGGATACATATTATACTGAAACCTTTCTGCTTACACAGCAAAGAGAAAAATATTTTACAGATAGATATGCTTAGAAATAGCTCCTAAGTATGTTCTTAAGTGTCTCTGTGCGTACTGGGGGGGGGGGGGTACTGGGAACACTAACTCTTTGCCCACTAACTCCTCATAATTTGCTAAATTAAAATATCCTTAATTTTATAATCAAGTGAGCTAAGAGGGGAAAAAATGAGAGGAAAGATGATAGTAGGCAGAGGATGCTTTTAGCAGAACCATGGGGTCCTCTGGCAGGCATCTGGGCCATGGCCAAGGTATCTGGAACCCACAAGACAGGGCTCCCATCCCTGAGATGTGTAGAATCCTTGTGTGGCCAAACTAAATATATTTGGGTAGCATTCCTTTTGGTCTTTCATCAAATGATTTGAGTGTGTGAACTCAACTACCTTACCAAAATTTGCTTTAGAAAATGAAGTACATGAGTGTGAATAAAATATCTCTCCCTTGCTATTTTTTCCCAAATCTCCTTTTTCAGTATGACTAAAAATTAATGGTCGGAGTCTGTGTAATGATCCTTCCCCTGGCTTTACTCATGCTGCTTTATCAACCCCTCTGGGTCCTACTAATTATTTAATTGATTAAGCCTTTGAGGAGGCTTCTGTCATTGGGTGTGGCCCACTGCACACATCTGGCTCACTGGTGTTTTCTTTAAGAAGGACAGCAGGCTAATTAAAAGAGCCACAGCACAAATACGGGTATCAGCAGGGAAACAAATCTGGATTGTTTGCTCACTTGGTCCCTCTTGAGGGTTGAATGGTGTCCCACAAATGTTCACATCCACCCAGAACCTCAGAATGTGACTTTATTTGGAAACAGGCCCTTTGCAGATGTAATTGGTTAAGATTAGTTAAGAGGTCATACTATAGTGGAGTAGGCCTCACATCCTTGTAAGAAGAGAGGTCACACAGGGGTGATACACAGAAGAGAACACCGTGTGAAAACAGAGGCAGAGATTGGAGTGAAGCATTTATGAGCCAGGGAATACCAAGGTTTGCTGGCAACCACCAGAAGCTAGGAGAGAGGCAAGGAACAAATTCTCCCTCGGGGTCTTGGAAAGAATCAACCCTGCCAACACACTCATTTCAGACTTCCAGCCTCCAGAAATATTGTTTTTGGCCACCAAGTTTGTGGTAAATTTTTATGGCAGCCCTCAGAACTGATCCAGTCCCCCTAGTTGCAAACTGACCTCTAACAGGATGGCCAGAGAGTATTGATTGCTTGCCATGTTTTCCTGCTGTTTTGGAAATATCATGAAGTATAAAACTAAAACTGTGATCAGTACCAATACCTCATAATATTTTCCCTATTTTAGAGTCATTCAAGCCACTTTCATTTGAGAAATAAGCTACCTATCACATTGCATGGCAAATGCAGCCCACACAAAGGTCAATGGGGAAAGGCACTGTTATGGGAGTTTTGTGGTCGTGATACAATTGATGACATTCACAAGACTGGAAATAGTCATAACGGCTCCTTAGAATGGAGACATAGTACATGTTGTATGTAGGCTTCCCTAGGAAATGGATTCTGAAACTCTGAAACAAGTGTAGGAGGTTTACGGGGAAGTAGCCTCAGGAACAACATTGTGTGGTGTGACAGAAGCAGAGCTGGTCAGAGGAAGAACCTCACCTGTGATGCAGCGGGCTCTGCCTGAGTGGGGGTTTCCTTTAGAGCCGTAGCAAATTGATACAAGGGGCCAGGCCTTTGAACCTCCCCGTGCATGAAGGCTGTCCCGAGGGAGGGCACATAATGTTGGGACAGGCAGTTTCTTTCAGCAGAGGGTGATTCCTGGAGGACTCAGTGCTGAGCTGTGATAGGAAGAAGCTCAGTATTGAAGGGGGAATTTGAGCAGCCCACCCCAGCCCAACAACAGTATTCATAAGTATAAATAAGAATTTCCTCATTAGCTAAGAAAGTGACTTTGGCCAAACCCAATACAATATATTATGGTACAGAAAAGGTTATTGGACATGTACATTTCTGTTTCTCATAGGATTTTATGAAGCTGCTATATCATTGCCATTGCTAATCTTCCCATAAGAGTGCTTGCTATTCAGGACTGCAATCTTTCCCTTTAATTTTCCTACCTTGGCAGCAACTCCAATGATGATTTTTCTCTTCAAAAAAGGGCAAAAATTATGATCTCAGTGCTAACTCCCTGGCTAGGTCAATAGTCTAAAGAATTGAGTAAGCATTGCTTAATGTTTTATTCTTTACACTGGTGTTCAAGTGATTCAGTGTGACTTCCTTTCTGTGAAGTCATGAAGCTTCCAGAGAAAGAGTCTTCCTTATTTTGCAGGTATGTACAGTGGAAGATGAGATACTTCATTAATCTCATCAAGGTTCTCTAAGGTATAAAAACAAATGGCAGAAAAGATACTAACTTCTGTTTGCCTGCTTACTCATTGTCTTTGGGAAACTGCAACTTTATATGTGTTTTCTCTAATAATAATAATAATAATAATAATAATGAAGTCAATTTTTATTTACTGAGCATCAATTATTTATTGAGCACTCACTTGGGCAGAGGGAGCAATAGAGCTAAAAAGTGGTCACTAGACACTGTGTAAAATGCTAATACATGCTCCAAGTCTTAGCAAGGTTACAAGAAGTTTTTAACCCAGAACATGATTAAGTCACATTGGTTATATTAACTACTGCCACAAGGCAAAACTAAACCCCTTGGATCGAACATTTCCATCAATACTTTTATGATAAAGACTGTTTCCTATCACAGTAAGGTGTGAAGATACACACTGGGGTACATTCATAACCTGGTTGATGGATACATGGCAGAAGGTACTAGGGTGATGTATGAGGTGACCACACTATAGTACTACAGAGTAGGCATCCCATTAGAGAAAAGACAAGGATGATGCTTTCCTAATACAGATGCCAAATGTGGCAATAGTTACATGTCTGCTGGCAATCTCATTCTGTTCAAAGCAAGTAGAAACTGATCATATAAGCTACCTTAACTAGCATTTTTAAGGGCAAAAGAATAAGGAAGCAGATAGTCTGGTCTGGTTCTGAACAGCAGTGAAGTGAACAGGAATGTAATAAGAACCTTCAGGAGAGTGACCACTCTTTTAAAATTTACAAAACTGGACAAAAATAATTTGCCATTCTACAGATACCTTTTAAGCATAAACTTTGGGTAAGACTGTTCAGACACTAGACATAGAACAGTGAACAAGACAGACAGGATCTTTCCCCGCAAGGAAGGGAAAAGAGTGATTAAGAGACAAATAAACATGCAACATAGCACCAGAGAAGAAGAAGTGGTGAGCAGTTGCTAGAGCAGGTTAAGGGAGCCAAGAGTGATGAGAAGTGGGAAGGCCTCTCAGAAGAAGTGAAATTTGAACATGACCTGATTGAAGTGAGGGGTCAAAGCCAGGTGAAGATCTAGAAGCCAAAGAGAATTAGCCATAAAGTCAAAGCCCCCCAAGGAAGATTGGGAATGGTGCATTCAAGCACCAGCAAGAAGACCAATGAATGGATTTGCAAAATGCACGATTTGTCAAAGTTGTGGTCATAAAGTTAAAACACAAGTGTGTGTGTGTGTGTGTGCGTGTGTGTGTGTGTGTGTGTGTGTGTGTGTTTCTCCGGCCTCATTTTGCTGCTTGGATGCAGGATTGGAGTAGACAGAGAATTGGGCAAGTTGGGTTGAACCAAAGCCAGAGTAGTTATAAGAGCTGAAAGAAGCAACAGAGAGAGGCAAGATTTTTGCATGGGTAGACAGGGAAATATAAGTACGCTACAGAGAAAAGTGAGAACATGAGGGAGGTGATGACCATTGAAAAGTTGTAGTGTCTGTGAAGTGGAGGTCCCAGTGGAGATGACAGAGTTTCTGGAGCAGAGGGTATGAGTGAGAGCACAGGACATAAGAAATGAAGTATTGAGAGGCAGTGACGGCCTAAGCTTCAGAGGAGCTAGGGAAGCACACGCCCACTACCAGTATAATGGTCTCAGGGCTGGGGGACCCCTGACTGAGAGAAGTCCAGGGAGAGTGAGTTCCTCAGGGAAAGTGGGTTTTCATTAGAGCAAAATGGTAAAAGGAACAGTCTGATTGGTTGAAGAGGCTAAAAATATAGGAGTTTGCCTGTGACAGACTGTGAGTTCCAGAAAGCAAAGTAGAAGGGTTGAAGGGGCAAGGGAGATACAGGCAATGAGGTCAGAAAAAGAGAGGTACTGAGCCATGGATTCAGACGAGTATGCTAGAATTTAGGAAAGTGGTTTCAAAAAGTTCAGAAAAGGCTTAGTTATAATCCCATGGCTAAAGAATCTAAAATAATATGGCTCAAAGGACAGGAAGCTTTAAGATATGTTATCCGAAATACAATAAAAAGGAAAAAAAGGAATATGTGGCTGCAGGAAGTCTTTTCTAGTGGGATGGCAGTGGGGTAAGCTAGATTATATGACCTCAGACTCAACAGGCCTACTGGCGGGAGCAAGTTCTTCGAGGGGAGCAAGGACGTGGGGAGGGCAGGGATGCGACAGGCGGGGGACTCCTGTGAGCACGGTGAGATCCACAGATGTAACTGCAGCTAGAAAGACAGGCAGTCACAGGCAGTCCATCACAGCATAGGAGCGAAGTGCTCTGGAGGCCGGGCAGAGCGCAACCACGGAGAGTCATTCCATAAGAAGTATCTGCTCCAAAGCATCCCAACCCAGAATCATCCAGATGGTGAACACAGAGGTGAAGGGTGCGTTCTTGCTGCTTACAAGGCAGACTTTTCTGTTACAGCCTTAAAGATAATATACTTTGTATTAGGATTCAAACAAATTAAAATACAGGAGTAAATGAAGTAGGCAGCTAGTGTAGACAGAGGACAACAGTGTGGGCTCTGGTACAATAATAATACCTAGATCCAATTCCTCACTCTACCACTTATTGTGTGAACTTGGGCACATTTCTTAACTCTCTGTACTGTTTCCTCATCTGTAAAATGGCAATAATTACAACATCTACATCACTGGGTTGTTGTGAGGACAAAATTAATTGATACTTACAGAGCATTTACGATACTGCCTGGCATAGGGCAAGTTTTCAAGAAATGTTAGCTATTGTTATTTCATTTTGTCATTTTGTAATGATCTGTTTAACTTACCGTACATATTTACTATAAGAATAACTCATTCTTATAACTCAGCTTAAATCTTCTGATTGATGACGGGATAGCCCAGGGGCAAATATGTGGCTCTGTTGTGACACAGACTTTGAGGAAGCTCTTGCAGGCAGGTTCTAGATTCAGCACACTGTGCTACGAAAAGCCAAATTGAGATTGAAGCCTGACTCTACCACTTATAAATCCTGTGACTTTTGGCAACTACACTAATCTTTCAAAGCGCAAGTCTCTTCAACTCTAAAATGAGAATAAGGATAATAGTGTCCATAACTCGTAGGCGTTTTGCAACGAGTAAACTAGATAACTTATGTAAAGCATCTGGTATATTGTATAGCATAGAGTAGGCATTCAATAAATGGCAGCTCTATTATTATTTAGCATATTTTTTTCTTAATTAGAGACACCTTTAATTTTCCTCCTATTGCAGTGAACACCATCAACTCCTAGTTTGCTATTTCAATTTACTTTGTTTCTTCTTTTTTAGATGTCCTGGAGATTTTTTTTCTTTTAATCTCACTAAAATGAAATACTGGCACATGAAAATATGTGTGATAATCATTTTCCATTTAGAAGAGAATTACCCCGCTACGTAACTGCATCTCTCCAGCATAGATCTTTGTATGTTGAAACCCTAATTCATGATATTGTCTGAGCTGGGGCAGGGCAGTCAAGGGTCAGTGTCAGATGAGACACTGAGACAGAGACACGGCATCAAGAAGGGCTGGCTTTGAAGCAAGCAAGACAGCAAGGTAAAGAGAGTTAGAGAATGAATAAAGTCAATTGTGGGGCTAGAAATGATACACATAATAATAATGGCCATTTTCTGAATACCTAATATCTTCTTAACCTGTGCAAGGAAAGTGGAAGTGTTGGGGCTTGAACCCAGGCCTGTCATGATTCTAACACCTAGCTTTCCTCTTCCCCATACTAGCATCTAGAAATAATGAGATGCCACAGGAGACAGCCAGACACATGGTAGTTCAAGGTCTGAGACTCAGAATCCAGAGATTCTATGAGGTTTGAAGAAATGAAGCAAGAGCAAAAAGAACATCAAATTATGATTAAGTGTAGAAGGACCCTCAAAACAGAAAGGGTTTGTCATCCTTCCTTCAGCACTGCCCTCTGGTTCTTGGTGACAGGAGCCAATATTCCTACCTGGGTTGGCAGAAGCTCTGTAGGTGGGAAGAGGTGACTGGCAGCTCCTGACCAAGATGAGGCCCACTGGACAGGAGTCAACAGCACCAGCTAATGGTCCATCACTATTTTATCCTGGCTCTCTTATAGCTCTCTGACCCAGTTTTAATTTGAAAAGGACCATATCCCCTCTCCATAGAACTTAAACAGGTCTTAAAACAGAAATATTAACTAATTTCTCCAATTTTAGCAACAAAAGGCCCTCAAATTTTCTATGATATTAACTTTTTTCCCCCTTTATTTACATCATAAAAAAGAAGTTAGGACATATTAATCTGTGTAAATAGCTCCATATTTTCTGAGATCACCTCAGAAGACGACTATTTGAATAAGATGAAATTACTATTTGTCAGAGCATTTAATCATATTATTTTTCTTGGTTGTAAAGTTTCTTAACGCTTTTAGCTAATAGCAGGTAACTTTAGCATTTTTAAATCATCTCTTTCAGTGATAACAATCTGTACTGACTTTTGTTTTAGCACCTAAGAGTTGACAAAGCTCTTTAAAATCTCACTTGATTCTTACAGGTACAATGTGAGACGTTTAGAGCATTATTTACCATCCAAACTTTGCAAATGACAAAACTGGGGCTCTGAGAGTTAAAGGACTGTTTAAGGACACAAAATAGCAGTGTCATGTTGGCAGGTGCAAGGTATGAATGTCTAAGCACTGACTTTTGGGCTCTTGGTAATACGGTACCAACTTTTCCAACTGGTTTACTTTGCATAGCACAATCCACCCTCACCCCCACGTGTTTTCTGTTGGAGGACTTTTCTTATGAGCTTATGTGGGCTTGGTTATCCATTTGTGCTCATCAATGAGATACTTATTTCTATTTATTAAAGAGTAGTGACAAATATAATGTGTTGAAAAAATTTCTAGATCTCCAGTTTCCTCTTCTCTACCAGTTCTGTGCATGACTGTAAATATGAAAGATGTAAGACTGGGAAGTTGAAGGGAAAAGGAGGACAAAAAGCAGTAAGAAGGGAGGGGACCAGGAGCTGGCATTGTCTGTCTTTCACATTCTCTTTCTCTCCAAGGAGCAAACAAGAATGCACTTAGGGAAGCCTCCGAGACGCTACTGAACCGTGGCAAGAAAAGGGAAGCAAACAAACAAATAGCAACAAACAAATCTATCTAGCTGTGTCTCCGGGTGAACAAGGGCAGGTGGAAATATTTATTCAAGGAAATCACTTTTCTTGATTTTTTTTTTCCCCCACAGCATATGTACGTGGGAAATCTGGGAAAATGTGGAAGGGGGAAGGGAGCAATATACAGGTGAGAATATATGGCTAAGTGTTAGGTAGCTCCTAGCCATGGAATAAGAAAGCAGGTCCTGAACTGTGGTTTACAGCTTTCCATCTGCATAATTCATATGAAAAAGAAAAGTCACTCAGGCAGTGAGGACTGATGGACAGAAATTAGCTGACATTGGGAGAGCTGTCAAGAAACTATCTTAGCACAACTGAACAAAGGCTCCTAGTTTTCCATAGCAAATGACCACTCTCTTTTTGTTGAGGTTTCCTAAGGGGAAAAGCTCAATTGTGATGGCTTCTTCAATATATTTCCATGTGCTCCTGGTTCCATTTGAAACCATCAGTGCAAATAGTCACACCTCTGCCCTTTATTTGAAAAATGATAGATTTCCAGATACTGCTATATTTTCTGACAGAGGGCTTGCATCTATCTCACTTGAATTTTAGGAACTGGTGAACACAAACCCGATGTGAACTATCATCATCACAGCTTATCCCACTCAAGCAGATGGTCAGACTAAAACCCCTAAAGCTTATTGCTGCAAAGTCTTGGTTACAAGATAGTTATTCAATAAATGTTTATTGAGCATGGCCTATGTGCAAGATACTGTAGCCATGCCAGATTTCTTATTACTCAGTGTGCTGCTCCATATAATGAGAAGGTTGGTCTTGCTGAATTCCTAATGAAGAGATGCCTCAAATCTTACCTCAACATCTGCCAATGATGTAAGGAGCAAACAAAAATTTATTCTGACTGTAACTCTGTTTCTATATTCTTAGGTCAGATGAATTAGTTTTTGCTAAAAAAAAAAAAAAGAGAGAGAGAGAAAAATCCCCTTTGTTCATTTGTACATCCACACACCAACTATTCACTGAGATCCCACAATGCACCAGGCACTGCACATATGTAGCTAGAACTACAGTATTAGGGCAGGAGAATTTTGCAGGAGCAAAAGATCACCTTGTTGCAGGTCTGCTGATTAAGTAATAGTAGCTAACTCTTATTTCACATACTATAGAATAGGGTCAGCCTTATATTAAGCATTTTATACTGCATAGACCAAGATGGTGATGAGTTCTCATCACATAATTAAAATGGAGCATTAGTCATGTAAAATCCAGAAAAATTGGGGCTAAGTTGGCATCACTGTATTTGTAAATGCCTTACAGAATTAAGACTCAGAGCAATCTGACAAGAGCCTGAACCATTAACAGTGTATCTTCTAGGGCCATCTAGTGTTGACTTTTTTCTGCTTTAGCTCTTGGGGAGTCCCCAAAACCATAAAGGAAAAGAAAATTCCCTGACCCTGCAACTACTGAAATGGAATTCTCTTGGTGGCATAAGATAGAGAGGGTCTTAGAAAATGGTATCCCTTTTTGGCTTAAAAGAATATGCTAGTTCAGGAGGGAAAAGGAATTATATATACCAGGGAGGACTATGCTGTTCGGCTCATGCTGCAAATAAGCAGTACTTTATTTACTAAAATTTTTTTAAGAAAAATGTTTAAAAAGAAAGCCTACTGAAATTTCCTAAAGAGACCAAGTTTCACGCCAATCTAGCCTGTGCAAATAGTGAGATACGTATGCATTTATCAGCCTATGCGGGGCACATCCAAAGAGTTCTAACTTCTGCAGGTAGATACTGCTTTAAAATCATCCTTTTCTTCAGTTTTCCAACTGTAGGATTTCCCTCCATAAATATCACATGAGGACCAGAAATCATAGATAATGATTTATAAAATATTTTGATCATGAGAATTATTTACCACATAGCATTTGGGGGGAAAAATGCAAGAAATGACCAGACCTAAAGCAAGACGGTCCTTTATCCCTACGAATTTTTCCTACTCTGGGGGAAAAAAAATTGTGATGGACAGGAGTCAAGGGTTTCAGGAAGAGGACCAGTGGAGCAGAATGAGAGGAGACCAGCCCTGGCCTGGGCCAGGTTTATTAGAGAAGAGAGCAAAGAGAGATTTTAGCGGGTGACACACATAGATGGATAAAGAGGTCTTTTAGGAAGGTTAATTCTGTATTATACGATCAAGTTTATGTTGATTTCCACTGGTGAAGTTTAGATTCACAAATAACTCTCCCCAGACTGCTGAAATAGCAATAAAATTTAGGGAGGTAAATATGACGACTATAATTTGAGCTTGCCTATAGGATATAGAAATGTAAAACATTAATAAAACCTTGAGAAATTAGAAAACAACAAAAACAGGTAGACAGCTACCACCAAGCTGTGCACCAGAGTAAGAAGCAAACTCTGTAACTGTAGCTACCCGTCTATTCAAACCTTTCATTGCAGCTGAAATTTCCTTTAGAGTAAAATAATTGACAAGCCATGAAGAATCTCTGCTTTATTTCCTTATTTCCATTTTCCGCAACGCCATTCCACACAGCCTTAAAAGCTGCATACGGTCTGCTGTTCCAAGCTTCATGCCAGGCTTGGTGTTTCTTGAAGCATTCATTCCATTCCGCGTGAGTTGGGGTGTTTGTGAATGTCTCTGCCCTCTGCTCCATTTGGGCTGCTGCAGCTCTCTGTGGTCCACTTCTCTTGGGCGCTGAGCAAGAAACAACACTGGGGTACTGCCTTCAGGAGCAGCCCCATGGGAACATTCTTCAGCCATGATTTCATTGTGACCACTGCTTAAGGCTAGTCTGAGTTTCATGTTTGACCACTTGTGTGCTCATCGAATCCAGAGTAGTTCCCTTGTGTCAGTATTTGACAACTGTCTTTGTTCTTATGTCATCTCTTACCTATGCCAACATGAGGCACATGGACCCATTCTGTTCACAAGGCGACTCTCTTCCCTTCTCTGATTTAATATTTATCCCAGGCAGCAATTTGTACAGCTGTTAGGATGTTGTTAGAATTCTTTTGTCCATAAGAATAGTGAAACCCACACCACATTGTGCAATATGTTCATGATGTGGTCATTCCTTTGGATAATCATCAACATTAGCATTGACCAATACCCTGCCTCTGACCTCAAAGGGCTTTGGACTTATGCAACAAAACATGGGAAATACAATCTGAGACAGCTTGAGGCCTGGCAGCAGTCTCTGCTAAACTGGTATGTGTATCCTTAGATAACACATTAATTGTAGGCACTAATCGTGCATATTTTAAACTGTGAAATCTCAGAGCACAGGCCAATGTTATGACGTTTTTATCCAGAAACAGTTTGCAGGGGTGTGGCCTATACAATGAGAAGCCTGAGCTATAATACTTTAGCTCTTGCCTAATGGATTTAGTTGTTTACACTTTTCATAAAGCAATTAATTAGAATCATGTTATCAGATTTTCAGACTTTGGAGGGTCCCTCTATGTCAGGGACACTGTCTGCTAGAGCTCTGACTGTGGGAATATTAATGTCCTATCACATAGCACAAGAAGCCCACTCAATTTTACAAAGGAATGTCTGTGAGGAAGTTCACTTTGATAAAGTGTAGCCCCTTGAATAGAGGATTCAGTGTCCAGCAAGTTGAGAGAAATTCAGAGGCAAACATCTCTGAAAAAAGTGAGATAGTATTTTGTTCGATCCATTTCTGAAAATGCATTGGGAATACAGTCATAGCTGCCATGACCATGTATAGATTCTCCAGGAAGCAGCTCTCCAAAGAGTTAGTTTTTATCAGATGTGTATATTTCATGTTAGTTCAACCTTGCAAAAGGCTTCAAGATGTGTAACAATAAATAACCAAAAGTTAATTCAATAAAAGTTAAAATCTTATGTCCATATATACTAATTCCTGTTTATGGCAATTATTCATTCAGCTATACACCATTTGTATGTTAGACATTGTGCTAGGCACTGAGCTTACCAGGTAGAGCAGTTCAAGTGGGAAAGGTACCTGAGGACACAAAGGATTACGATGCAACAAAATGTAAGGTTGCCAAATAGATAGAGTGGGGATCTTCCCAGAGAAGACAGCATTTGGCCCAAGAGCTACATCTTAAGGACTAGTATTTATTAATGTGTGGGAGGCCTAAAGAGAGACTGGTTAAAACACATGGGGGATAAATATGAAAAAGGCAAGAGAGAGGGCTGGAAAGGCAGATTGTGGACAGATTGTCAAGGGACTTCTGAGCCATTTGTAGGCCAAGATTGTATAACTTTAAGTATCTTTTAGGTAATGGGAAGCAATGAGGGGCAGATGGGAGGAGCAGAGATATTTTAAGCATGGTATACCATGTTAATAATGTCTAACACGTAGAAAGCTTACTACATGCTAGGTACTTTTCTAAGCACATTACATGAATAAGCATATTTAATTTTTATAACTATCTATGAGGTAGGTGCTTGATTCCCCCATTAGAAAATGAGGAGATTGAGGCACAGAGAGGTGAGACAGAGGTGACAAAGCTAGGCTGTGAAAGTCTGACCTCAGTGCATATGTCCCTTCCCCTGACTCTGTACTGCCTCTCACATGAGGATATGGAGGGGAGCTCTAGAGACTGAGGAATGGACCAGGTAGAGAAACACTGGAACCAGAGCCCTTTGCTTCTGACACAGTGAAGTCACTAAATGTGATATAGTTCAGGCCTACCTGCCTTCGTTAAGAAAAACCAAACCTTCCACGGTCAGTTGTTACCATATGAAAATCCAAGGTCTTGACATGTATTGCAGAAAGTACTTAGTGATTTTCTCAAAAGATGGCTCTATCTCCTTTCTGGATCCTGATGAAGGAACTACTTGAAGCATGACAGTTCTGGGGCATGCAGGTAAGGGGCTCCCTGCAATAAACACTGTGGAAAGCTGAAGATATGCACAGCTGGAGGAGTCAATATATTGTACTGTAACAGAAACTCACTAATCAGCACTAGAGTGAATTTGATGGACATGGAGATGACATTTACTTACGTGTGACAGAATGAAATGATGAAAAGGAAAATGATATCACATTCTGACAATTTATGGAATTTCTGTCATGTTAAAAACAGTGATTTTCAGAGTGAGGCTCAGAAGAAGAGCTGTATGCTGCTTAGGCTTTGAAAGCAGATTTATGTACATGGAAAAGAGAGAGCAGCCTGGTATTGGGCTGTGTTCTGGAGGCCATTTGCACATGTGGACTTGGGCTGTAGTAACAGAGCAATGTCACCGCATTTTCTGATTTCATCTCCCAGCAAATAACCTCGCTGCCTCTTTTCCCACTTAGTCCTATTCCTCCACATTAACCAGATGTTAGCATTTTTAAAAACCTATTTCCTGGAAATAAAATTCTACTTTACAAATGAAAGAAGAGGATGAGGAAAACTGAGCTGCTTATGAGATGAGACAACGGTTCATATTTAGTTCAGTGTTTAGTGGCAAGGGCCAGTCACTTGGGGTGCAAGAACATGCCAGAGTTTGCATATCTCAAGCAATTGCACATATACTAGGTATTTTATAAAATAAAACTTAATCTGGCATCTAAAGCACTTGGGTGTGGGGTACTACTGAGAGAGACAGAGGTATAGAGATGCAGAGACAAAAATAGTATCTTAAAAGTATAAAAAGAAAGGGCTTCGATTAGGTAGAATACTGTGGAGATAATGAGAAAAGGATGGATTCTAGACAGATTTTGGTGGTATGATTTGCAGGACTAGAGGATCACTGGAACAATTTATATTAGTGGCGAGGTAGACAGAATAGTCAAGAAAACCCCTCAATTTATACAACAGATATTGAATGCCTTAATTTATTAAGTACTAAAGATACATACCTGGTCAGAAAAGTTCTCCGTTTTCATAAAACTCAGTACATAGTGAAAATATTCTAGGTAGAAAGTAATGCTGCTAACCAAGAAAAAGAGTATAAGTGGAGGGGGAAACAGGTCCGAAGAATAAATATTAAAGCTACTGAGTTCAGTTTTGAACATGCTGAGCTTGGGGTGCCAAAGGGACCCAGAGGTGAAGATGTTTAGCAAACTGTTGGCTAATGGCTTTGCAGATCCAGAGACTTGGCATCAAAAGCATATGGAGAGTGGTTAGAATCTGATGAATGTATGAGATCACCTCCAGGGAGCAGGTAGAGTAAAAAGAGGGTCTAGGAAGAAAGCCCAAATATTAGTAATATTTAACATAAAAGAAGAGCAGCGAGCAAAGATGTGATGGAGAGGTCTGATAAGGTGACAAATTCTGGACCGAATGAAGTTATAAAATGAAAGGGAAGAGAGTTTTGTTTTCTGTAATTGCCTGTTTTCTTTTAATCTGCCCCTGGACAATTCTGCTCAATTCTCTGTGGGCCAGGACCATGGCTATCTTGTTCACCTTCCCAATGATTAGCCCAGCATGTGGCACAAGGGTGGTACTTAATATATATTTTTGAATGACTTAATGAAGGCATAACTGACAGCATGAAATGCTATGGCTAAGTCAAGTAAAATAAAGACTGGAAAACACCTGGATTTACCAATTAGGACATTCTTGGTAATGTACAGAAAGAGAAATTTAAGTGGCTGAAAGAAAAGGAACATAATAAATCACTGGCTTTTAAAATATTAGAAATGTAAAGAACAGTTAGAGAGGGCATAGGAAACAATTTCTACAAAATATTTTTCTGACAACAGTTTCTTTAACTAAAATGGAGCTGCATTATATTAATTACTTACTGATTGCTGGATAGATATGAAAATAGAATACAAAATAAAATAGTTATAATAAAAGCAGTAAAATATTTTTAAAAAACAGCACATTCAGCCATCAGTATAATACCAAGTCATTTTACAATTGAGAGTATTACAATAAAGCAAACAAGCTCCAACTGGTGCTTAACCTGAAGGTAATTTAGGAACACAACAGGCAAGACATGCTTGCAGTGGGGCTTTGTGGACCAAACAGAAATCTATTCCATAAAGCTTCACAGCTCCATGTTTCTGGTACTTACACCCAGAAACAGAAACTAGTAAGTAAAGGACTGGTTGATTGTCCAAAAAAATATTGAATCAAATAAATCCTGGACTTTAGCTTGGACTTAAGAAAATTTCTTTCTAAACAAGCACTTAGAAGCCCTGGAAAGCAATAAAATGAAAGGCAATTTGCACAGACTAATGCAGCAGCTGAAAGAAGAGGGAGTGAAGACTGGGTTCTTTGTAAGGGAAGGAAAGTTTTGTTTCAGAATTTTGTTGTGAAATAGTCTCTTCTTGATGATAAAACAAGAATTTTTATTTAGAATTTTCTGCTGGAGCAGTGATAACTTCAAGTTTGTGTGCCTGCACGTTAAAACAGAAAACAATACAGCATAAAATCGAAGCCATATGTTAAAATTTCATATTTTGGGAAGTAACCTAGCACCAAAATTTATACTTAGTGCTCAATAAATATTCATTAAAGAAATTACGATCTTCTGGGTGATTGAAACCCTCAGATAATTTAGTCTCATGAAATACACACTGGGAATCTAAATCACGTTTACTATAACCTCATATATAATTTCATGATTTTTTTCCTGAAGAAAACTTTCTAATAATAATAGTCCAGGATAATAGCATTGCTCCCAAATGCAAACAGCCAAAGATAAAACCTTATGCTTATGCTCTTGGTTATTCAAATCAGACCAGGAAGTGGAGCTTAAACTCTTGGCTGTAAAGAAGATGACTTTGTGTCCCTGTGTTCCATTGGCTCTAGGGCCAAATTTGTACAAGTATACATGCAGGTGGATGCATGGGGATTCTGAAGGGGTAGCACCTATAAATGGACTACGAGCTTTTTATTTCCAGTCTGCCCTGGGATCTGTATTTAGAAAATCAATTTCCTTGCAAATTATCTTGTAATGCAGTAGGGAAAGGAAAAGTTAGGTCGAGGAAAAGAATTTGTATTTTATGTAACAGGAAAATAAGGTTTGGTAAACACCTGCTTTAACCTACATGCAACTCTAGACATGATTCTAATTGTTAATAAAAGAGTTGAGACACATATTATGGAAGAGAGTTACTCATTTTCTTCCCTCCACTCCCCACAGTGAGGAGAGCATTAAATATGGATGAAAGAGAACAGGCATTACAGCCAAAAAGACCTGAACTTGAAATCCTACTCTTCTACTAGTTATCTCAGCAACCCTTGGCAAGTTACTTGACATCTTACAAGGTGGTCGTGCTAATCAAATGGGAGAATATCTAAAATGCCTAGCACAGAACTTTAACAGATGAGGCTATTTTCTTCCTTCTTCACCACGTGTGTGTGTGTGTGTGTGTGTGTGTGTGTGTGTATATATATATGGTCTTTAAAAAGTTCATGGAAAGGTTCATATTATCTTTTAATTCTACTTTTCCACACACATTTCGAAGTATGTGGGTGGGAGTGTGCTTCTGCGCATGTATTTGCGTGTATGGCCTTACCTTTAAAGTATGTGTGTGTGTGTGTGTGTGTGTGTGTGTGTGTGTGTGTGTGTGTGTATTTTACTAATAATGTTAAATCTATACAAATTCTTACAGTGTGTACCCCAGTGTCTGGCACACAGTAGGTGCTCACTCTTTGTTGAATTAATGAACCAATACAATGTTAAAGCAATACAATGTTTGATTTGATTTTCCATTTTTTAGCATCACTTGGGTGGAGAAACAACCAAAAGAACTCAGTGATACAATGTAGTCAGTTGTCCCTTGTAAAACAAAGTGGCAGATTGCAAGAAACTACAGTTGGCAGATCATGTTGTGTGACCACAGTCGCAAAGAATCTGAGCAACTTGGCAGGTAGAGCTAGATGCGAAGTGATTAAAGTCTGTGCCGGCTGAATTTTAGTGATAATATGGATGATTCTTATTTTCTCCTGCTACATTGGAGAGGGGTTTCTTTTTGCTTAAAATTGTATTGGTTAGCCCCAAGACTGCAATTCACTAAACCTATTTCTGGACAGTGTTCACAGAGAACATAATTAGCCCCACACTGCAGGCTTATGTGAGACAATACTGAAAGTTCATGGAATCAGCTTGGCTTCCTATTTATTCTCCTCTTACCAAGCAATTTGAGGTAGGAACATAATTTTTAAAAGAATTGTAAGACAGAAAATCACTGAGAAGATAAAATGTAAAGCATCTCTTCAGGGTTCTAACACTTTCTCATTTTCTAACCTTTCTGAAATAGATGCAGCTCTAGAATCTTCTCCAACCACTGCCACTTATTCTTGGCACACATTTCTATTTATTTATAGACATATTTTTGTTTTTTTATATCCTTCCATCCTTCATGATAAAGGGCCAAAGAGAAAATATGGGTTAAAGAGAAAAAAGTCTCTGTTCTGAAGTCAACCTCCACTTGAAGATAGTCTACTAACATTCACCTAAAGATGGTAAACTGTTTTGCAATTAGGTTAGTAAGTCTTTTTGGATATCTGTCAAGCTTCACATAATTTGTGATTTAAGGAAAGTACTGAAGAAAACAAAATAAATAACTCATAGATTCAGCATATTCTATATTAGAATGTGTGTGTGTGTGTGTGTGTGTGTGTGTGTACACACATAGATAGATAGACAGACAGATTGACTGACCAGTGAGTGTCTGCATCTGCAGTGGTGTAATTGACTATAAACTTATTATTAGGTACTTAAAAAAAATCAAAATACTTAAACAGAGTAGTTTTATTACTTTCAAAATTTTATTAACATTTATTTGTACATACCTGTGGAATACAGTATGTTTCAGTACATGTGTATGCCACACAGTGGTTCACTTAGCACCATTTTTGTACCATTTTGTATCCCATTCACAGTTTAGAAGGTTCTCAGCCTCCAGTCTCAGCTTGTGAGTCTTTACTATATTCAGTTAGAAGTGAGAATAAGATAAGCCTAAAACGACATAGGAATGGACTGTGAATTTCAAACTATCACCAAAGGACTGATTTTTTGGTGTTTGTTTATATTTGTTTGCTTGCTTAATGGCCACTGCCCATTCATTCCAGAATTACGTGAGCAGGTTACCTTGGAAATGTGCTTCTAAAGCTTTGCCATTTGAAAAGGTTTTTCCCCCCCACATGATTATGGAATTTAGGTAGGACAATAAATCTGTGAAATAGATATTACTATCATCTTTTTAATAGATGAAGAAAGCCAGAGAGGCTTGAAGCTTGCCTCAAGAGAAGCTTGCCTCAGAGTTTACACCTGGTAGGTATAAGAGCTGGAACACGACTAACTCCTGTGTGTTTTCTGACTAAGCTGGATGGGAAGACAAGCAATGTGAAAATGAGAGTGCTTCTGTCTGTGACCACACCACTGCTGCCCCCCTCCTTTTGTCCTTTGGCCTTACCCTCATGGCTACGGCCCTTTCTGAGTCCAGAGGGTTAATGCTGTGGTAACTTCAAGGGTATGTTAAACGTCACTACACACAAGCACAGGGAAGAAAAAAACATTTACTCTGCTTAGTCCAGTTAACAAATTGCTCTTTTTAACATCTGAATCTCAACGTGACTGGCAGTTCACTGTCACATATGTCTATATATCTGGAATGCTTCTCGCTCTTTCAAAAACTTATTTCCAAATTTAAACTTGTTTTCAAAATGTAAACTCTCTAGCTGGATTTTAATAAGATCTACTATATAGATTAGAATGACTAAAAATAGCATATAAAATTCTTATTATTCAAAGAACCACCACAACATTCTGATCTTCAGCCAATGACAGGTTTTGAAAGAAATATCTTTGGAAATAGTATTTTTAATTAAAAAAATATAGTTTGGGAGAGGTAAGTTACCATTGCTGACCACATGAACATCATGATATTTTCTCCAATATGGCTAGTATGATGACTCAAGTGGGATTTAAAAAATTATTAACTGATTCACTAATTTTACTTTCTTGTTTGCTCCCTAAATTGAAGTATATGAATATTTAGAAAGCTGAACATTAGTTCATTTAACTACTTATTCTTACATTTATGGGATGTCAGGGTGTGAGCTGGGTTTTGACCTAATTTATTTTATTTTTTAACAAGATATAATTCTACTCTCTTTCCATAAAACAAAATATAATAGTAGCTTTTTAGCACCAACATAATGAAACTGAGATTCACTATTATGGATCAAGTGAAAAAAATAAATAACTTACAAGGTTCTCCTTTTCAGAGTGTACTTGGTTATCCAAGAATATATTTTTATAGGTATAAGATATTCTACAAAATGTCTGAATAAAGTTAATTAAGGGAGAAAAATACATTTAGTTTGAAAAATGTCTGCTATAACTATGTTTTTTATAAATAGACAAACCACATTTTTCATAAATACGTTTTACTGTAATTTGTCTTGTAAGGATTTTTTAAAACTACATGTTCTTTAGACATCTATCTATTATTTAGTGCCATTTAACAATTGATGCTAATTCAATGTATTAAATGGTGATACATTTTGTTGCGGAAATTTAAAAAATCAATTTAGAAAATGTTATTTAAATGTTTTGTGATAATCTAATGCAAAAGGAATGTTGTTTCATAATGGTACCAAGCACAATGAGCAGCTATCCTATTGCAATAGCATAAAATCAGTTTTTGGTACTCTGCCAATGATTCAATTCAGGCCAATATTAGTGAAAAATGACAGCACAGAATTATCATAAACTTGGCTTCAGTTTTCTAAACTTATACATGATTTTTTAGTTGGGTAAATACAGAAATTATCTGAAAGAAAACATCCCTTTGGGCTACACTCTGTAATAAAACAATGACTTAGAAATGCAACATTGTAGTTAAAAAGACTATAAGTTAAAAAATGAAAAAAGAAAAAGACATTCCTGCAGGGATGTCAGAGGTCTATCTCATAAGTTTAGTTGAGATGATTCCAGGCAGGATGGGCAAAAGAACCCTGTACAGACACTTCAAAAGGAAATGCCAGCGTGACAGAATGGTCCACTGTCACGGCAATCTGCCTAGGAGATTCTCCTTTTGAGGAGGAAGACATCCTGATTCATTCTCTAGCATACCCCCTTCCGTACAGAGCTTAAATTAAACAATTAATACTGATATGACAAACTCTAGTGTAGGTGAAGCTAAGTTAGGGGAAGGCACTTATCCTAGCCTTGAAATATAAGAAAATCTTCTTAAGGAATGCAATGTTTACTGGAATCTGGAGGGTGAACAAGAATTAGTTAAATATGGTTGGGAAACAGGGGAACACCAGGAAGGTTTAAGTAGGCAGAAAAATAACTTGTCCAAAAATCAGGAGGTTGTGAAAATGTGGCCTAATGAAGGAATTAGAATAAGCTTAAAATGGCTGTATGTTGAGTGGGAGAAAAGAAATGTAAAATATGTATGAGACCATAGCGGTAGAACAAGACCCAAACAAGGACCTTGTAAACAAATAACAATATAATAGATTTTAACGTAACTATATTTATAATTACATCAACTGTAAATGGTCTAAATATGTGAATTAAAAGGTAGAGACTGCCATATTGGGTAAAAAAGCGAGAGCCAATTATAGCTGTCTACCTGAAAACCATTTTAAATATAAACACACAGATAGGTTAAAAATAAAAAGATGAAAAAATATTCCCTGCAAACACTAATTAAAAGAAAACTAGAGCAACAGATATATGACGTTATGAATGTATTTAACACCACTGAACTGTACACTTAAAAATGGTGATGGCAAATTTTATGTTATGTGTATTTCACCACAATAAAATAAATAATACTTAAAAAAAAAAGAAGTATATACACCAACATACTAACAGTGATTTTCTTGGCAGTAAGTTTATGGCAGATTTTGTCTTCTTTCTTTTGATTATTTGTTTTTTCTAATTTTTACATACTCTCTAAAATTGAATGTATGTTACTTGTATAATAAAAAAAGAAATTAAAAATAGAAATAAATTTACAAAAAGACAGCTGGAGTGACTACATTAATATCAGAAAGAATAGACTTCAGATCAAAGAATATTACCAGGAAAAAAGAACCTTATATAATGATAAAGAATTCAATTCATCAAGAAGATATAACAATCTTAAATGTGTGTGTGCCCAATAACAGAGCTTCAAAATACATGCAGCAAAAACTGATAGAACTTAAAGGAGAAATGGACAAGACCACAATTATAATTGGAGATTTTAACACTTCTCTTTCAGTAAGAATCAGTAAAAATATAGAACTAAGGATGTAGAACACTTAAATAACATTATCAATGAATATGACCTAATTGACAATTCTAGAACTCCATACAAGAGCAGAATATACATTTTATTCAAGTGTACATGAAACATTCACCAATATATACCATATTCTTAGCAATAAAACAATCATCAACAAATTTAAAAACATGAAAACCATCAAGAATATCCTCTGGACACAGCAAAAATAAAGTAGAAATACATAAGAGAAAATAAACTCAATAAATTGAAGATCATCAAAATTAACAGGCACTTCACTAAAGTAACATATATGAAAAGATGCTCAACATCAGTGGTCCTCAGAGAAATGGAAAATCAAACTACAATAAGATACCCAATAGAATGGCTAAAATTAGCAAGTCTGACTATTCCAAGTGTTGATGGGATATGGAGCAATCGAAACATTCACACATTTCTGATGGAAATGCATAACAGTGCAGCCTCTTTGAGAACAATTTGGCACTTTCCCATAAAGTTAACATATACCTCTCATAAAATCTAGCAGTACCTCTCCTGGATATTTAACCAAGAGAAATGAAAACATGTATCCACAAAAAGATTTGTATACAAATGTTCATAGCAGCTTTATTTATAATAGCTCCGAACTAGAAACAAGCCAACAGACCATAAACTGATGAATGATTAAGTTATGGAATGCCCATATTAAAGACTTTCTACTTACTTACAATAAAAGGAAATCTACTTGCTTATAATAAAAAGAAAATTTTCCTTAGCACTGGTTTAAGTGTTCTACGCTGAAAAAGATGATTTGGAAAATGTTAATGTCATCTCCAACACAAACACATGACAAATTAGCAACATTTTCTAAATAATGTCCTTCTCAATGTAGTCCACTTAAATCTGTACTAGGAAGGGGAGAAAAACAGATGAATTTGGTAGCAAATATACCTTAGTCATTTTATTAATATTTGTTTCAGTCACTCATTATTCTTACTTAATTAAAAGTAACAGCTGAATAATTGTATGAATTATTTAACAGCAAAGATAAATTATATAAGATGAAATGATAACAGGTACTACTCTTCCAACTGCCTTCTCCCCTCTTCAGAAAAAAAATCTCTCCAAACTAGGGAGCCTGTAAATGTAAGAGCAACCTTTAATTAACTTGGGAAATTAAAAGCGACTTTTATAAGGCAATCCTAGTAACAAGACACGCTCAGATGAGCACATAAGCACATAATAATAAAGAACAAGAAGCTATTTCAGGTATGTCACTGACTAGGCAGCATTTACATGCAGTTCAAACGAAGCCAGAACTAAAATTTGCTAGTGCTATTAACTAGATAAACAATATAATCAAAGCAGTATAGGCCTTAATTCTATGTTTTATTATGTCTTTATTTAAATCGCCATACATATTGATTGTGGAATGAGCATAAACATAACTATTAAAAGGCAACCACACTCTGAAAAGCCTCCCACCTTAACGAATGTGGTTGAGTTGCATATCTAAATGCTAGTAATTTCTGTGTTTCTTTGAATATCCTGGTCAGTGGCTAATATTCTTCTAAATATTTTCTCAAGAATTTCTGGAATCTTGGCAAAAGAAATCCTTTTACTCACTGAGAAAATTATCAGCCACTTGGAATTTAGTACTCATAATATTGACTTAAAAGTATGTGAGCTCAAGTACATGCACCCTTTGGAGCCCCAGGGAAATCACTTAAATAGTAGGCAAATTAATGTTGAAAGACTCAGAAAAACAAAGCAGAATTTGGCAGTATTTTGAAAACTTAAATTTATCATCTAAAGATTTGACTTCAGTGGTCATAGAAAGAGATTGCTATATTGAGATGATTTTTCTTAAATTTTAATATTGAAATAAAGCAAATGCTAATTGAAGTCAATACCTCTGTAGCACTTTCTACATACCAGGTACTATACATATTAACTCACTTAATCTTCACTCCAACCCTGTAAGAATTATTATAATTTGCATTTGAAACATAAAGAGGTACAGAAGGTTAAGTAAATAACCCAAAGTCCCATTGTTAGTAGTTGCATAGCCAGAATTCAAACTCAGGCAGTCTGTTTCTAGAACCTACTTTCTTAACCATTAAACTACACTTCCTAGAAAAATTTTACATCCTAATCAATTAAGTAGTATCTTGTATGTTATATTAAAATTGACCACTTGTGTTTCTTTGTCACATTTGCCTTAAGAATTGAGAACCTTCATAGAATTAAAAAAAAAAGGTGTGCAGCTTAATTTATTCTGATGAATTTTAGTGACTTGCAACTATAGCATGTATTTATTCTTGCTGGCCACCCCCCTCATTCATTTTATTAATTTCCTACAGGAAATTGCAAGTTAATAGAAAAAGCAGCACTGGAACTGCCTCACATCCTATAGTTATTAATTAAAGCAAAGTCTGGTTCAGTAACTTTGGATACTAAAAATATAGAGTTAAACAAAGCTGACTGACTCTTGAAATGAAATTTCAACTTCAATAGTCTGTCTAAAAAATTTATGCATTAAAATCCACATCTTCCCTTAAAGAAATTCTTCACAAAATATTTAGTGAATAAAGCAACTCAATATCTGGCTGTTCCTCACTTAGACTTCAGAAGTGAAAGGAATCCAAGAAACACTGAAATAAATTACTGCAGTTTAAATAAGTTTCTTTTAAAGGCAGTTAGTCACATCACTCTACCATATTCCCATCTACAGATTATTACCCACAATCAATAAAGCAAGAAACTATATAAACTCTTATTAATTTTTATGGTTAGTAAACTTTAAAATACTGTACTATAAAACTTTTAAATGTTTCTGATGGCTTTAGATCACACTGGATAATTTATCGTTTTATGTGGCATAAAGTGTTAGGTAAGTGGGTACCATGCTGGGAAAATGCACATAATTTCTGAATGTGAAAATCCATTCCCTTGTAAAGTTTTCTTACCTGATATAAGGTTATTAGTGGGATGATTTTTAGAATCTAGTTTTGTAAAAAAAAAGTCATTAACTGACAAACAAGCCAGACATGTCTTCAAGCCACACAGGCTGCCTGTATGTATGTGTATCATCCCCCAGCCAACTGCTGAAGAAACCAGGACCCTGTCAAGTTAAAGCTACTTCTTGGTTTTGTCATATTACATAGAACTAAATTCCCTGACACTCTCACCCAACTCTTAGCATAACAGAGTCCTGGAGGTGATGGTGTAATGGAGTAAAACAGATGGAAAGAAATAGTAAATGTTTGACCCAATAGAGCTAATACATGAGTGGTAGGAAGTCCTAACTTATCTAACCATTATTTTATATATTTATGGTAACTTACCTTACAGAGTAAAAATGGCAAACAGAGAGAACAGACCTATGGAAGTAAGTAACTCCAAGATGTAAAGAGAGGAAAGAGTAAGAGCGTTTTTTTGTTTGTTTTTGTTTTTAAGCAACATCTTGAAACCAACACAATTTGCTTTCACGAGTCAGTGAAACATCCAAGAAAAACCTCAGAATGTCCTCTTTGGAGACTGGCAAAGCTCCACATAGTCAAGAAATAGGATGAAATCATAGGATTGAAGAAAAGGCCACATTGGACTGTTGGGCTAAATAACAAAGGAACATCTTTTTCTACCATCAGCAGGGAGATGGCGAATATTTGGGTGTGGAATGTGTACCCCCTGAGAAATACCACCTAGAATTTTACATATTTTCTTAGGAGGCATACTGTGCTGAACTCCATCTTCACTCACCCAACACATGTGTATAATACACACATTTTGCAAATTATTCTTTAGACTTAACCTATACTTTGTTACACTAACCTATAAAATAAACCTATAATTAGACTCATCTTCTTTAAAATAAGTTGAGATATGTTCCCCAGAAGATGAAGAGAATAAGTTCTTTACGTATTGAATAATATTTTCAAGTTGACTCCACTATAATTTTAATATATTTCATACTTGGGGAGGTGGAGGAGGAGGAAATCTACCTCTCTTACATAATATTGCAACCCACTGAAAACTCCTGGCTTTTAAGGTTTCCTGAGACTTTGTCGTTTGTGGTATGCATGTGTCTCAGTCAGTCTGGGCTGCTATCACAAATTACCATAGACTGGGTGGCTTAAACAACAAACATTTAGTTCCCACAGTTCTAGAGGATGAGAAATTCAAAATCAATGCACTAGCAGATCTGGTGTCTGGTGAAGGTTTGCTTCCTGGTTTGCGGATAAACATCCACTCTTTGTATCCACACATGGTGGAGAGCATCAGAGGGCAGAGAGCAAGAGCAAACTTTGTCTCTTTTTATAAGGGCACTAATCCCATTCATGAGGGCTCCACTCATAACCTAATCACTTCCCAGAGTCCCCAGCTCCTAATACCATCACACTAAGGGTTAGGATTTCAACATATGAATTTTATGGGAACACAAATATTCAGGCCATGGATTCAAGTATTTTGCATGTCCTAAGGAGGAGTTATTCAAATGGGCAATCAAGATAAATAAGTCTGAAAGGCAGAGTATCAAGTAGGCAAGGGCCCTACTTCAGGAGTAGTAGACAAACTTAGATTTAAGTCCTGGACACCTTTTACTAGCTGTGTGTCTTGGGACAGCTATTCAAGCTTTCTCACTTTAGTGTTCCTTTCTAAAGTAGTACTAACAATGGCTCCTGTAAGAAGTAAAAAAGATAAGTACGTCACATGCTTCACATAGTACCTGGCACATAGTAAAAACTAAGTAAATGTCAGCTCTTTGAACCTAATACATTCATTTAAAATGCACAACAATTAGTAATTATCAAAAAAAGTATTTCCTAGTTCATAGACATCTCATGATCTTTATCCTTATTGGCAACGCCATGACACTAAGTACCGAGGAGATGCCCATAACTGCAAAAAAACACAAGACATAAAACTAGAACAAGTGAATATGTACATAACAAGGTACACCTTTTCTGACTTTGTAGTTGAAGAGTCTATTTATATGTTTGCAATTAGGATTAATATTTCCATAAAAGAATAAAAACAAGGAATAATGGTCTATACTAAGAATTTCATTAGGATTCAATCTATAGTGAAGAATGTGCTTAATCAGAAAGATATACAAAAAGCTCATTTGTTTAAAATGTAAAAAAAAAAAAAAACACTAAGACAAAAATTATGCCAGAATAAAGCTCCTTCCATATTCTAGTGAAAACTATACATCAGGAGAAACCAAGAATGGAATATGATTTTATTTGCTCTCATTAACAGTTTACATAGTGATGTTTTGTCTGCAAGATCACATAAAATCATAAATGTAGTCTATGAAAAAATGTAGTCCTTATTCATATTTCAGCGATGGGTTAACTCACCTCTTTCTTTAATGACCGTTGGTGCATTTGTGTCATTACAATATATTATATCCTTCAAGAAAAAAATAATGCACCATTTAAAAATATTAACATACAAATTTTATTGTACGAAGATTAGGACCAAAGTAATCCTACCAAATTAATTTAGGTAAGTAAACTAGGTAAATAAATCAGCACCCTTTTACTTCTAGAAAGCACTCCAAGCAATTTCAAGTCATTGAAAATACTTTCGGCTGCAACATTTTGCCTTTTACTGTGGTCTTAATGGTTACATGACAGTATTTCTACTACCAGCTGTATGGCTTTTATTGTGTCCTGATAGCAGCAGCATTTTAGAAAACTACAAAGAAAATGAAAATCAGGAGTAATTTTTGAACAAGCCTTCTAAAATCGTTAAGTCAAAAATGACATGAATGTTGTAAGCTCTTGTAAATTCTAATTTTATGTATTCCTTTTGCTGAACATTCAATGGGAGATGAACCCTTCCGAAAAGGACATTTAAAATAGGTAAATTGCAAAGGAGCAAGGACTCCCTGGATAGTATTCTGGAAAAGTTTTTCCAATTTATCTGATTTGCTGATTTATGAACTAGTCTTATAGGCTTGTGACTTAATTTCTCTTAAGTCTATAAATGTCTCATATAGATGAATACCATTATGTTTCATATGTATTTAGATTAAAAGCCAAATCCCACAAGGCAAGAGACAGTCAATTATTTTCATTTTATACTGTTATTATGAAATATTGCTGTTTTTAAAATGTACTCCTGGAGAATGAGATCTGTTCACCAACATAATTTACAGTGGATTTCAGGTGTCTGAATGCCAGAGAGAAAATAATGTAATCTCAAAACATAATTTCAAATGAATTGTCTTTATAATGATTTCATGATTTTTTTCCACTAAGTTTTCTCTTACAAAAATGATTAATTCTATTTTACATTTCTGTGCTTACTGTTGGAAGCTATTGGAAATCAGCATACTTTCTGCTCAAAGAAAAGCATGATGAATTTGCAGATTCTATAAGATAAAGCTGAGAAGCTTCTCTTTCCTGAGCAGAATTAAACCTTTAGTTTAGTTTCATAAGCTTGAAAGGAAATGGCTTCAATCACTTCCATATTGAATGGTGGCTCTTCCAAAATATCAACAAAATCAGCTTTGTATAGCCTATTGATAAGACAAAGCTGAGTTCATTGTTAACCACAGTTTCCCTAACAAGGTCTTAGTCTCTCAGAACAGGGAGGGCAAAGGTGGTGTATTTAAGAGGCTATGGGGTGGGGGTAAGATTTCTGGTTTAAGGCAGGTTTTTCAATAGGAAAGGGTTTGATTGGGATTGGTTATGGCACTATGTCATAATTTAGGACGGGGGATACACAAGGTGAGGGTTTCAAAGTGAATCTTGGAGGGTAAACAGTCATCTGGTGCTATCTGTTGAAAGTTGAATTGTTTAATATTCCTTTAAATGGATTTTCAAAAAGTTTCTGAAAGGAACACAACAGTTATTTGCAATTTTTACCTTCTTGCACAAGAGTTTCTTAAAACAATTTGAAAATCATGTTGGTGAAGACAGTAGAATAACAAAGTCACATTAATAAAGACAACTAAAAAGTAAAGTCATGTTAATGTAGACACTAAATTGTGTGGGTGTAGATCATTTTGGTTCTTAATCAATATAGCCCAGGAACAATATCCCCCATCCACAAATTAAATGAAGATTTTAGAAAAATGAACAATGGTTAACCACATAATTTGCATTTCAAAGATAATAATACTTCAATATCTTTACTGCAAATAAAGGGCAGAATGGTTTATTAAATACCATTGAAAGGAAAATCATTGAAATTTCAGAACCTTCTATACTAAAGTTTTATTTCTCTCTTCCTCTTACTGATCTTTACTCTCTTTCTCTTTTTGTTTCCTGTGGCCACATACCTTACCCACTATAAGGTTTTTCAAGTAGCCATAAAGATTGTAGCTTGTAGAGGGGTCCTATTTCCTCAAGGTCAAAACAGGCAATTATATAAGGTTAGACAAGACAGGGGGTTAACTAGCCTACCATTATCAGAGGTCTGAGGCTAACTAATGGAAAGTACAGGGTGTTTAAGCAAAAGAGGATGGGTTACCCTTACCAGAGATGAAAACCAGACTAGACTGGGCAAGATAAGCAAGGCTTGGGTTGAGGTACAGACAATGACCAGGAAGAAAAGACTTCACTATCCAGGCCATAAACTGGAAAACAGGGATGTGAACCTGCCTCTGAAGACAGGTCTGGTTGAGCGAAAGATCTTTCACTTGTTTATTTACAGGGGACAAAAAGTCATTGTCTTAGTCTGCGTGGGCTGCTAGAGCAAAATGCCATAGACAGGGTGGCTTAAACAATAGACATTTCCTTCTTACAGTTCTGGAGGCTGGAAAGTCTGAGATCAAGGTGCCAGTATGGCCAGGTTCTGGTGAGGGTCCTCTTTCTGGCTTGCAGATGGGCACCCTCATGACCTCATCTAAACCTAATTTCCTCCCAAAGGCCTTACATCTTAATATAATCACATTGGGTGTTAGGGTTTCAACATATAAATTTTGAGTCCATGACCGTCATGGGGGGAGTCTCTGGTGTGGGAGATAAGCAAGGGAGGAACAGATATAAAGGAGAAAGCTATAGAAGCATCTCTTTCCTGGGCAGAATCAGGCCTCTGTGGTTGAGAAAACAGAGATGGCAACATACTTCATTTACTATTATTCTCTGTTTCAAACATGTCTTTCTCCCCTTCTCTTTCTGTTTCTTTCCCCCACTCTTTTTCTCTGCTCTCTCTTTCCTTCCTTTACTGCATTGTTAAGTTAGAGGTAGAGTGGAATTATGAAAAGAATATGGGCATTAGACTCAGACGGACTTGAATTCAATTCTAAGGCCTGTGCAATCTTGGGCAAGGGACTTCTCTTAGCATCAGATTCCTTGCTAATAGAAGAAAAATATCAGTATCTATTGCCTTACAGGTTACTGTGAGTTTTAGAGATAAAGCATGTACACTGGCTGGCACAGTCTCTGAGGTATAGTAAGAACCTAGAAAATGGTATATTAAAACTCTGACATAATGCAATATATGATATGCAAAAAATTCAGCTGTGTGAAATGTGTAGTTGTGTTATTACGAGATTAACTAAATGACCAAGGTGAGCCTGTCCATCTGGGAGTTCTGAGAGTGGCTGTTTGATCCAAATTTCACCTACCCTGGGCTGAAGTTTCTCGCCACCTAGTGGTGACTTCTTTGGCTTCAAAATTGATGGAGACAATTCTGGGACCTGGCTGGAACTTCTGGGACAGCAGCAGGGATTCCAGGAATCTCCTGGTGAGTTAATAAACATTGTACTGTCCTGATCCAGAGAGACTGGGCTGAGAGAACACAGGGACCACTCCCACCTTCCCGCTTCCTAGGACAGGATTGCCTGATTTTTCCCTGTCCAGCATCACACTTGCCTCCGTGTTTCCCCTCCTCCCTGAGGAACTTTGAGAAAAGGGATCAGGTATATAACAGAAGACACTTGCCAATCATTTGATTCAAGTCATTCTAATTTTTATTATGACCAAATGCATTATTTTAAGATTTACTGCAATTACAATTAGTAATATAAATTATATTAATAATATGAAACTCAATAAACATGTATTAAGTAACTATTATGTGCAAAGCAACAGATAGCTATAATGAGTGTTCAAGATAAATAAGACAGGATCTCTAACTTAAAGAAAGCTTATCATCCAGGGGGCAGAGAGATATTTAAATAAAACTGAAAGCAGGCAAGTAGTTAATTTTAATTAGAGAGATCAGAAAACATTTCGGGGAGAATATGGCACTGGGGCTGAGATTTGAATTATGAGATCTTTCTCAGTAGCTGTGAGACTGACTGAATGAATATACTCCAGGCATGGAGGTGTAAATAGGCAGGTGATGCTACATAACAAGACATAACTAGGTTAGTTAGCATATAGCGCAGATCTTCTCATGGCATTTTGGAGATAACACATGGTCTTACACTTCCATAGTTTGGTGTGATGTGTGAAAACCACATGACTGATTTTCCGAGTGACAAGACACGCTCAGCTGTGCTTCAGACTTTAACTCCAGCAGTGGGAAGGGCTACAAGCAGCGAATATGGGAGGCAGAGACACTTGAAGCGGGGAGTTAGAAGCCTTTTGGAACAGGCAAGGGATGGAAAGAATCTCATCTGGGATAACTAAACTGGGAAAGGAGGAGGTGAAACAGATTCCAGAAACAACATTAGTGATGTGGGGAAAGATAGAGAGCGAGGGGAGAAGTTAAAGATGACTCAGAAAATTGGACCTTCTAACTGAAATATTTGTAGCATTTATGGAAGAAAATTCGCATTTGCTCTTCCTCTGCCTGCAACATTCTTGCCCCAGATATCCACATGGCTGGCGCCCTCGCTTCTCTCAGGGTTTTGCTTGAATGTCACCTTCGTAGTGAAGGCTTGCCTAACCTCCTATTTTAAATTGTAACCCATTTTTATCCACTACACTGAGTACTCCAAACCCTGACTTCCTGCCTTGTTTATTTATTGTCACAGGACTTACACACACGCACACAAAACATACATATTTTTTTATCGTCTTTCACTGAAATGTACATTCCATGACCCAGGGACTTTTTGTCCGTTTCATTCTCTCTGGAATCTCCAGTGTCAGTTCAGTGACGGGCAGGAGGAAGAACCCTGCACTGGGCGGGCACCTGTGCCTGCATTCCACCCCTACATCTGCCCCAGGTGAGCCCCCAGGTGCCTGTACAGATTCACACTTGCCCAGGGAGTATCCCAGTGCCTGAGGAAGTGAAAAAGTGTTGTATTTTAGTACTTTTAAAGGTACCTATTTCCTACTTTTTGAATAAGGAGCCCTACATTTTCATTTTGCATGGGGCCCCACAAATTATGTAGCTGTCCCTGAGTTGTTTAAAATTATTAAACATATTAATTAAATGAACAGATTTTCTGGAATTATACAGACAAATATAAGCTTGTTCCTGCTGATAACAGAAACTAAAAAGCAAAGCCCTATATTTCAAAATAAACCCTCTGTTTTTAAGTTAATGTACTTATCCGTATTATCAAAATAGAGGAAATAAGGCATAATTCTGGTCACTTGTGATTTTTGATACTAACTAAAAATAAAACCTGTGTATCTAACTAACGTTGCTGTTCTTAAATTTATGATTTCAAAATCAACCAATAGATTTGGTTCACACTATCAGTAAACCATATACAGAACATTCAGCCCCTGTTACAAAGCAAGTTTATTTTGCTGTGCTCTTTCAGCAATATTCTCCTTGGAGGACAACTAGCCAAACTGCTTATGATTCACTCTCCTCTCTATAATAACACTCAAAAGATTTTACTGAGGTCGCTGATAGAGCTAAAGCCTGGAACTACTTAAGTTCTCAGCTTTCACCTTGGACCAGGTTAATTTAACAAGCACTTATTGAGTTCCTACCTCTATGTGTCAGATACTTTATTAAGAGCTAAGCGTAAAAGATGTAAAATAATGTGGTCCTCTCCTCCACAGACTTCAGTCTAGTGGGTGAGAAAGACATGTCAAATTAACTTTTCCCCTTCCAATTCCCTTTTGCTTCCCTTCACTCCCCTTAATGAACAATTTAGTCCGAAAGCCATGAGGTGGGGCATGACAATGTAGGTGTCCATACCAAGGGGAAAAGAGAAGTCACAGTGTGCCAGAACAGGGCATCAGAGCCCAGGAGGGGAGAGGGGGTGTCCGTGAAGGAAGACATCTGCATATGGCAGTGGCCTGGTACAAATCTGTCCCAAGCAGGGTGATGAAACATCTCCACAGAGAGGCAGCCTGGCAGGGTGGGGAGGGTACGGCCCACAGGGGTATCCAGACACTGAGTGGGATGAAAAGTGTGTGTATGCAGGGGACAACTTCACACAGGGACTTGGAGCCCAAGGGCTCAGGCAGAGTAAGGAGCGAGTCCAGATGCAGGATAGGCTGGCACACAGCCTGAGAGCCCTGGCAGGGGGAGGCGAGGTCCATGGGGGGCAGGGGCCAGCCCAGCATGGGGTGTGAACACTGAGTGGAGAAAGAAGGGAATCTGCACTGGGGAGGAGAGGACAGCCAAGATGGGACACTGGTCACCTAAAAGGGGACTGTTTTACTTCAAAAATAACTACAGTAAAGATAATGGGAACCGGTTCATCACCTGGTCAGAGAAAGGTCAGTAGAGATAAATGAACCTGAATACTGGATTAGATTTATAGCTATTAGGGTAAATTCACAGTTTTCAATATATAGATGGAGAAATAAATGTGTATACATATGTTTCCTAGCTCTGTCCGCTGAGAGGTCTGGCAGCAGCAAGACCTCAAAAGCAATAAGGATTCCTAATACCAGATCTGGGCTTCTAGAGACCACTCTTCTTTAAAAGGAACCAGGACGTCTTGCAGAAATGACTGGGGCAGAGAAAGTACAGGATGACACTGGAATATCTTGTGCCAGGAAGCAAGGAAGTGCTCAAAGAATATGGAGATTTGTCAAAAGGACAAAGAAGCCAGTGCTCAGATCTGGGACAACTTGAGAATCAAAATAATAATGACAGATTATTATTCAGTGAATAAAAATTGGAAACTGTGTCCTATAAATAAGAAAATAATAATTGTTAGTTTGATAGGGAATGGGAAATTTACATAGTTTCAAAGAAACTTCCATAAAATACTTACTTTTCTTAATTATTAAAAAAAAAAAAAAAGACTAACTTATTACTAGAGAGGCCAAGCGGACACCGCCTTCCTCAAATGATGAAAGTGAACAGCATCAGTAGTGGATGAACTGAATTTGTGCACATGCTGGCAGGATGCCCTGGGAGGAACACAGGATCACTCCTGCTCAAGCAAGTCTTGCTGGTTGAGGTGACACTGCCTTAATGTATCGTGAGGAAATATGGGACAAATCCAAAACAAGGGACATTCTAAAATCCATTATAAAATAATTCCTCAAAAGCGTCAGGCTTTGACAATCAAGTAAAGACTGAGAAGCTTTTCCAGACAGTTCTAAGCTTGATTCTTTTGCTGTAATTTTTCTGTAAATGATTGGGACAATTGGTGAAACCTGAAGGGGGTCTGAGGATTAAACGGCAGTAATATATTAATATTAATTTCTCTATTTTGATGGTTATATTGTGGTTAGGTGGGAAAATGTTCTTTTTGGGGGGAAATATACACTAAATATACAATTGAGGTAAGAGGGTCTCAAAGTTGCAAATTACCCTCAAGCAGTATGAGGAAAAAAAAGTTCTTTTTACATACTTGTAAATTATCTGTAAATTTGTGACTTTTTTTAAAAAAAGCATAATGCGTCACAAGGCCTGAGCTCTCTTGCTCATCCAGAGTAGAGCAAATGCCAATTCCAAATCCAAGTGGTCCAACTTCTTTGGGACTGGCTCATAAATTGTTTGATGCACAGTTGTCTACTTGGTCAACACTGGCTGAAACCCAATGATATTATAATCAATATCATTATGATATTGTTGTCTTCCAGCAATAAAGCTTCGTTTTTCTAAATACCTTTGCTGAGATATAATTCATATACCATACAATCCACCTATCTGAAGTGTAAGTGCACAGTTCATGGGTTATTAGTACCTCCACTGAGTTGTGCAACCATCATTACAACCAAATTACAGAACATTTTCATCACCCCCCTCCAGAATCCCACACCCTTTAACAGTCATTCTTCATTTCTGCCCTTACTAATTTTATTTTTAAAACTTATTTTATTTTCCACTAGTACAGCATGTGGTGGCCATAAATATAGTGAGTAGTCAATAAATACTGGATGAATGAATGGGTTCTGGAATACTGATTGGTATTACAGATATTTGACTGGCATCTTTATGGTTTTTTCCCATCTGCTATGTTCTCTATTTTTATTTAAAACAAAGTGGTCCTCAAGCATCTCGTTACTAAAATAATCATAGCTTTCAGCTTCTTGAAAGTTATTTTATAAAATCCATGGCAGTACTATTATCATTATTGTGTTTAATAGAATATGGATGAAGAGCTACTACAATATCAATATATTTTGGAAAATGTTGAGGTCACTTTAGTACAGATAATAATAATCAGCATACTTATACTTACAACCTTCACCACACTGGCAACTGACTGCCAATTTCTACAATGATAGACTAAATAAAATTCTTCAAATGCAGAATAACTTTATTACATGCTTGAGCTGAAAACAAATGTATAAAAGAAGGTATTTCTTCAAACATAATCTTAAGACAAAAAAGCAAGAGGAGCACAGACAATGAATAACCATGCAATTACTTTTTGCATAAACTATATTTTATTTTTATTGAAGACTGGCATCAATCCTTTTTTCCCCATGATCAATTCAGTGCAGAACCCTCAAAAATGGTCAACTTATTATTTTGTGGTAATGATGAAAAAAAGTTTAAGCTTCCTCTTTAAAGTATCTCCTCAAAATTTTACTACTCACATGGATATAATCATTTATATAATTGTATTCTTGCAAGTACTACTTATTCTAAATGTTTGGCAGAAACGGGCTTTATTTGCCACCCAAAAGAGGTACTATCTCTAGAAAGAATGATTTTTTTTTTCTCAAACTGAAAATAGATGCTTCAATTACATTTTTTGAAGTAGTATTTTTTTTTAGTGTGTCTTAGCCTATTTAAACTTATTAAGCAGAGGGTATAATAATCTCAACTATCATTTAAAATTCTGTTCTTTGAACAAAGAAAGAAATGCAAAATACTGAAGCTAATAAACAAGAAAACCGAACCAGAAATTACATTTGTTTCTTATAAAACTTGCAATATTTCTCCTTTATCAAAAGGGCTCCTACCTTACATATGAATAATCTATTTTTCTACAACTTTTGTTTCTAGTACAATGCAGCCCATGTAGAAAGAAGATAGAACACTGATAAAATTCTACAATGTAAGTTGATTTAGATACATACTGTTACACTTATTGCACACTGCTTTAGACAGGTAAAATGGCAATATTCTCAACAGAAGATTTAGATGCTACACCTAATATGTGTTGATAGTGTAGTGATTGCCGAATCTAAGAATTCATTTCAGGGGCCAGTGACACAGTGATTGCAGCTATTGTAGAACTCAGATTACAGCTGAATGATACATCTAATTCTAACAACATAAAAAGAAAATGAGTGTGGTTCTCTGGACTCCATAGTTTACAAAAGAAAGGTGGACATTGTTCCACTGAAAACTCCGGAAAAGAGAATAATAGCTAACTTCAACTGGATGAGGATGAAGGACACTTGCAAATACGTAGAGGTCCCAGTGATGATAAAGTTTCATTTGCATAACCTCTGATTACTCATTTTGATTGTATATGAAATGATTGGGCACATTATCAAAACAAAATGAGATCATCTATGAAGCAGTATGCTTGCTGGAATCTCTGGAATAAATCTAAATGTAAATTGTGGCTTGGACACATGATAACCCTAAGCAAAGCAAAGTCACTCTGACGATTAGACCAGAGAACAAAGAGCCTTCTGCTGTCAGGGCAAGCCTGAGCTTTCGTGTTACTCAAAGGGTAAAATATAAGAAACTCTATCACCACCTAAGTTTGTTTCAGAAATGAAAGAAATTACCTGCTATTTGTCTAGTAGTTACTTCAGATTCTGAAGGGTGAATAATTTTCAGTAAAATTAGATTACTCACTCAGTTGATTCTGACCTAAGTCAAAAGTGAAGATTGTCCTCTTAAGGGAACTGGGGAAGAATCTGAAAATTGAGTAAGAGTAAATACCAGAGTTTGAAGTACATGCCAAGCTAGGGAAGAAAAACTGGGAAGGGTGGGGGAAGGAGGTTAGGGTGAAACAGATAGAGGTGAAAGGGCTGGTAAAGGAAGAGGCAAGGGCCGAGCCCGTGGCGCACTCGGGAGAGTGCGGCACTGGGAGTGCAGTGACGCTCCTGCTGCGGGTTCGGATCCTATATAGGACTGGCCAGTGCACTCACTGGCTGAGTGCCGGTCACGAAAAAGACAAAAAAAAAAAAAAGGAAGAGGCAAGTCGGTTGGTCTAAGAATGAGTTTTGGGGTGCACTGGACCAGGTCTAGAAGTTCATGTGTACAAAGAATGCAGGTATCTTGGTCTGTTGTTCTAACTATAACAAAAGAGTAAATTATGTATTATTTGTAGTATATGTATACATAAATGATAAAACAATAGGGAAATGTAAGGGAATAATTATCAAAAAAAGTCGAGATAGTGGTTACCATCAAGAAGAACATGTAGAGGGTTTCTTATTTTTTAATCTGGGAAGTGGTTACAGCTGCTTACCCAGGTGCTTGCTCTAAACTGTACACAAATGTTTTGTACTCTTTCCTGTATATGTATGATATATTTCACAAATAATAATGAGAAAAAGCATTTTTAAGATGACGATGGGTGTAGTTTGGTTGGTAGGAGTGTTTGGGCACAGGGAAGGGGAAAGTAAAATTGTAAATAGGCTGACTTGGCAAAGCCTCACTGAAAAGGTGACATTTGAGCAAAGACCTGAAGCAGGTAAGGAAGTAAGCTATGCAGGGCTCTGGGGAAAAGGTTTCCAGCAAAAGGAAACAAGATGCTAAAAAGCCCTGAGACAGAAACATGTCATAGTATATTTTCATAACATTACCATTGTCACTAGTGTCACCTGACAGATTCCTGGTTTTCACTGAAGTCTTTGACTCCTTCTGGGTTGCTTCATGTAAATCATACAAAAACTGCATTCACCCAGGAGATGGCAGAATAAGAGAAAATGTGTCCAGTTCAAAACCCCCTAACTTCCTTTCTTATACTAATGAAAACTCTACATGAAGCATGAACTATGTGTGAGCTGAGAAGCTGAGAGTAAAGAAAATAGGTGCCTTTCAATTTTTTCTACTTTAATTTTATTCAAATAGGAGAAGGAGAATAAAGCTAATGAAATAAGCGTGGAATTTCTAAAAACATATTTGGGATAGAGCTCTCTGACACCAGTACCAGTAAATTCAGTTAAAAAGTTAAAAAAAAAAAAAGTAAAGATACACATTTTTACGCCAAATGAGGCAGAGTATTTCATTCCTCTGCTCTCTACCCCATCCCAATTTGAATAATATGCCACTGAATGAATATAAGTTTAATTGAACTATTGTTCGACCATTGTTTAAGAACATATATTAAGTCAGCTAAAATTCAGCCATAAGAGGAAGGCCTACAGAGGTCTTGGGGATTTGGAGGAAAGATTTAGCAAATGAGCCTTTTGAAATCTGAGAGGCTACAATTGTACCAGGGTCTGAACCTTCTGGGGAACAGAAACCGTGGTTGGAAGATACAATGAGCAAGTCAATTCAAAGTAAAGAGCCTCCTTCAAACAATAAAAGATTCTTTTTTGGCTTATCTTTTTTTAAAAAAATGTTATTTATTTATTTATTCTTATTGAAACGTATTGATTATACGTATTTATAGGGTATAGAGTTATGTTTCAATATATGTATGCAACGTATAGTGATCAAATCAGGGTAGTTAGCAAATTCATCATCACACAAATTTGTTATTTCTCTGTGATGAGAACATTTAAGAACCTCTCTTCTAGCCATTTGTGAACATACAATAAATCACTGCTAATTATTGATGCCTGGCACTACTGTACACCACTAGAACTTATTTTTCCCATCTAGCTGTAATTATGTGTCCATAAAGCAACCTCTCACTATCTCCCCTCTCCCTTCCATTTCCCAGCCTCTAGTAACCACAGTTCTACTTTACCAGAGATATTTTTTAAAAACTAATAAGGCTGCTTTGGGAGCCACTGGGTTCAATCTTAGGTAGAGGCTGGGTGAGCACTTGTCAGATTGTTCTGCTCTGGGGAGACAGGTAGGGTCAATGACATCTCAGGTCACGTATTCCACGGTCCCCAAATCGATTGATTATGTGGGAAACATAAATACACATACACAATAAAATGTGTTTTGAAGAAAATGAAAACAGAGAAAATGTTTCATGAAACAAAAATATCTTTATTCTCTGTCTAATAAGACTGTTTTGTACTCCATTTTAAGCAAGTTCTGCTTGCTTATTCATTATCTGTTGTGCAATTAACCCCTTTAATCCTTCTTCTGCATTATCCTTCAATCACTGATGATTTCAAAAATAACCTCTTGGTTCTGTATTTATGTTGGATACCCTTTTCCCGATTTTAATCCTCAATTGTGCTGCAGCATTTAAACTGCTCAACCATAATAGCAGATTTGCATTTGTTTTGACTTTTACTTCAAGGTAAATTTTTCCCATAGTCCTACACATTTTGCCCTGGCTTACAATGCAGGAGGTCCTGATTAAGTAAATGACTAATACTGGGCAGGAGAAATGATAAGAAAATATAGGGTAGGGTAAAGAAATTCAAAAATAGGAAAAAATGACAAAGGCATTTTCCTCAGTTACATCATTAATTCTTCTGGCATACTTGCTCTATTTTTGGAAACTTTGACCTTCCATTCCTTAGCTTCTCCCAGCAACTAGCTGTGTACCACCCACATGGTTGAACCCTTTTAGCAGTAGTACTCAGTGCTCTGAGAGCGGTGGGTGCTATTATCTCCAGCACTATCAAGCACACTATAATTTGTGCTGTGCATACCCATTTTGAAATGTGTCAGGAGATTGTAGTGATTCAGGCTTTTTTCATTTTTCTTGACAGCAGATTTAATATTTTCAGGTATTTAGAGTACCAACTTTTGCAACAAGTTTTATTTTCTTTTTACCTGAGAGCTAAATTGTTTGGCTTGCTGTCAGATAAAACAAATTTTCTTATTTCTATCCCTCCTCATTTACATGGAAGAACTAGCTGGGTAACAAGAACGAAGAATACAGTCAGAAGCTTTAGTGAGGAAGTCTGCTAAACACAGGAAGCTTTCTGTTAAAGGTGAATTCCCTAAAACATTCTACTGAAGTTCTGTAACTTGAAGAGCTGGTCAGATTCAGTTGAAAAGCAACCAAAAACAAGTGATGTTCCCCACAGAACCCTTTATTTTACAACATGTGGAAAAGGGATGCTGATAACACGACATCATCAAAAATCACCACTGTGGCATGGATTTCACATGCTACATCCGGGAATGAAAAGATCACAGTGCTCCTTATGTGGACATAAGTTCATGGGCAACTTGTTATTGGCAATAGGGAAACTGCCCCAATCACAAACCTTTGCCATAGTTAAAAAGGATTCTGACAGCCTTCTCCTAGGAGGTTGCTTATAGATTTGGGGAGATCTAGTTCGTGATTTGTTTTACTGCCTGTCATTATTTATTTATTTATTTATTTATTACCAGTAAGGGGATCACAACCCTTGGCACGGTATGGTCTGCACCACGCTCAGCCAGAGAGTGCACCGGCCATTCCTATATAGGATCCGAACCCGTGGCCTCGGCGCTACCAGCGCCACACTCTCCAGAGTGAGCCACGGGGCCGGCCCTACTGCCTGTCATTCTAATACTGCCAGATGCATTAAGTCTCCTGTCACTTTCCAGAGACTAGTTTTCTGCCCAGAAGACACTGGTACCATTTTGGTAGGTACATTTTCATTCTTGTAATTAGTTGTGGGCACTACTAATTGCTTTTCTAATTACCTACTTGAGAATGCCAATTATCTCCTTGCCCCCACAACAGCATATGCAATTGGCTAATTAGACCTGCGAGTAGGCAACTAGAAATATAATTAGCCATTTGAGAGAACAATTAGTTGTACCATCAATTTTGCACCCATAAAGGAAGGAGGCTTTGGTTTCATCTGCAGTTTATAATGTGAAATAAAAACTGAACAGAAATTGAGGCTTTATAAAGGAATACGAATGTTTACAGAGGGAGGAAATCTGAAATACAGTATTCAGGAGGGGAAGGATATGCCTTTTTGTAAAAGACATCACTGAAGTAGTCTCCAAATTTAAAAATCAATTTGTAGGGAAGTTCAGAGTTAATTTTGATAGGTTAGGTGTTACACCTAAGGTCAAAAGGGAGGAATGCTACTCAAAACTCAGTATCAACTCAGAGAATGTGCTTACTGCACAGAACTACTGAGAAACATACCTTTTATATAAAAATCCATAAAGTTATACATTTGTTAGGAGTATACTGTATCTCACATCGTCTAAGTGAAAATGTTACGTACCTGTATTAGTTTCCTGAGGCTACTGTAACAAATTACCCAAATTTGGTAGTTTAAAACAATAGGAATTTATTTTCTCATAGTTCAGGAGGCCAGAGATTCAAAATCAGCTTTACTGGGCTGAAATTAAGATGCTAGCAGGGTTGCATTCCCTCTAGTGACTAGGAGAGAATCTGATCCTTGCTTTTTTCAGCTTCTGGCATTCCGTGGCTTGTATCTGCCTTGCTGCATCCTCTGCCTCCATGTTCACACTGCCTTTTCCTTTTCTGTCTGTTGTCAAATCTCCCCACACCTCTCTCTTATAAGAACACTGGTGATTGCATTTAAGGCCTACCCATATAACCCAGGATAATCTCCCATGTCAAGATCCTAAAACTAATAATATGTGCAAAGACCTTTTTACCAAATAAGGTACCATTCACAGGTTCCAGGGATTAGGGTTTCTTTCTGGGGGGAATGGGAGGTGGGGAGGACTCGTTAGCTAACAACAAAACCCAAGCTTGGAGCATGTTTTCATCAAGAACCTCAAAAAACAACAACTCTAATACAGCTTGTAACTTGTATGAGATGAAATTTCTAAATATAATATCCCTAGTACATGGATTACTATGAAGATAAGACAAGTAAAACCTTGCATGTGTATTGGTGAAGAAGAGGCTTCACTTAAATAAAAAAAGGGTACTGTTTCAGAGGTTTCAAATCATAAAATAGACATATTTTCTAAGAGCCAAGCAAGTAAAGAATAATATTCCTGGAATTAGCCGCATTGAGTAAAAATAATTAAAGCTATGAGCATCAGTCTTAGTAGCCTGAATGGGCAAAGCTCAGCTATATATTGATGTTGCAAATCTCCACTCTCAAGAGTTTAGAAAGTACAATGAATTTACAGTCTCAGATATCATTCTTTTCTTAAAGAATGACCTTCAATTACAAACAAGGTACAACACTATTGAATACAGAGACATTTCCACAATCACTAGTAGCTTACACATTGCCTTTGCCATTGATTGATATGTTAAAGTAACAAATCCCAGGCTGGGTAACCATGGCAGACCATGTATTAAAAATCAATTCACAGAATCAGTTAAAGAACCCTTGATATTTTCAACTTGAGTGAGTAATTAACTATGAACAAAAACAAAGATTATTATTTAACCACAGTCAGTAGCCAGCAGACTTATTAATCCAATGAATTAAAAGCAATGTTTTACTGTTTCTGACCTCATCTTGGCAAAATTTCCATTTCCAGATCAACCTGATGTTTATATTTCTCAAGATGTTGCCATCAGTCCATCAGTTGAAAAGTTTAACATTTAAGAAACACAGTTTGAAAAGAAACAGGGGATTAGAATGCAGACAGTAGTCAAACGCGTAAACTATCCCAACAGCAACGTGATATTAGTGTTGTCAACCAAAAGACAGGATGAGGGAGAATCAGAGGTCCATAAGAATTCATGGTGGGTTGAATAGTGTTCCTGCCCCCCCCAAATTCCTGTCCACCTAGAGCCTCAGAATGTGACCTTACTTAGAAACAAGGTCTTTGCAGATATAATTAGTTAAGATGAGGTTATATTGGATTAGGAAGGGCCTTAAATCCAATGACCTGTAGCCTTCTAAGAGGGCCATGTAAAGACACATGAGGGAGAAGAGCACATGAGGATGAAGGCGGAGATGAGAGTGATGCAGCTGTAAGCCAAGGAATGCCGATGCCTGCCAGCAACCACCAGAAGGTAGGGGAGAGGCAAGGATTCTTCCCAGGAGCCTTCAGAGGGAACAAGGCCAACACCTTGATTTCAGACTTCTGGCCTCCAGAACTGTCAGGGCATAAATTTCTGTTGTTTTAAGCTCCCTAATCTGTGGTAGTTTGTTATGGCAGCCCTAGAGAACTGTTGATTTTGGTACCAAGAAAGGGGTGCTCTGTAACAAATACCTAAACATCTGCAAATGGCTTTGGAATTGGGTAACGTGCAGAGGCTGTAAGAATTTTTAGGCACATGTTATGAAAGCCTTCATGACTTGAAAAGACTAGTGGTAGAAATACGGAAGTTAAAGGTGATTCTGGTGAGGGTTCAGAAAGAAGTGAGGGGAGTTATAGGAAAAGCTTCTGTAGCCTTACAGAATACATATATTGTCATGAACAGAATGTTGTTAGAAATATGAACATGAAAGGTGTCTCTAATGAGGTCTCAGATGAAAATGAGGAACATGTTATTAGAAACAGAAGGAAAGGCAGTACTTGTTAAAAAGTGGCAGAAAATTTGACTGAATTGTGTCCTACTCAATTGTGTTGGGTAGAAGTTAGAACATGTGAAGGAAGAAATGGGATAATTAGCTGAGGTGATACCCAAGCAAAGTATGAAAGGTATGGCCTGTTTTCTTCTTTCTGCTCTTAGTAAAATGAGGGAGAAAAGAAGTACACGGAGGCACAAACTTTTAAACACAAAGGAACCAACACTTAGTGGTGTGGGAAAATCTTAGCCTGTTTGAATGACAAAAAGTGAGACGGCATACTCTGGAGAGGACACAAAGGTAGAAGTAGACAGCATTCTGTTGCAGAGATTGGGTGTGTGACTCATGGACCCAATCAACCAATTTCAGCAGAAGCCAGCAATAGACCTGGGGTTGGCTATGGAGGAGCCTCTTGTATGTCGGCATAGACCCCCATGCATGGGAGATCAGTGAGATGTTTGAGAACTGTATATTGACAGAAAAAATGACAGCTTGGACTGAAAGGGACAGAGAGGGGACGAAATAAAGGAGGAATGAACCCAAGGGTAGAGTTATGGATGAAGAGGACAGAGAGGGCAGGAATTTCCCACCAAGCCATAGGATAGAACCTCAAGCCACAGAGAATTGTTCCCAGGCCTTGAAACCTAATGGAACATGTACCGCCGGGTTTCAGACTTGCTTTGGACCAGTGATCCCTTTATTCCTTCTGCTTTCTCCCTTTTGGAATGGGAATGTCTATTCTATGACTGTCCAATCACTGTAGTTTGGAAACAGATCACTTGGTTTCTAGTTTCACAGATTCATAGAAGGAAAAATTTTGCCCCAGGATGGGTCAGACCCAGAGTCTCATCTATACCTGATTTAGATGACAAGATTTAGAACTTTTTGAGTTTTAGATGAGAATTTGGATTTAGAGTTAATGCTGAAATGGGTTAAGACTTTGGGGGACATTGAGATGGAATGAACATATTTTTCATATGGGACAGGCATACATTTGGGGGAACCAGAGGGCTACTGTACTGGGTTAAATACTGTCCTCCCCAAATTCATGTCTACCCAAATCCTCAGAATGAGACCCTACTTGGAAAGAAGTCCATTGCAGATATAATTAATTAAGATGAGGTCATACTGGATTAGGGTGGGCCTTATTAAATCCAATGACTGGTGTCTTTATAAGAAGGCCACGTACAGACACAGGGAAGAAGACCATGTGAAGACCGAGGCAGAGATTAGAGCAATGCAACTTTAAGCTAAGGAACACCAAGGATTGACAGCAAACAGCAGAGGCTAGGAGAGAGGCATGGAATGGTTTTTCCCTCAGAGCCTCCGGAAGGAACCAACCCTGTTGACACCTTAATTTGAGACTTCTGACTTCCAGAACTAGGAGAGAATAAATTTCTGTTGTTTTAAGTCACCAACTTTGTGATATTTTGTTATGACAGCCCTAGGAAACTAATACAAAACCAATCTTGCAACTGACACATATGAGGGGTCTTCAAAAGTTTATGGAAAGATTCATATTCTCTTTTAATTGTATTTTTCTATGAACTTTTTGTAGTGCCCTTATATCTTACTCGTCTGTTGACTCTCAGTTTAGGACTGTCTCCTGTAAGAAGTCTTCTCGGATTCCACTATTCCATGTACCTTGTGCATACCTCTACCATGGGACTTACCATTCTGTACTGACATTATCTTTTTATATATTATTTTCCTCACGATATTCTATGGATGTGAAGGCAGAGCCCAAGTATTTTCCTATTTGTATCCACAGCATCTAGGACTACATGTGGCACAGATAAAAATCTTGACAATCCTTTAAGTTTTAGAATACTGCATAAGATGTATTGTTCCAATTTTACAGAAAACAAAACTAATGTCCAGAGAAGTTAATCTCTTACTTTTGCTCACAAAATGAATAAGTGACAGAGCTCAGTCTTCAATACTGTTCTGGCTCCAGATCACTTTATACCCCCTTCTAACTACTATCTGAGCAAAGGAATTCTTGCTTACCACCTGTAAGTAACTGACTTGTAAGAATCAGGTAAAGAGTAACTGTTCTATCAGCCTAAATAAAATTGTATTTGAATGTTAAACCCCAAAGGTTATCTCAATAATATCTTACACTTGTAGGTACTTTGCAATTTATACGTATCTTAACATATATTATCATACTTAATAGTCAAAACAAACTCTTAGGAATTATTCTTCTGTTTTTCAAAATGAGCCTGCTGAGGTGAATGGAGGTTAAATAATATGTTCATGGTTATTTAGTTATTAAATCTAAGGAACTTGAACCTACACTTCTGTCTCCAAATCTGAACTCTTTTTATTAAATCACAGCTGAGCTCCATATTACTATGGATCTTTATTAATCTAATTTAGAACTTTAAAAGCATTCATTTTTTTTCTTTATTATATGCCCTTCACACACACTTAAATGTGTATGTGCATGTGTGTGTGTTTAGTGTGACACAGGCAATGAAATTTCATAGCCTTTAGTTTTTCACCCTGTTCATCAGTTATTGAGAGAGGCTAACAGTTCACCATCACCTGTACAGAGCCAATAGACTTTAGATGTGCACAATTAATTATATTTCATTGTCTGCTTTTAGAAGAAAATAAATCTGTGCTGAATAATACCAACCAGATCATCAAGCACTTTTTATATCCATAAATGGAGTATCTAAGATTTGGAGACTTTGGTTATAAGAGCGCAAGTCATGTATACTGATTAATAAAAATGTTTCTAACAAATATATTTGATCAATTAATATGACAACACTCTTCAGAATCATTTGTCACCATACTGTCTATTTTAAAAATAATGTGTGACAAAAAAATTCACCCCAAGAGTAAGCTCCTATAAACCCTTTTATATAGTTGTGATCTTAGACTTTTATTACTGTTGCTATGTTAAAAGTCATCATTCAGGACATTTCACAGCCAAGCTTTATCATTAGCTTACAGATTGAAAATCTGAAGGTCAGAGAGGTAAAATGGTTTTCCTAAAAGGTCAAATAGGGTGAGCAATAGAATCAGAAATATGACAGATTCCCAATTTCAACTTCCTAGCCCTTTCCTCCTTGTCAAGCACTGAAGAGTCATTCTGTGGGATAAGCAGTCATTTTACAGTTTGTCTCCTATAACTAGGTGAATGGAATCAGTTACTTAATTACCAGATGATGTGAGGAGGTGACCTCAACAATTAACAAAATGGCAAATTGTGATTACATCAACATTTCTTCTTTTCACCATAATTATTTTAACTAGAGTAACAGTCCACATTAGAGACAAAATAATCTTAGTTGCATGTAAAGGAATGATCATTTTCCCCTTTTTATTCCTTTGGCCCAAAATTTAATATGGGCACTTAAAAAATATCCTTGATGTGCTTGCTGTAAGTTTCTAAGGAGCTTGTTTACTGGTTCAAGAACTTCCAGGCTCTGTGGTGTGTGGCCTCCTTACAGACAACTTTGTATATGTTAAATTAGCATGAAGACACAAACTTGCAGCCCTTCCATTTAAAAATGGAAAGTGACATTAACTCTTTCTTTAACCCTTTCTTGGGTCCATGGATCATTGTTTGGCAGAAATACTCTAAATTATCTAACTATATCCATGTATCTACAGGAATTATTATTTAGGACAGAAAGGCAACAGAATGAAAAATGTTGTCGTTAAGAATTAGTAACTATGATACTAGCTGACCATAACTACCAACCTAGATTTGAGCCCATGGAGAAAGACTATTACATTTTTTTTTTTTTGGTGGTGGTGGTAGGGTTGTCATTGAAATAAAACATATACACAGAAAACTTACAAAAAAATCTTAAATGTACAGCTTGATGAGTTTTCATGAAGTGAACAGACCTAAGTAACCATCACCCATATGAGGGGATAAAAAATAAAGCATTTCCATCATCCCAGAAACTTTCCTATTCCCTCTTTCCCCCCACCTCCTGGGGTAATGATTATGCTGACTTCTACTCTCATAGATTAGTTTTGCCTATTACTGAACTTCACATAGGTGGAACCCTCCTAATGTCTGGCTTCCTTTGTTTAACATTATGTTTGTGAGATTTACCCACATGGTTGCATATAGTTGTAATTTGTTCACTCTGGTATTCCATTATGTGAATATACTACAATTTATCTTTCTAATGTTGATTGACTCTTTACTATCATGCATAGTACTGCCACGAACAATCTTGTACATGTCTATTTGGTGGGCACTTGTAGTCATTTATGTTGGGCTTACATCTAGGAGGGGAAATGCTTGACAATAGAGTATGTATATTTTCAGCTACAGAATATATGGTCAAACCGTTTCTCAAAATGGTTAGACCAATTTACACTTCCAAAAGCAATGCATGAAAGTTATGGTTGTTTTATATCCTTGCCAAGATTTGCTGATGACTGTCCTTAATTTTAGCTATTCTTGTGGATATGCAATGGTGTTGCATTGTGGTTTAATTTGTTCCTCCCTGGTAACTAATAAAGTTGAGCACCTTAACATGAGTTTATTGGCCATTTGAATATCCTCTTGTGAAGTGCCTCAAGTGTTTTGCTAATTTTTCTATCGGGTTAACTGTGTCTTTTCTTATGGATTTGGAGAACACATATATAAATAATGAGGTATGAGTTCTTTATTAGACATTCATGTACTAAATACCTTGTCCCATGCAATGGGTTACATTTTCACTCTCTTAATGGTATCTTTTGATAAAAATGTTTTTCTAATATAGTTTAATATATCACATTTTCCATAATGGCCACCACTTTTGTGTCATTTTAAAAAAATCATTGACTATTCCCAGATCATAAAGATATTCTCCTATGTTTTCCTTTAAAGACCATTGCTATATTTTTCACACTTTAGATCTGCAATCCATTTGGATTTGATTTTTGCATATGGTGTGATGTGGAGGTCACAATAATATTTTTTCCTTTATGGATTGACCCATCACCACTTATTGAAAAGACCATTCTTTCACTACTGCAATGCAATGTCTTTTTTGCCATATATCAGATTACACTATCTGCTGTCTATTTAACTACTCTTCTACCAATTCCACAGTGTCTTAATTAATACAGCTTTATAACAGGTCTTGATATTGGGTACTGTACACTTTTCTTCTTTGGTTATTCTTGGACTTTTACATTTCTACAAATATTTTAGAATCTATTTGTCAATTTCCACAAAAAAATACTTCTAGGATTTTTAACTGGACTGCATAGAGTCTATTTTCAGCTTGGGGAGAATTGCTATCATCATTATAATATTGACTGTTCCAGTTCTTGATCATGCTATTTATTAGGACATCTTTGGTTCTCTCAATAATATTTTTAGTTTTCAGTGTAAAGGCCTTCCACGCTTATTATGTTATATTTATTCCCAGGTATTTGAAGGTTTTGATGCTATTACAAATGGTAAAACTTCTAAATTTCATGTTATGTTGGTTGTCTACCATCTCAGTTTTATTTAAAAATCATAGCAGATTAGACTTAAAAGGTCCCTAAAAGGCCCAGAGAAAAAAATCTAGCAACTGGTAGAAACATATTTTGGATAAATGTTCTGAAGATTCAGCCTTGGATGGGTAAATAAAAACACATGCTCTGGGAGTTAGCCTGAGATCTTTGTTCAGTCTCAAGTTTCACCACGAGAACAAGTCACTGGCTCTTTGAGCCTTAATTTTCTCTCCTATAATATGGGAATATTGTGGTTATTAGATGTAATTATGTAAAGTACCTAGCACCATATATGTGTAATAAATGGCGATTGTGGTTGTCATTACTACTATTATTCCGATATTATGTTGGTACTTTTTCCAGTGTACTGGGCTCTTCATTCAAATTCTTCCTTTTTTGGCTACCTCCTCATGCTTTTTAAAAACATATCATCTAGCATCACACTTTCAACTATTTATTACTATTATGTGCAACTTGTACTCTGACTGCTTCCTTAAAATCTGAAGGGGTTTGAAGTAGCTGACCATAAAACTCATACATATATCAGGGCAATTAAAAATAAAGCCTGAAAAAGAAGTCGAAGTGGGGAGATTTGGCCAAGAGTTAAATGTAAGATGGTTCATACACTTGATCATTAAATGTAGTTTTGAATTTCCTAGCAGCCAAGATCAAAATGGGTCTTTACTTTCAGACAAAAGGAAACATCACATTTCTTCAAAAACAATAATAATTTTCCAGGACATATCATGTCTGTTTAATAGACAATATGTTTAATGTTATTTTTATGGACTATGTTGACACTTTATATATGTTTTATACTAACCCTGGAAGAACATTACCCCGTAAATCATTGAGAGTATTTCTTTAGGAAGTGAAGTTCTAAAATAGCCAATGTGAACTATTTTCTGATACTTAAATTTATTTAGCTACAAATTATTAATTAATCAAGTTGCAGTGACAGAATTCAGAAAAAAATAAAAGGAATCCATTCACAATCCTCCTAATACTTAGTTTTCAAGGAAGGCAATTCGAGATGGAGATTTCTGGAAGTTGCCCCTGATTGTACATATTCTGAGTATTATCTGGCTTAAGATCCATGTGCTTCAGAGATGAGAAATGAGGGTGATACTGCAGATACTCAATTATAAATATTAACTCCCTCCAAGCTAGAGACATTCCAATAGCCTTGGTCGCCCCCTGTAAGCAGACGATTCCTCACCATGGATTACTGTCCTAACTTCTCAGCTGACCTCCATCCACTCCTGATTCCAGTGTTGGGCATTATCACTTGGCCAGCCCACAAGCGACTCATATTTAACGTGCACAAAACTGAATTCCCAAATCTGATCTTTTACCTTCCTGATTTCTATTTCTATTAAGAGCATACTTCACCCCATAAATATGTATAATTATTATGTATCGATTAAAAACAATAACTTAAGGAAAAGCACCCTCCAACCCCCAGGTGCTGAGATTGAATCTGAGAGACTTTTTAATTGCCTCTAATCCCATGCAGTGGCCTACCACGGTGGGGACAGTAGGAGCAATCTGCCCTGGGTGCAGGCAACAAAGGAAGCACTATTTGTAGAGAATTTAAGAACAAGAATAAAACTGACTAAAAATTGGTCCGCTTTTTATTAGCACTGTGTGTTGGTAATTTCAAACAATGTCAGTCTCCTACTGTACCCCACTTTGGTACACTCTTACTGTCCTCTTGTTCTTGATATTGAATTAACAGTGAGGTTATGTCCCTTTATCCTCTGAAATAGCTCTTGATGTCCCTGGTTCAAGCCCTCATTGCCTTGTGGTCATTTTGCCTCTAGACTTTCCTTCTTCCAGTTGATATCACACAAGCTATCAAATTACAGACAAACAACAAAAAAAAAACCTTCTGAACATTTCATTTTTCAGCTCATAATCCTTTAATGGCTTCCTATTGCCAACAGAATAAAGTTCAAGACACTTAGCTTGGTATTTAAGGCCTTGGTGGTCTGGCCCAATCTCCCTTTCGACCACCCCTCTCTCCACACAGTCCGCACTACAGCTGGAGAGAACCATATACTCTTTTTCACGTATATGCTTTATTTTTGTGCCTTGGTTCATTCTTATGCTTTTTCTAAATCTTTCACTGCATCTCTGTCCACACTCTACTCATTTCTCTTTAAAGATTAACTCATGTTACCTCCTGCATGAATACTTATCCTCCTTTATGTGTCAATGACAAGAAAACTCTCTCTTCTCTGAATTCACCTAGCATTTTATCTGGTGGTTTTTTTTCTGGCATTTGACATTTTATACTTTTTAATTTACAGATTTTTTTCTAAAAGACTATAAACTTCAACTAGCATGGCACACACTTGGCATCTCATAGATAGCTCTTGCTTTTGTTATTCATATAAGTCCTTGAAGTTAGGACTGAATCGCATATTAGCCCTTAGCACCTATCCCAATGTTTTGTACTAACAAGACACTAAATAAACACCTCTTGAAATGAAGGAAAGGTATAATATTTAGCTATAATTTCTAGAAGATTGTTGCTAAATGCTCTGCTTTTATTCTTCTCTTTTGTTTATAATATTCAAAGAAACTCCTGCCCCTGAGCATTACTCTCTATTCAATTGTGTTTTGTCTTCCATCAAAACCACATGTTCCCAATAAGTTTCTTTGATGTTCCAAAGGGCTTAAATAAGCATAGAGTCCCCCATATTTTTCACTTCAAGGCCATAATGACTTTTTTCCTCTTCTGCACTCTCAGCTCACATGATCTACATTATTCACTTGATTTTTAGTCATTAACTTCTTTGTTACATGTTTCATATTTTTAACCCATGTATTGCTCTTTTGTTCCAAGGGCTGGATACTTCTTCCCAACCACACTGAAAATCCTTTGTGGGCAAAAGCCTATGTTAAGCTCCATTTTCTCTCCCACAGCAACTAGCACAAGGCTATTTTTTGTTGAATGAACCATTTTGTTGAAAACAGTATGTTCAGCTAGAATTTTATACTGGATATCTCCTTTCTTCAGGTAAACTAGAGTTAAATTGAAATTTGGTAAAATTAATCTTAAAAAAACATCAAATGTCATAGAATTTACATCAATTAAATTTCCTTAGTGCTATGGAATTATTACTGAATTTGGACATCTATTACAGGAAATATACTATTTGCTTAGCAAGAACTTTACATTTCTTGATATAACAATTAAAGTCACAATTCCTATTCTGAAATTAATATTTTAATTTACAAGAACATTAAATAAAATGAAGGTGTATAAATAATTTTATTTTATTCAGTTACTAGTGAACATAAAAACTAGTAACAATTAAAGAATAACTTGCACTTTTTAAATGTTTACTAGGTGTCAAACACCTCACACACCTTATTTAATTCTTATGTCTATGCTGTATGGTAAGTATTATTATGTTCTTTTTGTAGGTGACAGAATGAGAGCTTAGTGATTTAAATCAACTTGGCCAGAGTCACACAGATAGTATATGGAGGAACAGGGATTCAGTTTTGGACTGACTACAAATACTGTGTTAAAGTCTGTACGTTGACTGCCTTCCCAGTCAGAAAAAGGATGGCTACCCTTTTCTACTGATGTTTTTCCTAGTAACATTTCATTATGAAAATGTTCAAGCATGCAGAAAAGCCAAAACTGTGTAATAATCACCACATACCTGTTATCTCAGTTCTACAATTCTTAACATTTTGCCATATTCTCTTTATCACGACATTACTACAGATCTATTCATCTGTTCATTTATCAATCCATCTTTTTTTCTGACACATTTCAAAGTCAGTTGCAGACATCAGTACTTTTCATCCCTAAAACCTTCAGTATGTATTACTAATTAATGTTCATATTTATTTGTTCTGAGGAGAATTTTAATTTGATCAGGTGATACTTTTCCTGAGCATATAGACTTTCAAAAACTCTTTAGAAACATTTTTTTCAGAATGACAATTCAAATCTTCAAACTTTCTCTACCATTTATTTCAAAAATATATATCTCCATGTGATATGGAATATGATGTGAAAATGCTGGTTCTCCTATTTCTTTAAGTGAGGCAAGCATTCTGCTACCTATGTCAATTTTAAACTGGTAGACCCAAGTCAAAAAAATACTGCTCCTTTATGTTGTTTTTGTCCAGTTTCTTTGATACACATATATAAGACAAAAAAAAAAAAAAGTCAATAATGTCGTGATGTCTCCTTTGACAGTTATAATCCAAGAACCCAAATGATAAAACAATCCACATGTTCTAAGGTTTTCCAGTATCTCTGGCAATTATGCACCCATGCACATTACCCCTTGTACCCACTCCACACTACTGTGCTAATTATTGGCCTCCTGAGGTCTCCAGAGTATTGTCCTGGAATTTTGTGATTATGTTGAGATAACAAAAGTGATCCACGTATTCAAAAGGTTCCTCCTCAGTGCTGACTTCTACCAGGAACTGGGTTTTTAGCAGTGCCTGTCATAATCTTAACAATAATTGTGGAGGTAGCAGTGAGGTGTATTTTTCTAAAATGCTACTGTTGGTTTTATTCATCAGGATTATAACTTGCCTGGGTTAGGGGTAAGGATTCCTGCTCCAACTGCCTCAGGGTTCTTGTTCCAAACATAATGCTTGCTGGGGTGGGGCATTTCCCAGTTACGCTCACTTAAGGGTTCCACTGGACAAATCCTTAATTACATTTTCTATAAAATGGGCCACAGAGGCTAGGAGCATAACCAGTAGCTGAGTAGCTCAGAGTAGAGCATCCTGAGTCCCATCCATTCACCTCCACGTTTTCATTGCTATACTCTTGCCATTTAAGCAAAAAATACAGGGTAAAAAAAAAAGTCTCATTTAGAGTATTAGTTCTCAGTGGTTAGAGGGCCTCCATCAGACTTAATAGGAGAGCTTATGGAAACGCAGAATTCGGGATCCTACTGAGGATCAGCTAAGTCAAAATCTCAGAGGGGAGTAGGTCTAAGAATCTTCATTTTAATGAGCATTTCCCTGGTGATTCTGATGCACGTCAAAATTTGAAGGCCACTGATTTAGAATAGCTGCAGGCTGCTTCTGAAGAGAAAAAACTTAAAGGTAAATCCCAGTTATAATGTATTACAATGTAATCATTGGAGAAACACACCACACTTTCAAACCTATTTAAGTTCTATAAAATTCCTGGATATTTGTTTATTTAGTATTTTTCCTTTTTTTGGTTGTTGGCTGGGAAGATTCAGTGAACCTTTCTGGCATAAACAACCATGAGATGAAAGGACTAAAGTGCTATGAACAGTAACCTTTGTTTGATGGTAAAAGAAAAGAAGTAATGCAATCCCTTCTCCTCTGTAATGTGAACAGAATCTACTCTGGTACCTTCATTAAGAGTGAATATTCAGTCAATGAACAAGGTATTAACATCTCCTCTGTTCAATACATTGCTAGACTCCACGGACACTTGAAGAGAAATGTAAGACTTTTTCCCGGCCTTCAGAATATTATGGTCCAGTTAGAGTGCAGAGATGTGTATAGAAAAATATATAAAATAAAGAAGGCCACGTGTTCTATGAGTGGCACAGGGAAGTACAGGAGATGGGGAAATTAATACCACCTGTGATGATCAGCAATGATTTCACAAAACTTTGAAATCTGTCTCTGACATTAAGTAGGATTTTTAGAGGAATAAGAAAATATTTAAGGCTGAGAGATTAGCAAGAGCATGGTACAAAGGCACATTCAGGTTTGATATGATTAAGAACAGAGGTTTGCCCTGAGTTGTTGAAGAAGATGAGCTGAAAAGTTTGGATAGTGTTTGATTTCAGAGGCATTTAAATGCCAGGCCAAGGAATTTGAACTTTAGTAGGTTCTGGTGACCGCTCTGGGAGGTTGAAGGGCATGATAAAAATCGTATTTTACATATTTAGGAAGATGTAACTGGAAGAGAAAAGGCTTGAAGTTGCTTTATCTGGAGCAATACAACAGTGCCCTAATCATCCTAACTACCCGCTGGTACGGTCACTCCAGTTCAGCATGTATTAGTACCTACGGAGTATGGGTTCAGCGCTGTCATTGCTGTGGGGCAAGGCCTGTTTTGAATATCTAGTGCACACACACATGCATAAGCTTACCATCACCATTTTAAGGGCCAACAATGTCACATTCATCCTGCCTTTATAAAAAGAAATATTATCTTGTTTCCCACCCAAAGAGATATTAGGGAAATGTCTAAGCAATAGAGGAAGGCTGAGAATCTACACTGTCTCCTCAAATCCTTTCTTTCATATGTTGACTCCTTACCTCCCATGCATTCTTATGATGCTAACCCCTACTGCAAATGGCAGCAACCAATCCCCAAATTCCCTGAAGCATGAATTTGTAATTTGGGTAGGGCTTGGAGGCAGCGGCTCATCTCCGAGGATTTCTTCCAAGATGACTCACTCGTATGGCTAGCAAGGTAGTGCTGGCTGTCGGCTGTCAGCTCATCAAGGATCATCAGCAGAGGCCTTGGTTCCTCTCCACATGGGTCTCTTCATATGCTGGGTGGCATGAGCTTCCATACAACATGGTAGCTTGGTTTCAAGAGTGAATATTCCAAGAAACAGGAGGGTAAGCTGTCAGTTTCTCAAAGCCTGAACCCCAAAATTGGCAGCTGCACTTCCTCTATATCCTATTAATCAAATAGTCACAGATCCTACCCAGATTCAACAGGAGAGTACCTAGACCTTATCTCTCAACAGAAGGAGTGTCAAAGAATTTGAAGCCATCTTTAATCTACCAAAAATGGTAAGATTATTTAGCAATTGTACATTATTAGGAAAGCCTTTTTACTCTTCATCAGGTCACATTTTTCCATGGAGGCCCAATAGTACTTGTGTAATGATATATAATATCTACCTAGAGATATGACATGTTATGATTAACATATGTTTTATATAACTGATGGGAAACATCTACTTTGGAGTAAGGTCTTAGAGACTGATTTTGGTACTGAATTTACTTGTTAGATAATACAAGCATACTTCCAAAAGTTCGTGGAAAGATTTGTATTATATTTTAATTTTATTTTTCCATGAACTTTTGGAAGTAGCCTCATATATTACTTACTCTTTAACTATCTCATTTATTTTAAAGATGTGTTATCTTGCATTCATGATTAAGCGTGGTAACTGATTAGATCACAAACTGATTTTCTATGTCATCAAGAAAGCAGACAGCCTGTAACGCTGCTTAAATGTTACCTCTAGCATATTGGAGTTCCTTCAATAAAAGAGTATTTGAGTTTTCTGTAGATTCACTTTTTCTTCTTAAACATTTTGCCTTCAATAAATTATTGTACTGATTCCTTCAGATTTTTAATATATTTTGAAGTCCATATAGTACATTTGTCTTTAAGTTCAAACATAATAACTTTTCATATTTTGTTGTAGGGCTTTGGTTTCATGTTTATTTTGTTATATTAGATAATAATCAATAGGCTATGAAATATTAAAAGGACCCAATTCAGAAGAATAACCCAACACCGTAAAAAGAGTTACTGGATATACATTTCCTAATTGAAGAGAAAATATTGTTTCCTAAAGTCAAAGTAATCAATTGAGAATAGAAAACTTTGTATACAATTAGTAGAATTTTTAAAATGAATACTATTATATGTTTTCATTAAGAAAGATAAAAGTATAATGCTATTTTTAAAAATCCAGCTAGGTTGCAAAGCTGATTTAATATTTTGTAACTAAACTATCCAAATTCACATGCCAGTAAGCTGACAAAGTAAGGTTGCATGTTTTAGAATGAAATATTTGGAGGTAAACATTTCAGATGTATGCACTTAGAAATTCACTAGACATAATAATGTGGTTACTCTATATTACTTTAAAAAGGAGTATTTAATGGTCAACTCTGATCAAAAGCATGATTTATCATTACTTTCTAAAGTGTAATATTAAAAATTAACAGCTGATCATTCAAAACCTCAGTGTTATTCATATTTCCAGCTTGACTTATGACTATCAGTCAACATCATAAAAATGCCATTCTTTCATGTAACTTCTGTTGATGCCTATGGGATGAGGGTGGGAGGAAGAAAAGAAAGCCTTATATGAAAAGAATGACTTCATTTTCTCCAAACACAATTGAGTAAAAGATTAGAAAGAAGAGTTAGCAGTGATAACTGATCTTAGAATAAAAAAAGAGAGAAAGAAAAAATCCTGGGGCACTCTGTCAGTGATGGGATTAATGTTATACTAATTACAGTGATGTGTCAACAAAAGATGAAGGGCATAAATTTAATAGAGGAATCAAAAAGCATCTGACTGTTGGAATGGACTGAAGTTGAACCATATGTTAGAAAGAAAATGAATATTGGCTTACAAAGTAGCATACTCAAATTTGAAATGGAATGTGAATCCTCTTCTACCTAGAAGTACTTTTTATAGCTTAGGAGACCAAGATTCTTGTGGGTTGAATTTCCCTATTACTTGGGTCCTTAGAGCACCTTGACCTAAGCCACCTCCAGCTTTCATTAATCTACTTTCAGGATTTGGCATACAGGTATCATGCTCATCCTAACCCCAAATTTAAGGCTGGGAAAATGGCTGGTTGTTCTAGGATAAGTGCTGGTTTGGGAGGCTATAGAGTGCAGTCGTTGGCTATTTGAAAAGAGTTTGGCATGGTAAATGAGGACTAGGCTTTTGAACCTCAGGTTTAAGGGTGAACCTATGGGGTCCAAACCTGCAATGATAGAGTGGAAACTCATGAATACTATACATTCCCACAGAATGTCAGGCAAATAGGAAGGCAGACAGAAAACAAAAAAGTCAAATTTTGTGATTTCTAAAGTCCCAAATTAACCGAAAAAGAATTTGGGTTTCAATTTTTGATATTAGTGTTGAGAATGCACAAGTCAAAATATTTATGTAATCTGTAATGAAACACTTTCATTAACTAGTTAAGTTTAGAATTCACCCTTTCCACTACTATAAGGAATAAAATGAAGGCCGATTTCATGGGCATGTGGCCTGAGCAATTGCACAGGACCCTGCTCTTAGAAGAGCCCCAGGGTTGGCCAAATGCTCTGCTGAAATTTTTCAAATTCTTTATCTTCAAATTGTTAAAAATTTTTAAAGATGGAGCTCTGTATTAGTCCGTTTCTGTTGCTTATAAAAAAAAAATACCTGTAACTGGGTGATTTACAAAGAAAACAAAATTTATTGCTTACAGTTTCAGAGGCTAGGAAGTCCAAAGTCCAGGGAACACATTTGTTGAAGGCCTTGGTGGTGGTGACAGTGACCAAGGGGTCTCACATGGCAAAAAATGGTAGATCAGAGAGAGGCTAACCTCTCATGTGCTCTTCTTTTAAAGCCCTCAGAACCATGCCTCTGATCACTATTATTAATCCATTTACTATGTCATGGTCCTACAATCTAATCACCTCTTCAAGGTCCCACCTTTCAATTACCATAATATGATTTCCCACCCTCAACAGTTACAGTGGGAATTAAGCTTCTAATATATGAACTTTGGGGACACAAATCAATCAATACACAGCAGGCCCCATTATGACTAGTCATTTTTCTCCATAGATTATGTAGCTGGTCCTGAATAAAATACATTATGACTAGTTATATCCTATAAATCATGAATGAGAGTGAATAAAGTAAACATTAAGCAAAAATGATGTGTTGGCTCGATTAAGCCATATAGTAATCTCTTTTAAATACCTTACTTTTCTGTTGCCCAATCTTTGCAAAGCAATTTTCTTGTGTTTCCTTTGTACTAAGTCTAGATCTAAGAAGATTTTAACTCCTTCTGGGCATATGAATTTTAGAGGTAACTGGTGAACAAATCTGATGAAGAAATCTAAAAGGAATGAATTGCTAATGGTGGACATCTAGAGGAAATTTTTTGGTAATGGATTTTTCTCCATCTTTCCTTTCATACACAATAGACACTTGACTTGCATTTATTACCTGAGCTGATAAATATTAAAAAGAGTCATTCACTCTGTTCCTGCTCCCTAATTTGATTTCATTTCTCACAGCAAAGGAAAGGCCTCCTTTCCCTGCTTCCTTACAATAGTTTTCTTGGCTAAATTTTCTCTAATGTTCCTTGCCAGCTCTCTGTATAAAGTGTGTGGCAAGAAAACGTTGTCTCCCCTAGTACCCATTGAAGCTGCCTTTTGGCTGTGGTTGATTTTTGCCTCAGTCACTAGCCACAATTTCCAAAACAATTTCCTTTATGCTCTTTTACACCACTCCCAAATCTGTCCTCTCACAGCATTATGAGTCTCAGTACAGCTGAATCATGCAGGTCTGATTTAGCCTGAGAAAATGTCAGTCAAAAGCAAGCAAGATGTACTCTTTGGCCTTGAATGCTCTAAGCTATTATGAATCACAAGTTTAGTTTTTGCCAAGGAAAAGCAATTTCACTTGAAGAAAAAAATCTGTGGGATACTTATGGTTTTTAGCTCATAGGGAAAATGTACTAAAATTGTCCAGAAAAAAGGAGATTTTATATATGTGTGTGTATATATACAGACACATACACACACACACACACACACATATATATATATACACTCATATATATATTTATGGTTTCATAAAAGATTGAATATATATGTAAGAATATATATAATCAATCTTTATAAGACATAAGAATACAGAAGAATATATATTCAATCTTTTATGATATAAAAATATATGAGTATATATTCAATCTTTTGACTATGTATTTGAAACCATAAACTGCATAAACTAGCATTAACTGCATTTGCTTTCAATTAAAACCTTTTCATTTCTGAGCTTCATCTAACAGGTGTTAGCCATTAGACTAATAAATTGCTTCTTCAAATGGACCATGTCAAAGAGTTAGATACCTAATAAGGCTCAAATTTTTGCAAGGGAGCAATTCAGTGAGAGTTAGGGAAGATTTTGTAATTACTTGACAAAATACGATTTTCTCTAACACCTACTTATAAGCACAGTATAAAAATGCCACTCTGAATATTGTAATCAGTAATTTTGGAATTTATGTTCATAGGGAAGAAGAATTTTGATAAAAATTTTTAACCTTCTTTTTCACCTTGGAATCCAATTCCAAAAATTGCCAGCTTTGTTCTGTTAGTGTGGCACTTCATCTCTCGTCACAGAACACCTATAATGGTCAAAGGAGCTGTCATATCTTATGAGCACTATCTATTCTGACTTTTAAAGTGCAACTTAAGACACTGTTCAATATGTTCAGTCTACACTAGCCTTCAGCTAATCCAAGACTGCTCTAAACAATGATTATCTAGTACAGTGGCAGCCCCATTAAGCTGTCTGAAACATCTCATCTTTTCCCCAAGATTGTTCTTGTTATGAACAATTTTTGTGGTGTAGAAAAGAATTGTGAAGGAGTAAGCATTTCAGATAACATTTCAGATTAGGCTATTACAGCAAAATTGAGCACCCCAATCAAGTCATCGACTTCTAAACTGATTTACTACATCTATGATCTTTTATGTTTTTAACTATTTGGAAGAGACTTGAAAACTGTAACTGGTTTTTCTCCTCAAAGTATTCTCAAGAAAGGAAAGCACAGAAAAGAGTAAAGCTGGTATATTAGATCCACAGTCTTCGAAAAACTTAATAAAAAGGGAATTTTCCAAAAATGCTGAGATGATGTGACCTAATATGAAATGGTAGATAAAAAGCAAGAATCCTGTGAATGCTAGTTCTGGTAACATCAATAACCTTGGGAAAGTTATTTCCCTCGTTGCTCTGATATTTCTTTGTCTGTAAAATGGGAATAATGCTTCTTATCATAATGATAGTGTAACATATTTGATAAATAATAGTAAATCTTTTCTGTTATTAACTGTGTGCTTCAATTTCTATAAAATCTGGCTTGCTAAAAAGTTAATAAAACCTTCTGTTCTATAAGATTGAAGTTTTGTATTTTACAGATAAAATATTTTAATACATTTTATTTATTTTGAAGTAGACACATATTTTTAGAGAAGGCAAACATTTTAAAAGCACCTGATTGCAAATCAAGGATTTTTTCTGAACTGCTTTGCATAATATTTTTCATATATTATGCCTACTGAACATATAGATACAATGAGAAAATCCATCAATAAATTCCTATAAAGACTAAGATTAAAGTAAATTATAAGGCATTTTCTGTGACTTACAAGGTATTAAGGTTTTATTTAAACTCACCAATTGATGTCACCAGAAAGACCTCAATGTATTTTTTCTCAAAGTTTTTAAGCTAACAATTTTAAATATGAATACATTTTCTGCATATTACAGCTTATTTTTATAATGCCATAGTTTTTTTTATTGATTTCAAATATGTAATTTTCTCACCTTCAATTATTGCATGTGTGAGTAATAGACATTTAATTTGTAATTTGTTGGAAGATCTATGCCTCAATATGCTTTTGAAACACTAACGTGAAAGAGTACTGACATTTATTTTGCATGAGTTTAATCAGTTAACTTTCTCACTGATCTGTTAAAATTATTTTCCTGTCCATTTGAAAAACAGGTTAGAAAATATTGAGTATATGAAATTATGCAATTCTATATCATTGATCACATTTCTTTTGAGTTTTACTGTATACTCAAATTACCACTAATTTTCATTGCTTAATATGCCATTTTTACTCACAGCATCATTTTGAAGTTAAATGTATAATATAGAATTTATGGGATGTGGGCTTAAAATAGTAATTTAATATTGCTATCAATATGTTCATATGATGGCATAAATTTTTGTGCTTCCTTATAAAGATTTTCCCTTGAATTTTTCACTTTAGAAACAAACAAACAAACAAAAGAACCTCTGGGGTAGTACAACCTAGATCCAGGTTTTATGGAGCCTAAAACTTTTGAAGATTTGGAGGCCCTTTTAAAGAAAAGGAATGTAAAATTAAGAATACAGTAATAAGTAACAGTTTGAAAGGGGCCTGTGAAAATGAGGGGCCTTGAGGCTTAAGCTTCTTTAGCTTCAAAGTCAATCTACTCTTGGGGTAGTAGTTCTTTGACTCCATATCATCCAAAGACATGCATACAAAGAAGTCTAGAACCTGAGACACTATATTTAGCAGTAAGAAGAAGAGTAATAACAGCTAGTACTTACTGAATGGTTATGATGTGTACCAGGCATTGGCAAGCCCTTTGTATGTATGATTTCGTTAAATCCTCTGAACCACCCTATGAGGTCGCTGTTATTTATTTTTAGTTTATTGACAAGGAAACTGAGTTCAGAGAAGTTATGTAATTTGGCCCCAATCAGCTAGCTATCAGATGACAGATCTGGAATATAAAATCTAGTATGAATAACTCCAAAGTCAGCAATATCCATACCACCTTCTCAAAATAGCATGGCCTATTGTTACACTGTACTATCTAATGTGCCAGGCCCCATGGTAAATGCATTTAATCCTTCCAGCAATTTGGTGAAGTACCAATATATCCATGTGTATTACTCTGTTTCTGCTGTTTATATTAACATATATGGAACTGCGTAATTTATAAAGGAAACAAAATTTACTGCTTACAGTTTCAGAAGCTGGGAAATCCAAAGTCCAGGGAACACAGCTGGTGAAGGCCTTGGTGGTGGTGACAGTGACCCAGGGGTCTCACATGGCGGATAAAGCACAGCAGAGAGAGTGAACGTCTCATTCACTCTTTTTAAAGCCCTCATAAACACACCCCTGACTACAATTATTAATCCATTCACTATGGCATGGTCTTACAATCTAATAACCTCTTCCAGGCTCCACCTATCAATTACCACAATAGGATTTCCCACCCTCTACAGTTACAGTGGGAATCGTGCTTCAATGAGGTTGGTGGAGAGGAGGGGGGTGGAATCCAATTGACAGCATTCCACCCCTGCCCCCCAAACTCATGTCCTTTTCACACACAAATACATTCATTTTATCCCCAAAGTCTTAATTTGATTCAACTCAAAAGTCCAAAGTTCAAAGTCACATCTGTGAAATCAAAAACAAGTTATCTACTTTCAAGATACAATGGTAGGACAAGCATAGGATACATATTCCTGTTCAAAAAGGGAGAAATAGGTCAAAAGAAAGGGGTAACAGATCCTAAGCAACTCTAAAACCCATGGGGCAGGCATTAAATCTTACAGCTGATGAATCATTTACCTTGATTCCATGTTTGATATCCACATGCTGGTGCAGGGGTTGGGTCCTCAAATCCTTGGGCAGCTCTGCTTCTGTGGCTTTCCTGGTCTCCAGCACTGCTTTAGCTCTTGCAGGCTGGCATTGCACACTGGTAGCTTTACAACTGTGAGGTCTCCATGGCAGTCCTGCTCTCACAGCTCTACTAGGCATGGTGCTGTTGGGGTTTCTCTGCAGCAGCTCTTGACCCCATGTTTTGACTTGGCATTGCTCTACTGAAGACTCTGTGTGGTGACTCCACCCCTGTGACAGATCTCTTCCTGGGTCCCCAGGCTTTTCTATACATCCTTTAAAATTGGGGTATAGGCTCCCAAGCCTCCACAGCTCTGGCATTGATGAGCCTGCAAACCTAACACTGTGTGGATGCTACAAAGTCTTCCAGCTTGTATCTTTCAAAGTTGTGGATCCATCCATGCCTGTGGCCAATTTAGTCATGGCTGGAGCAACCGAAGCAGCTGGGGTGCTGATGTAGGGAGCAGCATTCTGAGGTGGCCCTGGGCAATGACCAGTGCATAGTGCCTCAGGTCTGTTCCCCAAGACCGTTGTGTCTCCCTATCCCTCTGGACCTGTAATGGAAGACTCAGCCTCCAAGATCTCTGAAATGTCTTCAGGGCCTTTCTCCCATTGTCTTGTCTATTAGCTCCTGGCTGCCTCATAGTCATACTAATATCTTTAGCAACCAGTCCATCTGCTGGAATACTGGATTTTTCTTCTGAAAATGCTCTCTGCTTCTCTACCACATGGCCAGGCTGCAAATTTTCAAAATCTTTATGCTCAGCTTTCCTTTTAAATTCTGGATTTACGTCATGACTTTTCTGCCATACTCAGCATAGGCTGTTGCAAGTAGCCATGCAGCTCCTGCATGCTTTGCTGCTTAGAAATTTCTTCTACCAGACACTCTGGTTCACACCTTGAAGTTCACATTCCATAATATTTTGGGACATGAACAAAATGCAGCCAAGTTCCTTGCCAGTTCATAGCAAGGGTGATCTTCTCCTCATTTACATCTGAGACGTCTTTAGAATAGTTTTTACAGTCTATATTTCTATCAGCATTCCACTCACCATCATTTAACCAGTCTCTAAAACATTCCCAACTTTCCCTAGTTTTCTTGTCTTCTAAACTCCCCCAGCATCTAGGCTTTTTCTAGCCTCTTCCACCAAATTTCTCCAGTGTTTTCCCATTATCCGGTTCCAAAGCTGTTTCCACATTTTCAAGTACCTGTTACAAGCAACAACTCACATCTCTGGTACCAATTTTCTGTATTAGTCCATTTCTGTTGCTTGCAACAAAATACATGGAACTGGGTATTTTGTAAAGAAAATGAAATTTATTGCTTATAGTTTCAGAGGCTGGGAAGTCCAAAGTCCAGGGAACACAGCTGGTGAAGGCCTTGGTGGTGGCAACAGTGACCCAGGGGGTCTCACATGGCAGAAATGGTGGAGCAGAAAGAGTGAACTTCTCATTTACTCTCTTTGTAAAGCCTTTACAATCACATCCCTGACCACCATTATTAATCCATTCGCTACGGCATGGTCCTACTATCTAATCACCTCTTCATGGCCCCACCTTTCAATTACCAGAATAGGATTTTCCACCCTCAACTGTTACAGTGGTGGTTAAGCCTCAGTGAGGCTGGGGGGTATCCAATCTATGTCACCATGTTATATATGAGAATCAAACATACATCTTTTTGATCCCATAAATATACTGTAAGACAGGTAATTCACTACATTTCTCAAGAACTTTCATTGTAACTTTGAGCCCACCGTATTGTTGATGTCAGTGTAAATTTCAGTGACAAATATTTCAGGAAGTGAAAATGTACAGTGTTTACTAATACTTTTTCTTTAGGTTTGACTAATTTATAGGAACAACTTGCATGATTAACAGGCATGCCAAAGAAACATGTACAGTTTCTAGTTTTAGTGCATGAGCAGATGGCCTCCATATATTACTTTTATACCTCTGATACTGCAAAAACAGTATAAAAGTCCATGGTATAATTTTATTTAATTTCTCTGGAAATTTTCTCTTGTCTTATGGTTGTTAATGTGCCACTTTTGGTTAATACTTTGTTATTATTTTCATCTAACTTAATAGAGACAAGTCATTAAGTAATACTTGTTCTCATATATCTATTTTTCCTTAAAAAATATAATTTCAATGTTTTCATCAGTAAGAAAAAAGATGAAAAATGACTCATTTAAAGATACAGAACGTAATAAAAACAGGTAATTTATATAGCAACTGTATTCTGTGAAAATAAAAGTACTTAATGTTTTCTTGCTAATTCTCATGGGAGCACAACAAATATTATGAGTCTAATTTTAATAAAATAATGTTAAACTCACCTTAATTTTAGAATTAAATAATTATAAACTATAAGATAAAAATGAACTGAATTAAGAAATAAAAATCTTCATTTAAAGTGCAGTTAGGAGGAAGAAATAGCCAGTTGCAGGTGAAGTGAATTGACATAATTTTAGAATGTTTGCAGCTTAGAGTTGCTGCTGATTCTCTTATAACCAAGGGAAGAGGCAGTGGAGGGCTGGTCAAAAAGTGGAACATTTAGCCCTGCACGACTGATGGCACCAGTGCACCCCAGTGACCCTGGCAGCCCTGGGAATTGAACCCGCCCTGCCTGACTGATGGCACCAGTATGCCCCGGTGACCTAGCTGCCTGACCCAGCATGCCCCCAAAAAGTGACCCTGCCTGACTAACAGCAGCAGTGGGCCTGGTAGCACTTCCCACCACTACTGCAGGTACTTACTGTGCAAGTGGTCCATGACAGCCACTGCCATAGAAACTGCCTTCACAAGGGCAGCTCGCTCCCACAACAGCAATCTTATAGATGGCCCACTGATCACTTGTTGACATAGACAGAAGGAGAGTCACCAATGGAGCCAAGGGAAAGAGGTGAGCAAGCGCAGACCCACAACCCTGTGGCCCAAGTCAGGGGGACCATATGCAGTAGCATACCTGGGGGTGGGAGGTATGTGTGCAGCCCACAAGATTGCCTTGATCTGGGAAGCGACACATGTAGAACCATCTGAGAGTACAGAAAACCAGGATACCCAGAGTAAGGAAGAAAATTCCCAATTACCACCAACCCATCCCCCAACTAGGGGACTAAAGGTCCCAGGAGGAGCCTCTGCCTGCAGGAAAGAGAAAAGAGAAAACCTGCTCAGTGTTACCCATTCAAACTGAGGAGCAACAGTACACCCCAATGCACCCATCAGGGTTACAAGGAGCTAGACAGAGTGCCAGGGTCAACCCCAGCCAAAGCACGACAGGGCACCCGGGTGCTTCTCCCAAGAACTTGAGACCATGCCCACATCCTAGATGAACCAACATAGTGCCACCACCTCAGTGAGGAACCACTAAATGCCCCAGTGACTAGGCCATAAAGGCACTTACATTCAATTCCAACACTGGATATGGCCAAAGTACCTACACAGAGACTGCACTACTGTGTCTATTTGGAACAATACTAAAACACCCCAGTCAATGGTAAACATAAAACACATCTCAGAAGGAAGTCTCTCTCCTCAAACCTCACTACAGAGTAGTAGAAGGAACTGCTCTACCAGATTACTAGATATCAATGTAGAAATACCAGAAATAGAAAAAAAAATGAAAATATGACATCAACAAAGGAATATAGTATTTACCAAGTACCAGACTCTGTACAGCAGGAAGCCCTTGAAATGACTGAAAGGAATTCGAAGCAACAGTCTTAAGGAAACTCAATGAGATACAAGAAGACTCAGTTAGATGATACAACAAAATGAGAAAAAGTATCCAGGATCTGAAGGAGAAAATGTACAAAGAGATTAATGCCTTAAAGACATTCTGAAACAACTACAGATAGAACTACCATATGATCCAGCAATCCCACTTCTGGGTACGTACCCAAAAGAATGGAAACCATCATGTCAAAGGGATACCTGCACTCCCATGTTCATCACAGCTCTATTTACAATAGTCAGAATATGGAAACGTCTAAATGTCCATCAAAGGATGACAGGATAAGGAAAATGTGGTATGTTACACAACAGAATACTACTCAGCCATAAAAAAGAATGAAATGCTACCATTTGCAGCAACATGGATGAGCTTGGAGAAAACTATGTTAAGGGAAATAAGCCAGACATAGAAAGAGAAATACCACATGTCCTCATTCATAAGTGGATGCTAAGAAAGAAAGAAGAAAAAAAGAAAGAAAAGACCGAAATAAAACATTGACCTTTCAAAAGGAGAGAACAAATCTATGGCTAGTAGAGGTGTGAAGGGAGGAGAAAGAGAGTTGGGAACAGACTGGGTAAGGGGTATAAAGAATAGTAATGATTTGTAATAATGAATATGCTAATAATATTGATTTCATCAAGACATTGTACACAGTTGGTTATAGCTAATATTGTACTCCAAAAATATGTATAATAAGTTATCCTTCAATAAAAAAAATTACATGATTCAACCAAAAAAAAAAAGAGAGAGAGAGAGAGAGAAAGAATGTAGCAGAACACCTGGAGCTGAAGGATTCATTTATTGAAAAGAAAACACAACCAAGAGCTTATGCAGAAGGTTAAAGCAAGCAGAAGAAAGAATTTATGATCTTTAAGATAGTGTTTTTGAAATAACTTGGCAGGCAGAAAAAAAAAAGAAAAAAGAGTTTAAAAAAATAAAGAAAATCTAAGAGAACTAGCAGATAACCTGAACTACACAAACACATGAATCATATTGTTCCAGAAGGGGAGGAGAAAGGAAAGGCATTGAAAGCATATTCAGTGAAATAATAGGAGAAAATTTCCCAGGTATAGGAGGATACATGGACCTTCAGTCCAGGAGGCTAAAAGATCCCCAAACAGATTCAATCCAAAAAGTACCTCTCAGAGACACATTATAGTCAAACCCGAGAAGCCCAAAAACAAAGAGAGGATATTAAAAACAACAAAATAAAATGATCAAGTCAAATATAAGGGAGTCCCCATGAGACTAACAGCAGACTTCTCAACAGAAACCTAAAGGCCAGAAAAGAATTGGATAATACGTTCAAAATACTAAAAGAAAAAAATTGTCAGCCAAGAATACTATACCCAGCAAGGCTATAGATCAGAAATGAGGGAGAAATAGTATATTTCCCAGACAAACAAAATCTGTGGGAGTTCACTACCAAATGATCAGCCCTATAAGAAGTCCTCCTGGGAGAATTTCATCTGGAGTCTGAAAAAAAATTACTACTATTAATACACAAGAAAGAACAAAACCACCTGTAGAACAAAAAGGAAATGAGAAAGTGAGAAAAACTTTATCTAACCATCTCAAGAAACTAACAAACATGGAAGACAACAATAAAAAGGGAAGAAAGGAAAAAATGTATTTAAAACATCAAGACAAAAATCAATAAAATCCCAGGAATAAGACAATTCCTTTCAATAACAACCCTAAATATAAATGGATTGAACTCCCTATTCAAAAGACAAAGACTGATTGAATTAAAAAGTTAGGCCCAACTATATATGCTGTCTTCAAGAGAATCATCTCACCTGTAAAGACACACACAGACTAATAATGAAGGGGTGGAAAAAGATATACCACACAAATGGAAATGAAAAAATGAGTAGGAGTAGCTATTCTTATATGAGATAAAACAGAATTTAAACCAAAAACCATAAAAAGGGACAAAGAAGGCCATTATATAATGATAAAGGGATCTATCCAGCAAGAAAACATAACCATAAATATATATGCACCCAACAGTGGAGCACCCAGATATATAAAGCAAACAGTATTAGACCTAAAAAAAAAAAATCTGAATACAATAATAGATGGGGACCTGTACACCCCTATCTCAGCATTGAACAGATCATCTAGACAACAAATCAACAGAGCAGCACAGGATTTAAACTATACCTTAGACCAAGTGGACCTGGCAGATATGTACAAAACATTTCATCCAACAAATACAGGATATACATTCTTCTCATCACCACACTGAACACTCTCCAGGAGAGACCACATGTTAGGTCACAAATCAAGTCTCAGAAAATGAAAAAAAATAAATAAAATCACTTCAAGTACCTTTTCAGACCACAACATATTAAAACTAGAAATCAATAAGAAATGAAATTCTGGAAATTATACAAATACATGGAAATTAAACAACATGCTCCTGAATGACCTATGGGTCCAAGAAGAAATTAAACAGGAAATAAAAACAATTTCTTGAAACTAATGTAAAACACATCATACCAAAACCTGTAGAATACTGCAAAAGCAGTACTAAGAAGGAAGTTTATTGCAATAAATGCTTACATCAAAAGAATAGAAAGATTTCAAATAAACAACCTAATGCTATACCTCAAAAAACTAGAAAAACAAGTACAATCCAACACCAAAATTAGTAGACAGACAGAAATACTTAAGATCAGATCACAACCAAATGAAACAGAGACACAAAAATGGTACAAAATATCAATGAAACAAAAAGTTGATTTTTTGAAAAGATAAACAAAATAGACCAAACATTAGCTTGGCTAACTAAGAAAAAGAAGAGAGAAGACCCAAAAAACAAAAATAAGAAGTGAAAAAGGAGACATTACAACTGATACCACAGAAATACAAAGAATCATTAGAAACTATTATAACCAACTCTATGTCAATAAATTTTAAATCCTGAATGAAATGAATAAATTTTTGGACACATATAAACTACCAAGATTGAACCAAGAAAATATGGAAAACCTGAACAGACCAATAACAAGCAATGAGATTGAAATAGTAATCAGTAGTCTACCAACAAAGAAAAGCCAGGACCAGATGGCTTTATTGCTGAATTCTATCAAACCTTTAAGAGGAATTAGTATGAATTCTCTTCAAACTATTCCAAAAAATCGAAACAGATGCCATTCTCCCAAGATCATTCAATGAGGCCAGTACCACCTTGATACCAAAATCAGACAGAGATACAGCAACAAAAGAAAACTATGGGCCAATATCTCTGATGAACATAGATGCAAAAATCCTCAACAAAATACTAGCAATCAGATTACAGCAACACATCAAAAAAATTATACACCATGATCAAGTGGGATTCATCCCAGGGATGCAAGGACGGTACAACATATGCAAGTCAATAAATGTAATAAATCACATCAACAAATTTAAGGTCAAAAACCATATGATTAGCTTAATAGATGCAGTACAAGCATTTGACAAAATTCAACATCCCTTCTTGAGAAAGACTATCAGCAAATTGGGTATAGAAGGAAATTATCTCAACACAATAAAAGCCATTTACAGCAGACCCACCACAAATGGGGAAAAGATGAAAGCTTTTCCCTTAAGAATGAGAACAAAACAAGGGTGCTCACCCTTAACACTCCTATTTAATATAGGATTGGAAGTACTAGCCAGAGGAATAAAGCAAGATAAAGAAATAAAGAGCATCCATACTGGAAAATACAAAGTTAAATTGTCCCGGTCCTTGTCCGCAGATGACATAATCCTACATATAGAAAAGCCTGAATACTCTACAATAACAAATAAACAAAAAAAAACTCTTAGTTTATAAGCGATTTCAGTAAAGTTGCATGATATAAAATCAACACACAAAAATCAGTAGCATTTCTATATTCTAACAATGAACTAGCAGAAAAAGAAATCAAGAGAGCTAACTCACTTACAATTGTCACTGAAAAATAAAATATCTATGAATAAAATTAACCAAGGAGGTGAAAGATCTCTACAATCACTGTCGAAAGAAACTGAAGAGGACACAAAAATAAAGACAGACATTCCATGCTCTTGGATTGGAAGAAATAAAAACATGAAAATGTCCATTCTACTCAAGCTATCTATAGATGCAATACAATCCACATCAAAATACCAATGATGTTCTTCACAGATATAGAAAAAAGAATCTTAACATTCATATGGAATAGCAAAAGACCGTGAATAGCCAAAGCAATCCTGAACAACAACAACAACAAAATAAAGCCAGAGGCATAACACACCCTCACTTCAAACTATACTACAAAGCTATAGTATGCTACTGGCATAAAAACAGACACTCAGACCAATGAAACAGAAGAGAGAACCCAGAAATCAACCCACTTCCTTACAGCCAACTGATCTTCGACAAAAGCAATAAGAACATACATAGGGAAAAAGACTGCCTCTTCAATAAATGATGCTGGGAAAAGTGTACATCCACATGTGGAAGAATTGAACAAGGTGGGTGCCTCATGCCATATACCAAAATCAATTCAAAATGGATTAAAGCCTTAAATATAAGACCTGAAACTATAAAACTCCTAAAAGAAACATAGGGGAAACATTTCAGGAAGTAGGACTGGACAAAGACTTTATGAATATGACTCCAAACACACAGGCAACAAAAGGAAAAATAATCAAATGGGATTATATCAAACTAAAAAGCATCTGCACAGCAAAAGAAACAATTAGAGCAAAAAGACAATGTACAGACTGGGAGAAAATATTTTCAAACTATGCATCCGACAGATGACTAATATAGAGAATATATGAGGAACACAAACAACTACACAATAAAAAAAACAAATAATCTGATTAAAAAATGGGCTAAGGAGCTGAGCAGCCCTTTCTCAAAGGAAGATAAATGGCCAACAGATATATGAAAAAATGCTCAACATTACTCAGCATCAGGGAAATGCAAATGAAAACCACATTGAGATATCATCTCCTGCCAGTTAGACTAGCCATTATCAAAAAGACTGAGAATAACAAATGCTGGCAAGTATGCAGACAGAGAATGAGGAACCCTCCTACACTGTTGGCAAGACTATAAATTGGTACAGCCATTATGGAAAATAGTATGGAGGTTCCTCAAACAACTAGAACTATCCTGCAATCCAGCAACTCCATGGCTAGGTATATACCCAAAGGAATGGAAATCATCATGTTGAAGGTGTACCTGCACTTCCATATTTATCACAGCTTTATTTACAATATACAAGAGTTGGAACCAACCTAAATGCCCATCCTTGGACTACTGAGTAAGAAAAATGTGGTATATTTACACAATGGAATACTACTCCATCAAAAAAGAATGAAATACTGTCATTTGCACCAACATGGATGAACTTAGAGAAAATTATGTTAAGTGAAATAAGTCAGGCTCAGAAAGAGAAATACCACATGTCCTCACTCACAAGTGGGAGCTAAAAAAAGAAACAATTAATTTTAAAAAGAAAGAAAGAAACAACAGTCACAATAATATGTTGAACTTTCAAAAGGAGAGAACAGAACTAATGTTAATCAGAGGTGGGAAAGGGAGAAGGGAAGGGGATGTAAGGGAGGAATTCGTAAAGGGCCATGAAAAATGATTACATTGTTTAATGCTGAATATACTAATTATCCTGATTTGAGCATCACATAGTGCACACAGGTATTGATATTCACATCTGTACCCCACAGATGTGTACAATCAACTCTGTTTTAATAAATAAGTAAAATAAATGGAACACTCATTTGTTACTTGAAATTTTAAAAAATGTAATTAGTTTAAAAGACATAAAAATTGCGGTGTTTTGATAAGGCCAGGATATCCTGTCCTCTTAATTCCAGTAGTAATGTAAATAAGTAAATCTACCAAGTCATAAAATAAGAAATCCTAAAGCAAGATTGAAAAAGCAGGTCCCCAGCATCTCTAAAAGAGCAGAGAGGACATATATGAGTAGTAATAAAAACGGCCACTACTTAGCCCTACTTCTCTTAACACTTAGAAACATATATGTTATTATTCCCATTTTACATATGGAGATAAATGAGGGTAAAAGAGATTAGGTAAGGTTTTTTTTTTCAAGATGGCGGCGGCTGCGGCGGCTGGCGCGGAGTAGCTGAGGTGGAAAAGGTGGCCACTGGGCCTCAGGCAGCCGGGAATCTTGTGGACCTTCCTCTCGCCATCTCTTAAGAGAGGACTGCTGCTGCTGACCGGTCGTGGGGGGTGACCGCCACTTTGCCCCCGGCAGGAAAGGCTGCCTCATTTACAGACAACAGCTTTGAAGTGTGGAGCAGGAAAAGAACTGTTTCTTAGCTGCAAAAGCGAGTCTCGAAACAGGGAACACGGCGCCAGGGCTGCTGTGGATGCAGCCAGGATCCCAGAGGCCAGGGCCGCGCTGAAGGCGGCCAGCTGCCCTATTCAGGATTCGAGGTTTCAGGCCGGCATTAAAGAAGATTCCTGGGAGCGCCCGAGCCACGCCGCGACTGAACAGCCCGAGGCGGCAGCGGCCGAGAACTGGGAAAGGCAGCAAACCAGAGACAGAGAGCGAGCACCCGACCTGGCACAGCACTGTGAGTGATCCCTGGCACAGCTCTGTTCGGGGGGTGGATGCCCACGCGGCTCCCGCCTGCACCACCAGGCCACTCACCGCCAGGTGCTGCCTCCATTTTCCCAGGTGCGGGCAGCTCCGCCCTGCTCCGCCATCACTGAGCCCTCCCACTTGCGTGGCCTGGCGCGGGGGCCTCCGCTCCCACTCCCTCCGCGGTTCTCTGGCGGGGCTGGTGGAGGGGGTGTCCCGGGCCAGTGTCGGGACGGCAAGGAAGTACGGGTGGGCTGACTGTCACTCCACCATACCCTGGACTCCGGCCCCAGGTAAACTCCCTGTTACTGGGAGGCAGATACCATCTCTGTGACCACCAGTTTGGAAAAAAGCCTAACGAATGTCTGGTTGGGAATAGTGTGGTAGGAGAGTTCCCAGGTCCGCTTGAACCTGCCGGAGAGCAGGCTGCAGGTGGGCGCTAGACTCGGTTTATACTGGGGGGATACAAAGGTGAACAAGACCCGAGAAAGATCTACATAGTGCTACAAAGGCACCCAGAGAGACCAGTCGTCTGTGCCCAGCAGAAACCTGGTAGACTTCCTGGGCGAGGCGGTGCCGAGCAGGGTCTTGAAGGCCCAGGTGATAGACGAGGGGTGCAGAAGACACGCCCCAGCCCAGCACAGTGCGCACAGAGTGGGGAGACGTGCGGCCAGGGAGGGGGAGACTCGACAGAAACCACACACCCGGTGGGGTCGCCACTGCATGATCTAACAGCCTGGGCCAGAGCACACGGAACAGGGAGAAGTCCTGCACAGGAAGTGAAAGCTCAACAGAGATCAAACACCCGGTGGTACGTGATCCACCAGCCCAGCAGAGTCCAAGCTGACCAGAAAGGTGGCTCCCCGGAGAACCCCAAGACCCGAGACAACCACACACACAAGGCACTAGAGGCCAACTGAGCAGTCACGGAGGGAGCCATACGAAATTGGCAACCACAGCAACATCCTAGTTAGTCATTAGTCTCAAACCGGTGAACTGTGAAACCCCCGGCCACAATGAATAAACACCAAAAAAAAGGTACCAGAAATACAAAAAATCAAGAAAGTACACCACCAAAAGTTAATAAATCTCAAACTCTAGATCCTATAGAACAAGAAGCCCTTGAAATGACTGACAAGGAATTTCGAGTGATAATTCTAAGGAAACTGAATGAGATACAAGAAAACTCAGCTAGATATCATGATGAAATGAGGAAAAGTATACAGGATCTGAAAGAGGAAATGTACAAGGAAATCAATGTCCTGAAAAAAGATGTAGCAGAACTTGCTGAACTGAAGAAGTTATTCAACGAAATAAAAAACACAACGGAGAGTTTAACCAGCAGGCTTGTCGAAGTTGAAGAGAGAACCTCTGAACTTGAAGATGGGCTGTTTGAAATAACACAAGCAGACAAAAAGAAAGAAAAAAGAATCAAGGACATTGAAGAAAATCTGAGAGAGATATCAGACAACCATAAGCGATCAAATATTCGAGTCATGGGTATTCCAGAAGGGGAGGAAAATGGAGATTCCATTGAAAACATATTCAACAAAATAGTGGCAGAAAACTTCCCAGGTATAGGAAAAATCACAGATCTTCAGATCCAGGAAGCTCAACGATCTCCAAATGTATTCAACCCAAAAAGACCTTCTCCAAGACATGTCATAGTCGAATTGGCAAAACTCAGAGACAAAGAGAGAATCTTAAAAGCTGCAAGAGAGAAGCGTCAAATCACCTATAAGGGAGCCCCAATCAGGTTAACATCAGACTTTTCATCACAAACCCTAAAAGCTAGAAAGGAATGGGATGATATTTTCAAAATACTAAAAGACAAAGATTGCCAGCCAAGAATACTCTACCCTGCAAGGCTATCCTTCCCAGATGAGGGGCAAATAGTATATTTCTCAGACAAACAAAAACTGCGGGAGTTCACTACCACAAGACCACCCTTACAAGAAATCCTCAAGGGAGTACTGGGTTTGGTTCCTGAAAAATAACTACCACTGCCATAAAAACCCAAGAAAAATCTAAACCCGCTAGTATAATAAAAATGGCATTCATGAAGAGAAAACAAGCTAACAAAAACACTATCTACAACCTAAGGAACCAACAAACACAGAAAACAAACAGTAAATCAGAAAGCAAGGAACAAAAGACACCTAAGGCAACCAAACAACCAATAAAATGCTAGGAATAAATCAACACCTTTCAATAACAACTCTTAATGTAAAAGGCTTAAATTCCCCAATTAAAAGACACAGACTGGCCGACTGGATCAAAACGCAGGACCCAACTATATGCTGCCTACAAGAGACCCACCTCACCCATAAAGATTCACATAGACTAAGAGTGAAAGGATGGAAAAAGATTTACCAAGCAAACAGAAAAGAAAAACGAGCTGGAGTAGCTATTCTTATATCTGATAAAATAGACTTTAAACTAAAAACCATAAAAAGAGACAATGAGGGACACTACTTAATGATAAAAGGACTGATCCATCAAGAAGACATAACAATCATAAATATGTATGCACCCAATGTTGGAGCAGCCAGATTTATAAAACAAACTCTATTAGACCTAAAGAAGGAAATAGACACTAATACCATAATAGCAGGGGACCTGAACACCCCACTGTCAATATTAGACAGATCATCTAGGCAAAGAATCAGTAGAGAAACACAAGATCTAAACAATACTCTAGACCAATTGGAATTGGCAGATATCTACAGAACATTCCACCCAACAACCTCAGAATATTCATTCTTCTCAGCAGCACATGGATCATTCTCCAGGATAGATCACATATTAGGTCACAAATCAAGTCTCAACAAATTCAAAAAAATTGCAATTATCCCATGTATCTTCTCAGACCACAATGGATTAAAACTAGAAATTAATAACAAACGAAACTCTGGAAACTATACAAACACATGGAAATTAAACAGCATTCTACTTAATGACATATGGGTCCAAGAAGAAATCAAGCAGGAAATCAAAAAGTTTATTGAAACTAATGAAAACAATGATACATCATACCAAAACCTGTGGGATACTGCAAAAGCAGTATTGAGGGGAAAATTTATTGCATTAAACGCTCACTTCAGAAGAATAGAAAGATGGCAAGTGAACAACCTAACACTTCACCTTAAAGAACTAGAAAAACAAGAACAATCCAAACCTAAAGTTAGCAGACGGAAAGAAATCATTAAGATCAGAGCAGAACTGAATGAAATTGAAAACCAAAAAACAATTCAAAAGATCAACGAATCAAAAAGTTGGTTTTTTGAAAAGATAAATAAAATTGACAAACCATTAGCATGGCTAACAAAAAAAAGAAGAGAGAAGACTCAAATAACAAAAATTAGAAATGAAAAAGGCGATATTACAACTGATTCATCTGAAATACAAGGAATCATTCGAGACTACTATAAACAACTATACGCCAACAAATTTGAAAATCTGGAGGAAATGGATAAATTTCTGGACACACACAAGCTCCCAAAACTGAACCATGAAGATGTAGAAAATTTGAACAGACCAATAACAATAAAGGAGATTGAAGCTGTTATCAGAAGGCTCCCAACAAAGAAAAGCCCAGGACCAGATGGATTCACAGCAGAATTTTACCAAACATTCAAACAGGAATTGACACCGATTCTTTACAAACTATTCCAAAAGATTGAAACGGACGCAAATCTCCCAAACTCATTCTATGAAGCAAATATCATCCTGATACCAAAACCAGGTAAAGATATAACCAAAAAAGAAAACTACAGGCCGATATCCTTGATGAATATAGATGCAAAAATCCTCACTAAATTACTAGCAAACAGAATACAGCAACACATACGAAAAATTATTCATCACGATCAAGTGGGATTCATCCCAGGGATGCAAGGTTGGTTCAACATACGCAAATCAATAAATGTGATACACCATATTAATAAACTCAAACACAAGGACCATATGATCATCTCTATAGATGCTGAAAAAGCATTTGATAAAGTTCAGCACTCATTCATGACAAAGACCCTCTATAAGTTAGGTATAGAGGGAAAGTATCTCAACATAATTAAAGCCATATATGCCAAACCCACAGCCAATATCATCCTGAATGGGGAAAAGCTGAAAGCTTTTCCTTTAAGAACAGGAACTAGACAAGGATGCCCACTCTCACCACTCCTATTCAACATAGTGTTGGAAGTACTAGCCAGAGCAATCAGAGAAGAGAAGGAAATAAAGGGCATCCAGATTGGAAAAGATGAAGTCAAACTGTCCCTGTTTGCAGATGACATGATCCTATATATCGAACAGCCTAAAACCTCTACAAAAAAACTGCTGGAATTGATAAATTATTTCAGCACAGTAGCAGGATCCAAAATCAACACACAAAAATCAGTAGCATTTCTTTTCTCCAATAGTGAACATGCAGATAGAGAAATCAAGAAAGCCTGCCCATTTACAATAGCCACCAAAAAAATAAAATACTTAGGAATTGAGTTAACCAAGGAGGTGAAAAATCTCTATAATGAGAACTACAAACCACTGCTGAGAGAAATTAGAGAGGATACAAGAAGATGGAAAGATATCCCATGTTCTTGGATTGGAAGAATCAACATAGTGAAAATGTCCATACTACCCAAAGTGATATACAAATTCAATGCAATCCCCATCAAAATTCCAAAGACATTTTTCTCAGAAATGGAATAAACTATCCAGACATTTATATGGAACAATAAAAGACCACGCATAGCCAAAGCAATGCTGAGCAAAAAAAATAAAGCTGGAGGCATAACACTACCTGACTTTAAGCAATACTACAAAGCTATAATAACCAAAACAGTATGGTACTGGCATAAAAACAGACACACTGACCAATGGAATAGAATAGAGAATCCAGAAATCAACCCACACACTTACTGTCAGCTGATCTATGACAAAGGCACCAAGCCTATTCAGTGGCGAAGGGACTGCCTCTTCAGCAAATGGTGCTGGGATAACTGGATATCCATATGCAGGAGAATGAAACTAGATCCATACCTCTCGCCGTATACTAAAATCAACTCAAAATGGATTAAGGATTTAAATATACACCCTGAAACAATAAAACTTCTTAAAGAAAACATAGGAGAAACACTTCAGGAAATAGGACTGGGCACAGACTTCATGAATACGACCCCAAAAGCACGGGCAACCAAAGGAAAAATAAACAAATTGGATAATGTCAAACTAAAAAGCTTCTGCACAGCAAAAGAAACAATTAAAAGAGTGAAAAGACAACCAACAGAGTGGGAGAAAATATTTGCAAAATATATATCTGACAAAGGATTAATATCCAGAATATATAAGGAACTCAAACAACTGTACAAGAAGAAAACAAGCAACCCAATTAAAAAATGGGCAAAAGAGCTAAGTAGGCATTTCTCTAAGGAAGATATACAAATGGCTAACAGACATATGAAAAAGTGCTCAACATCACTCAGCATCCGGGAAATGCAAATCAAAACCACATTGAGATACCATCTAACCCCAGTTAGGATGGCTAAAATCCAAAAGACTATGAACGATAAATGCTGGCGAGGCTGTGGAGAAAAAGGAACTCTCATACATTGTTGGTGGGACTGCAAAATGGTGCAGACTCTATGGAAAATGGTATGGAGGTTCCTCAAACAATTGCAGATAGATCTACCATATGACCCAGCTATCCCACTGTTGGGAATATACCCAGAGGAATGGAAATCATCAAGTCGTAGGTATACCTGTTTCCCAATGTTTATCGCAGCACTCTTTACAATAGCCAAGAGTTGGAACCAGCCCAAATGCCCATCATCGGATGAGTGGATACGGAAAATGTGGTACATCTACACAATGGAATACTACTCAGCTATAAAAACGAATGAAATACTGCCATTTGCAACAACATGGATGGACCTTGAGAGAATTATATTAAGTGAAACAAGTCAGGCACAGAAAGAGAAATACCACATGTTCTCACTTATTGGTGGGAGCTAAAAATTAATATATAAATTCACACACACACACACACACACACACACACACACACACACACAAACCGGGGGGGGGAAGAAGATATAACAACTACAATTATTTGAAGTTGATACGACAAGCAAACAGAAAGGACATTGTTGGGGGGGAGGGGGGGAGGGAGGAGGGAGGGAGGTTTTGGTGATGGGGAGCAATAATCAGCCACAATGTATATCGACAAAATAAAATTTAAAAAATAAATTAATTAATTAAAAAAATAAAATAAAAAAATAAAAAAGAGATTAGGTAATTTATACAAAGTCACAGAAACTGGAAGAAGTAGGACACAAATCATAGGCTTTGCAGAAAATGAGTAAGAAACATTTGGATATTTATGCTGTCAACCAATTAATTAATGAGCATGTACCTTTAACATTTTTAGGACCAAGAAACTTACAAATCCTTGTTTAGGAAGAGAAAATTAAAGTGCTTAAATATGAATAAGAATGTTCAAAGCATTCAGTGTCAAAACTATAATGACCATGTTCCATCCAGAATTAGGATCTCCAGTGGTGTTCCTGGGATTATATTAAGATAATAAAAACCTCCTCAGGTGACTCTGATGTGCAGCCAGTATTGAGATTCACTATGATACATTAAGTGACACTAGCCGTGAACAATAAGACCTAAGTGATACAGAAATCAGAGTAAGCTGAAATATTAAGAAAAGGAGACATTGGGGATGATATAGGCCTTGAAAGATGGTGCTGATTGATAGGTAAAGGAACAAATGAAGAAATTCTAGAGAGGAGAACATTATGAAAAAAAAAAAAAAATGAAGGTGCAAGAATGAGCCTGGTGCAAAGAAAGGAAAAATAGTGGGGAGAATGAATTGGTGAGGGTAATAAGGAGTGCTAGTGATAAATAATTTGGATTTGATGTTGCAGCCAACAGGGGACTCTTGTCAGCCTATAATCAGGGGGAAGGAACTGAAGAAGGTGGCATTCTACTATAAAATGCTGGTTATGGTACAAAGGATCCATAGGACAAGGAGCACAGCAAAGCAGATGACTGCAAAGTTCCTGCACTCAAGCCTAGATTAATGATGACACTGACAAAAATGGGACTGTTGGGAGGAAAAGGCAGTTTAGGGAAGATAACGGTGCTTATTTAACGTACATTGAATGAGTGAATGAATGATGAATCTATCTGGGACATTTTCGGTTATGAAGAGAATTGTACTGTAATTACCTAAGGCTACAGAGTTGAAGATATGGTAAGGTTACAAACTGCCTGTGTTTAATAAATAAATGAGTGAGAACAGTTTGACGTGACTGCAGAAGCACTGCGAAGAGATAAACTCTCGGGACACTATGAGTCATGAGACAAAGCAGTAGGTCATAAAACCTTCATAATAATTATCATAAGCCCTTGCAATTGTGAAAGGCATTGCAGTCTAAAAAATAATTCTTACAATAACTCAGTGATGTAGAGAGAGCAAATGTTATTACCCACAATTTTCAGATGAGTAAATTGCAGCTCAGAGTTTATGTGACTTCCCCAAGGTAACACTACTGGTAATTAGGAGATCCTAGACTCAAGTCCAAGTCCTCTGACTCCAAATTTTGTTTATTAAACAAGGCCAATTTATATAATTCTAGAGATTCAACTCATGAATGCATAATAGTCTGAAAGTAAGAAAGGATTTATAAAATTTAGAAATTTTAACAAAGAAAAATAAGAGCAAAAGCATTTTTTCCCCAGTTGATTGTGGATTGCATATCTTCACTCTATCCCTTTCCCTCTATAATGGAAAACCAAACTTAATTATTACAGTATACAGTGCTGGGAATTTGTTATAGCAAAGTTCTATCAAAATATGAATTCATATGCAAATTAAATCTGTGAGATGCCACTCTTCACCATCAGATTTCAAAGAGCAAACTGTTTGCTAACTCAATATATTGGTAATGTTGTGCAGAAATAGTCATTGTCATAATTGTTGGTAGGAGTCTATGCTAGTACTACATGTATAGCAGTGCTTCTTAAGAGGGGACATTTGGTAATGTCCTGGAGATAGTTTTGGTTGTCACAACTGGTAGATATGAGTAATATCTAGTGATTAGATGCCAGGGTGCTGCAATACAGCCTACAATGCATATCTATCCACAGCAACAGATTGTGAGGTCCAAAATGTCACTAGCATTAGGGTTGAGATACTTTGCTCTATAATGATCAATTTGGCAATATCTATCAAGATTACAAATGCACATCCCTTTTCAATTTGCAATTCCACTTCTATAATTTTTTTCCTAGACATAGTTACACCTGTGCAAAATTCATTCATTCTACAAATATTCATTGAACATTTATTCTAGGAGCTGGGGTTATAGCAAGAAACAAACCAAAGAATAATCTCTGCCTTTGGGGCTAACATGCTAGTATGGGGTAGAAGTGCATATTGGCAATGAAACAAATGAGAAAAATACACCGTATATTAGGTGATGACAAGACCTTTAGAGAGAAGGAGGGGAGGGGAAGGTTAACAAGAAGAGTTGGACAAGAATATTCACGGCAGCACTGTTTGCAATAAATACAGATTGGAAAAGTCTAATTGTACATTAATGGGGGACGAATTAAATATAGTACTATGGAACACCATACAGACATTAAAAATTAAACCAAAATGGATTGTAGACCTAAAGGTAAAATGCAAAACTATACAATTCCCAGAAGATAACGGGAGAAAACCTGGGTGACTTTGGGTGTGGTGATGCCTTTTTAGATACAATACCAAAGGCATGATCCATGAAAGAAATAATTGATAAACTGGACTTCATTAAGATTAAAAACTTCTGCTCTCTGAAAGATATCAAGAGAATGAGAAGATGAGCCATGGATTGGAAGAAAATATTTGCAAAAGACATCTGATAAAGGACATCTGATAAAACTTCATATGTTTATCCAAAACATATGAAGCACTCTCAGAACTCAACAATAACAAAACAATGGGCCAAAGACCTTAGTTGACACCTCACCAAGGAAGATTTACACATGGCAAAGAAATATATGAAAAGGTGCTCCACATCACATGTCATAAGGTAAATGCAAATTAAAACAATGAGACACCACTACACACTTACTAATATGGCCCAAATCCAGAAAACTGATAACATCAAATTCTGGTGACAACGTGGAGCCACAAGAACTCTCATTCTTTGCTGGTGGAAATGCAAAATGGCAAAGCCACTTTAGAAGACATTTGGCAGTTTTTTATAAAGCTAGACATGCTATTTCCAAATGAACCAGCAGTCATGCTCCCTGGAGTTCAAAACTTATGTGCACATGAAAACCTGCCCATGGATATTGATAGCAGCATAATTAATAATTGCCGAAACATGGGAGCAACCAAGATCTCTTCAGGAGGTGAATGGATAAAAAAACTGTGACACATCCAATGAAATATTATTTAGCACTAAAAAAATAAGCTATCTAGCCATAAAAAGACATGGAGGAAGCTTACATGCATATTACTATGTGAAAGAAGCCAGTCTCAAAAGGCTACATACTATCATAGTAATCATACGATGACAACTACATGAAATTCCGGAAAAGACAAAACTAAGTTGCCAAGGGTGGTTGGTGGTTGAGGATTCTCAGGCAGTGAAAATACTCTATACAGTATTATAATGGTGGACAGACACCATTAGACATTCATACAAACCTATAGAATGTAGAACACCAAAAGTGAACCCTAACGTAAACTATGGACTTTAGGTGATTGTGATGTGTCAACGGAGATTCATCAATTGTAATAAATGTGCCGCTCTAGTGAGGGACGTTGATAATGGGGAAGGCTATATGCATGTGTGGGGGCAGCAAATATATGGGAAATCTCTGCGCCTTTCTCTCAATTTTGCTGTGAACATAAAACTGCTCTAAAAAAAATGAGGTAGTCCCATTAAGTGCTGATATGGAATTATCTAGCAAGGTGAAGAACACTGCATCTATAAGAAAGAGAATACAAATACTAGCACCTGTATAAAATATCGCCATAAAGGAACACAAATATCCTGAAAATAGTGGGTACTTCGAGAACAAGTGGATGGCTGGGTGAAGGTGGGAAAACAGCTTAATTTTCATTTTCACTGTATCCTCTCCTGATCTTTTGAACTTTGAACATGAATGTTACGTAACAAGCATTTACTATCTATTAAACATTCAATATTTTTTCTAAAAGTTTCTTTAGCTATAGAAGTTAAAAATATATGTACTTATGTATGTGTATGTATATGCACATATATTATCTGTCTACATATATACATATAACAGACACATACATTTTCTTAATTTATTAAAAATACAACATGACACAAATGTTTACTTAGAAATTACCCTTATCCTGGATACAGAGGTGCGGGTGGGAAAAGGTCCCTGAAGGCTTTCATGCTTAAGATAAAAAAAATCCATGAGCACAGAAAGTTTGTCTGGTTTTTCAAAGCTGAGCCTCTAGTGCCTAGCACAGTGCCTGACACATAGTTGGAACTCAAATATTTGTTGAATTAAAGAATAAATGAATAAATAAAGTCTTTGTTTACCCTATTTCTTCTCTGACTTAATAGCACCTTAATATCTTCCTTGCCTTCAGTCTTTTTCTTCCAATTTATTCCCCATAATTTTGCCAGAGGGCACTATCCAAAACACAAATTAATTGTGCTTTAAAATCTTCTCTAGCTCTCCACTGTCCACAGGATTCGGAATCTTTGTGACCATCTCCTCTTCCACGTCCTTGTTTCTCACCATTTTTCTCACACTCCCTGTCACAGCTAGACTAAGCGTAACATGCTTCCTCTTAAATGCAGTGCCCTCTGTTCACTAAGGGAACTCTTACGTTTTTTTTTTCTTCAAGATCCTCCTCAAATATTGCCCTCTCATTGAAATAATTACTTCACTTCTCCTCTGAGTATAATTAGTTCCTTTTCTTTCTGTTCACAAAGAATATGTACATTTTTTATTATTTATGTCACATAGTCAAGTGTCAGTGTCTCTCCCTCAATAAATTAGAAGTATCTCAGCGGCAAGGCATGAGTTTTATTCATCTTTGCATAACCAGACTTAGTAAGGCTGGGCCTAAGAGTTGCTCAATAAATATTTTTGGATGATGAATCTTTAACACAAACTACATACAGTAATAGGAGTAAAATGTATAAGCAAAGCAAAAAGATAAAACTCATTGATAAGAATTTGAGTGCAATACATTTACTGCATAATAATTTTATTATAACCTGTATAAGTTATTTAAAGCTTCACAATCCACCTGAAATTTTATCTAATATTATATAAATACTATGAAAAGAAGAATACAATACTTTTATACATCAACTAGCTTTTGAAGACCTAATTTTTATTTGAGAAAGAACATTCAATAATTTAAACAAAAGTGGGAAAAAATATTACACAATTAACAATATCATAAGCTTTCATTTTCTAAGCCACTGAAGAAATTAAAAAGTAAAGTTGATAGAGAATGACTATTTTAATGATTAGCTGGTTACATTAAAATTTTTTTCTGTAGTTAGAATGTCAATAGAAATCGATAATTACTTTCAAAAGTATGGAATAATTTTTTATTATAGTTTTATATAGTATTATATAGTGTTTTTTTGAGGCTTAGTATTAGGTGGGATGTGAAATCACCCTTTTCCCCGACTCTTGTTACAATCAGTAGAAATTAAATGGTAAGTTCTAGTCCCCTAAGTTAATACTTAAGACAAGAATCTTAAATCATTATTTATTTATTTAGATACTGAGTTCTACATCACTGTGTTTTTTCTTCTCACATTAAGTGACTATCCTATCAGTGATGCCTTAATTTTGAACTTTTCATTATTTTCTAGAAAGTACTAGATTTTCTGTATTCAGTTAATGTTTTGAATCATCATGGATGAGGTCGTACAAATTCTAGCAAATCTGCAAAGACTAAGATGGCTTTTTGAAGACGTCATGACTGCAGTCTGAGCCAGGAGGAATAAAACTTCCAGGCTTAATGACATATCTACTAATAGTTTTCAAAACAGAAAGGAAGAAGAAAACTTAGTTTTTTTAGATTCCTTTTTCCAAGCAGCAAAGCTCCTTCTGCTGAGACTGGGGCATGCCAACTACTTCTCATGTTCCCCACAGTTCATGGGGGAGGAGTCTCACGCAGACAAGGTGCTCAAAAGAGCTTTGATGAAAAAATAAATGCTGCCAATGGCTAATTTCTTCCATATATAATTTGGATACTCTTTTGTTATTGTGGTCTTAGTCACTTAAAAGATAGTGTTTTGATGGAAGGAGAAAAGAGCCCTTCTGGGCAAGCTTCCTTGAAACCTCCAACTTCACAGGGGAGGGAAAAGCAGACGGAAAGAAATGTTTATTGTTGACCCCTACTTTGTTCCAGGTATTATGCTAGGTGTTTTACTTATTTTAGCTCATTTAATCCTTGCAAAATCCTGAGATAGTCATTATTGTGCCTGCTTTTATTGAAGGAAACAAAATTCAAAGAACCAAATTAACCTACCCAAGGCAAACATCTCATAAGAGAAAAAGCTTGGACTTTTATCCAAGCCTGTATGACCTCCAAGTTTATTCTGATATGCCACTGTTTACTTAAAACAGAAATAACAAAACAAAACAAAAATACCACCACCATCAGCACCATCAGCACCACCAAATGTGCTTTTATTTTGTCTGTCCCTTTTATTTTAAGTCACCTGAATTCCTTTTGGAAGTAGGTGAGACTATAATAGTTTTAAAAACCTAATGCAAACTTACAAAGTGTAATTATTGTCTTCTTAAATATGTGTTTTAATATTATTCAAGGCCCATTCTAAGAACTTCATATAATCTATTATTATAACAGAAAAAAAGTTTTTCTAATATTACCAGCCTTTTGCTATCATTTCCAGCTTTCTTTTGATAATGTGAATTGATTTTTTTAAAAAGAGCTCCAGCGGTGCGGTCTTTGAAACTCTACCCCAAATAGGTCAGAGTCTTACTTCCCTAGTTGTGTTGTGCAGCATTGAAGGCTGCCTGCGTTTTCTCATGACTTTACTCCTGGGGGACCGCCTGTGGATCATTTCTCTTAGTAAAAAAGAATCCATTGACTGAGCCTATCCGAAAGCTAACAAACTGAGCTTTCCATGGGGAAATAACGGCAAATTGAGTGCAGCTATTGACCAGCCTTCTGTAGTTAAAAATACAACAAACTACACCTTGTCCGATTTACTCTTGAATTACTGGTCATTTTCATGCTCTGCCGGCATTACTTACCACTTGATAACCTTTCACGCAAGCAGAATGAAAATATTGGCCACTACCTTCTGTCTGATTTTATCTTTGTTTTCGATGTTTTATCTATGTTTTCCAGCATACATATAAATGTATTTGCTTTACTCATACCTAATAAGAAACTGTTCTGTTATATGTATATATATTAAATACATGTTTTGTTTCAAAAGAAAAGTATTTAAAATTCAATGGCTTAATTACACTAATGATAGCCCAACATTTGTATTTACCTTTCTTTCAATCCAGAGTAATAGGAAAATAGGAAAAAATATGCCCTAATAAGTGATATAATTAAACTACAAATTGTTTTATTTGATATTAAAAAATCTTCCAGACATACTATTTAGGTGTTTCAAATTAGTTATAAGTCACTTTTATATAAAATTCAGTACCAATGAAAAATATGAAAAAATAAATTATTTTTCATTTATATACTGTTTTTTTTTTTTTGAAGGAGAATAATGTCCAGTTATTGCAGGGAAAAAAATCTACAGGCTGATACTACAGGTAAAAGAGCAAAACATAAAAATGAACTTCTTCCCTCTTAAAATTTAATCAGTATTTGTAAAAACACAACCCAAAACAATAAAAACCAAAATCACAAATACATTTAGTACAAGTTTAGTTATTTTATTTTGTATGAAGAGTAGTGAACAGGGTTTTGTGGGAAGCATTAATTAAACAAATCATATGCAATGAGTTATATGGAACAAACTACATAGTTTAGTTTGACTAAAATTCATATTTTTACCTCTATAAATTTTATCAGACCAATTTCATAAGTTAACAATGAGAAAATCCTATTTATTCAATTATTTAGTGACTATGTCATAAAATACCTTAAAAATCATCTTTACTTTTTAATAAAAAACAAAACAATCAGAATCTAAAAATAAAACTTTGCCGTGCTATAATTTAAAACACTGTCTCAAATTTTCCCACCCATTTATTTTGACTAACGTCCCCTGGTTATCTTCCTGGTTAGCTGACAATGTTTGGAGGAGACATTTTTGATTGTCACAACGGGGGTGGGGGGTGGGAGGGGAGTGCTACGGGCATCTGGTAGAGGCTAGGAATGACGCTAAACACCCTACATTCACAGAACAGCCCTCACAACAGAGAATCACCAGCCAAAAAATGTCAGTAGTGCCAAGTTGAGAAAATATGGCTTAAAGGTAAAGGTAAATCAAAACTACAATTAATTTAAAAATGCCAGTTTCCTCAAGACCAAACACATTCAGTCTAACTACCCACACCTCTTGCATGTGCATAAACAATACAGTACAATGAGCACTAATTTTCAAAATGATGTGTCTGAGCTCATTTTACTCATCCATGAGATGAGGAAAGAATAAATGTTAATATTATCGGGCTGATTTGAAGATTTGAATGGAGCATTTTAAAACTGTAATACAAACATTTCATGACTAATACTGTTAAAATAACAAAAAAAGATCCTAATAAAAAACCAGAATTGTTTCTGTTGTGTGTATTCAGTAAGGTACAAAACTGAGCTAATTAATGTATTTTAACATTTATACAAAACCACAAGAATTGAAATATAAAATGGCTTAGAGTTAAAAAGAATTTTTTTTTTATTATTGATAACATGTCTAATAACATCAGGTACCACCAGTGCATCTCACTTCATGTTCACAACATCACTGAGGGCTGGTATTATTATCGCTGTCTTCTAGATGGAGAAATTGAGCAGCAGGTAAACTAATTCACCTAAGGTCATACCACTACCAAATGGTAGAAGGGACAGTCTCAGGTTTGTTCAATCTCAGTCTGTTCTTAGCCCTTGACCAAACTCATGCAGAATAGCATAGAGATTTATCAAAGTGTTAGAAATATTTTGTTTCTATGAAATTTCATTGGTAAAGCAAGTCAAATGAAGAGGATGACCTACATATATTTTGTTGAAGAGATAGCTTTGTTCCCAGTAAAAACTCCTAATCTATAGGCCAAGGACCCCTAGGGTGGGGAGTTATAGAGCTATGAGGAGGAGTCTGAGAATTCTTTTATGCCTCAAGCATTATCTATAGAACACATAAATAATACAGCTTGCTTATATATGTATTATTGTTTTTCAGATGTACTACTTATAGTGGGATAATTAAAGGGCAAATTTATTTTTTTAAAGTATTGCTAATTTTATTCTAGCTTTCCACAATTGTATATGAACTTAATATCTTTACTTTTCCATTTTGTTAGCATTAATATAAAGTAATGCTACTAATGTATAGAGTTTCTGGAGGAGAAAAACAAATTGAATTTTTTTTCCTTAATAGTAAAATTTTGAGTCATATGTCTGAATGGTATGCATGACTAAATAATTATTCACACATATCGCTTACATAATCAAATGCTATTAATACATTTTAAATTTATAAATGAAATTATTTTTAAGGTTGTAAGAGCTATGTAAGCGGTAGATGTGTTCTTTGACAACTAGACAAGTTGGACTTTATGAATCATTTCTTTAAACATTCCCTTATCTCTGATACATCAAATAATATTGTTTGTATATTTTCAGTAAGTGCTACTTACTTATAATAATAACAGACATAAACATTTCAGAGCCTGGACAGTATGATCAGTACAAAAGAACTGCTAACAATAACTTGCATAAATACATCATTTTCTTGTCTATTTATGGAAAAAATAAACATTCACTGAGTACTCGCTGTCTATTAAGAGCACAATATAATGCAATCTCTATGGCGCCTTCTTTAAAATTAGATAGGCTATATCACACTACATAGCACTTGGTTATGTAAATGTCTGCCTCCATCTATGGGACTAAGAGTGTCTTGGTGACAGGGATGTGCAGGCTCTTGCCATGGTCCACAATGGTCTGCACAATACTAAATTTAATGGTCAATTCTCAGTTTCCTTCCTTCCTTTCTCCCTCCCTTCCTTCTTTCCTCTCTCTATCCCTCTCTCTCTCTCTCTTTCTTTGTTTCTGGACTGTGAGTTGGGACATCTTTTATTTATTGTCTATCACCCTTATCCCCACCAGAATGTAAGCTCTGTGAGGGCAGGAGTTTTTGACTCTTTTAAAAATTGCTGAACCCCAATGCTTACAACAGAGTTTGGCCCACAATTGATGCTCAGTAAATATTTGTTGAATATATAACTTAAAGAATGAATACAAAGTCCTTCCTAGTTGTCTTGGTGGAATTACTCTCTCCTTTCTCTGAAATCCCATCACATCCCTCCTTGCAGCGAACTGTACAGGCATACCTGTACAAGTATGGGTTTGGTTTCAGATCTCGGCCATAAAGTGAATATTGCAATAAAGTGAGTCACACAAATGTTTTGGTTTCCCAGTGCATATAAAAGTTATGTTTACAATATGCAGCAGTATATTAAGTGTTCAATAGCAATATGTCTAATAAAATAACATACATACCTTAATTAGAAAATACTTTATTGCTAAAAAATCCTAATGATCATCTGAACCTTCAGCGAGTCGTAATCTTTTTGCTGGAGGAGGGTCTTGCCTCAGTACTGACAGATGCTGACTCATGCAGGTGGTGGTTGCTGAAGGTTGGGGCGGCTGTAGCAATTTCTTAAAATAAGACAACAATGAAATCTGCCACCTCGATTGACTCTTACTTTCATGAACGATTTCTCTGTAGCATGCGATACTGTTTGATAGCACTTTATCCACAGTAGAACTTCTTTCAAAACTGGTATCAGTCCTCTCAAACCCTGCCACTGCTTTATCAACTAAGTTTATATAGTGTTTTAAATCCTTTGTTGTTACTTCAACAATGTTCACAGCATCTTCACCAGGAGTAAATCCCATCTCAAGAAACCACTCTTTTTTTTTAATTGAAAGATAATTGATTATATATATTTGTGAGGTACATAATTGAATATCAGTACATGTGTATAATATGTGATCAAATCAGCATAATTAGTACACTCATGTTTACCAAACGTAATCAATCTTTGTGACCCTTAACTAATTTCTCGCTAATCTCTCCCTTTCCCATCTCTAATAACCACAGTTCTATTCTCTTTTTTTTTTGAAAGATCAATGTATTAATTTATCAATTAAGTCTGCCATCTTATATGGGCGAGGTTCGTGGTACCCCCAAACAATTCCAGTAGTAACATCAAAGATCACTCATCACAGATAACCATGACAGATATGATCATAATGAGAAATCCTGAAATATTGTGAGAATTACCAAAATGTGAGAAGGAGACATGAAGTGAGCTGTCGGAAAATGTTGCTGATAGATGTGTTCTATGCAGGGTTGCAGGGTTGCTCAGTTTGTAAAAAACACAATATCGTGAAGTGCAATAAAATGGGTATGCCTGTAATATCATCTGATTCCCCCACTGTGAGGCCTTAATTGGTTCTGAATAAATATTTCTTAAAGAAATCCATCCTTTATCAATTTCAAGAACTGCTTTCTGTAAACTGGAAAATTCCCATAAAATTCATTCATTTATATTTATATTCATTCATATGTTAATTCTAACTTGTGCTTATTTGTTTATTTTTGGTTTCTATGAATCAGTAAAAATTTAAAATTGTAATATGTTATATGGTCACAGGTCAGACCTATAAATTAAAGCACACTTAGAGAGGTCTACCTTTCACTCCTATTCCTTTCGTGCTGTTCTTTTTTCAGCCCTATGAATAACCACTAAACACAAAAACAAAAAACCTTTCTAGTTTTTCCTTTCATTTTCTAAAAAGCAAACATATATGTGTATGTATATGCATATTTATATTCTCTCCCTTCCTAGTCAAATAGTAACATGTTATACCTACTTTTTTCCACCTTGCTGCTTTTACGTAACAATATTGCCTGAGACCATTCCACAGCAAAATAAACATTTTTTTTATAGCTGCATAGTACATTATACCATACTTCATCCGGCCAATATCTATTAATAGATATTAGATTGTTCTGTTCTTTTTTGCTATTACAAATAGTGCTGCAACAGCCTTGTGGGTATCTTTTTGTATTTTGACCATGGCAGAGATGGGTTTGTGGGATCTAAGAGTAAGTGTCTACGTAAATATAGTAAAATTTTCCTCCTTAGATGCTGTATAATTTGCATTCCCCAAAATATATGAAAGTTTCTGTTTTCCCACAACCTTCCTTTTAGATTATTGTATTAGTTGTCTATTGCTATAGTAACAAACTCGCACAAATTTAGTAGGTTAACCACAACACAAAATCATTATCTTACAGTTCTAGACTTCAGAAGTCACAAATGGGTCTCACTGAGCTAACAGCATGGTGTCAACAGGGCTGTATTCTTTCCAGAGTTTCTAGGAGAAAATCCATTTGCTTGCCTTTTCCACCTTCTGTCTCATGGCCCCCTTCAACTTCGAAGCCAGCAGTCACATCACTCCGGCCTCTGCTTCCACCATCACATCTTCCCCTCTGCCTGACTCTCCTGTCTCCTCTTTCACTAAGGCCATTGGGCCCATCCAAGTAACCCAGGATAACCTCCATGTTTCATAATCCTTATAATCCTTAATTTAATCATACCTGCAAAGTTCCTTTTGCCATGTGAAGTTCGGGGGACTAGGATGTGGACATGTTTGGGGGCCATTTTTCTGCCTACCACAAGTAGGTGTCAATCTTTTGGATTTTTGCCAATCTTATTGATAAACAATGGTAATGTCAGTTAATTTTAATTAACATTTTTATGAGTGAATTTGAACATATTTTCCTATGTTTAAGGGCCCTTTGCATTCTTTTTCTGTGAATTGTCTGTCTACATCTCTTGCCTAGTTGTATATGGTTGTTGGTCTTTTTTCATTTTAAAAGCTCTTTATATTTTAGGAATATCAACCCTTTGTCCATGACATAAATTACAAATATTTTCCAGATTTTTTGTTATTTTACTTTTTTTGAACATGAGAATTTTTTTTTTTTAATTTTCATATTGTCAACTTGAATAATCTTTTCCCTCGTTGATTCAGAGTTTTGAATCACAGTTAGGAATATTTTGGCCACTCTGAGGTTATAGAGTAATTCACCTTTGTTTTCTTTTAGTAACACAATGGTTTGTACCTTTAAATTTTCCATCTTTTTAGAATTTAATTCTGTTACATTTGGAACAGATTCAGCTTTCTCTTTTTCCATATAGCTCGTCAGCTATCCCAATATCACTTACTGATAAACCCATCTTTTTCCTATTGATGGATATGTCACTTTTTTCATACAATAAATTTCCACACATAATTTGATCTGCTATCTAGATTTTAAATTGTTTTATTTTAGATATATATTTTAAAGTTTTATAATATCTTCTATTATATAACAATACTTAGCCTTGCCAAATAGTCAACCAAAAACTTATCAATTACAGTTAATGGCTGAAATTAAAGTATTTTATTATGTGTTCATATATCCTTATCCACTAAAATTTGAGGTGTTTGTGTACTATCTTATTCCCTTTTATTTTCCTACTGTCTAACAGTGTGTCATGTACATTGAAGACAATCAATAAGTTAATATTAAAAATGTATAAATGAAAATGATTGACAGTAAATCTCTGCTAGAATACATTTTGTTTAGATAGCAATGTTGAGTTCACTCCTAAAAGTAGCAAATCTTATTTATCCAACAAGAACTCTGAGTGCTAGACATGGACAGTATTTCTAACCTCTACTTTATAAATGAGTAACTTGAAGCTCAGAAATGCTTACGTTACTTTCTCAAGGTCACATAAATAACAAGTACAACTGGAACTGGAATTAGGTCTTCTGATTTCAAATTTAATATTCTTTATGTTAGAAGTAAGATGACTACATTTTTGGCCTTGATTTCATTTCTCTTTAGATATCTCTCATTTAATTCCAGAATAACTTTCATCCTAGAGATGTACATGTTACTAAGGTCTAGACCTGATTAATAATAAGATGAATCAATTATTGTCCACTAAAAAGGAATGCATGAAAGCTGAAATAACGTTTACAAAAGATCAGTTTTAAACATTATTCTGAGGGAAATAACATGAGGGGTCTTCTGTTCATGAAAATATTGGTATTATCTTTTCATTCTATTTTTCCATGAATGTTTCGAAGTACCCTCACATTAATTACATGTTTAAAAGTGATATTAGATAATAAAAAACACAGTGAGGTTTTGTTCAACACCTTTACTGTGTGTATATCTTTTGCCTATTTTTCTACTTCACTTATTTTTTTTACTAATAGATGATGAATACTATATATAAATCTATATGTTCAGATACCAGCACAAAGCCCTACACAAAAGAGGCCCATGAAATGGTGATACTGTTTCTAAGTACAATTAACAGGAAAATAAGGAGTGAACAAGAAGAAAAATAAATAGTAAGATTCCTTGCTTTGGAATTCTTGGCTTATTGTTTCTAGTGATAAAGGAAGGAGAAAAAACAAAACAGGAACAATATAATATAGGTATGAAATTATTGTAACAGTATGGTTGAAATCCACTATGTTTGTACATTTAAAAAGTTGAAGATATGTTTAACAAAGTTGATCTGATAATATAGTATTATATTTTAGTATGTCAGACAATATATTAACTAACATATATATTTAAAAACATCAATTTTGCATTTGAATTCTGTGGTTCATCTTGAAAAATATGCTGTGATATTTGTAATCCAAATCAATTTTATTGTGATTATATTTAAAATCATCATAGACTTTAATAAAATGCCTTATAGATTTTATTGTTACTCTATGGATCTATTATTTAAATATATATTGTGTGAGCTAAAATACATTTGCATTTAATAAATGAATATTCTGAATCTAGATGGAAAGTTCATTTCCAGAATTAAGTTTCCTAAGGCAGGAAAGAAAATTGATGCTTGCGAAAGCTAAACATAATACTGTATAATCGATTGGTTCACTTAAAGACATCAGCTCTGCTCCTTTTGATGATAGATTAAGTAAATATGAGAGTAGACAGCACAAACATTATGGGTATTATACAGCATATTGTAGTAAAGACTATGAAAATCGGTCATGCTCTAGAGCAAGCAAAATGCTTTATGAGAAATGTATTTATAAAGAAATTGAGGAAAACGTTTATATTAATTATATAAGCGGTGAATAAATTGCGACATATAGGGTGAATTAAAATCAAAATAGTCTTCAGGGCTTTCTAGAGGCAGAATAAAGTTCCAGACCTTTAAAAACACCCAAAATGATCATATAGGTTTATTTATATAAAGAAAAATCTCCATTTGCATGTGAAATAAATAGAAAAATCCAAAGTGAACAAGAAAAACTGTAATCGCCAACAATTTATAACAGAGAAGCAAAAAAGATACAGTTGATCACTAACATTAATCAAATGATTTATAGATCAGATGAGCAAGAGGGCCTCTTTACATTCCTTAATTGTATAAAACAGTCTTGAAGCTGCAGGACAGGTAAGAGTGTGTTCAACATTGCTGGCTGCCCTGGGGGTAGGTTTCTTTGTTTAAATCATTCCAGGAAAGCAATGATTACATTACACCCTACATGACTTACAGCCTTCTGTAACAAGGCTACTAGGTACAGCCACTGTAGGAGTGACTCCACAGCGAGGGGCTACAGAAAACAGGTAGCTTTGCTTATGGTCTGAGTGCTGTGTCCCTTCCCCCCAATTCACATGTTGAAATCTAATCCCCAATGTGTTGATATTAAGAGGTGGGGTCTTTAGGAGGTGATTAGTTTATGAGGGCAGAGCCCTCAAGAATGAGATTAATGCATTTATATGAGAGGATACTTCAAAAAGTTTGTGGAAAATTGGAATTAAAAGATAATACCAATCTTTTCATAAACTTTTTGAAGACCTCTCATACAAGAGGCCCAAAGGAGCTCGTCTGCTTCCTTCTACCGTGCGAGGACACAGCTAGAAGGCGCCATCCATAAACCAAAACGTGGGGTCCTCACCAGACACTGAATGTGCCTATTCCTTTGATCTGAGACTTCTCGGGCTCCAGAATTGTGAGAAATAAATTTCTGTTGTTTATAAGTCACCCAGTTTATGCTGTTTTTGTTAAAGCGCCCCAAACATACTAAGACAGCGCCACTGCCAGCCTCCTTCTGCTCTGATCTTATTATTCCCACCAGGGATCCTCAAGTAGCCTCTCTCCCTACGACACTGAAGTCAAAAACAAGGGCATATCTAATACAGCCACGAGGAATGGTACTGTATTCGAGTCATTTGCAGTACACATGCCTCAGTTGAAATCAGTCCCCTGACTAAGCAATTGGTGATCTTTCAAGTAATTTGAATCTTTTCCTTGTGTTACCACTGAGTTACTGGTCCAGTTTTCCCACTTGCAAGATGAGCCAAAACCTTGATTCTCTTTCTTAACAAAGATGGAATAAGAGCAAATACGATAACATGCTTTTGGCTATTTGAAAGAATGAAGCAACACAGAAATTGAAGATGTTCTAGCTGCAAATGAAAGATAACAGGACCGTCATCCAGGCCCCAGTCTGGAAGAATGAATAGAAATGAATTTGAACCCAAAGCTGTTATCAATAGAGGGTGACATGACACAGAGGAAAAGGCTGCAGGCTGTATTTGGTTTCCTTTCTATCTGTGATAACTACATTCCTTATCAAAGTGAATACCCACTCCTACTGCTCATTAAGGCTGTCATGTTTTTCACAGCCTCATCTGCCTCGTAATTGAAATTCTTATTTTAACAGCATTATCTTAATGTTATTGCTAGCTATGGAACGTCTTGTGAAGAGTGCAACATTAAAGTTAATTTGGCCCTACATCTTTGGTAATGGATACTGTCTAGAATATAATGAACTATAGATACTCATACTGGGACTGAAATGTGTCAAGGTTACTTCCCCAATTATTGTAGTTTGTTGTAGACAACCACTAATATGGTTGGTTATCATTTCTCACATCTGACTAATGTCATATTGCTCATGGTCTTATTTTGTAAGTGGCAAAAATTCAGAATTCTTAATGATGTGAAGTTTCTTTTCCTTTTTCTTTTTTTATTCTTAATTAAAACTGGTTATCCACTTCAGTTAAGCTTCCCAGTGAGAAAAATTAGATCACTATTGTAATAAGAATTAAGAAAGTACTCTGAGGATTATAGTCAAATGTATAATTAAAAAATATATAATATGGTAAAAAAAAAAAAGATCAAATGGCCTATAGTTGTTAAGTGGCAACTTCCATTAAGCAAAACTTGCAGTTCTTATAATTTAATGTCTATACAATGCTATTTAGAAAACTATGTACACAGTATGCTAATAAAGTGAAACAATCTCAATGAGCTTTTTTAAAATTTTATTTTTATTTTTCAAATTTTTCAAATTTTTATTTATTTATTTATTTATTTATTTATTTATTATTTATTTATTTAAAATGAGCTTTTATTCCCATTCAGGTGTGATTTCCCATTGCTTATTGAATAAATGCTTGGAATAATACACCTAGCAAATACTTCACATGTAAATAGGTCAAACAAAGAGACTGCTAAAACTTTAGAGACTAACACTAAAAATTAATTTTAAAAATTTAAACATTTTAAGATAATTATTTTCAATACTAATATGATAAAACAAGAACTCTGAGATTCAATTAAAATTTAATCTTTGAGGCCTGGGATTTGCTTCAAAATAATCACTAGTGGAGCTGTTGGGGAGAGGGAATAGATATGAAACAAGATTGGCTGTCAGTCAACAACTGTTGAAGCTGAGTGATATGATTCATTTCTCTATTTCTACATATGCTCAAATTTTTTTATTATAAAAGTTAAAAATTAATCTCTAATATTAATATTTTATTTTTTATTTTAATAGATTCATTTCACTAAAGAGGGCCTCATAGGAAGCTGGAAAAATACAACTATTTATTTTATTAAGATATTTTTCCAAAGTTACATTTCTGGATTCTTGTTTTATAAGCACATATTAGATATCACCTGCCCCTTTTTATTAGATATTAGATATCACCTGCCCCTGAGAATATCCCTCAGTTAAAGTTTATGCAGCATATATGTGTACGGAAAAATTAACATTTAAAGATATGCATACCTATACATGGGTGACTAGGCCCCAAACATGTTTAACAGGAATTTAGGTCTCTTCAAAACCAAATACAACAATGAGATACCACCATACATCCATTAGAATGACAAAACAAAATACAATGGTGAGGAGGCAAAGCAATTGCAACTCTCATATGTTGCTCATATGAATACAAAATGGTATGCCCACTTTGGAAAATTGTTAAACATTTTTACCATATGACCCAGAAATCCTACTGATAGGTTTTTAACCCAAGAGAAATAAAAACATATTTCCTTAGAAAGACCTGTATGCAAATGCTAATGCAGCTTTATCTCAATAGCTCCAGATTGAAAATAATAAAGATGTCTACTACTTCATGACTAGATAAATAAATCGTGGTGCATCCGTACAATGAAATAAACTCAGGAATAGAATAAACTACTGATATGTGCAATGGCATGGATGGATCTCATTAAAAGCATTATACCAAGTGAAAGAAGCCAGACACAAAAAGCTGAAAAGTTTATGGTTCAATTTATATGATTTTCTGGAAAAGGCAAAACTATAAAGACATAGATCAGTAGTTGTAAGGGGTCTGAGGCAGAGAGATGAGACTGACTGCAAAGGAGCATGAAGGAATTTTCTATGGTGATGATCATGTTGTATATCTAGATTGAGGTGGTCACTTTATGTCTATACACATTTGTAGAACTGATGAAGCACAGATAAGTCTTTCTGTTTTTATAATATATTTTCTGTATTTTCCAAAGTTTCTGCAATTAGAATACATTAACTTTCTGATCAGAAGATGAAACTAACATTATTTAAAAATTAATAAATGACATTATGACAACTATATTTCATTGTCAATTCAAGAATAGGTAGGAAAATAATTAGTATGTCAATCACATTTTCTCTTAGTGCTTGAGGAAAGCTGTGTATACACATTTATATGTGGATTTATGTATACATACACATACATTATTCAATACAGTGGGAGACTGAGGAGATATATTTAGTCAGTCACATATTATGGTGGAAAGAGGGCTCATTTATTAGTCTAACTATAATAAAATATATTTATTACTAATTATAACTGATGGATTTTGGACGTGACCAGTGCCATTGTGCACACAATAAGCACAAAATAGCTGCCAGCCTTGTCTTCCATTCCAGCATCAAACCCCTCCCCACTTCCCTTTACGAGAAGCCTCATGACTTCTGCACAACAGAAACTCTTTTGCTTCTGCAAGGGCACAATTCTCCACCCTGGTCACATAGCTTCAGCATTAGCATAATGCCCCTCCTTGAAGGTATCAGCCAGCCCTTGGTGCTCTATATAAGCTCTCTTACCCGCACATCTGGGGCTGTCCCCCATTTTGAGTGCAGCCTGGCAGATTTTCTTTTCCTTCAATAAAGCTTGATGGGTACCCAGCATCTCAGCTCACTTTCTTTCATTATGGTGTCAAAACCCAGGAAGGGTTCTGGCCAACATTGTTGGATGATCCCCACCTGGGTTGATAGGCCCTCAGCCACCCTTCCCGGACCTGCTGAACCAGGCACCTCTGGGATTCTCTCCTTTTGCTGTTTCAGACCAATGCATCCAACATCGACCTCAATTCAGGGTGAGCCTGAAGTTCCCCTGACTACTCTCTATGACTACGATCTCTTTGAAGCCCAGGCACTTGGCCAGGGGAACTCCTTTAGTGCCCCCCCCCCCCCAGCTATTGGAGGATGCTTCATTAGCTGGTCATGGCTTTTCTCTCAAAAAGAAGGTGGACAACAAAGAGAACGCTCTTTGTTGGCACTCTTCTTCTACCAGGACTGACTGTTCCCTTTCTCACCCTCTAAAGGGGATCCTCATAATCCAAACCTCCATGTTCTACGCCACTAGGCTGTCTCCTGGCCAATTTATCCCTTGGCCTCCAGGGAGATATTAAACTTAGACATCTCATTTTCTACTGTAATCCATGCTCTATGCCTTCAGGCTCTCTCCTGGACAACCTCTCAGCCTCCAGGGAGATATTAAAACTTGAACAGCTCATTTTACAATGGATCCCAGTGGCCACAAGATGGCACTCTCGATTTAGACACTTGCCTAGACAGCTTTTGTTGCTGAAACGGCAAGCCGGAGAGATTCTTTATGTTCAAGCCTTCTTTTATATCTGAACGCCTCCTTCTCTCTCTGTCAAAACTGTCCTACGTCTCAAATTCTCCTAGCTCATGCCTGACCTCCCCTCCCAGACTCCGATCAATCATCTGATCCATCAGCCTTCACCTTTTTCCTCTCTTCCCTCTACCTGGTCTTGAGATGCTAGCCCTCAGCCACCCAATTCCTCTCCTTCTTCCCCTTCATCAGGTAACAACCCTGCCTCAGCTCCGGTTCTTTTATATCCCCTCCATGAAGTGGCTGGATGGAGGGATTATCTGAGTTCGTGTCCCTTTTTCTCTTTTGGACCTTTCTCAAATCAAAAAATGACTGGGATCCTTCCAGTCCAACCCAGACACATATCTGTCCCCCAAGGACAAGGAGCAGGTCTGGATAGCGGCCCAATGACTGGCAGATGAGGTACATGCTTAAAATAATAGGCAGCCTGTGGGAGCCATTGTTGTTCCTTGCATGGACCCAAATTGGGACCACCAGGCTGGCCATGGGGATCAGGATCTCTGGGATAACATGATCACACACTTGATTTACGGCCTCCAAAAGACTACTAATTCCTAACCTGCCTCTCTGAGGCTTTACATAAATACATACGTATAGATCCAAACTCCGCTGTAGGCATGGCCCTTTTACACTACCTCCCCAATGCAGCTTACAATAGAGAGAGAAAAAAAAGTAAGATCATTACAAAAGAGATCAGGCCAAATACCAACTCCTGGCTAATGCCATCTGTGGCTCACACACTCCAAAGCCAGCTGCCTCTAGCGGCAAGCCACCCGGGAACTGCTTCAAATGCAGTCAACCAGGCCACTGGGCATGGGCTTGTCATAACCCCAGACCCCCTCCTTGGCCCTGTCTTCACTGCAAACAGCCAGGTCACTGGGGAGTTGACCATTCTGCTCACCAGAGAGGGAGTGGCCCAGTCTCCAACCCACAGACTTTGGCTTCACAGCCATCCCCATGGGGGCTTTTCAGCCTTTCCCAGGAGGAGGACTGATGATGCCCAGGGCCCGAGGCCCCCATGGAGATCACCACATGTGAGCCCATGGTAACTTGCCTTGAAACAGGTAAGCTGATCTCTCTTGTCATCAATACAGGGGTCACATACTCTATCCTTCCTGAATATGCAGGACCAACAACCCCATCCTTTATCACAATAGTAGGGGTCATGGGATCAGAATACTGCCCACAGATCGCTCAACCCCTTTCCTGCACCCTACATCACACCCAATTCACACACAAATTTTTAATAATACCTCAATGCCCAACCCCCTTACTGGGACGGGACATTCTTTTCAAATTCAAAGCTACTCTTACCCTAAACACTTTAACTCCAGCTACAATACTGTTACAGTCCACCCCAGACCTGGGCCCTAAAACCTCTACCCTTCCCTTTCCCCCTGACAAAGTTAATCCTATAGTATGGGATACCTCCTCACCCTCCATTGCTACTCATCAGCCTCCCATCTTCATGAGGCTGTGGGATCCTTCTTCTTTCCCTAATGTCCCACAATACCCCATTACTAACAAACACCTAGTATGCTTAAAACCCATCATACATAAACTCCTTTCTTCTTATCTCTTACGGCCTACCCACTCACCTTTCAATACACTCATCCTTCCAGTTATAAAGCCTAACGGCTCATACCATTTAGTACAGGACTGATCCTGACATGTGCCATTCCCAACAACTCACCTGGACAGTACTGCCTCAGGGCTTTGGGGATAGCCCCCACTTCTTCAGCCAGGCCTTAGCTCAAGACTCATCTGAACTTCCTCCAACCTCTAGCACTTTAATACAGTATGTGGATGGCCTCCTCCTTTGTAGCTCCTCCTATGAAGATTCACAGGCCCACACTGTTGCTCTCCTTAATTTCCTGGCTGCCAGGGGATACTGAGTGTCCCCCAGCAAGGCCCAAATTTCCTCTCCTTCAGCTACCTATTTGGAGTCCACCTCACTCCCATCACCAAAAAAATAATGGTGGATTGCAAAAGTTTAATTTCTGAACTACCAACTCCTACCACAAAGAATGAAATCCTTTCTTTCCTGGGGCTTGCAGGGAATCTTCGCCTATGGATTCCTAACTTTGGTGTGCTAGTGAAACCACTTTATGGGTCAGCCAAAGGGGATCCTGCCATTCCTTTAGACCCCACAAAGACCATTCATTCTCCCATCCAGTGATTAAAAGCCACTCTCCTCGCAGCCCCAGCTCTTTTCCTCCCAAACCTATCACATCTTTTTATCCTATACATCACCAAAACCCAAGGCTTGGCAGTCGGGGTTTTGGGACCAGAGGCAGGAGATATTTTCTATACCTTTCTAAACAACTAGACACCACAGCCCAGGGATGGGCTCCTGTTTACAGGCCTTGGTGGCAGCTGCCCTTATAGCACAAAAAAGCTCTAAACTAACTTTTGGACAACAAACAGTCAAGATCTTCTCAGCCATAAAGCCATGTCGATTCCCTCCCCTTCCCACCTACAACTTATCCAGCTTAAATTCATTAAAAACTCCCAGTTCTCCTTTAAGCCTTGCCCTCTCTTAAAATCCAGCCACTGTCATCCCAAAACACACACGACCCTTAGAACGCAATTGCATGGAGGCTTTAGACCTCTTTCTCAATCCCTCTCCACACATTTCCCCACATCCCATTATGCAGCCCCAACATACATGGTTCATAGATGGGAGCGCCACCTCCACCCCTGTCCCCCGGGTGGGTGATGCCGTAGTAAAGCTAACACACCTCACCAAGCTGTCCATGGAGCTTCACCTCCCTTAGACCCAACTTCTTCCTCTAGCACTCACTCACTTGCGAGCTGCCCCTGCAAGCCCACAGGCCTCAGCCCACTCAAGCTTATGTACGGTAGGCCCTTCACTCTCACACCTCTCCCTTCCAGCTCATCACCTTTAGGCCAGTATCTCTCTACTCTTTTGTTTGTTAGGAATCTTCTTCGGGAACAGGCCAACCTTCTACTATCTCATCCTTTCCCACCACCCCTTCAGATTTAAAACTGAGCCCAGGACAGCAAGTGTATATTAAGACCCAAACCCCAAAACCCCTCTTACCATGCTGGAAAGGGCCTTATAAAGTACTTCTCACCACCCCCACAGCAGTAAAAGTATTAGGAAAGGCCCCTCAGTATCACTTAACCTTGGTAAAATTATCACCTGAGACTTTACCCAAAGAATCTGTTAACACCAAGCCAGAGGGGGTCCCTCTGCTCAACCCCTAACCCAACATCTCCTTATACTTTGTCCATTTTAGGACCCACAAAACTGAAAATCTCCAGGACCTCCACTCTTCCCCCAATCCCAGAAGAAGGATGATCTTTCCCCGAGCGATTATCCTCTCACTCTTGCAGGCCCTCTTCACATCCTTCACACAAGAGCTACCCCAAGACTGGTCCTGACCTGCTATCATGGGTTTGCCACTGTGGGACTTGGTAAGTATATGCCACCCCATGTCCCTAACCTTTATTATACTATCTGTTCTAGTACTTGCTACAGGATTGGCCAGGGCTGCCCCAAAGGAGTGTAACATTGTAAGATTTCTCCTGGCCCTCCTTTACCTCCTATCAGTAGGATGCTTCTTAGCAATTTCATTGTGGCAATGTGCCCTTTAAATTCTTTTGGCTCCCTAACCCTTCACACCCTTCCCGTGTTTTTCCTCCTATCTCAATGCTCCCCCTTACCTGGAACATGGAGGTTCCAGGTCTGCAGGGACGATGCAGTCCTGAATGAATCAGATTGGTGCCCAAGCAACTCATCTGTCTCCCACTTCACGAGAAACCTTTTGTGGTCACACCCCTCCCTGTCAATGCAGCTCATAACGTTTCCACAAATATCTCTTCACTTTCCACTAATCTCACCTCAGTGGGGACTGTCAGCGTTGTCCAGGGCCTGCCCACACTCTGCCTCACTAACACCACCAAACACTACCACTCACTTATCCCCTCCTCATCCATGCCCTAAAACTGAAATATATTTCCTTTGTAAAACTACCTTTTCCTGTTGCCTGCCCCCAACACGATTTCTCGCATATTCGTTTGGCTCGTCCCAACATCACCGTCCTCATCCCGACATCACCGTCCTCATCCCGACAACACCGTCCTCATCCCGACATCACCGTCCTCATCCCGACACCATCACCGTCCTCATCCCGACACCATCACCGTCCTCATCCCGACATCACCGTCCTCATCCCGACATCACCGTCCTCATCCCGACATCACCCTCCTCATCCCGACATCACCCTCCTCAACCCGACATCACCCTCCTCATCCCGACATCACCCTCCTCATCCCGACAACACCGTCCTCATCCCAACATCACCATCCTCATCCCGACATCACCCTCCTCATCCCGACATCACCCTCCTCATCCCGACATCACCGTCCTCATCCCAACATCACCGTCCTCATCCCGACATCACTGTCCATACACATGGAGGGATGGAGATGGGACTGGGACTAACTTTGGCCCCCCCCTTAGGAAGTGCCCCTGCTCCCATAGGGTGTTAATTGTACCTTTTTTAAATTGGAGCAGGGATCTTTCCTGCAACTGGGACTGACAGAGCAGACCTTGCTACTGCCTCTCAATTCTATCAAAAATTCTCAGAAGAACTAAATCAAGACATGAACCAAGTGATAGACAGCATCTCCTCCCTCCAGCAACAGGTCACCTCACTCACGACAGTCACTTTACAGAACCGTCAGGCCCTTGACCTCCTTTCAGCCAAGAAGGAAGGCACCTGCCTCTTCTTGGCAGAGGAATGCTGTTATTAGGTAAATGAGTCTGGGGTGATCCAAAACAACTTAAACCACTTAAAGGTAAGCATTGATCACCGAGGCAAAGGGTTACAAAACACAAACACACCTTGGGAGTGGCCCCAGTCACTGAACACTTGGATACCCTGGCATATGCCTCTACCAGGACCACTAACTGTGCCTCTTCCTACCTTTTGGTTCCTGTCTCTTTTGGTGTTTCTCTAGTTTCTTTCAGGAATGAATGCAGGCTTTCACCAACCAAAAAGTCACTGAATTGTTCCTGCGAGGAGGATATCAGCCTCTCAGAATCAGCAACCCTTCCCTGGAAGAATACAGCTTCCTCACACGAAACCAATACCCCACCACCTAATTGTTTTACCTCCCAACCTAAATCTTTTATTTTTTCCATATCTTTGCCCATCTCCTGCAGGAAGTAGCTTCAGAAGAATGAGACTTTCACCCCTTTTCCCTTCTCCCCTATGCTCAAAAGGTGGGAATGATGGATCTTGGACGTGACTGGTGCCATTGTGCACACAATAAGCACAAAATAGCTGCTGGCCTTGTCTTCCACTCCAGCACCAAACCCCTCCCCACTTCCCTTTACAAGAAGCCTCATGACTTCCACACAACAGAAACCCTTTTGTTTCTGCAAGGGTGTAGTTCTCCACCCTGGTTGCAAAGCTTCAGCATTAGCATAATGCCCCTCCTTGATGGTATCAGCCAGTCCTTGGTGCTCTATATAAGCTCTTTCAACCCCATGTCTGGGGCTGTCCTCCATTTTGAGGGCAGTTCTGGGCTGCCTGCCACTTTGAGCGCAGCCTGGCAGATTTTCTTTTCCTTTAATAAAGCTTGATGGGTACCCGGCGTCTCAGCTCACTTTCTTTCAATAACAAAATTAAACTTTCTTTAATGAATCAATGTATTCTGGGATCTTATGGTGCTTTGGGTTTATCATCATATACATTAATTATTATAACACATGAGAAAGTGTGGAGTAATAGAACTAGACTGAAGCAGAAAGAAAAAGCAGTGGCAGAAAGAAAAAACAGTAGCAGTAAGAAAAGGGGATCATTCAAGGGATGAAATAATGAATGTCATTCTTAACAGGAGATTCTAAGATATTCTAGAGCACCAACTGTGTCATAAACCCCTTTCTGCTGACTGGAATGCTGAGTATAGGGCATTGTGCATCTTTTGCCAATTGTTTTTGCCCAATTAATGGGGGTCATCAAAATTCAATGTGCTTTGAATAAAATATTATCTGGAACTCTTTGAAATTTAATTTACATCAGCAAAATTATTCTATTTTATGAATGTACTTTCTAAAAATTCCCCAAATTTCCCCAAATTCTCCATAGATGTCATAATGTATTATTTCAAGGAGAGATTCAAGAGGCCACATATACAATATATAGTTCAAGTTTTTGAAAGAATAACTCTTCTAACAAGAAGTTATAAGCAAACAAATTGTTTAGCTTTAATAATACCTGATATTTATTCATGTTGAATACATATTCACTTACACTTACTTTCCCCCTAGAATAAAGATATATGTGTGGAAAGATATAATATATACAACATACTGGCTGAAGAACAGTTTTTAATGTGATTATCAAAAGATTTTGCCTATTCACTTAAAATAATCCTATTTTCTATACAAAGTGCGTTTTTTTTTGTTGTTGTTGTTCTTTTTACTTATTTTTTTAAATCTGGGATATTGTGTGTGTATTTTAATGCATTAAATAAAAATAAGAAAGTTGCAAAATTGACTGATTAGAACAACACCTGAGAATAATCAATAAATAAGGCAACATTAGGCAGTCCAACTACTTTATAATTCAAATTTATTTAAGATCTTACACACTGGATTTCCCCCACACTTCCTAATTAAACTGTTATTCACAAGAGCAGGGATTGTGCTATGATTTTCATTTCTATCCCCTCACTGCTTGGCATATAGGAGATGCACAGTAAATGCTGGATTAGTAAGTGTATAACGAATTAGCTAATTAATTAATTTCAACTCTCTATTGTTAGCCACAGACATCTGTCTTCACCATCGATCCTCTGGCTCCTACCCCCAGCAATTTAAAAGAGGTTCTCGTATTAGTGTCCCAGAATCTCTCATTAGCTTGATTTTCTATCTTTATTCACCTTGCCAATATCTCAGCCTGAATAAACCCCACGATCTGCTCTTCTCACTACTGATTTTAGTTTGAAGGTTATTACAAGACAAAGTAATTATCTTTACTGAAGCTCATGCTCCCAACTCCTTTGGGTTTTCACTGCTGCCCAGCAATCCTTTGTGTGGCCTTAAGATAATGTTTCTCATTCATTCTTCCTTTACTCATTCATTCTTTGTTGTTCAGACGCTTGAAAAATTAATTGAATTCTACCTCATAGGCAAGTTCTTCTAGGACAAGAGAACAAAAGAGACGAAGATAGAAGCAAGTGCAGGGATGGTAGGTGGGAGTCAGTTTATTGGGGTGAAATGGCAAGACTTGGCTGGACGGGAAGGAAGGTACCAGCCCCCTGTGGGATGTGACACATTACGCAGAGAAGATCGACTTTTTACTGTAAGAGATAGGGAGCCATTGGGGAATTTGATATGAACAGATTTGCATGCTAGAAAGATCACTTTGGCAACAATGTGGAAAACAGCCTGGAAGAGGGAGTAATAGGCAGGAAGACCAGTAAGAAGGATAACATTATATTTCAGAAGAAAGATCATGAAGGTTTAAAATAGAGGAGTAGTAGTGGGGACAAAGTGGCGGATTTAGGATATATTTAGATTGTAGAACGGACAGGGCTCAATGACTGATGGAAAATGGAGAATAGAGAAGAAAGAGAAATCTCAGCTAATTCCCAGTTTTCTGCTTTAATCAACTATCATAGCCTTTACAAGAAATATTCTACATCTTTTCTATTATTCCTAAGCCTCAGCTTTACATATTCAGCTCACTCTCTCCAGGTGACCTTACTTCTAATATTAGCATAAAATATTATAAGATCACCAAAGGTAAACTACTCAGAATTTCCTTCAATCTTTACCCATCGTTATATTATCCTTTCACATCCTTCCAAAATTAATTCTTATGCTTGTTTCCTTGATCCCCTCTCTGCTTTCACCTCCTCTCAGTCCTAATGTGCACTTTTCCCCCTTCAATATTTCTTCTCACAAAAACTCTTTTGAGCTGCCGATTTCTGAAACTACCATCTCATTTCCTTCCATCTTTCCAGGATTATCAGTTTCAAAATGGTACTCTACCCTTGTTGCATCTACTTTCTCATCTTCAGCCCAGCTCTTATTGTCTTGCTCCTGCCAGTCCACAGAAACTACTTCATCAGAAGCTGCCAGTGATTGCATAACTACCAAATTCCTTCTCTCTTGGTTGCTTATCTTCATTGATGGCTATGAGATGGATAACATCTTTCACCACATCATCTTTCTTGGCATGCTCTCTTTTTCTTAATTCTAAGGTCCTAAAACTCTTCAATCTCCTTCTTTCTCTGTTCTTTCTCAGCTTGTCATTTGAATCCTTCTTTCCTTCAGTATGCCTCCAACAACTTATTGTAGAAATTTTCCTAGATTCAACATTTGATTCTCTTTTCTCTTCAAGTACATATGACAACTCCCAACTTTCTGATCCCTCCCTCTCTTTGCCCCAGGCTCTACCCCATATTCAATCAGTTATTTAAGTTCTTTAAATTCTGCCTCTTCAGGGCCGAGCCGGTGGCGCACTCGGTAGAGTGCTGCGCTGGGAGTGCTGCGACGCTCCCACCCCGGGTTCGGATCCTATATAGGAATGACCAGTGCACTCACTGGCTGAGTGCCGGTCACGAAAAAACGACAACAAAAAAAAAAAAAAAAAAAAAAATTCTGCCTCTTCACAGTTTTCACTCATGTTTGCTTCTTTACATTTGGACAACCACTAGTTCAGGGCCTACTCTTCCAACTTGTTTCCCCACCTCAACTTTTCTTCAATGCAATTGATGCTATAAAATGCTGCCAGTATAATGTTTCTAAACTCAATCATAAAACTCTTCTGCTCAAAAAACTTCTATGTGATCCTTGGCATCTCATTAAATTGATTTCCGTACACTTTCTACCTTAACTCTCACGACTGCTTCCTCATTCAGCTAATCCTGCCTTCTCAACTGTTTCCCACACGTACAACACTGTTTTCTGTTTCTGTCCCTTGCCCATATTGGCACGCTTCTTCACTCATCCCACAGCCCACCCCTACTGCTGTCTCTACTTACTGACGTTTTATCTATCATTAAAGGCCAATATCAGCCACTACAATTTTTCATGAAACATTCAGCAACACATCAAGTATTGAGTTCCCTTTTCCACTTCTTTGTGCTTATTGTCCTTTTAGTGTTAATAACCTTATGCTTATTATTAGAGGTATTTTTTACATGTTTTGTCTCTCCTGTTAGTCTACAAGGTTCTGAAAGATAGGATCATGGTCCTTTCCATATTCATCTCCTGTACTGCTCTGCACATAGTAAGTTCAGTAAATGTTTGTTGAACCAATTGTTCATAGTATACAGACTTTCTTTCTAAGGTAGAATTTACAGTATGAAATATGGAAAAATGAAATGGGGTTATTATTACTTTTGTTTTCTATGATGTGTTGTGGATGAACAAAGAATTAAGAAATAAAAACTTCTTCATGAAAAATTATACCTAAAACTTTACATACATGACAGTGTGCCCCATTTTTATATGCCATTAATGGTTAATTTAGAGCTGTTTTTCGTGAGCCAAAATAAAAGAGGCGTATGATAAACATAAACAAAATTATCAGGTATAAATAGGAACAAGGTCTCTGGTATGAAAAATGTAAGAACTATGACCCTTGATTAAAAGGAAAACATATATGAAGACTTGAGAAAAATTTTCAGATTTAATATCTTAAATTTTGACCTAGTTAGTATTTTATTTTCTAAGAAAGTAAAATATAAGAACATGTGAAAATGTTTATTTAAGTATATCATTATTTGTTTCTTACATTCTACATATAAATTATCTAGCTCTATATTTTCAATATCTGTTTTTTTACTTCACAAAAATTCTATTTGATTTAACAGCATTTTATAGAATTCTTACAGTCAGTTATTCCATTGAGGATATTAACCTCATAAGATTACTAATGCATGTAATGGAAAGAAGGAAATACAAGTTAAATTAGTAACTGAGTTTTTGTAAAACATAAGCAAAAGATATATAAACAAAAACATAAATTTAATGTAAAAGCAACTGTCATAGGGAAGTGTAGCTTAATAAGATAACTAAACAAAAATCAAACTACTACGTACTATCAGACACAAAACAAATGCTTCAAGACACTCCAAAAAGTTAATAAAAGGAGACAAAATATTAAGACTGGCTTTTTATTGTTGTTACTGAGAAATCTACATTAATCATGATGTTAATATAGTTCAATGTCAATATATTAAATGCTAATATTTTTAACATCCATAGGAACGAGTATTAAAAGGGTATGACAGTACTAAAAATTGCCCTACCATGTTTCACAGATTGTGAAATGTTCTTGGTGGCAGCAGACATAATCTGCCCATTCTGTTTACCACAATATTTTTTGGTAAGTCCACTATATTATCTTTCTTATCTAAGAGTAGGTGAAAGATAGAGGACACAGCTGGAAATTCAGTCATGTATACCCAGAACTGAAACACTGCCTCCAAGAATTGCTAAAGTGCATTTACAACTTTCCAATAAATGCTATTATAACACCATTTTATATAGCCACTTCTTACTTTCAGGGAACATTAGTTGTATAAAAAATAGTTTAGGCTTGGCCGGCCCCATGGCTCACTCAGGAGTGCAGTGCTGGGAGCACCGAGGCTCCAAGTTCGGATCCTATCTAGGGATGGCCGGTGCGCTCACTGGCTGAGTGTGGTGCAGACCACACCATGCCGAGGGTTGCGATCCCCTTACTGGTCAAAAAAAAAAAAAGTTTATGCTACATTGTTTCAACTATTATATGACCATGACCTTAACTAGTGTATTATTCTGCTAAATGGCAACCAGTGTGAATAAGGGTAATCAGGGCTATAAGCTATTTGTATGTGCAAATGTTTCTGTTCATCACCGTACACTGTGAGGAGAAATCCTTTTATCTTTGTTTGTTGTCATTGTTCATTTTCATCTTTACATTCTTCCCCATCTGTCGAGCTAGGGCTGGGTCTGGTGCTCACAGACCCCTCAAGCCTGTTCACAGACTGGGTCACAAACCCTTCACACACAGGTCTATGAGTTAGGTAACTGGCAAAAAGGTCCTTGGAGCTGTAGGTTTGAGAGCATTGCCATGTGGGGCGGATGCCTGAGGCACTCAACCCCAGCCAAGTGGCAGTGCCATGTGTGTGCACTAACTCCACGCAAACACAACTTGTTTACAAAGAATTTGCCACACCACCCCCAACCAGATCTAAGGCAAGAGGGCCTGATTAAACTATTCTATTTTCCCAACAATCCACCCCTTCAGGGTCCCTTGCTGTACAATCTACACGTTCAGAATCTTCCACGATGTTCCCATAGCAAGGATAGATGACCCTTACATTCACATATTACACATTCCATCCAAGTCTCAAAATTCTAGCTTGTTGCAGCACCAACTCAAAAGTCCAAAGTCTCATCTGAGACCAAATGAAAAACTCCTTTCAGCTGTGAACCTGCAAAGAGTCAAAAACAAGTTTATCTACCTCCAAGATACACTGGGACAGACATTGGGTACACATTCCCATTCCAGAAGGGAGGAGTAGAAAGGAAAAACAGGCCCACAAACAACTCCAAAACCCAAACAGGGCAAATGTTAAGCACACTGGGGCACATGGACCCCTAAAGCATTGGGCAACCTCGCTCCTACAGCTCCGCCAAGTGTAGACTATTGACCTGCCCTGGTGCCTGCAGCTTTTCTAGGCTAGCACTGCACATTGCCAGCAGCCCCACAGATCTGGGCTCCTGGTGGCAGTCCCGCCATCCTGGCTCCACTAGACATTTCCTCAGTGGGGGTTCTCTGTGGGGGCTCCAACCTCACTTTTCAGCTCCACATTGCTCCATAGATGACCTCTGCAGCAGCAACACCCTTGCAGCAGGTCTCCACCTGAGTCCCCTGCTGGTCGGCAAACTTAACACAACGTGAATGCCACCAGAGTTTTCGGCTTTTGCTCTTCAGAGGTGCTGAGGCAGGATTGCTCCAGCCAGAGCGGCTGGGATGCAGGGAGCAGTTTGCCAAGGGCAGCAGTGCCCCAGGTCTGTCCCCTAGAGACACTCAGTTCTCCTAGGCCTCTGTGATGGGAGGGGTGCTCTCTCAAACTTCTGAAATGCCCTCAGGGCCTTTTCATTATCTTGGCTATTAGCATCTACTGCCCCATCCCAAGATCCTGAATTACTTGAATCTGCTTGGCTTACACTGGCTATTCACACTCACAGTCTTGGGCAGTTCTGCAGTGTTTACCCACAGTTCAAACAATTGCATTCATTCAGTCACTTTTTCTCGGGTTTGTATGGCACCTGTCAAGCCACCTGCTTTCTCAAGTTTATACGGCACCCAACCAGCCATCTGCCTTTGGACAAACATGACATGTGTTTACTACATCATCTCCAGAGCACGTTATACCACACACCCCTAGGTCCCATAGCTGCAGCAGCCAGGGGCTCTTCCTGTTTCTGCTGCTTTACTGTTTCCCCAAGTCAACCAGTTCAGCCTGGGTATATGTGACATAGGTGATGAACTGGGACACCTGTGGATTGCCCACCAGTTGTCTGTCCAGTCCCATAGGCTGCTTGTGTCTCAATTTCTGATGCACAATGGCTCATGCCTGGAGATGCATGGTTTCCCCCAACTCGCCACTGGGTTGGTCATCTTCCCTGGTGTGAGAGGCAGGAGTGGTCAGTCACTGCACATCGTCCTCCAGGATAATCATCTGCGTTTCCAACAACTTTGCTTTCTGGTGCAAATCTTGATCAGTTTGCAGCATAGTGAGCAGCAGCAAGGCTCAGGTCAGCAAAAAAGTGGCCACCAGGCACCACATGCTCAAGGATAGCCACATTTCCTCCTTCCAAGGGCTTTTGGCTCCTATACCTGCTCAGAATCCTGTCACAGACTATGCCAATTGTAGAGCCATGGCTGGGTCTCATGCTCACAGACCCCTCAAGCCCATTCACAGACTGGGTCACAAAGTCTTCACACGCAGGTCTACGAGCTAGGTAACTGGCAAAACGGTCCTTGGAGCTGTAGGTTTGAGAGCATTGCTGTGCGGGGTGGACACCCGAGGCACTCAACGCCAGCCAAGTGGCGGCGCCACGCATGTGCACTAACTCCATCCACACACAGCTCATTTACAAAGAATGTGCCGCACCACCCCCAACCCGACCTAAGGCGAAGGGGTCTGATTAAACCATTCTATTTTCCCAACACCATTATAGTGTATATTAATTTAAACAATTCAAGATAAGATAACCATAAAGTTTCAATAGCTAAATGAAAAATTTAATTTGTAAAGTTTTAATTTTAAAAGTATACAATAAATATAAACATATATCTTAATCTTTGAATGCAATGAATTCTGAATGAAAGATGCTAGCAGTATTCAGTATTTTTCTTACAAGGATAGTTAAACTAGGGCATTTATAAAGTTATTTATTAAAAATGTAAACAAATGACTTCTCAAGCTTAAACTTCTGATTATATTAATTTAGAACCATGCAGATTATAATTTAAGTAATACATTATATTTATACCATGTTAACAGATTACACGTTGTACATTATATTTATATACAAATAAATTTTATTTATATCATGTTAATATCAAAGGAGCACCTTTACTTAATTTTTATTTTATGCTCTGATCAATCTTGAGACTCATGATATTTCTCTTAAAATTCCAAATCTTGTATTTCTAAAAATATTTTTTGCGAACATTGTCTGCAAAATGGTCTTGGTGAAGAAAGTTCTTTTATAATTTTAACAGAAAGATAAAGAAAACTCAAAAATGCAACTGGGCATCCAGATCCTCCCTAACTTCAAGAATTAAAGACGTGTCTTTGAAAATCTCCTATTTATCATAAATAATTTTCTTAAAATAAGAAAATCTTTATCTTCTAAAGCTTTCATTATGATGATTTTGGGAAGACATAACTCATAGGTTTTGAACATAACCAGCACCATTTAGGCAAGGCCAAGCACAAAATGGCTGCTAGCCCCCCCCACCCCCATTTCCTTATGAGAAACCTCGTGACTTCTGTGAAATAGAAACCCTCTGGTTTCCACATAGGTGCAATTTTCCACGCCGGGTTGCATAAGCCAGGTGGAGCTTCCCGCACTAGCGTAATGCTCCACCTCGATTGCTTCAGCCAGGCCTGGCACCCTATAGCCTATATATGCTCTCCCACCCCAATGCCTGATGCTGCTCTCCACTTTGAGGGCAGCCCCAGCTGCTGCTCTCCATTTTGAGTGCAGCCCAGCAGATTCTTTTCCTTTAATAAAGCTTGATTGGTACCTGGCGTTTCGGCTCACTTTCTTTCAGTAACCTTAACACAGTTTCCTTCTCTCTACTACCAACTGAAAACTATCTTCCTCTTCTGAGGCAAATGGCTGCTGGGTCTACAGGTGACTGGGCAAGCAGGGCTTGGGTCCTCTAGAAATTCTGGCTGAGGGAACTTGTGTCTAACATTGCCCTCTTTAGACTGGCCAGATGTGTGAAAACCAGCATGAAGCCCCAGGATAAGGGTTTTACAAGGCTTGGTCTGGAGAGAGCTGTAACCACGGAGAGGAAAGTCAATATAGTTCCTAAAAGAGTGTGCCTGGACTCTTTGGCCCCCAAGAGGCTTAGAAAAAGCAGAAGTGGTGGTCTGAGTCCTCCCAGTACTTGAGATCTGGGGAGTACCAAAAGGTCAGTAAGGAACTGGTGGTTTGAGTATTTCTATACCGCTAGCCCATTAACAAGGAGAGAAGACCTCTCTCCCTGCCCCAGTGGCTTGTCACCCCTTGAGAAGCTGTCAAAACCTGTCTTAAACTGGTGACAATGAAAATAACAAGCCAGCACAGGAGGAGGAACAGCAATCCAAACAAAGAAAACCTGTGCCCAGTAAAATAGAGTTGATATAGAAGATAAACTATAGTTAGTTTAAGTAGAGCCCTCCCACTTCAAAATAACCAAATGCTTAAGAAAGTATACTTTTTCATGCATTGCTGAGATTGCAGGCAGTAAGGGAATGCTTCAAGGCAACCAGATAAAACTGGAGAAGGGAGCAATGGATAGCAAGCAAACATGAAAGAAGAGTTGCCCTGAGGATAAAAACTAATATACACAACCCACAAGGTTAGACAACTGGGCTTGAGATTCCTGCACTATTTAAGGGACTACGGAAGAAGTGGTTAAGGAATAATGGCAGACCCTTGTTTTCTGGCAGAAGCAATGGAGGAAAGCATTCTTTATTTAGGTCACTAGAAAACCACAAAGACCAAATAGGAGCTCACAAAGATCCTCACAAGGAAATAAGCAACAATGAATGAGAGACAACAGAAACAAACAGTAGATTTAGATTTCCAAAGGATTTTGGATATTGGAATGATCAAGTATAAAATAAAATAATTCTGTTTGGAATAAAATATGAACTAACAAAAATTAGCAAGCAAAAAGAGACTTCCAAACCTACTGAGCAGATTTTTTAAAAGAAGCAAATAGAATTTTTGAAAATGAAAACAGTATGTTAAAAGTGATCCAATGGATAGGGTGGAAAGCAGGTAGAAAGCAGATTACATACAACTGAAGAAAGAATTAGGGAATTAGAACAAGGTTCTGAAGAAATAAGCCAGAAGAAACACACAGAAGGATATGGAAAACATAACAAAGAGGTTTTGAAGATACATTACAATGTTCAACATGCATCTAATCAGAGTCTTGGAAGGAGAATTTAAAAAATGAAGAAAATTCAAAGGATAATGACTCAGAATTTTTAGAAGTAAACAAAGCCTTGAATTCTCAAACACAGAAAGCACAAAATATGACAACCAGATCAAATACAAATAAATGTATGCTCAGGCAAATCACAGTAAAACTGCAGAGCACCAAAGGTAAAGAGATTTTGAAAACCACTGGAGAGAAAAGCTACATTAACTACAAAGGAATGACAATTATACTGATAGAAGACTTGTCAGTTGCAACAATAGAAGCCATAAAAATTTTCAGAAAAACAAAGTGTTTGAGTATGGCCCTCCACTCCAAAATAACTAGAACCTTGATAAAGTGTATTTTAAATACATTTCTTAGATTGTGAGCGATAAGGGGATGCCCCAAGGCATTGAGCTGAAATTGGAGAGGGGAACAGTTATTATGAAAAGACATGTGCTAAAGGAATCTCTTAAAGATAAGTAAGAAGATAGAAACATTTCAGAAGGAAGTTCTGAATGCAAAGAGGAACTGTAAGCAAAGAAAACAGTAAATATATAAATAAATTTAAACACATATTGACCATGTAAAACAGCAACAATAATAGCATTGTTTAATGCAAGGGGTGACAAAACTGATAGAATTACATAACAATTTACCAGAACAGGAAAAACAAACAAACAAACAAACAAACAAAAACTATAACATGTAAATGGGAAACAAGATTTAAATTGTTCTTATATTGTTTAGGAAGAGGGAGAGATGTTCATTAATTTTAGACTTAAGCTATGTCTGTTAAAATGTTAAGAGTAATTACTAAAGGAAAAGAAGTACAGTATATAACATGCAAATCAATTGAGGAAAAAGGGAATATTGATTTTTAAAAAAGAGAAGAGGGAAAAACAATAGAAAATTCAGGATAAATAAAAGGCAGGGTCTGAAAAATATTAACAGACAAATAAAAGACAAATAATCTGATTCATATAAAAAACAGAGAACATATAAAAATTTAAAAGCAATATCCAGAAGTGAAAATATTTATAGCAGGTAACTTATAAACATTTTTAATATGATTTATTTATGAGTAAGAAAACAAACAATGTTGCAAGAGATGAAGAAAGATATTGAATAAGCTATTCTATAATTTGCAAGTTTTCTGTAATTAATATAGAATTCCTTGAGTAATCAGATTACTATTAATAAATGCTATTAAGAGAAAGGAGGATGGGGAATAATGAGGAACAAAATGAACATCTAGGAGAAACACAAGTGGTTAGACAATACAAAAATATTCAATTTCACTAGCAAGAAGAAATCAGATTAAAATAAGGTAATATTTCACACATCAAATTAACACAGTTTTTTAAAAAATGCTACCAACCATTTTTGAAAAGGATGCAGGAAAACAGGAATTTTTATACTTTGTTAAAGATAATATGAATAGGAATATTTGTAGAAAGCAAATAAGCAATATATCTCAAGATGCATAAAAGTCCAAAATTTTAAAAATTGTTTAATTTTTAATGATTATACATATTCATGGGGCAAAGAGCTGAGTGTCAGCACCTGTGCCCAACATGTAATGATCAGGTAAATGCTACCAGCATGCCCACCAACAGGGGGAATAACTTTTGATCTATCAGTTTTTCTTTTCCAAATTAAAATCAAGAGATATATACAAAAATTAATTGTACTCTTATTTATAATAGTGTAAAATGAGAATCAAGCTAATTGAAAATAAAATAGGCAAATAAATCATAATATATTACAAAATAATTAAAATGGCATTTTTGAATCAAACTTAGAGGTGAAAAATGTTCTTATTATAATACTACATGAGAACAGAATGCAAAATCACATATACAATACCCTCTCAATTTTTAAAAAATATGTATATGCAAAATGAAAATGTTATTAGAAGGAAATAATAAAAATTCTGGCAGTGGACATTTATGGATGATGGAATTACAAAATATTTTAATTTTTATTATTTCTGCATTAATCTTTTCTATAATGAGGATGTATTATTTACATGATCAGAATATTAATGGTAAATGGCAATAAAATAATTTAAAATATCAAATATCATAAGGCAGCTATAACATTGAAAAATAAGAAACCCGGGGAAAAATAAAGCTGCTTAGGCCAGTCACTGGAACTACTGTCCATGAAGATGGCAGGGCAGGAATGAAGAGCCAGAGGGGCCACTAGCTGTGCCCAACAGAGGACTGGGCTTGTGCTGCTCTGGGAATGAAGCCAGCAATGCTCTTAACATGAGACCTACTTCACTGTGTCTGGCTTAGACTTGAACAATGTGTTTGTCACCTTGGGAGAGAGGTTTCTTACATAATGTACTGGGCTAAACTGTCCCAATAAACAGAGAACTGATTTCAGTGCAGTGTCAAAATTAGTACTGTTAGGACTACTAAATAGAAAGTAGAATCTAAATTAGGTTATTTTTTCTTGTCTAGAGGGGATTGAATTCATGTACACTTCTCATGTGTCCAAAGTCTATCTGAACAGAGAAAGTACTCCAAATCTTTAATTTTCTTTATATATTGGGGAAATTGAGACATTACAGATATGTAAATTAAAAAGTCTGCTATAAAAGTGGCTAAAAATATATACATAGAATACTAATGAAATTATTAGTTTGGTCAAAATTAATCAGCTGTATAGACTGTCTTCAAAATTACTAATTAGCCTACTTGATGCTAATGACCAAATAAACCCATCTGAAACTATGTTTCTAAAGCAAGTTACAGAGCTCTGATACTTTACTAACATTAAAGAAACTACAAAATATCTTTTTATGAGAAGCTTCTAATATAAAAATAACAAAAAGCTTGTGTGTTGAGTTTATTGCAGTTCAGTAAATCACCCTGACTTCTTTATAGCGATTTAGGTTACAGTTGAGAACTCCTGGAATTCTTGGATATACTAAGACAGCCTGTAACTTTCCAATTAAAAGTTCTTCCTTAAGATCCACAACTGTCCGTGACTGTCTGAACACTTGGAATCAAAGAACACTACATAGACTTTAAGTTACTCTGTGCTTATAAATAACTTTAAGAGAAAAAATATTCTATAGATATGTTAGGGCCTAAGATATAGTCTCAATTTGAACTAAAATCAGCATGTATAGAGTGGTTTGGGAGAGAAACCACTGAGCCAATCTGAGATTCAAACTCTCGTTTTTGCTCTACTGGTGGCTGAATTTGTGATCTTGAACAAAGGTCTTAAATGCTCACAATCTCAGTTTTCTCAATAGTAAGCAGAAAAAACAAAATCTGTTTTGCTTATTTTATAAGACTGACCTAAGGCTCAATGAGGTTGAGATAGTGTATGTAAATGAATTTTGAAAAACAGTGTCTTAACCTCAATTTCAACATTTCAATTGTTCCTAGTGTGGGGGACGGAAAAAATTGTAGTAGAATTGTAGAAAAATATACCTTTAATGTACGCAGTTTTGTAACAAATGCTTGCTAAACACATTTTAAGTAAAGCAGCTCCTGAGAAGCCGTATAAAGGTCAGGTGGGCCCGAGCACACTAAACATTCCAAGGAAGGGAATGACCCCACCCGGTTCCAGGAACTAACTAATTCCTTATCAAAAGGCCACCCGGCCAGACCCCAGGGAAGACAAACGATTGAGAAATGTGCTGTTCCTTATCAGGGTGCCAGCCAGCCTGCTAAAGCCTACCTGTAAATCTAAAGGCGCCACAGATAACCAACAACTCATCCTGTCACAAAGATCTGTTCAGAAAAACTGTATAAAAAGTGCTTGTATTATAAATTCAGGGTCGCTTTTGTCTTGAATGCTGAGTGACCCCAGCATGCTGGAAATAAACTCCTCTTGCTTGATTGCATCAGACTCTGTCTCGTGGTCTTTGTGAGGTGAGCCATCCCAACGTGTGGAGTTTGTGCATGGTGCACGGATCTTACACTAGGGACCCGTGGGTCCTAGGAAGATCAAATTCAAGCTCCTCCCCTGGCATACAGATTCTCATTTCCACTGTCTAGAAACCTCTCTAGTGCATGCTTGATGAACACCTAAGTGCTAATCTTTAGAATATACCCCAAAGGTCACCTATATTTTCAAAAATTGGGAAGTGAATAAATTAATTATAGTGAGTTAACAAGACATCCCGAATATGTACAATATGCATAAAAGTTATTGTCTCCTAATGTAGAAATGATTAGAAACACTCATTTTGACTAACTGGTAAAATTTCAAACACCCCATATATGCAGAGTCAATACAAGGACTTGTATAAGAAACTAAAAATTGGGGTAAAAAAGAACATAAATTTTGTACTTTCATTTTATTGTTTCTTTTATTTTTTCATGTTAAAAAAATTGCATACAATTACAGAAAGGAAAGTACAGATATACAAAAAGAATAATGCATATAAACCACCTACCTAGATACAATTATTATTAAGAATTTAGTAGACCAGATCCTTTTCTAGGTTTTACCAATAATTAGATAACAATGTACATACCATTTTGTAATTTTATTGTTTGTTATTAAAGTGGCATCTAGTTTTTTAGTGTTATAGTTCAGCTGGGTAAGACTAATTAGCTAAACAAATTAAAAATAAAAATAGAAACAAAGAATAATATCCCAGCAAAAATAGTCAATGATATTTAAGGACTTATACAAGTTTTAAAGCTGCCACCTCCCTCCCTCATCCTTCCATCCCACATCCCCTTACTTCCCCCTAAAAAAACAGGAATGGGAAATGTACATTTTCCATGTCACTGTCATTTCAACTTAAATGGCTAGAAATTAACTTGTTTGTGACCATATAGTATGCTATACTTTTAGTATGAGACCAGATCTAACAAGCTCAGACAATCTAAGTCACTTCAGTGGCACTAGGTGCTTTTGCCTCGGTTTCTCTTGGTTTCTATCAGTAACTTAAGAAAAACACATTTTATTATTTGAGAGGATATATTTAGGCGGAATGGAACTATTACGCATTGCAATGACCCACAGACAAATACAACAGCCTCAGAAGTTCTAGAGCTATTACAGAGCCAGCGAAAGAGAGAAAATGATTTCCTGTTTTTCTTTCTGAACCTTACAAACAAAAAGTCACTGTTAAGACTTTTAAAATGAGAACGTTATGCTCATAATAACCTTAACAATACAGTCCAGAATCTAGCCACTTCTCATCACTTCCATTGCCACCGCCTTGGTCTTGTCCCTGTCACCTATCTCCTGCCTGGATTCTGCAGTAGCCTCCTAAGGCGTCTTTCTGCTGCCTCCCTTGCTCTTAGGAGCAGAAACGGTACCCTCACAGTTACCAGATTAGTTTACCAAATTCCATAGCCTGCATTTCTTAGTCTGAGGGCTTTCTCTGTCCTCCTAGGGAGTATTCCTCATCTAGTGCCTGCAGGGAGTTGGAGTATATATACTCACCTCCCTGTCGCCTCTCATCAGATAAGTCACGGAGACGGACATATGTTTCACCTGGCTCCCAGAATTTCTCCAATGCGACTAAGCTCTAGTTCTCCACAGTGGTACTGGCTGCCTCCCATTTCCTTTCTCTTGTTCTACTTCCCTACCAGCACATTCTTAAATACAAAATGAACAACTGTCCTAGCCTAGAGTCTGCTTCTCAGGGAACTACATGAAGACATTCCCTTCAAACTATGCTCAATCCAGAAGACAGAGTGATCCTTTCAGATGCAAAGTCAGATTACATCGGTCCTCTCTCAAAACATGACTGGCTCTTCTCTTCGCTCAGAATTGATTCTCTTTCTTTCTTTCTTTGTTTTCTCTTTTTTCTTTTGGCAGCTGGCCTGGCCGGTATGGGATCTGAACCCTTGATTTTGATGTTCCAACACCACATTCTCACCAATTGAGCTAACTGGCCAGCCCCAGAATCAAATGTCAACATCAACAGGGCCCTACTTCATCTGCCTCCACCTGCCCTCCCCCATGGCCTTGCTGTTCCACCTTAGGGCTCTGCTGTTACTATTCTCTTAGCCTGGAACATGTTTCCCTGGGAATCTGCTGCCTATTTAACTCCTTCACCTCTTTCAACACTTGGTCAAAATCTCACCCTCTCGGTGAGGTCACCCTCTCTGCCACTCTATTTAGTATGGTGCACTCTCCCCCACCCCCAGAACCTACTCCCGATTCCCTCATCCTGCTTTATCCTGGCTTTTCTTTTGCCATTGCACTTACCACCTGCTAACATATTAAATAACTTACTTTCTCCTTTTAGAATATAAGCTCCATAAGGACAATGTTCTTTGTTATGTTCCCTGATGTTTTTCAAGTGTTCAGATAAAGCCTGACATATAGAAAGCATTTCATAAGAATCTGTTGAACAGCTACTGCAAATTATCGTGTTATTGCTTGATGGAAGAAAATGACAAATATTTACTATGATCACACTACTAGAAAAATAATCCTCTTTTCAAGATAAGTTTAAAATCAACTAGTAAGTTGTGTTTGTAGATAAAGTCACATCCTAAATGCATTTATTAAATTTTAATAATATTTTAATTTGTTCCTATAATATAGGAAAATATAATAATTTAAGTTACTACTAGATCATTTAGAGAGTGATTATTTATAGCATAAATTTTTTTATTGACTCACAAAGGATTTTACAACTCAAAAGTCCTGTAAATATTCAATACTCCTCAAACATCAAAAAATATAATTAACTACAAAAGATTTTTAGAAACACTTCTACTTCATTGAATAGGACATTTCAGTGTGCAGTAGTACACAATTACCTACAGAGGTATTAAAGGTAATTTATTTCATATTGCACCTTATGTTTTCCCCCTGACTAAACAGATGTGAAACTCGAGTGGCAAATGAGACTGAAATTTAATTTAAAATAAATTCACCTATTAACTTACCACGTTATGAATATTCAATAAATGTTTACATACAGTAGTAACCAGCTAACCTATAGCTTTGTGTTGAATTTAAATACTGAATTTTAAGAAAAACTTAGCACAAGAACTTTAAAATTGCTTTGATTTTTATATTTAAATAAAACACAATGTAATTTCAGAATAGATGTAGGCTCCAAAATTTGCTATGTAAGCAAATCAATAAACCACATCATTCTAAGTTATGTATGTAAAAAAGAGAAATTTGAGACAGGTTTCAGTGTTTCATAATAATAGAAAATAAATCTCACATATATATGTGTATGTATGTATTATATAAATATATATCAGATAGATAACTTCCCATTAGTAGTAATTATTACAAAATACTTAACAAAGAGGAAATAAAGTAGAATTTTAAATATACTACTTCTATATCTATTATTTTCTAAAGGATGTCAAAGTAAAAATTAGCAGTTAGCTGCTAAGATTTACTTGGAAGTTTAATTTTAACAGGAAGAAGTAAACAACCAATTTAGGCTCTAAAAATATCTACTAAACAACAATGTTTTCAACTGGAATTATTTTCAAAAAATTCAAAGTTGTTGTTTAATTTGAGATAATTTGACATATGTGGCCATAGAGTTTAAATATCAGAAATCATAATTATTTGCTAAGATGAAGAAAATCTGATATTGAATATAGGATTTAAGCATGGAGCACAAAGATATTCCATTAACAAAACTACCACCTTAATAATGTAAATGTTAAAACACTACATATTCCCTCAAATTGATGTACAGATTCAACAATCCTTGTCTGAATATTAGCAGGATTCCTTGCAGAAATTGACAAATTATCCTAAAACTTATACAAAAATTCATGGGACCCAGAAGAGCCAAAACAATCTTTAAAAAGAACAAAGTTGGACAATTCATTTTTCCAATTCCAAAACTTACTACAAAGCTATAGTAATCAAGACAGTGTGGTACTGTCATAAGAACAGACATATAGATCAATAGAATAGTATTGAGAGTCCAGAAATAAATCCTCACATTTATGGTCAATTGATTTTCAACAAGGTCCCTAGACCATTCAATGAAGAAAGAAAGCCTTTTTGACAAGTGGTGAAAAGTTACCATATAATCCAGAAATTCCACTCTTAGGTATATACCCCAAAAGAAAAATAAACATATGCCCACACAAAAATTTTTACACGAATGTTCATTGTAGTATTATTCAGAATATCCAAAAAGTAGAAACAACCCAAATGTCCATCAACTGATGAATGCATGAACAAAAATCTATATCTGTACAATGAAATACTATTTGGAAAGATGAAAGAATGGGGCATTGATAAATGCTACAACATGGATAAACTTTGAAAACATTATGGTAAGTGAAAAAAGCTAGTCACAAAAGACCACATAGTACATGATTCCATTTGTATAAAGTGTCCAAAATAAGAAAATCTTTAAAGACAGAAAGTAGGTTAGTGTTTGCCTAGGGCCAGGGGATAAGGGAGGTGAGGACTGAGGGAAATTGGAGGTGTGACTGCTAAAGGGTATGAGGTTTCTTTCAGGGATGATGAAATGTTCTAAAATTGATTTTGGTGATGATTACACAACTCATGTATATGCTAAAAAAACATTAAATTGCATACCTTAAATGAGTGAAGCATATAGTATATAAATTATATTTCAATAAAGCTGTTTCCAAAAACACCTATAATACTATACACTAATAACGAGAACTTTATTCCCAGATAAAAAGGGCTTTCCTAAATAAGAATTTGCATGTAATTATTTTTTCCCTTTGACATATCGAATTTATGTTTCTGAAAAGAAGTGGTGCAAAAAAATAGAAGCATGCCAATTGTTTAGAGAACTGAGTAATAATAAAAGTAAGAAAAATAACAAGAATCCCAGTGTTAACAAAATGCTTTATGGTATACAAACTACTTGCACAAATGATCCTACAGCCAACAAAATAGCAAACCAGAACTAGTTACTTGTTTTCTTCCCTGACTTTAAACACAGAGATGACATACAAGAGATAGGAAGACAGATAAATCTCAGACACATACTCAATAATTCACACAAAATCTTCAAGAATACTTGGAAAGATAAAAAGTGGCTAGAACTCTTATAGGAGGAAATGGTAGCCTGCATTAGGAGAGGGCCGGAGTCCACATTGTCCTAGATGAATTGATACCTACCTCACCTGCTCTGGGGCAGGAAAGCAGCAGAACCAGTCCAGTGCCAGCGCAAAGCGGCAGACTAATGAGGGGGTAATTCTAGAGCTCAGCTCAGTGAGGAATCTCATAGCCATACATACAGATGGCTGGACAACCCTTAAGCATTCACTTCTCCCACCTCAGGTGCTGCTCTAGCAAATACATCAATTTATATGCATATCTTCCATTACTTGGGGAGAAATCTGAGTATATATATTTATTTAGAAACATGGGAAAAAAATTAAGAACACTGAGAAACAAGGGAAAATTCTGAAGGATTCCAAGAAGGAAATGAAGATCATTTACAAAGGACAAAGAATCAAACTGACATCAGATTTGAGACAACAGAGTAATATCTTTAACATTTTGAAGAAAAGGACTTTGAACCTAGAATTTTATATCCAATTAAACTGTTATTTACATGTGAGGAAATAATAAATATATTGGTAGGCATTCAAGCTCTGAAGAATGCCACATAAAATTTTTCTTTGAACAAAGCTCTTGGAGGGTTTACTCTAGTGAAAAATGAAAGAAATACATGAATAAAAAACTAGAAATAAAAAATAAAGGAGAGTAAAGAAAGTTCATTGTTATTTAAGTATGCCATAATAAAGAAGTACATCCATAATATCTGGATCAAAAATTCTAGTTAGTATCAGCATGTGGTTAGAGAAACTGAAAGAGTTGAGAGCATGCCAAAGTATTAATTTTGCTTGAGACGGACAGTGGAGAAATATGTATTCATAAGCTTTAGTCATTGCTAGGGAATAATATCCATTTCTACGAATCTTGATAGTAAGAGGCAACTATCAGAAACATGAAAATAGAATATGCAATGCTCATTTTAGTAGATGAAAATTAACTTATCCAACGGAATCTGGGGAAGAGAACTAAAAAGAAGTAAGGCTAGTAATAACAAACACACACACATGCAACACACACCCACAATGGGACAGCTGAAATAAGTCTTAGTAGAACAGTCATCATTGTCAATGTAAACACCAATCAAAAGACAGACTCAAGAGTGAATGGTAATATAAGAAGCCAGCCACACCCACAACCACTTTATTATGGCATAGGTGTAAAACAGAAAGATACTGAGATGTTGGAAATAAAGTAATAAGTAATTAAAGGACTACCAGGTGAATGTGAACTAAAAGAAAGAAAGAATAGACATTTTAAAATTCTGCAAAATAAAATTTAGGGTTAAAAAATCACAATGATAATGAAGGAAATAAAATTTGGAAAAAAAAATAAAAGAAGATATAATGTTTATGAACACATGTGCACTTACATTCTTGAACATTATTAAGGAGCAATTGACAAACATGTTGCTTACATTTGTTCAAGTTTGTGAGTTTTCTCACTCTTTGATTATTCATTTTCCTCTTTGGCCTTTGTATGCATAACTTACTTTTTTTTTTTCTCTTGTTACTTGATTTTTATCAGTATTTGAAAATGTTTTAAGCAGATGAGAAGAAAAAGAATTTGGACTCAAATAATACAGGTTTTCTATTTGTTAAAGGTTTTTCACTGATGTTATTTAAAATGAGGGGCCAAAATGAAATGAGAGCACTTGCTGTATCTTTCATATAATCATTCTGTCTCTTTTCTAATTTCTCATCAGGTAACGGAAGATATACACATAAATTTCCTACTGTTCTATCTTCCATGGCAACCTGTGATCTAGAGAAGCAAAAATTCAATACACAAAAACTGAAAACAATCATAGGGAAACATACAGTCAAATATTTTATTCCCTCTAAAAAGTGGCCCTTTGATTACGTAGAGTTGAGATTTAGTTTTATTTTCTCAGAATAACTAAAAATGCTATAGACAGAATCAACTATTTTTGTACCTAGGCTTTTGGAGAAGTCTATTTTTATATTCCTTACTTTCCTTGAAGAAAATCAAAATCTGAAAATAACAAGAAATTAGTCAAATAAGGCATTTTATAAAAAGGGAAAAATATTTAAATTCTACAGTTTCTTAATCTTCCTACTTTAACATCTTACCATATGCAAAATGTAAATAAAAATAAAGTATACAATGAAATTAGTATGCCTCAAAATGCTTTAATTAGTCATTAATCAGAATCTGTGTATTTTTCCTTTTGGGGGGTTATTATTTTCAGAAACCATTTCATGCATTATTTCAGGATTCTAATACAACATTTAGTTGCACATAATCATTTCTGTTTCACCATATTCTCTTTCTGCACTTGCAGTAAAGAATGTAATAACCACATTATTGTATAATGGAAAAGCCATTAACCACAGATAAAAATATTCACTGTATTTTATACTTCTCAACATTCAAAAATGAAACTATATAATTAAAATGCAACTCATCTCTACTCACCTTTTATAATAAACTTTGTTAACAAAGATAGATGGGAATTGTTAACTAGGGTGCACTAGGTACTCCGAGGACTAAATACAGGCCCTTTGTTTCTTCCATCATACCTGTATCTTAAATTCTTTCAGCTCCTGTCTGTCAGGGAAAGGCTGCCAGGTGAGTAGTCTGTCACTCTTGCCTAGGCTAATAGATTCTCTAGTGGCTTTTGTTGCAGCTCATGTCATACTATTAAAACTATGTGCCTTGAAAATGGCATAACATATGTAGCTAAATCTTGTCAACTCTACATTATCAGACTCTCTTCGGCTTCACAAGCAGATGCAGATTAGAGAAGCAATATAAATATGCAAATCACAGTGGTCCCCTTTCAGCACCACTGTTCCTACCTCTAATGGCCCTCGCAGAAAGTCTGTTTGTTCAGCTCCTACTTCCAGAGCTACATCAACAGAAGCAAAGGGACGGCTGGCCATCTGCTGTCGTTCTCGAAGCAGTTGCTGGAGGGGTTAAAAATGATTTGTTTTAAAATAGATTTAAAAGCACATTAAATTTAACAATATCTGGTTTCACTCTTGAACAAATGACACTGAAAATTCAGGAACCATTTCATACACATATCCATATCTAGAGCACTAAAGATGAAAATCACTTTCTCCCCACAGCCTGGGTTGTATTTCCATAGAAGCTTTAAATGTATGGAGCCTACAAATACCTTTTCCCTTGACCTCCACCCACAGCCCTTAATAAAATGTACTCAAAAGCACTGTGAAAACTTCAGGTGAGAGGTGCTACTTAAGTAAAAAGTGCTATTATGACGATGGCTACGCCAAATTTTCCCTCTCAAATTAACCCATGCTTTTGTCTTAGCTGAAAAAAAAAAAGAAAAGAAAAAAGAAAACCAATCTAAATGTTTAAGAAAAGATAATGAAAAGCTATCAAAATGCATTCATTAATAGAGATTAAAGGAACATATACCTGCCAAGACTAAGTTTCGTAAGTCATCAGGATCCCCTGTCAATTGCTATGGATCCAGCAGGAATTGTTATTGCCACTGTTTATAACTTTATTCAAAACCTCTGTTCATTATTTTAAATGAGGAATGATGAGCAAATTGCAGAAATTTTGTGCCAGGACTTCTAAAGCACCCGCATTTATTTGCTTCTTTCTCTTTGCTCCTTCTCTTGGCTTTGCCCAAGCTTAAACCAATAAACTAGCAAGTCCCAACCAACTACCAAGCTAATTTATATTTCTGCTTCTCTTTGTAATTATAATATTCATTAAGTCATGATAAGAAAAAATTGATGACCAGCACTAGATATTGCAATCTTGCCCCTCTCATTTTATACAGCTCATAAAATTATTATTAAATATTAAAAGAGGATGAGCAATGCAATTAAATACTCTCTCAAATGAGAACAAAATCATATCATTGAAGAAAGAGAAAATCCTTGAATACAATGAATGGCTTCATTATTTATAGAGATTTTTTAAGATTCATTGTCATTAACTTAAAACGTTAACTACTGGTCTTTGAATGTAAATGTACGTAGCACTGTGATACATCATTCATGAAATTCCATTGTTGATGATTAAGGAACACAAGCCAACACTGGATGGCAGTTTATTATTTAACATTTCTGTTTAACACCTGTGACACAGCGGTGACAGTGTTCACGACATGAGGATCTAAAATATAACTCAAGGCTTTGCTTTTTTATTATTAAAAAGAACATCTACATGACAATATAAGATAGAAATAATGCAACTCAATGAGTAATAAATAGTCTAAGTTCTTAAGTTATATATTTTTTAGAAGTAATAAATGCATACTAAAATATATATTTAAAGTAAAAAGTAAATGTAATCTATATTACTGAACAATTCACTTTAATATAAAATCAAAATTGTATTAGTAAAAATACAGCTGCTAGCAAAAGAATCTGGCGTGTGTCTCTCTCAGCAGAAGTGGCTAATTGATCTGAACAGTGTGTCTGTGCAAAAGGCAACATAAAGTTATTTCAAATGCCAAGGGAGACACCATGCTCTTTATCTCTGGGAAGTACATACACACACACCAACTTGTCCCTCCCCTTAACACGCAGATATACAATCTACCTTTCCTATAGTGATGTACAAACAGCCTTGAGAAAATTATAAATTCTAGTTTGTGTTTGAACATAATTTTCAAAGATTTGTGTTAACAATTTTCTCCATTTGTATTAATTCTCCTCAGCTTATAAATAGTATCTCACATGATTAAGTGATTTTTAACAAAATAAAGAGCTTCTGTTTCCTTACCTTGCATTTTCCCTAGACCTAAAATTAAAATGTCTACAAAATGTAATTAATAAATACTCATTATCACAAATTGTGATATAAATTGATTAAATATTCCAAGATAGTGATATCTTTAACAAAGAATAGATTCCTCTAGAATATAATGTATTATGACCCCCAAAAGTCATAATAAAGAAAAATCAATGACAGATATTTTTGTTCAACTTACAAAATTTATTTGTAGAATGTAAAAGTATTTTTAAAGATTCCAGTTTGTCTTCCAAGCTTTGAGTTTCTACCACTTTGTAAGCATTGAATGCCTACTAATACAGTACTTTTTGCAAAAAAGAAAAACATCGCTCTTGCCAAGGACCTTAACACTGTAGTTCTTAAAACAAGACACAGCAAAATAAAAATGATTAGGGCACAAGATAGTGCATCGTAAAGGGTACAAACAGGAAATTATACAAATGAATTTATTCCAGGCTACTTAGTGAAGGACTAGTTAAAGGACTCTTGCTGACATAGCTGAGTTTCTTACTTTGCAAAATTAATGCAAGAGTTCTTATTGCAAAAATTAGAAAGAGTAAATCATTTTCTCCAGATAAACTCTTGCTTTGGTGTGATGGCCCTAAAATAATAAATTGGAATAAATTGTGATTATCTATACTACTTATTTCCGCCTTTCAACCATATTCTTAACAATTGTCTTCCTTCTTGCCAATTAACACCTGGATGTACTACTTGAATTTTCCCTTCTCTACGTCAGAACAAAGGAGATATAAACAACATGCTTGCAACTTAAATTTTGTCAAAATTTATTATAAATACTGACATGCAACACAGTTAGGTTCTGAAGTCAGAAGGACCTGTGTTTGAATACCAGTTTTTCCACTTGTTAGCTATTTGAGTTTAACCAAATTATTTAGACCTCTCTAAGACTTGATTTTTCTCATCTTTAAAGTGGGTAATACCTGCCCCTACACCTATACCTCGAAAGACCTGTTTTGAACCCCAGCTTCTCCACTTACTAGCAATTGGACCATAATCAAATCACTTAGACCTTTCAAACACTCATTCTTTCTCTCTATAACACGGGAATAACAATATTATCTTTAAGTCATAAGGTTGGGATTAGAGAGATGATGCACTCAAATTGCTTAGACAGAGGCTGGTATTGTGAGCCCTCAATAACTGTTAATTGGAACAAGTATTATGTTAAATTTCAAGCATTATTTTTGTCTTTGAAGATGGCACACTAATGACCACAGGCCCATTTTCTTCAGCACTAGTGACACATTTTGCTCTACGAGTCTCCTTTTAACAAATGTTGCAAATTTATGAGACAGTTGGAAAATGTCATCATTGTGGTAAAATGGATTTAGATTTGGAACTGCTTTCTGCCACTTGTGACTAAGAATGATAAAAACTCAACCTGAAAATTAGGAGAAAATAGATAGTACTCTCTTAAGAAATTTTGAAAATTAATTTATTTTCTGGTTGCTTTTTATATAAAAAAAGTTTAACAATTTGTACATCCATAAGAAGCCTTAACAGATGCATCTGTTTTATAACTAATCTGCTATTGCCAATTATTCAGCAGAAACATAAAGCCAAGAGAACAAATTGATCATAATACAATAGATTATAATCATGCTGCCATAAACATTGTTGTGAAGAAAATTTAAAAATTAAAGAAACGTTCTTAGTATAAAATTTGTTGCCCATAATAACTGTTCTCCTATTCAAAATCTCTGACAAAACAAAAAATGGGATTCAAAGTAATATGAAAATCTATGCTTAAATTTGACAACCAGGTTTAGTCATTGATTCTATCAAATGTATATATCAATACAGATAATTCTTCCACTTAACACTACTACTTCAAATATCGTATCATTCCTTAAAGTTCACTTTTTCAACTACTGAAAGGCATACAACTCTCTACTAGATTTTAGGGTAATAATCCTTAAAAAGCACACGTACATGCAAAACAAAACAGTAACTAACTCTGCCCCCAGTTGTCTTCATATCTCCTACCTCATGCCTGTTATGTTTAGGCTCCCCGTGCATCTACTCCTCCACCTCCAAATATCTTTCTACCCCACTCCAAGTCTGAAATAATCACCTCTCCTATGAATTATTTATCTTAGTACAGCATTACTTTATATCCCCACACTTTTCTGGAATCTTCTTTAAGGCCAAATATATTTTTGGTTGTTTTTCATTTCCCAGAGCACTTAGTTGGTAGTCAGAAGAATTTGATGAATGAACAATTAATGCATGAGTAAAGTATTATAAAAATCTGTTTCATCTGTGGTTAAAGGCAAGTTACTCTAAAACTGATTTTCATTTTGAGTAAACTTTTAAAACTATGATATGTCCTTTGGTATTCTAGAATTTATGTCTTATCCTCCAAAGTAGGTAGACATTTATTTTCTTTTAAATGGGGCAATTTTGTGGACCTGTATTTCAAATCAACATCAGGTTTCATATTGTTCCCCATCTAGCTTATCGTAATACTGCCAAGATTATGGGAAAAAATTTCCATAAAGTTATCATAAATGCATTAATATTTCTAATAGCAAGTCTATTTCAAAGATTTTGGAAAGGTATAAAAGGAGCAATCAAAATAATTTTGTCATTACTCTTGAGCTTATATACTAAAATGAACACAGCATCTGAATTACACGTTAAGTAACAATTCATGAAATAGGGTATTTCTGTTAACACAAACACATTTAACATAGAGTAATACAAGTAGACAATTAATTTTGTTCTTTTGGTGTTAGGATGGTGTGTAAAAGTAAAGAGAAATGTTATTATCTTTTAGTATTATTGAATTAGGAAAGTGTTATATTCTATCATTTTATATAACCAAATTTGCAAGGCATGAGGTTCAAACTCTTGTTTACAATATCAGGAATCTTTTGCTTCCGGTCTTCCAGTCTGAAGTTGGTTTTCCTGGATATTGATGCTAGTACATTAAGGGAGTGGCTTGAAAGAACATCTTTAATCAGGCTACTTTAACTATTTTTTTCCCGGCCCCTATAATATTTGACCTACTGGTGATATGCTACTATTGAAATAGTGTTGTTTACTTACAAACAAAAGATTTCTAGTAGCTGTCTTACAGGTATTCACTGAGTTTACTGAAAATACTCATTTCCAGTGATTTTTGAAACTTCTTCGTGACTTGTTATTTTTGCAATATTTGCATTAACTTGCAAAATAAACTTCAATTACTGCTTAGAAGGGCTTTGATCATTCAGAAGATTCCACTAAACCTTAAGATTACTCGATTTTTCTTATTTGAAAGCAAAACGTTATCTTCTTTGTCAAATGGCCATAGCAGATTTTCCAGGTAGGTTGTTTAAGTTGCTGTTCAATCACTAATGTGCCCAAAACAAAACCTACATTTTATTATCATTAAGCTTGCTACCAGACAGAAGAAGGACAAAGGAAGAGTGGAAAATGTTTCCAGATCTTCCATTAAAATATAAATTTCAATATTTCCTCTAAAATACTAATATCTTATATCAGTTTATATACATATATATAAACCTGTATTTCAATGTGTGTATGAAAGTATAAGCATGAATATACATATAAATTATATATAAAGGTAAATAATTATCACTGAAACTCAAGTTAAAACCAAAACTCATACATAGAAGGCCAAAATAAGGATGAAATAATGTCAGTAAACGAGGGTCTTTGTTGTCATTTGGATAACACTGATCACGTAATGATATGACCAAAACACAGTCTGCATTTATTTTTAATCATTTGACTTACTGTTGTCTTCAGAAGCTAACTGACCTTATCCAGAACCAAAATGTGACTATACTATTTCCTTAAATTCTTTCAACAAATGAATCAGTCAACATATATTAATGCTTAAAAACAAAATAAAATAGTGCAAATTCTAAAAGCAAGCAAGACTACTTTAGAATTCCTGATATAACCCTATTTGCTAGATAAGAACTTGAAAATTATGTTAGAGGCAGAATGGGTTCAAAGCTCAAACATCTAATTCTAAAACTTCCTTTTCTTTCTTTCTTCTAGCTCAGTGGTTCTCAAACTTTGGTTTTTATGCAAACCTTGGTGTATATGCGATACCACCTATAATCTTTACTGAATGATCTTGTCTATTAAAAGCATCAGCCTTATATACTCGATTCATATAAATTCCACATAAAATTAGTCTCATGGAATTCTGGAAATTGTCAATATTAACAAGATCAGGGTGGCACAAACTACGTGGTCAGAGAGTACAACCATTGTTTCCATGTAATAAAGTCTTTATATGCTTGCTACTGACCGGTGTTAAAGAAAATATACCTCACTTTTATAAGTATGGGCATTTTAAGTATGGCCTTTGTTTAGGTTAATTTAGGAAATGTCAAAGAAAATAAAGTATGACAAATCTTCTTTATCTTTACATATTCATGATTATTCATGCTTTCTTAAACATCATGGGAACCAAAACTGTACTGCTTACATGGGCGATTCTTCCCAGTTGCAGTTTAAAGCCAAGAAAATAGAAGGAGCAGCTGACGACCGTCCACTGATATATCAATCGCTGCAAGTCTTCATTAAAAATGTTTAACTTAAAAGTTAAACTTGAAAAGTTTGAATTTCTCTCAATACAAAAACTGTATCTTGAAGCATCCCACAAGGTTGCTTATCAAATCAGTTAAGCTTCATACCATTGGATAGATCTTGGTAAAACCATTTTGTTTGGAAAGATTGAGCTGGTTTGTGGTGTGTAGCAAACAAAAAAAAGTAAAACAATATCCCTGCCAAATTAACACATACACTGCAGAAACTGCTAATATTTGTTAATGTTTATTTTAATGTTTTGAAGTAAATTAGAAAAGAATTGGAAGTTTCATCATTTCTCTTTAGTTTAAATGAAACACTGACATGTCCCAGCATAGTCAATTCTTGGTTTTTCTCAGCTGTGTTTCTGCTGACTCATTAACAAAGAATTCCAACTTGTAAACTTTTTCTCAAAAGAAAATCATTTGTATCTTCATAATAATGAAGAGTTAATATTTCATGGAAAATTTTGACTATGCAGATGATATACCTGTGTATACTTGTTTTAATCTTAAACTTAGCAAAATATCTTATTTTGTTTGCTAATGAGAAAAGGTCTGTATGTCGTGTGGCATATCTCTTCATGCATTAGCAATAAGAAAATAATTCTCAATAAAGTCTTACTGGCTTGTTAAGAAATTTCACTAAAGACTGGTAGCAGATTATGAGGTTCTTTACTTAGCATTCCAAAGGATGATCTTGAAGAGTTTAGACTAAAGTTCTAGGCAGAATTTTCTTATTTATTTATTTATTTAAATAAAATTCTATGCTTAGAACCATCTGATAGAGAGGTCATTCATATCTGGATTTACCTGGTAAATAAATTTGACTGTAATCATTCATTAATTGAACAATGTTTTTTTTTTACACAGGAAAGGTTTCAAGATGGTGGTGGCTGCGGCAGTTGGCGCGGAGTAGCTGAGGTGGAAAAGGCAGCCACTGGGACTCAGGCAGCCAGGAAACTTGTGGACCTTCCTCTCGCCATCTCTTAAGGAAGGACCGCTGCTGCTGGCCGGTCATGGGGGCTGACCGCCACTTTGCCCCCGGTAGGAGAGGCTGCCTCATTTACAGGCAACAGCTTTGAAGTGTGGAGCAGGAAAAGAACTGTTTCTTAGCTGCAAAAGCGAGTCTCTAAACAGGGAACACGGCGCCAAGGCTGCTGTGGATGCAGACAGGATCCCAGAGGCTGGGGCCGTGCTGAAGGCGGCCAGCTGCCCTATTAAGGATTCGAGGTTTCAGGCCGGCATTAAAGAAGATTCCTGGGAGCGCCCGAGCCGCGCCGTGACTGAACAGCCTGAGGCGGCAGCGGCCGAGAACGGGGAAGGCGACAAACCAGAGGCAGAGAGTGAGCACCAGACCTCACACAGCCCTGTGAGTGATCCCTGGCCCAGCCCTGTTCGGGGGGCTGACGCCCACCCAGCTCCCGCCTGCATCACCAGTTCACTCACCACCCCAGGGCTGCCTCCATTTTCCCAGGTGCTGGCAGCTTCGCCTGGCACAGCCATCACTGAGCCTTCCCACTTGCTTGGCCCGGCGCGGGGCTTTCCGGAGCCTGAGGGCTGGCCTCCCCTCCCACTCCCTCCGTGGTTCTCTGGCGGGGCTGGTGGCAGGGGGCATCCCCGGCCAGTGTTGGGAGGGCAAGGAAGTACGGGTGGGGCCGACTGTCACTCCACCACACCCTGGACTCCGGCCCCCGGTAAACTTCCTGTTACTGGGAGGCAGATACCATCTCTGCGGCCACCAGTTCGGAAAAAAGCCTAACCAATTTCTGGTTGGGAATAGTGCGGTAGGAGAGTTCCCAGGTCCGCTTGAACCTGCCGGAGAGCTGGCTGCAGGTGGACGCTAGATTCGGTCTATGCCGGGGGGATACAAAGGTGAACAAGTCCCGAGAAAGATCTACACAGTGCTAGAAAGGCACCCAGAGCGACTGGTCATCTGTGCCTACCAGAAACCTGGTAGACTTCCTGGGCGAGGCGGTGCCGAGCAGGGTCTTGAAGGCCCAGCTGATAGACGAGGGGTGCAGAAGACACACCCCAGCCCAGCACAGTGCGCACAGAGTGGGGAGACGTGCGGCCAGGGAGGCGGACACTCGACAGAAACCACATACCCTGTGGGGTCGCCACTGCACGATCCAACAGCTTAGGCCAGAGCACACGGAACAGGGAGAAGTCAGCCTGGGCCAGAGCACACGGAACAGGGAGAAGTCCAGCACAGGAAGTAAAAGCTCAACAGAGATCACACACCCTGGCCAGCAGAGTCCACGCTGACCAGAAAGGTGGCTCCCCGGAGAAGCCCAAGACCCGAGGCAACCACACACACAAGGCACTAGAGGCCAACTGAGCAGTCACGGAGGGAGCCATACGAAATTGGCAACCACAGCAACATCCTAATTAGTCATTAGTCTCAAACTGGTGGACTGTGAAACCCCCTGCCACAATGAATAAACACCAAAAAAAAGATACCAGAAATACAAAAAATCAAGAAAGTACACCACCAAAAGTTAATAAATCTCAAACTCTAGATCCGATAGAACAAGAAACCCTTGAAATGACTGACAAGGAATTTCGAGTGATAATTCTAAGGAAACTGAATGAGATACAAGAAAACTCAGCTAGACATCATGATGAAACGAGGAAAAGTATACAGGATCTGAAAGAGGAAATGTATAAGGAAATCAATGGCCTGAAAAAAAATGTAGCAGAACTTGCTGAACTGAAGAAGTTATTCAGCGAAATAAAAAACACAACGGAGAGTTTAACCAGCAGGCTTGTCGAAGTTGAGGAGAGAACCTCTGAACTTGAAGATGAGCTGTTTGAAATAACACAAGCAGACAAAAAGAAAGAAAAAAGAATCAAGGACATTGAAGAAAATCTGAGAGAGATATCAGACAACCTTAAGCACTCATATATCTGAGTCATGGGTATTCCAGAAGGGGAGGAAAATGGAGATTCCATTGAAAACATATTCAACAAAATAGTGGCAGAAAACTTCCCAGGTATAGGAAAAATCACAGATCTTCAGATCCAGGAAGCTCAACGATCTCCAAACGTATTCAACCCAAAAAGACCTTCTCCAAGACATGTCATAGTCGAATTGGCAAAACTCAGAGACAAAGAGAGAATCTTAAAAGCTGCAAGAGAGAAGCATCAAATCACCTATAAGGGAGCCCCAATCAGGCTAACATCAGACTTTTCATCACAAACCCTAAAAGCTAGAAAGGAATGGGATGATATATTCAAAATACAAAAAGACAAAGATTGCCAGCCAAGAATACTCTACCCTGCAAGGCTATCCTTCCGAAATGAAGGGCAAATAGTATATTTCTCAGACAAACAAAAACTGCGGGAGTTCACTACCACACGACCACCCTTACAAGAAATCCTCAAGGGAGTACTGGGTTTGGTTCCTGAAAAATAACTACCACTGCCATAAAAACCCAAGAAAAATCAATACCCACTAATATAATAAAAATGGCATTCATGAAGAGAAAACAAGCTAACAAAAACGCTATCTACAACCTAAGGAACCAACAAACACAGAAAACAAACAGTAAATCAGAGAGCAAGGAACAAAAGACACCTAAGACAACCAAAGAAACAATAAAATGCTAGGAATAAATCAACACCTTTCAATAACAACTCTTAATGTAAAAGGCTTAAATTCACCAATCAAAAGACACAGACTGGCTGACTGGATCAAAAAGCAGGACCCAACTATATGCTGCCTACAAGAGACCCACCTCACCCATAAAGATTCACACAGACTAAGAGTGAAAGGATGGAAAAAGATTTACCATGCAAACAGAAAAGAAAAACGAGCTGAAGTAGCTATTCTTATATCTGACAAAATAGACTTTAAACTAAAAACCATAAAAAAAGACAATGAGGGACACTACTTAATGATAAAAGGACTGATCCATCAAGAAGACATAACAATCATAAATATGTACGCACCCAATGTTGGAGCAGCCAGATTAATAAAACAAACTATTAGACCTAAAGAAGGAAATAGACACTAATACCATAATAGCAGGGGACCTGAACACCCCACTGTCCATATTAGACAGATCATCTAGGCAAAGAATCAGTAGAGAAACACAAGATCTAAACAAGACTCTAGACCAATTGGAATTGGCAGATATCTACAGAACATTCCATCCAACAACCTCAGAATATTCATTCTTCTCATCAGCATATGGATCATTCTCCAGGATAGATCACATATTAGGTCACAAATCAAGTCTCAATAAATTCCAAAAAAATTGGAATTATCCCATGTAACTTCTCAGACCACAATGGATTAAAACTAGAAATTAATAACAAATGAAACTCTGGAAACTATACAAACACATGGAAAAATTAAACAGCATTCTACTTAATGACATATGGGTCCAAGAAGAAATCAAGCAGGAAATCAAAAAATTTATTGAAACTAATGAAAACAATGATACATCATACCAAAACCTGTGGGATACTGCAAAAGCAATCTTGAGGGGGAAATTTATTGCATTAAACGCTCACTTCAGAAGAATGGAAAGATGGCAAGTGAACAACCTAACACTTCACCTTAAAGAACTAGAAAAACAAGAACAATCCAAACCTAAAGTTAGCAGACGGAAAGAAATCATTAAGATCAGAGCAGAACTAAATGGAATTGAAAACCAAAAAACAATTCAAAAGATCAATGAATCAAAAAGTTGGTTTTTTGAAAAGATAAATAAAATTGACAAACCATTAGCATGGCTAACAAAAAAAAGAAGAGAGAAGACTCAAATAACAAAAATTAGAAATGAAAAAGGCGATATTACAACTGATTCATCTGAAATAAAAGGAATCATTTGAGACGACTATAAACAACTATATGCCAACAAATTTGAAAATCTGGAGGAAATGGATAAATTTCTGGACACACACAAGCTCCCAAAACTGAACCATGAAGACGTAGAAAATTTGAACAGACCAAAAACAATAAAGGAGATTGAAGCTGTTATCAGAAGGCTCCCAACAAAGAAAAGCCCAGGACCACATGGATTCACAGCAGAATTTTACCAAACATTCAAAGAGGAATTGACACCGATTCTTTACAAACTATTCCAAAAGATTGAAATGGATGCAAATCTCCCAAACTCATTCTATGAAGCAAACATCATCCTGATACCAAAACCAGGTAAAGATATAACCAAAAAAGAAAACTGCAGGCCGATATCCTTGATGAATATAGATGAAAAAATCCTCAATAAATTACTAGCAAACAGAATACAGCAACACATACGTAAAATTATTCATCACGATCAAGTGGGATTCATCCCAGGGATGCAAGGTTGGTTCAACATACGCAAATCAATAAATGTGATACACCATATTAATAAACTCAAACACAAGGATCATATGATCATCTCTATAGATGCTGAAAAAGCATTTGATAAAGTTCAGCACTCATTCATGACAAAGACCCTCTATAAGTTAGGTATAGAGGGAAAGTGTCTCAACATAATTAAAGCCATATATGCCAAACCCACAGCCAATATCATCCTGAATGGGGAAAAGCTGAAAGCTTTTCCTTTAAGAACAGGAACTAGACAAGGATGCCCACTCTCCGCACTCCTATTCAACATAGTGTTGGAAGTACTAGCCAGAGCAATCAGAGAAGAGAAGGAAATAAAGGGCATCCAGATTGGAAAAGATGAAGTCAAACTGTCCCTCTTTGCAGATGACATGATCCTATATATCGAACAGCCTAAAACCTCTACAAAAAAACTCTTGGAGTTGATAAATAATTTCAGCACTGTAGCAGGATACAAAATCAACACACAAAAAATCAGTAGCATTTCTTTTCTCCAATAGTGAACATGCAGAACGAGAAATCAAGAAAGCCTGCCCATTTACAATAGCCACCAAAAAAATAAAATACTTAGGAATTGAGTTAACCAAGGAGGTGAAAAATCTCTATAATGAGAACTACAAACCACTGCTGAGAGAAATTAGAGAGGATACAAGAAGATGGAAAGATATCCCATGCTCTTGGATTGGAAGAATCAACATAGTGAAAATGTCCATACTACCCAAAGTGATATACAAATTCAATGCAATCCCCATCAAAATTCCAAAGACATTTTTCTCAGAAATGGAAAAAACTATCCAGACATTTACATAGAACAATAAAAGACCACGCATAGCCAAAGCAATGCTGAGCAAAAAAAATAAAGCTGGAGGCATAACACTACCTGACTTTAAACTATACTACAAAGCTATAATAACCAAAACAGTATGGTACTGGCATAAAAACAGACACACTGACCAATGGAATAGAATAGAGAATCCAGAAATCAACCCACACACTTACTTCCATCTGATCTTTGACAAAGGTTCCAAGCCTATTCACTGGGGAAGGGACTGCCTCTTCAGCAAATGGTGCTGGGATAACTGGATATCCATATGCAGGAGAATGAAACTAGATGCATACCTCTCACCGTATACTAAAATCAACTCAAAATGGATTAAGGATTTAAATATACACCCTGAAACAATAAAACTTCTTAAAGAAAACATAGGAGAAACACTTCAGGAAATAGGACTGGACACAGACTTCATGACTACAACCCCAAAAGCATGGGCAACCAAAGGAAAAATAAACAAATGGGATTATATCAAACTAAAAAGCTTCTGCACAGCAAAAGAAACAATTAACAGAGTTAAAAGACAACCAACAGAGTGGGAGAAAATATTTGCAAAATATACATCTGACAAAGGATTAATATCCAGAATATATAAGGAACTCAAACAACTGTACAAGAAAAAAACTAGCAACCCAATTAAAAAAATAGGCAAAAGAGCTAAGTAGGCATTTCTCTAAGGAAGATATACAAATGGCCAACAGACATATGAAAAAATGCTCAACATCACTCAGCATCCGGGAAATGCAAATCAAAACCACATTGAGATACCATCTAACTCCAGTTAGGATTGCTAAAATCCAAAAGACTCTGAACGATAAATGCTGGCGAGGTTGCGGAGAAAAAGGAACTCTCATACATTGTTGGTGGGACTGCAAAATGGTGTAGCCTCTATGGAAAATGGCATGGAGGTTCCTCAAACAATTGCAGATAGATCTACCATACGACCCAGCTATCCCACTGTTGGGAATATACCCAGAGGAATGGAAATCATCAAGTCGAAGGTATACCTGTTCCCCAATGTTCATCGCAGCACTCTTTACAATAGCCAAGAGTTGGAACCAGCCCAAATGTCCATCATCAGATGAGTGGATACGGAAAATGTGGTACATCTACACAATGGAATACTACTCAGCTATAAAAACGAATGAAATACTGCCATTTGCAACAACATGGATGGACCTTGAGAGAATTATATTAAGTGAAACAAGTCAGGCACAGAAAGAGAAATACCACATGTTCTCACTTATTGGTGGGAGCTAAAACTTAATATATAAATTCACACACACACACACACACAAAAAAAAAAAAAACCGGGGGGGTGGGGAAGAAGATATAACAACCACAATTACTTGAAGTTGATACGACAAGCAAACAGAAAGGACATTGTTGGGGGGCAAGGGGGGAGGGAGGAGGGAGGGAGATTTTGGTGATGGGGAGCAATAATCAGCCACAATGTATATCGACAAAATAAAATTAAAAAAAAATAAATAAATAAAAATAAAAATAAAAGTTTTTACACAGTTTATACCACCAGTACTGGAAATGATGAAAAGATATAATACATAGCATAGCAAAATGTAAAAAATAATGTGACCATTTAACGTAGTAAAAAAAAAAAAAAAAAAAAAACCTAAAAAATGAAAAAAGAAAGAAAAAAGAGTAAAAAATTAAAATGAAAACTCTAGTTATGAAAAAGAATATGTATTATAAGGATAGATTATGGAAAGTTGCACAGAGGTGTTTTTATATGTTTCTCAAATCTCCTTTTAAAAATGTAAGTAAACGTCTCTTAAAGAAATTTTAAATTATTTTTTCTAGAACTATATTTTTGGGTTTTTTGATCTTTCAGGATTGTGATTTTGGTGATTTTAGACGTCTGGGATTTTGATCTTTTGGAATTTCAACATTCAGGTTAATGGCCCAAACCACTGAAACTTAATGGCCAACATAATTGTATTAAGAGGTAGGGGTCATTAAGAGGTGATTAGGCCATGGGGTCTCCATCCTCATGTATGGGATTAAGGCCTTTATAAAAGAAGCTTCATGCTGCTTTAATTCGTGTGGCTTCTGCCTTCTGCCATGTGAGGACAAGGTGTTCCTCCAGAGGAGGCAGCCCTCACCGGACAACTAAACCTGCCAGTGCCTTGATCTTGGACTTCCCAGCCTCCAGAACTGTGAATAAATAAATTTCTGTTCCTTATAAAAAAAAAAAAATTGAACAATGTTTTATTGAGCTCCTACTGTGTGTATTTTTTTCGAAACAGGTGTATGAGGTGGCTCTTTTGATTCTATTCAGCAAGCTTTTCTATGTGACCAAAAAATATCAAGGACTCTTCTGGACCATCTACCTGGAGACTGAAGGCAGCAGACAATATATTCTGATGCTAGAGGAAGTTTATATAGCCTGGAGTTGAAAGCAACAAAGTCTTATTTATTCCTTAGTGTGAAAAAAAAACAAAATCCTGAATATATGTAAAAACACCACAGAATTTTTTGAAGGTTACTTTAGGCAATTTTTAAATTAAAATATGGATTCTTAATCTTTTCTTTATTGACATAGATTGCACCACTGATATAGACTTTGCCAAAGATGATCTCACTTCAGGATAAAAAAAAAATCATGCAGAATGGACTAACCTAGAAGAGTCTTAAAAACGCTGCTATTGCTTGATACAAAGCTATCCTTTCTGGTGAGCAATATGAAATGCAACAAACCTTTCCAAGACAGTGTTTTGTCTTGTTTTTTGTCCTTGTTGACATTAAAACAAAAAGTCAAAATATGAAATGCTTATTGCCAATTTTAAAGATTACTCTGAGCACTTAAAAATCATAAATAATAACACATAGAGTCTTGTTTGTTCAACATCAACTTATACACACAAATAAATAAAAATATTACAGAAAATATTGCTATGGAAAACAAAAAATGGTCAGAGGAAAGAGACAATGAAGAGGGGAAGTGCTGAGATAGGGTGGTTACAGAAGTTCTAATAAGAAATGACATTTGCCCTGAAACCTTGAATAGTCGGTCAGATGAGGCATGCATCCCCCAAAGCTCAGTAGTTTAACACAGAAAATTTTATTTCTTGTGTATACAAAGTCTTCTATAGGTCTAGGTAACTCCCATCTGGTAATTCAACAATGTAGACTGTTTCAATTTTGTGGCTCCCTATCTCAACATAAAACTTCCTGAAGTGTCATGACAAAAGAGACTAGTGAGTTGTGTATGGATTTTTTCAATGCTGTAGCCCAGAAGTGACACACACCATTTTTCAGACATAGTCACACAGCCCAACCTAATTACATAGAGGCCAGAAAATCTAGGAGAGCAAACGGAATTGTAGGTGACTCAAACAAAGGAAGCCAGAATTGACACTCCAGTCAGAGGGAACAGCAAGGGCAAAGTTCCTGAGGCAAACTTGAGCTTATTCAAGAAACAGGGAGAAGGCTGAATCTTAATAAGCAAGATGTGGAGAAGCAGACTCAACAATATGGGCTTAGGACTGGGCACAGACTTCATGAATACGACCCCAAAAGCACGGGCAACCAAAGGAAAAATAAACAAATGGGATTATATCAAACTAAAAAGCTTCTGCACAGCAAAAGAAACAATTAACAGAGTTAAAAGACAACCAACAGAGCGGGAGAAAATATTTGCAAAATATACATCTGACAAAGGATTAATATCCAGAATACATAAGGAACTCAAACAACTTTTCAAGAAAAAAACAAGCAACCCAATTAAAAAATGGGCAAAAGAGCTAAGTAGGCATTTCTCTAAGGAAGATATCCAAATGGCCAACAGACATATGAAAAAATGCTCAACATCACTCAGCATCCGGGAAATGCAAATCAAAACCACATTGAGATACCATCTAACCCCAGTTAGGATGGCTAAAATCCAAAAGACCCTGAACGATAAATGCTGGCGAGGTTGCGGAGAAAAAGGAACTCTCATACATTGTTGGTGGGACTGCAAAATGGTGTAGCCTCTATGGAAAATGGCATGGAGGTTCCTCAAACAATTGCAGATAGATCTACCATACGACCCAGCTATCCCACTGTTGGGAATATACCCAGAGGAATGGAAATCATCAAGTCGAAGGTATACCTGTTCCCCAATGTTCATTGCAGCACTCTTTACAATAGCCAAGAGTTGGAACCAGCCCAAATGTCCATCATCAGATAAGTGCATATGGAAAATGTGGTATATCTACACAATGGAATACTACTCAGCTATAAAAACGAATGAAATACTGCCATTTGCAACAACATGGATGGACCTTGAGAGAATTATATTAAGTGAAACAAGTCAGGCACAGAAAGAATAATACCACATGTTCTCACCTATTGGTGGGAGCTAAAAATTAATATATAATTCACACTCACACACACACACACACACACACAAAAAAAAAAAAACCCGGGGGGGGGGAGAAGATATAACAACCACAATTACTTGAAGTTGATACGACAAGCAAACAGAAAGGACATTGTTGGGGGGGGGAGGGAGGAGGGAGGGAGGTTTTGGTGATGGGCAACAATAATCAGCCACAATGTATATCGACATAATAAAATTTAAATTAAAAAAAAAAAATACGGGCTTTAACAAGGTAAAGAGAAATCGAAATTACATCTGTAAATATCGGGCACATAGGATCTAAATAAATCACATCATTATTTTTTAAGACATAATTTCTCTTTGCATTGCTCATTTCTCTTTGTATTGTAACATTCTTAGGGTGTTAGAAGTAGCTCAGAACAAAAAGACACAAGAAATAGGCTTTACCATCCTCAAATAAAGTTGCTGAACACATAACCCAGAAAACAGCAACACCAGTTAATCTCAAATACAATGAACTTTGCTCTCCCAATAAGTATTGAAAGGTCAATTTTTTATGTAACCTTCTTTAATACAAAAGGCCAGGTGGTTGTAATTTATCTGAGCAAATCAAAATGAACAAAAGGATGAGTACTGAAAAGGTCACTTAAAAGCTAGATCCCCAGAATGGATTTTAATACATATTACTCCTCAAAAATCAACAATGAGAATCTGGATAATTTGAAATTTTGAAACCTGCACGTGAAAAAATATTTCACACATAGAATACCCTCATAGTCGTCCTGTGGAATATACTTCCCCAACCGGGAAGTCTTCATTGTAAAATTCGTGTCCTCCTCTCAAGAAGAAGAGCAAACTAATGCTATGTCTTTGACATCCAGGAGGTACACAATATGATCAAGTCAACCTTGACGAGTGGAAATATAAAAGCAGCTGATTACAATACAAACGACACATCGACTCCTGCTTGTGTGCCAGTAATTTATGACTGGAGGCTCCTGTTACAATAAAGCTCAGATCAATCCTTCGGTAGTTCCCACCTCCCCCTTAAGAATTAATTTACTAGAGAAAGATTTTTTTCCCCTCTGATTCTGGGAATCAATACAAAGCTCAAGATTCAATTCTGAACCACAACATGCTAGCTTCCAGGTTAAGAAATTCTAAAATGCAACATAATCCGGTTAGCTTTTTCATTTAGTGTATAAGGAGTTCATGTTGAACATTTAAGTAGTTTGTGAGTCTAATTTTGAAGTTCTTCAAGGGGTACTTAAATCCTCCGGGATACATAAATGACTGAAACATGACATTTTCTTCTTAATCAATATTCTAAAAATATTTTTTTTCTTGTAAAGCAAATGTGAATATTTTGCTATTAGTAATGGAGTCATTCTCAGTTCAATTTTGAGAAACCCTAAAAATGGTTCTTTGAAAAACGTTCCTTTGTGAAGTAAGACATCTGCTTATTATAATTTTTAAACATCTCTATTGGAAGATACCCATGATGTTCATAATAGGTATGACAAACAAATATGAAGTCTTATTTGTTTTCAATATTTCGTGAATGGAGGCATGATGCAAATATTTTTTAAAAAACTAATTTCAATTGTTTGAATTTTTTAAATGTGAAGGGCAGTTTGATGCAGCATAGGTTACTCATGATATATAAACTGGCATTCTTACATACCTGAAACAGTGTGTTAAACCATAAAAATTAGAACATAAAAAAGTCAGTGTTCATAACAGACTCATTGGAATAACTCATTCTCAGAGGTGGAAGGAATCCCAGGGGTTACCTAGTCCAATGTTCCCATTAAAGTAGGTTCAAAAGTGCTATGACTTCTAACAGATGGTCATCTAGCTCCATTGACTTCATCTAGCAAAGAACCGCTTTTTATCAAGTCAGTACAACACTATTAGAAAGTACATTATACTAAATGAAAACATAGTCTTGGGCTCTTTTTGGAGTATTAGAGTTAGATAGGACATTTCTAATCTCACTTACTAAAGTTCCTTCAAATATATTCTAAATATTTGAAACTTTTCTCATGTCTTCAAAGTAAACAGTTCCAGTATCTTAAAATTTTCATTCATAACTTATGCAACAAAAATTCACAGATAATACAATGTTCCAGGAAGAGGGCCAGGCACTGGCACTTAAAGAGATATGAAACACAGTCCTGCCCTCAAGGAACTTAATCACAGCCTCATGAGTAGGACAGAACTGTATCTCATGTAACATGGTTTTCAGTATTGAGTGTTTCAATGCTCCTCTTTAAATGTAAAATGAATACAATATCCTAGATGTGATTGGACAAGAATATGGCACAACTATTTCTCTTAATCCCTTCTAAATTAACTTGCATTTTTCCCTTTTTAAAATAGTTTTTTGTTTGTTTTATTTTTAGAACCACTCTATGTTGTTGGATCTAATCAACCATTCCAGGTCTTTCTGACATGAACTTTGATCAAGACAAGTCTTCCCTAGTTAGTACGTCTAAGAGTAAATTTTTGAAACTAAATTCAGAAATTCACATTGGTATTTATTAAGTTTTCATGTCTTATGTTGTTGTTTTAAACCTATTTTCCCTTGAGTGGAGAATTCTTTTCAATTTCTGAGCTTTCCATGTGTTATTTGTCTCTCTCCATATTGTCATTCCTGTTGACCGCCTATTCCACTCTCTTGACCAGGTCAATACACTTTGGTGGTGAAGAGAACAATAAAGACTTTGAGCTGCCATACTTGCTAGTAATCCAAGGCAAATTATAAAAGCCATCAAGAAAATGAGTTTTGCCTTTTCATATTCCAGGGTTCCCACCATATAGTGATTTCAAAACAGAGAACAGATGAGGTATATGAATTTTGAAACATTTCATCTATTTGCATAGACTATGTCCACTCTGGGAGACAAGAGGTCTACGGTATCTGAGAAGTTCCACACATAGCAGACTAGGCACACTTTTCTTTATTTTCAAACATTGTTAAATCATCCTTTCTCTACTGCAAAACTTACCCAGAACTTATCCTTCTTAGGTCTTGCCCTGAAATACAACTTTTGGGATTATATGTTTTTAAATTCTAATTTTTTTATTTTAAATTTTTATTTATTATCATATTCATCCTTACAAATCATGATATTTCTTTATGCCCTTTGCCCAACCTATCATCACTTCCCAAGTCCCCTCCTTCTCTCCCCCCCATCTCTAGTATCCTTAGGTTTGTTCTCTTCTTCTGAAAGTTCAACATATTCTTGTGGTCTTTTCTTTCTTTCCTTCATTCCTTCCTTCTCCATTCCTTCTTTTTAATATTTGTACTTTGTATATATATAGTATGAGGAGTGGGTCCCAAACTTGGGACAACTGAAAGAGGTACCTGCATACTTAAGTTTTAGTCATTTGCTTAACCTCAGCAAATGATGACTAAACAGCTTTTTTGGTTCATTCAATCCAATCGTCCAAGAACGCTCCCAAGAACTTTGTAGCTTCTTCCTCTGTATCTTGTCTGCTTTACCCATCAACTGGTACATGGTTTCTTGAATTTCCTCACTCATGATATATTCTTACTAACAAAACATCTCTAACCATATAGTTATTTTCCCTTTATCAAAATTCACATCTGTGAATGGAGAATGCTCCTGGCTAAGACTAAGCAGAATGAGAAATGTTTAATATGGTTTTGGAATTTATTTGAAGAATTTTTAACTCACAAAGGCAAAATAATTTTGTTTTGGACTTTACTTATGACTTTAACTTGCAATCTTAAAATTTTTTTTTGCAAGTTAAAATATGAAAGATTAAAAGATAAATCTTTTAATGACTGTTCCTTGGGAATTTGATAAAATGAGGAAACTTTAGTCAATTCAGGGCACTTCTGTTGTTGGAATTTTATTATTTATGTATGCTTATGCATTTTAGTATTAGAGTTATTTAATGTAGTCATATAAATAGATATAATTTAAGAGAGGAAATAGATTGGGGGTAAATTTCCAGTTTCAGATACAGTGTCATTGAGGTTCATTTGATATATGTCCTTTTCTAACCCATTTCAGAGCCATCTGAGCATAAGAGCAAATTGATCACCATGGGTCCCAGGGAAATACCTAAAGAGGCAGCCTTTGGAATTGGCCCCTTGCCTCCTGAGGGCAGGAACAGAGCTGCCTTGATAAATTGCTGGTGTATTCCTCCAGAGTGTATAACCACTTCCATGGTTGACCACAGGCTTTCTGATTAAACTCAGTAGGCTAAGAGAAAATAACACAGGGCAAAGTTAGAGAGGAAAACAATTTTCCATGAGGAGGTAATTTCCATAATCACTCTCCTATCTCTGACCTTCCTTCCTGCTCTTTACTCATTCTGCCCCCAGGAAGTAGAGTGATTAATTGTGTTGATGAATTGGGGTGTGTTCAACCCAGGTCTACCTCTCTTCCTCTTAGTAGCTAACCTGCCTGCAGATAATGCGAATTCTACTCTGGTCTCATAGCTTCTTCTCTGGGAAGGCCGCCCATACAGGACACCATGCCCCAGTCTAGCATGGCAGGGGACTAATCTGCCTAATTTGGGAGTTCAGAATTAGCAAGCTCATTTGATTTATGGACTAAAAGTCATATCCTTTGGCATGACTTTTTATCAATAATAAAGATGATATACTGACCAGAATTTGCAAATTAATTGTTTAGAACCCATGCAAAAAAGAGAGTGTTAATGATTGTCTCCCCCGCCCCTGAAACCACCAACAATGACTATACTATTACCCAGTGTCCATTTTTCTATCTAATTCAAAAGAACATCGGATAAATGCCTTGCTGGAGTTAAGATACATCTTATGCGCAGAATATCCTTGCTGTATCAGTCATGTTATCTTAACAAAAAAGAAAAAAATTCAGTTTTGAAGCCTTATATCACTTGTAGCTTTAAACTTTCTAAAACCATTGCTTTTACAGAATAAACGAATAAATAAAAGAATGAATAATTAATTAGGATACTTTATTTTAGCATCTCTTGCCATGGGATCAAACATAGCTCTTCTGTAAACATTTTGAAATCAAAATGTCTTGCTAAAATCTGCAGTATGTATATGCCTCCCTCCTCTACTCCTTTTCTTTACTATTATATACTCTAAAATGACATAATCAATTTTCCCTCTCCTAGGACTTCCACATCCCCAACCTGGTTGGTCATTTCTCTGACTATTCTCTCTGTCTTGGAGCTGTCAGCAAAGCAAATCAAGAATGGATCACATCTTCAGCTTTGAGGGCGATGTCCAGACAGTTTCTATTCCTCTACAATTACTCTGTCTTGACTCAGTGCTAGTTTTGTAACCTGTCTGTGTGACAAAGACCATTTGTCACAGGTCATGTAATTATGACTACACTTACTTTCAGCTTAAGGGAGATATTTTAGAATTAATTCAAGTGTAGTACTCATTAGACCTACTGTCTCTAAAATGTAAATAATCACATTTGTGTACTCCTTTTCCATTGGTTATACTCCTTCTATTGATACTATCTTGGCTTATAAACACTGATCTATGTTAGGACTATCACATGACCAAAAGAAATAACTTACTGATAAAATACATCTTTCAAAACTTCGAAATTCCCACCCAAGTCTCTGTGTGCTTTCAGTGCTGTTTTATCTTTTCTTTTAATATAGGGTGAGTGATTTCTTTTGTTGAAAATGCTATATATGATACTCAATCAGGTGATTGAAATCCCTCCACAATGCAAGATGCTTTGCTAAAGCTGTAGAGACTAGCAAGAAATAGGACAGAGTGCTTGTCTTTCAGATTTATATTCTACTTAGAAAATCGAGACTTAAAGCATGAAACATTAACTTATAATAGAAGATTTTAATGATAGAACAAGCCAGAAATGCAAATGTGTAATTGGTTGTCAAGTAAGGGGCATAAACAAGGGCTGGGATTTCAAAAAAAGACATCACCATGAACGGAACTGCTACTAAAGGCCTTAAGAAGTCTGAGAGACAAAGTTGACACCTAAGGATGTGTAGGATTAAAATAACAACATTATGATCATTAAATGATAATTTGGGTCAGAATAATTCTTTTATTTCACAATTCTCTAAGATTTATGAGAATAAATGGAGTCCTTTATCTTTCTTCTTCATTCTACAAAATCCTGCACATTATTCCTTCTCATTTGTCAAACTCTCTATATTGCTTGTCTTTCCTGCCTCTTTCTCTTCAAATCTCTCAAACTTTCTCACTTCTGAATACCGTAAATCTTTTTTCACCTTGTCTTTTCTATTCCCTGCTAGTTACAGTAACCACAGGAAATAAGTTTTCCCCCTTCACATACAAGGAATAAGTTTGTGATGCCAGGATTTGAAAAACATAGCTATGCTTGCATTGATCATTTATTTGACATAAGCTTTGCTTACCAAATATATAATACTTGGAAGTACAAAGCATCTGAATGTGTGACATGGCAAAAAAAAATTGCCAATTTAATTCTACCACTGTAGTGGATATTTTAGGCTTTCCTTTTTTTGTTTTTAATTTTTAAAAATTTATTATTAGCATATTCATTCTTACAAATTTTGATTTTTTTTAATGCCCTTTACCTGACCTATCAATTCCCAAACTAGGCTTTCTTAATTAAGAAATCACCTGGGAAAAGAACAGGAGAAGAGGGAGCAAGATGGCTGATTAGAGCTGTCTGGTGCTTGTCCCCCACACGAAAAGAGACCAAAATAACAAATAATTGACTGTATTTTGACCCGAAAGACTGAAGAAACATGCTGCAGAGCACTAGGGGAGTGACAAAATCTTTGTGTCAGCTGGAAAAATCCCAGCTGTTCCCACTGCCACCATAAATGTGAGTAATCCCTGCCACAAGAGAGTCCCCAGTCATCCCACACTCCAAATCCAGTTTGGAGAATAGTTGGGAGTTTGTGCAGTTACATGGCCTCATATTAGAAGCCCAGGGAGAGCAACCCCCACCCTCCTGACCTAAATGGCTACAGCACAACACCTACCCCTTGCCTGACAGCTAGAGTACATCCTGCCCTTGGGGAGTGGTGGAAACTGACTCCTTCCATACTGTGGCCCGGTACCAACAGGACCATGACCCTGGCTGCCTGGAGCCCAGGTCAGGCAGAAAGACTGAGACACCAGTGTCTGAACACATATTGTACCTCCTCTTCCCTCAAAGGACAACAGGCAGATCTGCTCAGCAGGGAAGCCACCAACAAGCAGTGGTCCACCACATTCATGTGCATATGCCCCAAACAACCCACTAGCTTGCTGAGCCCACAGGTTCCCATACCAGCCCAAAAGCCAGTTTGGCAGTAGCTCTGCCACCCCCTACAGCCCTTCACACAGCTGCTTGGCCATGCTACACTCCTGCACACATGCTCCATGACTGACAGCTGTCAGGCAGTGGCTTTATGTCTCTACGGCAGGTTCCACAGAGCTTCTGGGCCTGGTTGCATACTTGTAGACTGGCTCCAGCATCAACAGTTGATCTGGTGGCCCTCCACAGAGCAGCAGGGCCCTACTGCACTGGTACACACCTACTCCTTGCCTGACAGCAGATCAAATATTGGCATTGCCTCTACATGGTAGGCCTCTAAGGAGCTGCTGGGCCCTGCTACACTGGTACATGCCTAGTCTCTACTAAACAGCAGATCAGGCAGTGGCTTCACCTCCACCTGGGGGCCCTTCACAGAGGTTCTGGGCCCTGCTGTACCCGTGCATGCCTGTTCCCTGCTTGACAGAGATTTGGGTAGTGGTTTTGCCTCCTCCAGCAGGCCTCCATAGAGCCACCTGGCCTGCTGTGTCCATGCATGACAGCTCCTGGCTAGGTGGTAGCATCCACTCCTCTGACAAGCCTTTGCAGAGCTGCCTGACTCTGCACCCAGGCACACCTATATCCAGCCCAAAACTCGTTAAGCAGTGCCCCACCTCCCAGGAGAGACAACTTCAGACTTGCATGCCCATGCCTGGCCTGATAGCCTGTTGGGCAGCAACTGTGTGCCTCAGAGAAACTACCAAACAGCCTGTTGACCCTCTGCCCTCTGCATCCACACACACCTGGCTCAGCAATGAGCCTGGAGTCTCTGACCCAGCAAAACAGTCAGTGTTGGCACAAAAACCCACAGGCAAGGCCACTGAAACATTTGCAGATATTACTGAAAAGAATGACAACCAAAGAAACTTCACAGAGATTATGCTACTGAGTCCACCCAAAACCCAAGCCAATGAAACATATTTAACAGACATACTAGGACCCACACTAGACAAAAGTAATTTCTGTGTGATTCACTCCATAAATTGAGAAAAGCAACTACTCCATTAGGTGCACAGAAATTAGCACAGGGACACAAGAAACATGAAAAAGCTAGGAAACATAACATCTCCAAAGGAACACAATAAATCTCAAGTAAAAGACACCAAAAATAAGAACACTTACAAAATGCCTGTAAAGGAATTTCAAATAATGATCTTGAGGAAACTCAATGAGATACAAGAGAACACAGACAAACAACTCAATGAAATTAGGATAACAATTCATGATCTCAATGATAAACATTCAGACACAGGTGTCATAGAAAAGAACCAAACAGAAATTTTGGAGCTGAAAAAGTCAATAAATAAAATAAAAAACACAACTGAACACTTCAGTAAGAGACTTGTTCAAGCAGAAGAGAGAATTTCTGAATTTGAAGACAGATCTTTTGAAATTGCCCAATCAGAGGGAAAAAAGGAAATTTGAATGAAAAAGAATAAGGAAAATCTATGAGATATATGGGACACCATTAAACAAACAAATGTTCATAAAATAGGTGTTCTAGAGGGAGACAAGATAGAGAAAGGCACAGAAATCTTATTTAATGGAATAACAGCTGAAAACTTTCCAATTATTGGGAGAGATATAGACATTCAGATTTAGGAAGCTCAAAGATCCTCAAAAAAATACAACCTAAAAAGATTCTCTCTGAGGCACATCATAAATTGTCAAAAGTCAAGGACAAAGAGAGAATTCTAAAAGATACAAGAGAAAAGCATCAAGTCACATATAAGGGAATCTCCATAGACTATCAGCAGATTTCTCAACAGAACCTTGCAGGCGAGGAGAGAATAGGGTGATATATTCAAAGTCCTGAAAGAAAAAAACTGTCAGCCAAGAACACTTCATACAGCAAAGCTATACTTAAGAAACAAGGGAGAAATAAAGAACTTCTCAGACAAAAACTGAGGAAATTTATCAATACTAGACCAGCCTGACAAGAAATGCTTAGGGGAGTGCTACAACAGGCAATGAAAAGACAATAATTAATACCATGAAAACATGAAAAAGTACAAAACTGACATTTACAGGTAAATTCATAATTCAACTCAGAATATCCCAGTGAGGTAATGGTGCTATGTAAATCCTTCAGTCCTCTAGTATGAAGGTTTAAACTCAAAATTGTAAAACACAACAAAAAACCCAAAAAACCAACAGCTACAATTTATGGCTAAAGGAATGTGCAATATATACAAACATAAATTAAGGCAACAAAAACATAATTTATGGTGGTGGGAGAGAAGTCTAAAGAATTGTCATGTGACCAATGTTAATTTGCTTTCAGCTTAAAATAGTTTGTTATGACTATAAGACTCTATGTTGGCCCAAAGGTAACCACACACACAAAAATAAATTATAACAGACACAAAATTGAGAAAGAGAAAAAACAAAGCTTAGCACCACAGAGAACCACCAATCCACAGAGGTAAAAACAAGAGAAAAAGAAAGGAACTGAGGATCTATAAGACAACCATAAAACAATTAACAAAATGGCATGGATAAATTCTCACGTCAGTATCAACCTTGGATGTAAAAAGATATTAATTGAAAGATTCTCCAATTAAAAGATATAGAGTGGCTGAATGGAGGAAAAAAAAAAAAACAAGATCCAAAGCTATGCTGCTTATATAAGAAACTCACCTAACTATTAAAGATAAACATAGATTAGAAGTGAAAAGCTAGAAAAAGATATTTCATGTAAACGGGAACCAAAAGCAAGTGGGAGTGACCATACTTGTATCAGACAAAATAGACTTTAAGTCAAAAACTGTAAAAAGAGACAAAGAAGGTCATTATATAATGATAAAGGGATCAATTCAACAAGAAGATATAACAATTGCTAATATACATGCACCCAACACCAGAGCACCAAGGTATATAAAGTAAACATTATGAGACCTAAAGGGAGAGATATATTGAAATTCAATGATAGTAGGGGACTTAACACCCCTCTTTCAAAAATGGATAGATCATCTAGACAGAAAATAAAGAAAGAAACATCTGACATAAGGTATACTATAAACCAAATGGACTTTACAGACATTTACAGAACATTCCATCTGACAGCTGCAGGACAAATATTCTTCTCAACTGCACATGAAACATTCTCCAGAATAGATCATATGTTAGGTTATAGATCAAGTCTACACAAATTTTATAAGATAGCGATCATATCAAGTATCCTTTCTGACCACAGTGGTATAAAACTAGAAATCAACAAGAAAAAGTTTGGAAATTTTACAAATACATGGAAAATTAAACAACATGCTCCTAAATAACCAAGGGGTTAATGAAAAATTTCAAAGGGAAATTTAAAAATTCCTTGAGACAAATGAGAATAGAAACACATCATACCTAATACTACGGGATATGGCAAAAGCAGTTCTAAGAGGAATGTTTATAGTAATAAATGCCTATACTAAAAAAGAAGAAAGATATCTAATAAACAAACTAATGACGCATCCAAAGGAACTAGAAAAACAACAATAAACTAAACCCAAAATTGGCAGAAGAAAAGAAATGATAAAGCTCAGAGTAGAAATAAATGCAGTAGAAACTAAAAAAAGCAATTGAACACATAGGCAAAATGAAGAGTTGGTTTTTTGAAAAGATAAACAAATTTGGCAAATCTCTGGCTAGACTAAATCAAGAAAAAAGGGAGAAGACATAAAATCAGAAATGAAAAGTGAGACTTTACAACCTATACCACAGAAATACAAAGGATCATACAAAGGATCATAAGAGACTGTTATGCACAACAATATGCCAACGTATTTGATAACACAGAAGAAATGGATAAATTCCTGGACAAACACATTCTACAAAGATTAAATTATGAAGAAATAGAAAATCTGAACAGACCAATAACAAATGAGGAAGTTAAATCAGTAATAGAAAGTCTTCCATTAAAGAAAAGACCAGGACCTGATGGCTTCACTGCTGAATTTTGCCAAACATTTAAAAAACTAATACTGATTATCTTCAGATTACTTCAAAAAATTGAGGAGGAGGGAATATTTCCCAACTCATTTTATGAGGACAAGATTACTCTGATTCCAAAACTGGACAAGGACACACACACACACGCACGCACACACACACACTCACAATCTGATATTAAAGACAGACAGCAGAACAATGGTTACCAGAGACTGGGATCTGTAGGGAGGAAGGGAAAACAGGAGGGGTTGGCCAATGGGTACAAAGTTACAACTAGATAGGAGGAATACATTCTGGTGTTCTGTTGCACAGTAAGGATACTATGGTTACAGTTAAGTTTTGTATATTACATAATAGCTAGAAGTGAGGCTTTTGAATGTTTTTGCCACAAAGAAATGATAGATGCATGAGATGATGGTTACATTAACTGCCCTGACCTGATCATTATACAACATATATATGTATCAAAACATCAGACTGTACCCCATAAGCATGTACAATTACGTGTCAATCTAAATAAATAAATAAATAAATAAATAAGCTTATATTCACTAACAACTCAAAGGCTAAGTAGTTCAAAATTCAAAGAAATATATAAATTATCGGAAAGTGAATGAATTTTTTAAAATACAATTAAAATAGACCTTCAAACTGAACTGGTCTCTGCTACCTTTAAACTAGCTGTTCTCTCCATCAGTAATAAAAGGAATGAATATAGCATAAATTATTACTCAAACTACTGTATGCCATAGTTGTCAACAAAGCACACATTTGTGTTTCCTTTCAGAGAATTCTAAGTAAAAAATTATGATTTATTTTTCCAATTCATTGACTGCTTGCTTCAAAAAAAGAAAGATAACTAACCAAGCAAATTTTACTCTAATTTAAGTGTTGTCTTGACCTCAAATAAATTGAACCAAACTGTATTTTAATTCAAGTTAGAAGCTACTGTAAAATCATCAGTGTAAGTAATGTGTACCACAGACACTAGCAAAGACACAGGGCCAGTAAGAGTCTAAATGCTACCCTTTAGCAACTCTCTTGCTAATATTTCAGCTTGAATTTAACAATAACATTTGTGATAATTCACTGTGTATCGCTGACTTAAAACGTTTAATTGGAAATGATGCAAATATATGTTCAGAAAATAATGTGTCACATCTCACAGGACTTTCTCTCGTACAAACAAAAAAGAGGAAGATAAAATAAAATGTCATTAGAAATAATGTCCACTTCTATAAAAAAAAGATCTCTTAGCCTTTTCGAACAAATAGTATTAAAACGAAAGCAAGAGTTTATAAATTTTCAAAAAAAATTTTTTATTATCTACCTATATCCCATTTCTTAAAACAATAGTTCCTTTTAGGAAGATCACACTTTTGAAAGTAATTGTATCTTCACAAGAACCCTGTGAGTCCAGGCTCCAATTTTATCAGGGAAAGGTGAGTCACAGAGCAAATATGAGACCTGCTAAAGGCTAAAGGACACAAAATGACTCTAGTGAATACCGCCACTTTTATTCTCATTGGCTTTCATTACAGTATTGACAACTCTGATCTACTCAAATAAGAAGGTAGAGAACACTAGGCTGATAGGTAAAGAGAACTCTCAGTTCCATCCTGTAATCCTGCCACATTTAGGAATTATATTTATCCTCCCAAATGCTTATTTTCTTTTCCCAATTTTTATATATTTCATCCTATCTGTAATTTAAATAACTTTAGAAAGAAATTCATAAGGTAAATTAGTAAACAAGAACACATTAAGGAATATTTTTACCTAACTGGCAAAAATTAAATTAAAGAAACACTTTGGTAAGAGTGTTAAGATAATGTAACTGCTTTGACCCTTTTGGAAAGTTATTTGCTAACAAGTATCAAGAACATCAAAAATACACATATACTTTGACCTAGTAATTCCATTGGTAGAACTCTATATTAATAAAAAAATGAGAGACACAAGCAAGATTTATAAGTTCCTACCAAAGTGTAGTTTGTAATAGTGAAAAATCTGAGTCAATTTGGTTAAACAAACTGGAATATTAAAAAGATAAAATGTTATATGACCATTAAAATGTTTTCAAAGAATTTTTAATGACATAGGAAAATGTTGAGGATATAACTTTGCACGAAAAATCAGGATAATAAATATGCACATATGCATATATAACCATATGCTCGTACATGATAAAAATGAGATTTGGACTGATGCTTACTTTGGGTTGGGAGATATACAGTGATAGAACAGGGAGGGCTAATGCAATTAATCTGATATTTTGTCTGACGTTCAAAAGTAAAAGAATCACCGTAAATAATGATCTCAATTATAAATCTATATGTATATCATCTATATCTACATCTATACCTATATCTTTATGCCTGGGTATTACAAGAAAGTTTTATCTTTAGAACGTGAATTTCAATTCATTTAAATTTATATTTTTCCAACTTTTCTATAAAAGTTTGTATAAGAGGGAAAAAGGGGGAATATTAGCCTTTATTTTAATGCCTCTGAATTGTTTACACTGTTACCATAAGAATGTATGATTTTGGAAAACAAAAACAATACAGTAATAAGTTAATAACATTTGCTGTTTTAGAAAGCTGGCATATTTGTACCTATTATTTATATTATATACTACATGATACCACAGGATGAAAGTGGCAAGGATTAGTACTTGCCTCAGACAAAAGCATTAATGAAACAAGTTCTAGAAGAACTCCTGCATGTAAATAATTACAATTAAGACACATAATTGACTATACTCAACACAATTTAGAAACCTTACAAGAAGTTACTGGAAAAATAAGAGAATACAGCATTGGAAGAATCTGTGAAATAGAAATATGCTTAATTGTTGATGTTAGAGCTAGATCAAGAAGTAGTTATCTGTTTCAGAGGCGACTGAAGTAGCTCAGAGGACAATTCTTAAAATCTGATTATATGTAGTTATTTTCATCAGAAATGATCTAGTATGATAAAAAGTTCAGTTGACCCAACACTCTATGGCACTATAACTGACTTTAAATTGGCATATTTAATGACTTAGACTGTCAAATTTAGATTAGGACTAAGAATAGAGTGACAAAGTTTGCCATCTGGTGGTCAGTGAGATACAACTCAGATGTCTTTATTTATATGTTTCTATGTCAGAATTTTGAACCAGATCTAAAAATGTGAAGACAATACAGGTACTAGATAAATTCAGGGTTAAAATTAAAGCCATGGCACAGGAAAATATTGTGTATGATTTTTGTAAAGCCCCCCAAAGACATCCAGGTCCTAATCCCTGAAACCTGTGAAAGTTACCTGATATGGTAAATGGGATTTTGCAGATGGGCTTAAATTAAGGGCACTGCGATAGGAAGATTTTCCTGGATTATCCAGATGGGTCCTATGTAATCACAGCGTCCTTATAAGATGGAGGCAGAAGGAGATTTGACTGTAGAAGGTGGCAGCAAAAGCAAATGTGACTACTTAAGCACAATGGAATACTACTGGCTTCCGAGATGAAGAAAGAAGCTAGGAGCCAAGGAATGCAAGAAAGTTTTAAGAGCTGGTAAAGGCAAGGACATGGATTCTCTCCTAAAGCCTCTGGAGGGGGTATGCCATACAGACACCTTAATTTCAGCACAGTGAAACTAATTTCAAACTTCTGACCTCCAGAACTGTAATGGGATAAATTGTTTTAAGCCACTAGGTTTGTGGTAATTGTGTTATAGTAACCAATGAGCACTAATAAACAGCTGAGTGGAAGAGGGCCTGAGGCTGTAATGATACAAGAAGACATAGAAGAAGTGTGAAAAATTAATGGTATCCACCAATTAGACCCTAAATATGACCACATCTGTCAATAAACAATGCATGAATACTCAAACTAATTGTTTTTTTCAAGTCAGGAAAAAGACATCAAGATTGTTCAGGAAGAAACCAAACCAAATGCACACAGATAAGCTATTGTCTGCATAATCCCTGTGATCTGACCAGGTAATTTAGAGGAACAGAATAGTGAAAGTACTCTACAAATATTTGGGGGCGCTTCCTTAAATCATGAAAATAATCTTATAGTACATGCATATTTCACTAATCAATGTACTGTGATATATTTTAAAAAGTTAAATATTAACCAAAGCAAGGAGCTAGACTGTGGTAGAGGACAGATTTAGAGTAAAGTGAGGCTTAAGATAATATTCACTAAGTACAACAAAATGAATTTCTTCTCACTGGTCTGAGAAGAAATATGTAGCATATTCCCTCCCTTTATTCTTTTTACCAACACTTCTATAATTTTAACCAATCCGGTCTTCTAGAAAGTGAAAAAGAAAATTTCTATATGTAATGCTAAAAATATCTATTAGTATCTGAATCACTACAATGTGTACTTATGCTTGAAAAAGAGAAGCAGGCAGGATTTGTTTGTTTGCTTGCTTGTTCTTTTAGTTCTCAGCGTACAGAAGAAACAGGTAATCTGATGGCCAAGGTCATAGTCAGGAATAAGAGAAACATAAATTACAGATATGTAAGGTCATTAGTTTAGTTCAATAAACACAATACAGACCAGATTCAGGGAACTGTGCTATGCAGTGAGACTATCTTCACAAATTAATTATGTGATGAAAGAGAAAGCCACGTGCAGCCACAGGGGCCAAAGAGAGGGCCATTTAACTCATGCTGAGAGTGAGTGGATGGTGGGCTGCAGGCTGGATGAAACTTGGAGAAGAAGGAATTAACTGAGCGAAGAATATATTAATTATCCTGATTTGATCACCACATATTGTACACAAGTATTGATATTCAACTCTGTACCCCACAAATATGTATAATCAATTATGTTTCAATTAAAAAAAAAAGAGGAAGAGAAGATGGTTAGAGTAGAATGAAAGAGGTGGAAGGTAGACAAAAGAAGAAAGATGAGGGTAAAATAAGCAGGACTAGGGAAGGAAATGGGAAGATACAGTCATACAATTGCACGGAGCAGCCAAAATTTTGTATTTCATTGAATATAATAGAATGTAGTGAAAATGAAGCTGGACAGGTGGACAAGGCCTCACAGCCCGTACCACAGAAAGTATTCTGCAGAAGACTGGGAACCAAGGTATGAATTTTAAAATTTTAGTGGAAGACACAAAGTCTTTATTGTTCGTAAGTTGTACTTGATTGAAAATTTATCCTGGCTAATATCTTTCCTGAAAATAAAATTATGAAACATAACTCAAAAATAGTACATACATACACACCATTTAAAGAATAATTATTATTACGGGTTAAAATATGTACCCGCAAAAAGATATGTTGAAATCCTTTCCCCTAGTACCTCAGACTGTTTCCTTATTTGGAAATAGGGTTTTTGCAGACGTAATTCGTTAAGATGAAGTCATATTGGAGTAGGTAGGGCCCCTAGTCCAGTATGACTGGCATCCTTGTAAAGAGAATGCAATGTGAAGAGACAGAGACACAGGGAGAAAGCCCTGTGAAGTTGAGGGCAGAGATCAGACTGATGCATCTACAAGTCAAAGAATGAAAAGATTGCCATCAACCCACCAAAATCCACCACAGCCCCGAGAAGGAACCAACCCTGCTGATCTCTTAAATTTTGAATTTATAGCCTCCAGGACTGTGAGAGAATAAATGTCTGTTGGTTAAGCCACCCAGTTTGTAGTACTTTATTGCGGCAGCTCTAGGAAACCCAAACCAGCACTTAATGATTATCCATGCACTTACTAATTGCTTAAGAAAGGGAACGATCAGTATCTTTGATGCCCTACTCTGTGCCCTACTCAGATATCTTTCCTTCCAGATGAAACCTATATACTGAATATTGTGTTAATCGTTCTCATTATTTTAAATAGTTTTACCATACACATAAGTATTGCTAAACAATATGCAGCTTAGCTATGTCTGGTTTTGTTCTTTACATACTGTATATATCCTGCCATTTGCTCTTCCTGCACGCTATTATATTTCTGAGATTTATTCATGTTGATGTCTATTTCTATGGTTAATTCATTTTTTATTGTAATCAAGTTCCACTGTATTCATACAAATATATCACAATTTATTTATAAATAAGCACTTGTGTTGTTTCCAGTTTTTCACTATCACAAACAATATGGCCAAGAAAATTTTTGTATGTATTCCTAGTATACACATGCAAGTTTTAGGGTGAATTCTGGAGTCTGTTATGTATATCTTCAACTTTGTTAGATAGTGCCAGTTTATTTTCCAAGGCAGTACTAAGTTACATTCCCACTGCTTTATATGGACCCTTATATTTGCTATTATCAGATTTAAAACTTTTTCCTAATATGGTATGTGTGAAATGGCTTCTCAATGTGGTTTTGATATACATTAGTAATGATGGTGACCATGTTTTCATTGTTTATACGTTTTATAGTTTGATTATTTGTGTTTTTGCTTCTGTGATATATGCCTATTGATGTCTTTTGTCTATTTTTCTATTCAGTTGTCTTTTTCTTATTGATTCATAGCAGTTATTTCAATATCTTGAATCCTTTGTTGACAATATGTCTTACAAACATCTTCCTTTTCATGTCCTTTTTGTAGGTTTTTTTTCTTTTAGCAGAAGTTTTTAGTTTTAATATAGGTGAATGTCTCCATCATTTTCTTTATATTATTTGCTTTTACATCCCAAGGAATTCTTCCCTGGCAAAATGCTCTAATATATTGTCCCTATTTTTTCAAATTTAAAATTTTTGCTTTTTACTTTAAATAAAAGTGGATTACCTTTAATCCATCTGGGATTAACTTTTGTGCATGTGCAGTTGGGATCCTATTTCATTTTTTCCATAGAGATAATCAATTGTCTCACCATCATTAATTAAATATTCCATCCTTTTCCCACTGATTTGCAAATCAAGCCATAAATCAAACTTCCATATATTTGATGTGGGATCTATTTCTGAATCTCCTATCAATTCCATAAGTGATCTATCTTTAACCAAGCACCACAGTGAATTTTGATATCTGGGAAGGAAATTCCCCCAAACTATTTCATCTTTTTCTAGAGTATTTTAGTTTTCCTTCTTTCATTTCTCTACTATCACTTTGGACACAAAAAAGACTATGTGTTTATATATATTATATGCACATATATGTTTATATAAAAGTTAATACATGTCACATATATCTATTAGGTTAAAAGCATAACCCATGAGCCCATCACCCAACCCCCAAACTAGAATGTTACTAAAACTTCCGTCAACCTGTGTGCTCCTTCCCTGTTTCATCTTCCTGCCTTCCCACTCCAGATGTAACCACTATTGTAAATAGTTTTGGCTCTTTTCAATATTTATCAAAATGTTCTCTGGCTGTGAGTAGTATTTTGCAACTTGCTTTTTTCACTTAAACTTATGTTTCTAACACTCATCCATGTTGTTGTGTAAAGCTATAATTTATTCATTTTATTCCCAATGATTTGCACTGACGTATATCAGGTTTCCAGTTCTGTGTGGATTTCTTGTTGAACTGTTTATTTTGTTCTCTTGATCTAACTGTCTAATTGATTTAATTGTCTAATTGTCTTTAATAGCCTGTGTGACTCATAGTGCTGCTTATTCCCCCTGAAATTGTCCTTACATGGCATTAGCAACATTTTTCTTTCTTTTTTTCTTTAATTCACCTGCTTTACTGAGATCATGCACCAGTTCTTTTGAAAAATATGCCCCTTTCTTAATTACTGTAGTTTTATCATAAGCTTTGGTATCTTGAAAAGCAAGTCATCTATCTTATACTTCTTTATCGAGAGTGTCTTGGATACTCTTCATACTTTGCTCTTCCGTGTAATCATAGAATTATTTTTCATGTTCTACAAAAACCTGTTGCAATGGGAATTTCATCAAATCTATAGATCAATTTGAGTTGAACTGATAACTTTACTGCACTGAATGTTCCTATCCATGAAGATGTTATTTCTCTCCATTTAGTTGGGTCATCATCAATGCCTCTCAATAAAACTTTATAATTTTATAAATTTATAATTTTCTACATAAAAATCTTTAACATCTGTTAAAATTATTTTTAAATAGTTTCTATTGTTGCTACTATAAATAATATTTTAAAATTACATTTACTATTTGTTGCTGGTATATAAAAATATGAAATTTTCTTTTGAATATGTAGTTTTTATTTCTGGCTGCGTTGCTAACTTTTAAATATTTCTAATAATTGTTCCATAGATTTATTTAGGATTTCTATGTAGACAATTACATAGACTGTAAGTAATGAAACGTTTATTTGTTTGTGATCTGTATATCTTTAAATTATTTTCTTGACTTCCTGCACTGGCTACAGACACCGGTACACTTTTGAATAGAAGTAGGGAGACATAGTATCCTTCCCCTTGTTTATGATTTTGAAAGGTGTGCTTTGTACACTTACCTACTGGGTTCTCTGTTTGCTGTATACAGGACTTATTATACTATACATACTTTTTACCAATTAAAGGAAATTCTTTTGTATTCCTAGTTTGTTAAGATTATTTTAAAAAATCATTAATAATGTTAAATTTTCTGCATCTATTGAGATGATCATATGATTTTCTTCTATAAATATAATAAACACCAAGATTCTGAAGTCAGGCAGTGGATGAATAATAAGGAAGAATAATTATAGAGGTGGTTAAAGAACAAAAATAGCATGAAGTTACAGAAACTATAGAAAGAGAGAGCTTCCAATGCTAAGAGTGTTCATATGTGGTACACACACTCTCCTGATTTTTGTCTCTGACCTTTAACAGCCTGTGTGACTCAGTCATAGTGCTGCTTATTCCTCCTAATGCTGTCCTTACATGGTATTCACAACATTTTCCTTTCTTTAATGCATCTGCTTTACTGAGATCATGCAACAGTGCTTTTGAACTTAGTTTGGCAACAGGTTTTCATCTGTGAAAGATTTACTTTACTCCATAATTTGCTTTAGTTTGCTTGGCCCAGGACTGTTCTTATACTCCTGATAGCTTAGGAGTTTAAGAGGAAGGTGTTGGCTCTCTTCTCCTGGTAATTTTTCACAGACAGGAAACTAAATTTTCAGTAGGTTCTAGCCAACTACTGATTACAAGATGCACTTCTCAGCCTATCAGTAGCACTCGATGTTTCTAGGATTCTTCTCGTTGCCCACATGATTTAATACCATTATAATTCCTCATTAAAAACAAAAAACAAAATACAAATAAACAACAACAAAAATGAAAGCAGTTACTTCATAAATGAGACTGTGGTTTGGATTTGAAATTCTATTCACATTGGGTAGCTGCTATGGGTTAAATGTGTCCTTCAAAAGTTCATGTGTTGGAAGCTTGATCCCTATTGTAACAGTGTTAAGAGGGTGGGAAATCTGGCTATGGTATCTGAAAGGTGGGGCCTTTAACAGGTGATTGGATCATAAGGACCATGCTCTCATGAATGGATTAATCCATTCATGGAGCAACGGGCTAATGGTTTAATGGGTTGTCGCAGAAGGAGCACTGGTGGCTTTGTAAAGAGAGCAGTGAGCACCTTAGAGAGCTCATGCCATCTCACCATGTAATAACCTGGTCACCACAGGATACTGCAGAGAGTTCCCACCCAGAAGGCTGTCATCAGATGTGCTCACTGGACTGTGGACTTCCCAGCCTCTGAGACTGAGAAATAAATGTCATTTCTTTATAGATTACCCACTTTCAGGTATTCTGTTATAAGCAACAGAAAAACTAATATGGTAGCTGAACGATGTTTTTGGTTTTTGAATTAATACCTGTTCCCCAATGTTCATTGCAGCACTCTTTACAATAGCCAAGAGTTGGAACCAGCCCAAATGTCCATCATCAGATGAGTGGATACGGAAAATGTGGTACATCTACACAATGGGATACTACTCAGCTGTAAAAACGAATGAAATACTGCCATTTGCATCAACATGGATGGACCTTGAGAGAATTATATTAAGTGAAACAAGTCAGGCACAGAAAGAGAAATACCACGTGTTCTCACTTATTGGTGGGAGCTAAAAATTAATATATAAATTCACACACACACACACACACACACACACACACACAAAATGGGGGGGGAAGAAAATATAACAACCACAATTACTTGAAGTTGATATGACAAGCAAACAGAGGGGATATTGGGGGGGGAGGGGGGAGGGAGGTTTTGGTGATGGGGAGCAATAATCAGCCACAATGTACATCGACAAAATAAAATTAAAAATAATAATAATAATAATAATTTTTATAACCTGTCACTGAATGTACCTTATCCTATTTGTGTAACGGGAATGCTACTGATTGAACGTAGGATTAAAGAAGAGCTCCAATATTTCAATTCGATGTCTATAAATTGCCAAAATTAATCATTAGCAGCATTAGTGTAGCCTCTACCACTTCTGTCGTCAATATGGTTTTTAAAAATTTTGATTTTTTTTCCTGTTTCCTCTGTGTTAGCTATCCTGAAAAAATCATGTCAGCAGAAAGCACAAATTATGTGGATACAGTGTTGCTAGTCATTTTGAAATACCTTAATGGAAAAAGCACTGAAAAAAATATTGCTAGTAATAGCAATTTCTGGATAGCTGTTCTTTTTTTGTTTTCTCACATTTCTTCCTTCTTGATACTAGTAACAACTATAGGATCTTTCAAGTTCCACTGAACTTTATCAGTGTGTCATATGCTAAGAAGATTCAACATACTGAGATGTCTACATGATTTCTCCATTCTTTACTTGTAGATTCTGGCGTGTATTCTGGTGCAATGGCATTCAGATTCACAAAATTCATAAAAATTATGGTGACACAAGTCCAATATTTTACTTGGATTTGTTTTAGTTGATATTTTCCCTTTTAGAGTTATTAGTTTGTTTTCATATTATTTAACTAATTGCATTAGCAGTAAATTTGTAAGCCACTCCTCCCACCTAAGTAACATTTCTTCTTCTTTTATTTAATGGTTACTCTGGTAGTACATTTAAGCTGAGCCCATTTCTCCGATTGTTGTATAGCCAAATATACATTAACTATGAAAGTAGCCATAAAAAGAGTTAAATCCTGTTTCTCTATCACCACAATGAGTTTTTCTATATCAATGTGACAAAGAGCATAAATTAAAATACTCTGCCTGGCACATTAAGCTCTACTCAGTGTGTTTCAAAAGGGAAAAGTGGAACAATTTAGAATTCGTCAATTATATCACATTAAATTAGCCTCCATCATTGAGTCGGCTCAATAGCCTCCATCTATCATAATTTACAGCAAAAAGGAGGCCAACTACAGGATAGCAGCGATGACATGGTCAAAAGGAGGCTTTGTTTCCTTAGTTATAAAAAATGCTTTGCTTTTGTACCATTAAGATGCCATTAAGATAAAGACCTCTAACTCAAAGGAAGTTGCAACATAGCATATGATATAATATATCCATATTATTTACATACATAAAAGTCAATTATAGTAGAATTCTATATCTGACACACAGAAATTTTTCATTAATTTAAAAAATACATAAGCTTTCATTATAAAGTATCAATTCCAACTATGATATTCTGTTAACATGGCAAAACACATCCAATCTTTACATTATTCACCATTATATTCCTTCAGAGAGAATATTTTTCATGTAATAGAAACTATATTTTACAAACATTATTGGACGGGTATCAGCCTACTTATGACACTAAACAGGAAGATTAAAACATCCCTAGTTTAGTCAACAGGAAGCAAGGCAAATGTAAATAATAGGCAAGACAGGTTGTGCCAATTTGTCACGACGTCCTTGGCTTTGAAGGTGAATAATAAAGGCAGATACAGGGGGAGAAGATGATCATGTTAGCTGAACTCCCAGAGGCACGGAAATAGAATACTGCATGTAGTAAGATGTACGTTTATACTTTACGTAGTAGAAAACAACATTTATAGAGAAGATAGGTAAAATCCTAGAAAGACTATAAGATGATAACCCTTTGCATATTTAAAAACAGTGTATTGATATAACAAACATTAGTTAAACATCATACTATATTCCTGGTACTGTGCTAGGTGTTTGAGTTACAAAGGTAAATAGTTCCTGACTTTTAGGAAACTCCAAATCTACACAAGAAAACACGAAATTAGAATACAATGTGACAGGCATGAATAGAGTCGTGTCCCAGTACAAAGTTCCATACTATACCAAGACAGATGTTCAGCAGTCAAGATTATTAGAGAGATTGACTATTTTTTGAGACCACACATTGAAAATATTTAATGAACGTGTTCCTTTGCACGCTAATGTTTAATATAAAAATTCTATCTATTCCTTATATAAATCCTTCCAAGTGACAATATTTTATTTTTGTGGTAATATGGTTTTAAATATGTTAGAACTGGATCATTTATTTTCTAAAAAATTGTGATTCAGAACTTTAACTAATTGACCCAAACGTATACACAACTGGTATTAATTTGGCTAAATTTCTTCACAGTTGAGTTCTCTCCTGGTTTTCTACAATAGCTTCTTCTCAGAAAGATACTTTGCATTTAGATACTGTACTAAAATATCCATCTTAATTTTGTTCTTCGGAACTCAAAGCCTAATTATCTGTACTTACAGCAAGCATACATATCATACTGTGGCCATCCCCTAAATATCATTTTTTTCCCCTAGAAGCCTTATTTTGTGTGTCTGATTCTCTTGTTGTAACTGGTACTCACATTCTCCACGAATACCTTCTAGATTCCCCAGCCTGTCTTTGTTCACTACAATCAATACAGAAATACACTAAATTTCAAATCACTTCCTTACAGCTGGTGTACACATTTCCTTCGTTAGCAACATCCTACACTATATTTGCCAGCCCCCATCTATGTGGGATCATGTGACTAGTTCTGCACAATAAAATGTGGATGCAAGTTACAGAACTCACTTAGAGGCCTCCACTGACGCTCTCTCATTACTCCTTGACCAGTAGGAAACATAGCGTGGGGGAGGAGACTCTGGATATATGAGAATGCTGAATTCTGGATGGAAGAATCTTGCATGCCTAAATTGCTACATGGATATTTCTACTACCGATCCTCCTTGGACTGTGTGCTGTGCCAAGCCATTGGGATTTGGGGATTAACGTGAACTACATTACTTACTTTGTCTAATGCACTTCCTGTTAAGTTGGCTTGATGCCTTCTTGTAGGAGTAGTAACTCAAAGGTGTAGAAAGTAATTTCTTTATTTACAGTAAACCTCATAAACTGACCTGAACTGTAAATTTTAAATATAAACTTGAAAATATGAGAATTTTGAAAAAACATGTTGTGAGATTCATTCTTCAGCTATTACAGTGTTACTATTAGATGGCTAGGAATATTTAAGCAACTAATTTCTTATTATTTTATAATCTTTCTCATTACTTGAGTATTAAGATGTAAATGTTCTTTACTTTTATTCAATTTGACTTCATTAGCATTTTCTTTGTTTATATTATAGAAAACTATGGTATAGTTCTAATAGATAGATGTTTATCAACACTATGAATGTGTACTCCATACTGAATGTAGATTAAAATACAAATCACACTCTCTGTAGGTTTTAGAATATTTAGTTGGGTTTTAAAATACTGAGAGATTGGACCGAATGCTGGGAGGTTCAAATAATCACTTAACTCTTACCAACTTTACCTTCCAACCTTTTTACAAAAGAATCTTGAAACATTATTTATAAATACTTCACACTCTTCAGAATACAACTGTTATAAAAATAAGCTGTGTTATCACATTATTGAATTCAAGGTGCAGTTCAAATTCTTGACTTTGATAATGGTCCCTTGAGTTTAGAGCTGACAAGCATAGAACATTTTTCTTCAGATTCAGGTTGCTAATGTTCAGTTTGGTAGATGTCAGGCTGCTGATAATTGTTCTTTTTTAAACTAAGAGATGGTTTGGAATTTTTTCTTTTTCTTTTTTTTTTAAATTAGTGAGCTGATTTTTCTCAAAGCCCGGTTTTGAAAGCATCATTTTTATTTCATCAAATGAGTATCTTTTTGATATTTAGGACATATTCACTAAATCCAAACCATGTTTCACAAGCCCTTTTATCTCTAAGGAGTCATGTAAATGGGTGAAGATTCACAGTGTTTGTGTCTGTGTGGCATTTTATAACATCTGTAAAGAACCGGAAAAATAGAAGGCAGTCAATCACTTGAAAGTACCAGCCTGCACCCTCCCAAAGTAAAGCAAGGAAGAGTGGTTCTATGATTTACACTAGTCATACAAATGTCTTATTCCCACCTGGGAAAATTGTTTCTGAATGCAGCTTGTACTGTGTAGTATCCTTCTGTTCCACTTACAACTTTTTAGTTGTGTTAAAAATCAAATCATGTTTAAATAAGCTCTAGTACTCCCCAAATCTCATTTATTTACTATCAAAAATGTAAAAGAATGTCAGAAATGGCATTTCGTGTACACGAAATGGATATAACAGTATCAACTTTTTTTAGAAATGCATTTTATATATAAATTCTAAAGTCATGCTTCTGCTCAGCTGTTTACATTACAAAAACGATCCTGTTTTAACAGTGCTACCTGAATTTGACTTTAAGCAAATTGTCTAGTATTTACTTCCGAAGAACTTTTTATCTACATTAGTTCCATAATGCTACAACACCAAAAGTCTATTCATAATTAATTATTTCTACTCAGAACATACTTTTATATATTAAACATTTTACTTTTTCTGAATTCAGGTACATATATATCTGTCAGTATTTTATTACTATAAATATGAATCTGTTTACAAACACAACCAATTTATACCCTGATATTTGACACTGTCAGAAGAGACGGTTCAGGTTTGCTTATGTTTAGATATGACAAATCACTAAACCTTTCAGTGCTGGTTTTGTTAGCTGAAAAATGAAGATAGAATAGCTATACCACTGATATGGATTGAATTATGATCGCCAGGTTATATATATTAGATTGATCCCCACAGTGGCTGTTAAGAGGGTGGGAAATCATATTATGGCAATTGAAAGGCAGGGCCTTGAAGAGGTGATTAGATTGTGAGGACCATGCCCTAATAAATGGATTAATAATGGTGGTCATGGGTGTAGTTCTGAGGGCTTTAAAGGGAGAGCATGAGAGAGTCTCTGTCTCTCTCTCTGCTCTGCCATTTCTGCCCTGTGAGACCCCTGGGTCACTGTCACCACCACTAAGGCCTTCAACAGATGTGTTCCCTGGACTTTGGACTTCTCAGCCTCTGAAACTGTAAGCAATAAATTTCATTTTCTTATAAATCACACAGTTCCAGGTATTGTGTTATAAGCAACAGAAATGGACTAATACAACCACCAACCCAAGAATGATTATGAAGATAAAACGAGCTAATGTAGTTCACCACACTTAAGTAATTCTAGCACTCCTTTGTAAATTTTGCCATTCCTTATTAATTTAAATCTACTCATATTTTTACATAAGTAAATTTATTTCAAAATAAAATGAGCACCAAAATGAGGTTTTCTCCTTGAGATTTCAAAAGAATTAAAAGACAATTTATAAATAAGCATATAATCAGTATTGCGTAATGGCATATATTTATGTATCACCTAAAACTACTTTGGCCACCACCCAAAATCTTATTCTATATCAGTGGTACTGTGGTTCCCATATTTTGGGAAACTCTGAACTCATATAATTCAAGAACTTACATAATTAATATGGCACAGTGCAAATTTAAGATATTATCATTAGTAAGTGGCCACCGAACTGTATGGTTGTATTAGTCCATTTGTGTTGCTATAATAGAAATACCTGAGATCGGGTAATTTATAAAGAACAGAGGTTTATTTGGCTTATGATTTTGGGACAGCTGCTTCTGGCACGGGCCTCAGGCTGCTTCTACTCATGGCGGAAAGCGACAGGCAGCCGGTGGGTACAAGCAGATCACATGGTGAGAGAGGAAGCAAGAGAGAGAGAGAAGGTGCCAGAGTCTTTTTAAGCAAGGAGCTCTCTCATGGGAACTAATTGAGCTAGAACTCACTTATTAATCCCCCCTTCCCCAGGGAGAGCATGAATCTATTCATGAGAGATCTGCCCCCATGACTCAATCAGTTTCCAACACTGCCACATTGGGGATCAAATTTCCACATGAGTTCTGGGAGGACAAAACATCCAAACTCCATCAGTGGTATTCACAAAAACATTTATTTAACCAGTCCTATTACTAGAGTTGAAAAGAACTTAATTCTTTGTATTATGCACCGAACATTATTATTGGGTTGTAAATATTACGAGGGAGGTGAACCTAAAGTAATTCATTACATACTATCAACATTTTAGGTATCTGTTTAGTGGATGCATGTCATTTATCAGGGCTCTGAGAAAACAAGCCCTGGCCTAGGGTGGATTGACTTCAGTAGAGGGCAAATAGTCAAGAACGTTAAGCATATAGGTGCTTTCCAGGAAAGAGGTAACGACTGAATTTAGTTGGAGAGAGGAGCTTAGAGAGAAGAAAGGGTAGTGATGGAATGAGTATCTGCTTAATCTACTTTAAAATTTACCTTTGATCTGATCTTTGGCCACCAAAGGATGTGTTTAAGAAGTTGGTAATGGCCATGAGTGGGAAGAGTGTGTGTGTGTGTGTAGACTGCGGGGATGAGGGTGACAGCAGGGGTGGAAGCGAGAAATAGGTAAGTGATACATAGGAAAGGAAAATGGCAAATAGAAAGAGGCATAGATCAGAAACCAGTACTGTGACTGGTCTAGGGATAAAATTAGGTTACCATATGGATAGTCATTTGGTACTATGACTACATATTATATGAATAGTCATTTGATTTACATGTTATATTTCCCATTCAAGTAACCTTTTTTGAAATATGCTTTGGTGATAGAGAGATGGGGATAGGGAAACAGGAGGAGAAAAGCTGGCAGGGCTCTGGCCCCTAATGTCCATCCCCCACTTCAAATACAGCATTTTTTCTTGTACTTGTTTTACATTTGGACTTGAGAGTAATTTGCTTTGCACAAAAGGTACTTAAATTAAGAAAAAGTGTGAAAACCAATATTCTGTAGAAAAAATGTAAATGACTTTGGATAAATATATTTGGTCTAATAGCTGTGCTAAATCTCAGACCATGTTTGTTTACAGGAAATAGTGATGCATTTAGAGTTATCAGAGTATTGGTAATACCCTGAATTTAAGTCTCATTTCACTTCTGTCCATAATAGGAAATTTTTTTAAAATATGCAAAAACATTTTGAAATAAGTAGTTACCGCTAAGCCACTTACATAGTCACAAAAGAATTACTATATATCATTTTAAAAGGTTAGCAAAATGCCCTTATTTAAATAAAATCTTTCCTTTTTACTCTATTACATATAGAAAATATAACTAATTTAGAGAAGAATTTTCACAGAGATTGCTCCTCAGAAAATAAATATATCAAATTTCGATGGTTTTTTAAAGTGCCTTTTTAAGTATATGGCAACTTGGAAGTAATAATGCCTATATATAATGAAGGACATTGCATTTAAAAGAAGCTACGGAAAAACAAGGACCCTGCCTTACTCATGGATTATATCTGTGGCCAAAGGATAATGGTCTAAGCATCAGCATACACTCAACGATAAGCTCAAAATGCTCTGTTTTAAATTATCACCTTTTCTACCACTATTACTTGGTTTTATTACTATTTTCTACATATTATTTATGCTGGATCTCAGTAGGTTAAAAAATAAATTCTAAATAAATAATTTTGAAAACTACATTCTATGAATTTCTTATGGGATTATTTTTAAAGAGTGCTGTAACAATCTAACATCTGCTGTAAAGTTAAACTTTCCAGGGCCGATCAGCTCATAAACATAACAGAGTGGCCTTCACCTGCAACATGTGCTTTGGGTTCACAGTTCCTGACTGAAACTTTGCACATTGCCAGCACCTCTGGCACTTTATTCTGCAAGTTCCTGCTCTGTCTTGCTTGTTGACAATTATTCCTGAACTCCTGCTTTACAAGTCCAGTAACTGAAGAACAGTTCTGGTTACAATGAGACCCTTAAAGCAAGAAGGCCCCATCAGGCACCTATCAGCTTCACACATTTTTAACGAGTTTAGCTGTTTGTTAATAGCCAAAACTTTGCTTTACTATAGTTGAGGGAAATAGTGTTTCCTTTTATTGTTTAGGACTTACAAATTTAAATTATATTATTTTATTCTACTTTAGGGAAGAGTCTCAGAACCTTACTGAGTCAAAACTGCATCGATGGTGAAGTTCAGAATTTTACATTTGGCTTTGACAATAATTTCTTGGGTATGACAACAAAAGCACAGGCAACAAAAACAAAAATATACAAGTGGGATTACATCAAACCAAAAACTTATACACAGGAAAGAAAACAATCAATAAAATATAAAGGCAACCTATGAAATGGTAGAAAATATTTGCAAATCATATATCTGATAAGGAGTTTATATCCAAAATATATAAAGAAATCATACAATTCAACAGCAGAAAACAAACAACTCAATTAAAAAATGGACAAAGGAATTGAATAGACATTTCTTCAGAGAAGATATACAAATGTCCAACAGGTACATGAAAAGGTGTTCAACATTACTAATCATCAGGGAAATGAAAATCAAAACCACAATGAGATATCATCTTATACCTGTAAGAATGGCTATTACCAAAAAACCAAAACATAGTAAGTGTTGGTAAGGATGTGGAAAAAAAGAAACCCTTGTACATTGTTGGTGGGAATGTAAATTGGTGCAGACATTATGAAAAACAATATGGAAGTTCTTCAAAAAATCTAAAATAGAACTAACATTTAATTCAGCAATCCCACTTCTAGGTATATAGCCAAAGGAAGTGAAATCAATATCTCAAAGAGATATCTGCATGCCCACATTTATTTCAGCATTATTCACAATAAGCCAAGACATGGAAGCAAACTAAATGTCCATTAATGGACGAACGAATGAAGAAAGTGGGATACATACATATGATGAAATATTACTCAGGCTTAAAAAAGAAGAAAATCTTGCTATCTGCAACATTGTGAATGTACCTGGAGGACAGTGCTAAGGAAAATAATCCATGCAAAAATTGTAAAACAGTACGTGATACCAATTATATGAGGAATCAAAAATGGTTAAACTCATAGAAGCAGAGTAGAATGATAGTTGCCACAGGCTGGGAAGGGGAAAACAGGGAAGTATTAGTCAAAGGGTACAAAGTTTCAGTTATGCAAGGCGAACAAATCCTAGAGACCTATTGTACAGGATAATTATATGCATAATTAAAGCATAATGCCTACAGTTAACAATAATGTATTGTATACTTTAAAATTTGCTAAGAGGGTAGATCTTATTTTGTGTTCTTCTCACTCAAACAAACAAACAAATAAACAAATAAATAAATGGGGTGGGAGAAAACTTCCAGAAGTTATGGATTGGTTTATGGCATAGATTGTGGTGATAGTTTCATGGGTGTATTCTTACCTCCAAACTCATCAAGTGTATACATTAATTATGTACAGCTTTTGAATATCAATCATAACCCAACAAAGCAATTTTGCACAACTTTTGCACAACATTACTCAGTAAGGTGCTTGACCAACTTGTTTTCTAGATGCAATAGTCAGGGTTTCTATCAATTCTGTAACAGTTCAAGTGAAAAATGGGAGAGGATAATTTGGATATCAAGCTTGTGAGAGTAAAACCTGAATTACATGTTGAACTTGAAAGTGACTCTTTAAAATTAATCACATATTTGACATGTATTGATTTGCTCAGTTGATTTGAAATCTGTTCATTTTATGAATGCTCATTGAACACCTACTAATGTGCCAAGCATCATAGTAAGTTCTATGGCTAAAAAGATCAATAAGATAGAGTGCCTACCACTCAGATTTTTATAGTCTAGGAATAGAATTTTGTTATTACTGCAAAAATGCACATAGTTTAATGAAAATGTTTAACTAGTTCTTTGGAGTGTGGCGTTGAGTTGTTTATTTGAAATCTTTGTATTCTTTTGATGTAAGCATTTATTGCAATAAACTTCCCTCCTAGTACTGCTTTTGCAGTATCCCACAGGATTTGATATGATGTGCCTTTATGTCATTGGTTTCAAGAAATTTTTTGATGTCCTATTTAGTTTCTTCTTGGACCTTTATGTCATTCAAGAGTTTGTTGTTTAATTTTCATGTATTTGTATAATTTCCTGAGTTTCACTTGTTATTGATTTCTAGTCTTAATCCACTGTTGTCTCAAAAGATTCTTGAACTGATTTCAATTTTTAAAAATTTATTGAGACTTGATTTGTTAGTCTTGCTGGGTATAGTGTTCTGGGCTGGCAGTTGTTTTCTTTTAGTATTTTGAATATATCATCCCATTTTCTTCTGTGCTTTAGTCTTTCTGTTCAGAAGTCTGCTGCTAGTCTGATGGGGCTCCCTTTAAGATGACTTGATGCTTTTCTTTTGCTGCTTTTAGGATTCTTTCTTTGTCTTTGAGCTTTGCCAGTTTTACTAAAATGTGTCTCAGAGAGGATTTTTTGGATTGAATCTGTTTGTGGATCTTTGAGCCTCCTGGATCTGAAGGTCCATGTCTCTCCCTATACCTGGGAATTTTTACATTACTATTTTGTTGAATAGATTTTCAACACCTTTTACTTTCTCCTCCCCTTCTGCAACACCATGATTTGAATGTATGTGCACTTAAGGTTGTCTTCTAGTTTTTTACAATTTCTTCATTTAAAAAATTTTTTTTTCCTTTTTTTGTCTGCCTGTGTTTTTTCAAAAAGAGTACTTTCAATATCAGAAATTCTTTGTTCTGCTTGTTTTAGCCCGCTGCTTAAGCTCTCAGTTGTGTTTTTATTTCATTGAATGCATCTTTCAGTACAACGAGTTCTGCTACATTCTTTTTCAAGGTATCATTCTCTCTGTAAATTTCCTCCTTCATATCCTGGATTTTTCTTTTTCTCATTTCATTATATTGCTTAACTGAGGCTTCTCATATTTCTTTGAGTTTACATAAGATTGTTGCTTGGAATCGCTTTACAGTCATTTCTGGGTTTCCTGCTCTATAGCGTCTGGTATTTGAAATTTACTGTATTCTTTTGTTGGCGTCATATTTTCTTGGATTTTGTATTTCTCGTATACATTGATGTCTGGTTATCTGGTTGAAGAGTTGCTTCTTCTATTACTCTGAGGTGAGCTGTGAGGAGAGAGACTTCCTCTTCATTTTCTGGTCTCCGCTGGTGACTCTCTTTGTGTCAATGCAGTCAAATGGCTGGCAGGCCACCTGCACTGTGGCTGTGGCTGCTACTGTGGTGGCAAGCCACTTTTACAGTGGAAATGGCTGTGGTGGGCCACCCACATGAAAGTGGGGTTTTCAGAGTGCTCCTGCCTTCTACTAGGCAATGAGTGCTGCCTGAAGCCCCTTCCTAGGACGCTGTGTGTGCTCCTGAGTTCTGTTGGATGGGGGACACTGCCCGTGGCTCCTGCCTAGAACCCTGTGTATTGTTCTGACTTCTGCTGGCTGGTGGGGGCTGCCCACAGCTCCTGCCTAGGACCTCGTGTGTGCTGCTGTTTCTAGGACCAGCTTTTCATGAGACATTACAGAGCTTCCCCTTGCACTGACTCTCTCAGCACATACCAAAGGCTGTTTCCTAAAAAGGGTTAATGGCAGCTCCTGCCAAACCCTCCCATTTTCCCATTGAAGACAAAGGGCAAAGCTTTCTAACTAAGGAAAATTCACACTGAAGTTTCTAAATGGACATAGCTAAATAAATGGTCGGAATAGAAATGTCTAGAACTAAGGCTATAGGTAAGCTGTGCCTTTTGCTATAAAGAAACCATTTATAGTACTGTACTGTTTTCTTCCTTTCAAGGAAGAAATGATCTGCAACCATTCAAACATGTGATGTAGTATTTTTGCCCACAGTGTGGCATTAATAATTCAGAATTAACATAAGAATAGTACTTCTTCCTGAGAAAATAGAACAAGTGCTATTCAAATTAAAGGAAATGCTGAGATAGTGTATAGTAAGTTATCTAATTATTGTTTTTCTTCTTGTGATGCCTTACAAGAATATCAGAAAGAGTAAATTATAAACACAATTCTAATTTTGTTAAACTTCTAGAAAAACCTGTCTTATAACTCATTGTGAAAAAATTGAAAAGTCATACCTCATAATTGGTAATTTTTTTATTTGCAATAAAACTATATAGACCTTAATCATTGTGCATTAGTATATGAAAAAGCTCTGTTTTAAGAAATATTAAAAAACTAAATAAGAAAAATTTTGATAATTAATTCCAAAATATAATATAGACATCAATTGTGTTCGTCAGCTTAACAAACGCATCAAAAGCCTAGTCTAACATAAACATAAAGACAGGCCTTTTAATATCACCAAACAAAATATGGATAATGTTCAGTGACAATATTCAATCTACTGCAGCAAATAGGGATATTTTGTAGAAGGCCTTCACATTCAATAACAATCTCATATGTCTACAAAGGCCATCCCTGACTTTGAGGTGTTTATATCATCTGTAAATATAGTCTTTTCTTATTTTAAAAGATGAATTATCTAAATAGATTATTCCCATATTTGGATTTCACAGACTAGTAGTGATGATAATAATTGCTGCTGTTTGAATGTGTCCCTCCAAATTCATGTGTTGGAAACTTAATCCCCAATGCAACAGTGTTGAGAGGTGGAACCTTTAAGAGGTGATTAGGTCATGGGAGCAATGCTCTCATGAATGGATTAAAGCTGTTAATTCAGGAACAGGTTAGTTATAAAAGGGGAGGGTTATTTTCCTTTTCCTCTCTGTCTCTCTCTCTTTCTCTCTCTTGAGTACTCTCTCACCATGGGATGCCTTCTGCCATGTTATGATGCAGCAAAAAGACCTTCACCAGATGTGACCCCTTGATCTTAGACTACCCAGCGTCCAGAACCATGAGTAAATAAATCTCTGTTCTTTAGGAACTACCCAGTCTGTGTTGTCCTGTTATAGCAGCAGCAAATGGACAAAGACAATAATTTTAGCTCTTTATGGAATGCTTATTATGTGCCAAAACTGTTCTACAAGTCTTAGATGTAATAATCCATGAGGTAGTTACTACTGGTATTCCTACTCTACCACTCTACAGATGCAAAAATGATACCACAAAGAGGTTAAATAACTTGCCCCAAGCTACACAGGTAGTAAATGGCAGAGCTGATTTTTATATAAATTTGGGTAACTGACGGAGGAGTTTCAACTTCATTTCACTACAAAAGGATATTAAAAAACCCCACTACTTTCACCATCATTTCCTAGAACACATCTAAAACACATAATAATAATTAATTCAAGAACACAGTAATTAATTCAAATTAATTTAGCCTTATAAAAAACTTTATTATCCTTACTTTTCTAATTGTAGAGTAAAAATGTAGTCATGGACCAGTACCCATCCATGAATTCATAACTGGAAATTGCTAATGTACTCCAAATAACTAGGTTTGCCAGTTAATAGCTACCCATTTCTCATGTGTTGAAAATTATTGTAAAAAAAAAAGCCCAAACATTATTTTAGAAAATACTATATTCCATGATGCCAGCCACATATCAACTAAATTAACAGAAAAAAATGAGGAAGAAGACTCACATTTGTTAAGTACTATAACATGCTTAGCCTCTTATACATATAGTATCTGATTCAATTTACCCAGCAACTCTGTAATGAACATACTGTCATTCCAGTGTTTATTGATGAGGTTAGATAATTAAGTTCACTCACAAAGTACACAGTGGAATTTGTCTCGGGAAGTTTTACTCAAACGCTCATATTTTAATTTATACTTTATTATGAACAACAATCAACTCTATTTGAATGAATTCCCAGTAATATTTTTTTCTTATATAAATATCTGGTCCAAAAGATTAAAAACAAACAAACAAAAAAACTTAGAGATACAAAATTATTCTGAGAAAAATAAAAACAGAAGCTGTAAATATTTTTTTTAAGTATTTGCAATAACATTACATACACATAGACAAACACAAAATCCTCATAGTGGGTCATTAGAAAAACAAAGAAAAATATTTCCTGCTGTGCTTCGTATTCAATTTGTAACATATCCTTAAAATGCATTTATTTTGGAGGGCCCAAAATAAATTATTTTCTTAGAAATATCTTATTAAGTACATACATTTTATATAATAATAGAAGGAAATGTATATAATAATACAAGGAAATACCATACTACCAAGAAGTAGGAAGTTTAAATTGAAAACTGTTAGCCAATAAAAAAACATACATTTTACAGAAATTGCCAGGTTTCTAAAACAGCTTTCCTTTCAGTTAAGCTATTATATAAGGGGTAGCCAGTTATTTCAGGTGGTGAGAGCATGATGTTATAACACCAAGATCAAGGGTTCAGATCCCTGTGTCAGCCACAAAATCATAATAATAATAATTAAAAAATAAACTATGTAATAATCAATACAGAATAACAATAATATCTGAACATGGAAATAATTATCATGAAGAGTATACTGATATTATTCCTAGAAGAGCTTATGACATTATTAAAGAAAAATGTGTGTATCAGATATCTAGATTACCATCTCAATATTTAATTGGGCTAAGACATATAATGGTCAATAAATATTTTCTGAGGCAAGACTTATTTGTGTGCTACGTCTAAGTTTATATGTTTTATTAACATTTATGTAATTTTTAGTAAACCTTTTAAAAACCCTGATGCTTATACAAATTTCAACTTTGAAATCTGAATACAGGTCCCACAATTCTCTATGATTCATCTGAATTTCAATTATTTTCGTTCTCTGTGTTTTGGAGGCAAATTTGGGTTGAATTTTTCAGCACTACAATTTATTCGTTACATAATCTTAGTCAAGTATTTTTATTAGTAAGTTATGTGGTCTGTAGGGTGGTTGTGGGGTTAGATGAGTGAACACATCAAAAGTGTTTAATATATTAGGCATACAGAAAAATGTTAGTTCTGTTCTTCTCCCCATACACCTTGCTTCCTTGTATGGTTCCTATACAGAGAGAATATTCATATATAGTCATTCTCTAAGAGAATCTTCACAAAAATTCTGTAGGTACAGAGGGTAGAAATGATGATGTCTTTATAGATAATTAAATTATTAATAAAATTAACTTCATGTCAGAGAGGTTAAGTAACAGTAAATTCAATACTAGGAAAATCTTTCCTTACTGTAATAAAAATTATATAAATAACAATGTCTTTCTTTTTGCTTTGTCTTCTATGAAGCTCAGAGTCAAATCTAAAGTTTAATATTTGCACCTCTGTTGGTCCAGAATTACATGAAATAATAGAAAAGATATTTTAATTTGAGATAAAATATGTGTTGATAGACTATGTTTAAAATTATGTTCATTTATTTTACACACACTTTAGTACAAACTTATCCACTTAATTTAAAAACACTTTAGTGATGCTAATATTTACCTAATAATAATCTTATGGGAAAAATATTTTGATTACTCCCTTATCACCTTTTTTTACAATAGAAATGTGAATATCTATGAGAATAAGTAACTTGCCTGAAGTTACACAGCTAGTAAAAGGCAGAGCCAGGATTCAAATCCAAGTAATCTCACTCCAGATTCTATGCTTTTAATTTCTTTCCTAATATGCACTGCTTCTGTTTTGATATTGTAAGAAAAATGTAGTTCCTTTATAGACTCTTTTAAGAAACTAGGACTTAGAGGTCTAAAGCATTTAGGAGCTATTAGCTGCCAACTCTTTCGTTCTGTCAGAGGGAGATTTCCACTGGTGAAGGCACAAGAACATAAAGGTAGGGAATTAACTACTTTCTATCATATGATAATAACCTTCATCATCAAATCTATTATTATATATTGAGTACTTACTGTATAATAGGCACATTTCAAATAGTCACTGTTTGATTTGCACAACATATGAAATACATAAGCTTTTTTTTTTTCCTATTTAACAGATTAGGAAATAAAAGCACAGAACCATAAAGGAACTTGCCTAAGTTCACAGAGTAATTAACTTGTGGAACAGGATGGGAGCCCTGTTGCAGAACCTAGATGTGATCCACCTAGCCCATCAACAAGAACAGAAAGGAAAACCCAAGAGACTTTAATTCTCACACTTAGAGTAAGAACCAGTGTTAGACACAGAGTCTTAGACAGTCCAAAAAATATCATTATAGCAATGAAAGCTGCACACACTTTCGCACCTTGTTTGATCATGAATGCTTCTCTCTTATCCATTGCATTACATTTCAGGACCAATTTATAGTAAATCTGACTGAGATCAGAAATACCTACATTTCTTTTACATGTCACCTTTACCTCAAACAACAAGAATAATTATCAATACAAACAACATCACTGGTTCTCAAAAGAAGTGGTGGGTGGGAAAGTTTATTTAAAAAACATGAAGATTCTTTTTTAAAGATACATTCATCCCGGTAAACATGTAGGAATGAGTAACAGTGATACAGGGGAAAAGAGTAGGAAAAATACTGTGTAACTTGGAAAATTATCCTTAGTTGATTATGACATGCATGATAACTATTAAATAATAGCGTGCCAGCACAAACACACTCTCAAGATGGTTCAATTCAATAATCCAATACAAACGCAACCTTCTGTCATTCAGGGGAGGACCAATGAACAGTAGTAAGTAGAAATGTGGCCTCTTGAAGTCAAACTGCTTGGGTTTGAATACCAGTTCTGCTACTTGTCACCCTGGCTCAGCTATTGAACTTACTGCCATCAGTTCTGCCATCTTTAAACTGGGAATAAGAATTTTACTACCTCACAGGATTATTATGAGAAATAAATGAGTTAATTCATGTAAAAGTCCTTAGGTGGTACCCCAATACATAATGTTATATTATGGCTACTAAGTCTGTCCAAAATTTATTTTGTATTCGTTTTAATCTATTAACTTTTCAAGGTCTTAGCCTATAATTAACAAATGAAATAGAAGGACCAAAAAAAATGTACTTTTAAAAATAATCCTATTAATTAACATTTAGAGCTATATTTTAAATTCTCCAATTTGGCATGTGAGAAAGGTGGATTCATCATAATCTGTCCCCTAGTCATTGAAGGATTTCATTACACATGTCTGTAGAGAGGCACGTGATGTAAATTTTGATAATTTATAAGGGCACATCACTCATAGACTGTCAACTGAAGCAGAAGCACATTTGACTTCCAATCTGGATATACTATAGGTGTAAATCATCTCGCCTGAAACACAAGTGTTCTACTACATCAAACAAGTGTTCTCTTTAATCCAGCATTCAGACCTAAAGATGCTCCAAGGTCTACCTGTTGGAGAATATGGCATTCACGTCATTATATTTCTTTTTTTAATAAATTCATTTTATTTATTGACTCAAAATTGATTATACATATTTTGGGGGTTCAACATTGAGATATGTTGATCAAATCAATATTACTAGCATATATATTGTTACAAATCGTAATTATTCTTTGTGTCCTTGTCCAATCTCTCCCCATCCCCCATTCGTCCCCCCCATTACCCTTGATTTCTTCTCTCCTGAAAGAATAATGGTTACTCTGTTAATTTGTTTCCTAGATGATCTGTCCAATGCTGAGAGGTGTGATCAGGTCCCCTAATATTATCATAAAGCAGATGCTTCTTCTGTCACTCTGAAATGAGCTTTGTGGAGAGAGACATCCTCTTCTTTTCTTTATCTCTGCTGGTGACTCTCCTTGTATCAATGCACTCCAGTCGTTGGAGGGCCATCTGCATGGTGGTTGTGGTGTCTAGCCACTTTTGCGGCAACCATGGTTATTGTGGTAGCTGTGGTGAGCCACCCACATGGAGGTGATGTTTTTGGCATGCTCCTTGGCACTGGTGGTATGCCTGGTTGTGGGGTGTGTCTGGTCTCCTTATCCATGCCTCTGTTCCCCAGGCAGGCCCTGAGGCACTGGCACAGTGTGCCTTGTTGTGGGAGGGGGTTCCCATCCCTGGCTCCAAGCCGTGGGTCACCAGGTGGGCCCCAAGGTGCTGGCACAGTGTGTCTGGTTGTGGGAGGGCAGTCTGGTCCCCTTCTCCATGCCCTGGGTCCCCGGGATTCACATGATTATATTTCTAAAGCTCAAGTACACACTTTAAACACCACTTGTTGCCTACAATCCACATGCTATAAATGAAGAAATAGCTATTGTTTTGAATACATATATTTCCTGTATTTACTTTATAATTTTTGTCCATATCATTGCTTTAAGTGTTGAATAAGTATATTATTAACCTGCTGAAAGTATAATTAGTTTTATCTGAAAACTAGTCTTTCAAAACTATAGAGATAGATTCCTAGCAGCTCTGGAAATAGAGATCTGGCAAATGCATACAACCTTTAATTTATACATACTTTTCATAACTTTATATACTTTAATAGTTTTCCCTGTAGAGGAGACTGCAATGTTCACCAAATATTTCTTATGATCTGTATTTACTAGGCAACTTACACTTAGGCAGAGCCATGTGACTAATTCTATCTAATAAACTGTAAGTGGATATTACATCTATTACTTCTGGGTCAAAGCACAGATGCGAATTCTCCTGGTACTCTGTACATCTGCCTTGGTGACCAGGGAGTATCTAGATGTGGATCTTTTGTTACCATGTGAGTGACTAAGTGGAAGAAAGACCCTTTGCTCACCTGCAATAGAAGTGAGAAATAAACCATTGTTGTGTAAAGCCATTGAGATTTCAAGATTAGTTTGTCATGACAGCATAACAAAGCCTATATTGACTATTCCAGAAACTGATACCAGGAGTTGGGCACTGCTCCTACAAAGCTATCTGGCACTGACTTAGCAGTCAGGTTCTAAGAAAATTGATATTGGGAGCTGGGCAGATAGCAATCCTTGTCATGCAGTGCAAAAACATTTGGTTAAATGGGGTTTTTTTGGCAAGGTAGTAAGGAAAGACCTTTAATCAGGAAATAGTTTGCAAAGAGACTTAAAATGGTATAGAGACAGTCCAAACATTTCAAGCCTTGCAATAATGAAAAAGCTAACTGCTATAGATCCTAAACAATAAGAAATATCAAGCCTTGCAATAATGAAAAAGCTAACTGCTATAGATCCTAAACAATAAGAAATACAGCTGAGAAAGACTTTGAATGACAAAGGCCCATTAGAATTTAATGTGTCAAAGGCATTAAAGGTGTAGCCTTCACACCTATTGTTAAAATTGTTGAGCTCATTATGTCTCAGGGCAAATATAAAATTGGGGTAAATTACCTTAAAAATATTTCAACTGGATAAAATAACTGCAAGGCAAAGATCAGAGTAAAAATGTGACCTTTCCACAGAAGTCAAGTAGACTGAATGTTGCCCCCACTAAGTCGAAAGAGTTGGGCATCGGGAGAAAAAGGCAAGCAATAGAGCAGACCTGAGAATTATGTCTCTAAAAGAACTGTGGGCAGGCTTATTGGATATGGAACTCACTGTATTCAAATAGATAAGAGTCCCAGTGAGTTTCTTAGAGGGTCATACTGCCAAAGGAACCACAAACATGTAATTTTCTAAAATGCTGTTACTGTTCAAGATTTAAATTATGCGTGGGCTACCAACTTTCTTTAAGCAGAAAGTGGGAAGAGAACACTTCACTGCCTCTAAGGAAGGCATATTCCACAACAGCTACTTCAGATACGGTCAGGAAGAATCATGGAAAGGAAGTTCCTTCCTGAGAGTACATCGAGGGACTATGAGGAACGATAAGAGAAACACTTCTTCCCTGACGATCAGGAGTCCTCACCCTCACAGTCACTGCACAGTGGGTTTTCAGAATGATTGCAGACCAGTGCCTACTGCACGCCTGCCATTCCTCCCAATTTTGAATGGGAATGTTTACTCTGTTATACTGACCCTCTTCCACCATTGTCTATTGGGTAGAGAGCGAGAAGATACATCTTTTTTATAGTTTATAGGTCTCAGGACCAAGAAAACCAAGTTGGAACATAATGTGGAGACTAGTTCATACACCAGATGTCTGGACTGGAGCTAAATTCAGGGACTGAATAGGACTTTTGGGTTGTTCTCCCATGTTGGCATCTATGACATATGACATCCTTAGTGATAGATATGACATAAGTAACCTACATATACTTACAGCATTTGACTTAAGTTCCTTTTGGGAGGAGACAGATAACACAAGATGAATGTAAACTTTTGTCTTTAATATTAATATTTACTACTATACTATGTGCATAAGGATGGTTATAGGTATTCAAGTGATATTAAGCACAATTACAAACTGTTTCCTAAAAGAGAAGCCAGAAGTTAGTTTTTCTAATGAGAGGTAATCAAAGAAAATGTAATTAAGATTTATTTTTCTTCAGAGAGTTTAATTAACTTTAACTTCTCCACATAATTTTTTTTTATATTAACAAAAGTGGGAGAGTTTATTTCATAATTAATTTTATAAAAAGCTTCATAGTTTATTTCTTAATCTATAGAGACTGGTATTTATTGTTTAATTGTACTTTTATTGAAAATCGAACCATAGAAATGATCTTTAATTTGCATAAGTGTATAGTGATGTAAACTTGTTTCTTAGTGTGATATAATGTTTTAGCTTGATGTGTCTGAAGAAATTAAGTATATGAAATAATGCTTGGTAAAAGCCAATAAACTTGATTCCTCTCTTTCTTTAATTATTTTTTTATATCATGTTTACTTACTGTTATAACAATGAGCCAGAGATGGTTCCTGTATATTTGTCCCTAGATTGTTTCTTTCTTCACAGCAGGCTGAGACCTGGTAACTCAAAAATCTGCCAGTGCCGAACTCAAAATTTTACACATCCAGTTGTTTTAAATATAGCCTAAATAAGCAAACTTTTAGCTAGTTGGAGTCTGCCTGCTTTGCATACCCCACAAAACTGTGCCCAATATTTGCTCGCGCCAGCATCTAGATAAGCCCTGGACTATAAATACCTCAAGCCACGGATGCCCTTCAGAGCTCTCATCTAGAAACTCACTGTGGAGCTGCTGGAGGACTTCACCTAGACAGGTGAGCCCCATCACCTTCCCTCCTCACCTCTGGCAGTTTCCTTGCCTTCCTCCCCTTCTGAATGGTGGCTTCCATGTGGTCACTTCTGGACAGTTTTATGCTGTGAGGGACTTCCTCTGCATGCAAACCTGTGAGTGCTACCCAAATAAAGCTTATGTACGCTACTGCCGCCTTGTGGTTGTATCTTTTTCTTTGACCAGCCAAGAAATTCCTGGAACTCCTTACACTTACATTCAACAGCATTTATCTCAGGAGACTAGATATTCATATCAATAAACTTTATCAACTTGCTCTCTTTTATTCATGCATGCTTTTATTCACTCAAGAGACATTAACCAAACGCTTATTATATGTAAGACGCTATACAGGGTACTGAGAAAAGGAAGATAAATAGAACATGATCAATTATCATGGAGTCATTTATGCTAGTAGGGCAGCCAGACACAAAAAAACAAGTAATTGCAGCAATGGAGTAAGTTCTGCAAATAGAAGGTATGTAGCAGGAACTACAGAAGTTTATCTTTTGTCTCTACTTTCTTTAACTGAGACATTTGGTCATGGCTGTAGTAGAAAGAACAAGAATCCAGAAATAAGTTCGGTATTTACATATACCTGACATGGATGCTCTCTGTCAGTACCTCCGTTCATAGGTGCTATAAGTAATGTGACATTCCACTCCACTTATTTCTCTCTTCCTCCACCACTCCCCTTTATCTTAATTCTTTCCTGCTCCTCTATATGCTCCTTTCCCACTGACTTATGCTTACCTTTTTGTCACTCTTTCTTTTTTTAATATATCTGACATGGTATAAACTGATATGTCAGAAGTTAGAAAGTCAGAGTTGTGTTCTTAACTTTGTGTTTACTGATCTATAGATATAGATACAGATACAGAAAACAGATATGGATATAGATGCAAATGATATAGATTAGATATATGTACAGGGATAGATATAGACCGAGATCTCAGTTACTCATTTCAGGTCATATACAATTAACTTTTTCTCAACTACAAAGTAAAGTTGCATGAGGATTTAAACTGTTTAGATAACTGAGTAAATAATGCTACTGAACTTTGAGTATAAGAGGTTTTGCAAACTGTTAAGCAAAGGTATTGCTGAATAATATATACTTCTCCAGAAATATTTTTAACTGCCTTCTTTAATTCATCAAGCTATATTCTATCCCTAACAAAATGCACAATATCTTTGAAACAGTTTTTGCCCCCTGCCATGATTACTTAGAAAACTTACTTTCTTTAGTTTTTGTAACTAAAAGTTTTGTGCATCACAACATCCTTTCCTTACCATCACTGTGCCTGGTTTCACATGCTAGAGTGAATTTCTCTAACATGAAGAATTAAGTACACTGTTAACTTTTGTTATTAGCTAATATTCACTGAAATGGCTCTCTGATTTTCTCTCCAGAAAGACTGATTTGGAAAATGTTGCCTCAAGTTATTTAGCAACTACTATTCAGGCTTTAGAACTTTCTTTTTTGTGTAGAGCATTGCTACAGGTACTGGTTCTGGAGATAGATAGCCTGGGATCCCAGGATCTTGACTCACTATTTACTAGCTTACTAGCTCTCTGATCTTGGGCAAGTTGTATAACCTTTCTGTGCCAAACATTCTTCATCTATAAGATGAATATAATAATAACCTACCCCATAAGGTCATTATGAGAATTAAACTGAATAATATATGTAAAGCATGTACAAGACTGCCTGGCACACAGTAATCACTCATAAATGTTAGCTATTACAGCACTATTAATGTACTCGTTAATGAAAGTATTATTAATGACATCAAGCCAGGCATGTAACCATAGTAGGTACCAGAGTAGAATTCCTAGGGCCTTTGGCACTTTTCCATTCTTATTTGCTGTAATAAAAATAACTGAGGTGAATAAAATAAACAATAAACTTTGAAAGTTAATATGTCCAGAGAAACATCTGTTAAAAGGACTTGCATTGCTATGTATTTCCAGGGAAACAAGAACATAAGGCAAGACAGAAGCTCCTAAAAAGTCTGTTTGGTTTAAGCAAATAAATAATATGACCCAGGACAGAAAATGAGATTTTCAATTTGAACCTTATGAACATTGCACTGTATTTGGTTCACACCAAAGGTTAATATCCTTATATATTAATTTCCAAGTTTTATTGGATTTTGAAGTCAGGGTAGATCATAGAAATAGCTAACTTCATTTTTCTCTTTACTCTATAAAGATCTGTACCTACTGATAAAATTTTCTGGTTTAAAAGTATTATTAATATTAAATTAATAAATTAATGATCAACTTTATATAGCCAGCGTAGATTCATGAATGTTATATTTTATAATATTGTTGTGTTATTAATAGCATTCCCATTTTCAGGTATTTTTCCCTCCCCATTTGGGTAACAGTTTTGATACAACAGTCTTCATACAATAATGTCAAGGTACAGTAACAGGAACCTCATTTTTAGATATTGACCTTATGTCAAATTTTCTCCTTTACTTCGAAATCCATGATGCACTCATAAACAAATGATGCAGGTGCAGTTCAAGGTACCATGTTCAACTCAGTTCAGTTCAATAAATATTTATGGAGTGCCCACTGTGGGGAAGATTCCATTCTAGGTGGTGTGTAGGAATCAGAAATAAATAAGTAGCATTATTTACTCACTTATCTAAAATTGGTTGCACTAATTTGGTTTACTTTTAACTAAGCTAGTATTTGGTTGCATCTAGTTCTTGATCTTAACATAACTATAGTTGACTTGAAAATCACTAGTACATATGAATGGCCTCTCCTACCATTCCAATCACCTCTACAACTGGAGTTATCACCGTTTTCTGGAAAATACTGCTGCCCCTGAGACTCCCATGCCTGTCTGGCATTGCAGTTCAGCAACCTTTGCATGCCAGCTATTATGGTAGTTGCTTTTGCCTCTGGAATTTTTAAGATGTTCATGGGACCAAGAGTGTTCCAGCTCACATTATTCATTACAGGATGAGGAAATAAATGTTATATACATTCCAACTTGAATCTTAATATACATTTTTCCAGGAGTGGTTAGATTCTACTGAGTCATTAGCAGTATATTTTTTTATTTGAAATAAATTTAAAGATTTAAAGATGTCTGGTAAACAAAAATCCATTTATAAGTATTATTTAAGGAAAATGCTTACAAATTTTAAAACTAAGTTATAAATGAACATTTGATATCTTGTGTATAATTCTATTATATACCAGAGTATAACCTTTAAGAGATCAGGAAATGTGTCTCTTGTTCATTGCTATATTCCGAAGACCTAGCTCAAAGCCTGGTATATAACAGGCCTACAAAAAAACGTGCTAGAGTGAATGAATGAATCATTGCACTTACTACATGTAACATTCTATATTTTTAGTGGGTTTTGAATAATTTGAGGGAAAGTTTCAGTCTCTTCAAATGCTTTTTTATTTATAACAGGTGTCTTTTTATTAACTAAAATTATAAAATATCTCAGATGTGATCTTGTAGTGATAATTGTGCATGAGAAAGGAACAAAAATTAATCTCTAGTTCCCTGTAGGAGAAATGAAAGTCAAGGGCATTAGCAATGGAGGTGAAAGTGGAGAAGAAAATGGAAGTGGTAGGTGTGGAGTAGGGGGAAAGAAAGTTAAGGAGAAACAGAAGGAAGAGGAGATCAATAATTTGTAGATCTAGCAACAAATAAGGCTTCTGAGATTAGTTCAAGAAAAACTTTTTCCATAAACCTATGAAGATCCATTAAGAAAAGCTTCCTATCCCTGAAACCAAGAGTTGAGATCCAAGTTGGGAGGAGAGAAAAAGAAATGCATAAGATACATGATGTTTCCTATTGTGGGTCTTGCATCCCTTCGTTTTAAGTGTCTCAGTTCTAAGTACCTGATATCAACTGTTAAGTTAATTAGGAAGTTAATACAAGTTAGTAAGGAAATTAGAAAACTCAACACTACGTTTTCATCAGTGAATTGGACCTAACCTGGGCTCATTGTTAATAGTACTATAATTGTTGGATCATTTGTTTTTCTGTCCAAAAGACCCAAGGCCCTATAGGGCAGAAATTGTACTTTTTAACTTTGTTTTTCTATACATTATCCGATAACTGGTATTTAAACTGATTTTCAAATGTATTAATTGAATGATAAAAAAAAATGCATACATACATACACGCATAATCTTACACAGACATACAGCCTTATAGATATAACTGGTTATTTATTCAACAAATATTTATTTGCAAAATACTAATCTAGAAAACATGAATATAAAAATAGAATAAGGTTATGGTATATCCATAATTGAACAGTCATTAAAATAGAGAACTTAAGATATATATTCATAATTGTATATAGTCAAAAAATATATATTGAAGAATATTTAATTATATAGGGAAATGATAAGTAAAAAATGGCAAGATGCCAAAGTATAAAAGTAGCATGATCCTAATTTTCTTTAAAAAAAATCTGGTATGTTATATGATCACCAAAAGCACTGGTTGAATGAATAAAACAAACATACATACAATAAGTACACAAAATAAAATATATATACATCCATATCCTTATACATTTACCCTTACGAACAATGCATTGCTATTAATTCATTTTTGTAATGATTAGAATAAAGGGGTGGAAAGATGTGCTCTAAAATATTGGTAGAGGCTGTCTCTGGAATTATGGGTGATTAGGTTTTCCTTTTTAAACCTTCTATTCTCTAAATTTTCAAAAATGAACATATATTATTCTTATTTTTGTTTTTAATTTTATTTAAACATAATTGATTACACATATTTGTGGGATACAGAAGTGACTATCAGTATTGGTGTACAACATGTGATTTTTATAATTAGGAATAAGTAATCAGGAGAAAATGATACTGTTCAAGGCATTATGATGTACAGCGATAAATAAGACATGGTTCTTGTACTCAAGGGACATTTGGTTGAATAGGGTAATGATATACACATAAAGTATGGTATGATAAGTACCATAAGAGAAAGAAGTGTGATGTTCATAGGGGTTAAGGGAGAGAAATCATTAATTATATCTGGGATAATAAGAAAGACTTCTTAGAAGTGGTAGCATTTGATTCAAATTCTAAGGTATACATAGATTGTAATAGGGATTTACGGAGCACAGAATGTCTTCAAATTCATCATCAGGATTTTTGAATTTGGTGTTTCATTTTGTTTAAAGTTCTAAAGATATTTTCATAGTTTTATTAAGGCAGGAATTTATTACATCCATTTTAATGTTTATACACATAAAAGAAAATACAAAATAATCTAAGTCAACCACAGATTGGTGAGATTGCCTGTATTTCCCTTAAAGGAGGGCTGTTATATCACTAAAATTCAAAACATCTATTTTAAATAAGTATCCTAAGTTCTCTACCAAATGACCAGACATCAATGTAGAGATACTAGAAATACAAAAAAAAAAAAAAAGAAAAGAAAATATGAGTCCACCAAAGGAATCCAGTAGTTCTCAAGTACCAGACCCCATAGAGCGGGAAACTCTTGAAATGACTGAAAAGGAATTCCGAGTAACAATCTTAAGGAAACTTAATGAGATCCAAGAAGACTCAGATAACACAATAAACAGCAAAACTATCCAGCATAAGAAGGAGGAAATTTACAAAGAGATTAATACTTTAAAAAAGAATGTAGCAGAATTCCTGGAACTTGAGTCATTCAATGAAATAAAAAACACAACTGAGAGCTTAAGCAGCAGGCTAGAGCAAGCAGGAGAATTCCTGATCTTGAAGTACCCTAAATTCTGTCCTCACTTGTACCATACCAAATGTCTGCTGGGCATTTCCATCGGTATGCCCTATAACCCTTCAGTATCCACAAGCTTTACCGAACACTAGAAAACACCACAAACTTCTGGGACACATTTTACTAAATAAGGAGACAGTATTGATTCCTAAGATCAGTAAAATAAAAGATTGACTGGGTTGGAAATGGAAATGAAGTCAGGAAGAAGTGGTAGGATTTGGCAGTGAACTAAGTTGCTAAAACAAGATGTGGTGAGGGTGGAGGGAGAAAGACTAAAGCATCATAAACTGAACAAATAAGACTACTTAATTCACTATGAACAAAAAACTTCAATATGTATGAAGATTCAGAAAGGGATTTCTTTTGTCTCCCCCCCCCCAATGAGATAGAAACTGGTTAAAAATTTTGTATTTAAGAAATATGAAAATTGGCCAATATAACTTATTCAGTAAGTTGGAGACATTAATAACAGATGACTACTCTTTAAATTTTTTTTTTTTTTTTTAGTAATCAGTATCTTACATAAAATGAACATCTTTGGCAATAGGAAAGGTTATTATTTTGAAAATCTCAGAGGCTTATATTCTTAACTTCTCAATACTCAGCTTAAATTTGCCTAAATTAATACTATATTGCCTTGAATTATTTTTATCCTCTTAATCATTTTCTTTGCACCAGCCCAAATACGTTCTGCTTTTTACATCTATACTATATTTTAAAATGCTATAATTTAAGAATCAATTTATGCAGAATTAATAGGAGATGCTTCTATGAGTAATTCCTAAAATAAGTTGTGTTCTTTCCAAGGGAACATAATAAGTTGGAAAGATAATAGGCTTTGGAGTCAATCTCAATTGAAATTACAGCTCTGCAACTTTCTAGACTGTGTAATCTGGGCACATCACTTAACCAGTGAGCCTCCTTTTGATTATCTTTAAAATGAGGATATCAGCACTTACCATCTTTCAAGTTACCATTAGAATGAGATGATATAAAAGCACGTAGAATAACTCCTGGCTGGGCACTCATAAGTGGCGGTAGTAATTGTTGTTTTTATTAGCAATAGCACAATACATTATATACAATTATGTTATTTGTTTTTCATTTCTCAATTATTGACTTGTTTAGAGGTTGTGGCCAATAATATTTACCATTAAAATTTTATTTAAAGTGAACAATACGTAAAAATCTACTGGCATTGTCACTGTATTTGGTTTATTTCTTTATAAATCTGTATGCAAAATTTATTGGGCTATCTTATTCTCTCATTTTATGGCCAGTCTCAACATAATATCATATCCAAAAATATGATACCCACAAATGCAACTCAAATGCATTGAAGTGAAATAGGAAGTTCAGTGATAGTTTCTCTGGGAGAAGAAGAGAGGGTTATGTTACTCACAAACTTCATAAACAACATTCTTTAAATTGCCTGCCCCCAAGTTCCACTTTATTTGGAAACTGCCCCAATTGTTCCCTCACTCACCATTGAGTCAGTGGTCTGGCTGTCCTCTCCCCTCCCCTAAATTCAATTACCCATGACCCCATCTTTGTCTTTACCCAATATCCTGATTAAGAAGAAAAAAATGGATCTCTTTTATGTAGCTTGGGAAAGAGGGATGTAGATATCTGTACTTTCCTTGACACATATCTTTCCTCAACTAAACTAGAAGGATCTCAAAGACAAGGCATGGCTTATCAAAATGTATAGCACAGAAATGCTTGTTAAACAAACATTAGTATTTTTCCTTTTCTTATATAGCACTCAACAAATTGGTCATTTTTTATATTATGAGCATCTACTATGTTCATTATTTTTTCATTCCTTCTTTTTTCTTTACACTCTGTTCTGGAGCCATTAGCATTCCACCATAGAGAGTAAGCATGAAAAGGAGATACAACTGAAATCTATTAATTTTGTCATTTATTCATAATCAAAATTAAGAAACCGGTCAATGGACACAAAGAATGAGTACGTTTTGTAATGACGAATATGCCGACTACCCTCATCTGATCATCACATATTGTACACAAATACTGAGAGTCAACTCTGTACCCTACATATATGTTTAATCAATTATGTTTCAATTTAAAAAAACAAAAAGTTTCCTTGAAGCTAAAAATACAAAATCCTTAGAAAAATATTTGGTAGGAGGTTTTTCACAAGCCTTTGGACAGAAATAACACTTCAAAATCACTATTGATCTGACCTCTAGCTTGGATCACTTCTGCCAAACGCAGCCTGTGTTAGACCACCACACGGTCCTTCTGAGAGACGCGGTCCCACTCTTAAGAACTGGATGGAAAGCATCATCCTCCCTCTTTCTAAGCATAAACATCAGCATGTTCTGAAGTAGCCCATCCCCACTTACACACAATGCCCGCTAAAAAGCAATTTAGTCCTTAACGTCTTCAGCAGGGTAAAGGTAGAGTTGCTTCTAAGCAAAATGAACAATAATACTGCTTTTTCTTTGTATGATATTTTTAGTATCCAAAATGTTTTGCATTATTTCTCATATTTGATTTTTACAATAATCACAGTTAGCCGATAAAGAAACTGAATCACAAAGGTAAGAGAATGACACATCAAGCAAATAGCAGAGCCTGGACCAGGACTCAGTTGTTCTACTTCCTACTCCACTGCTCGTTTTACCATACCTCACTGAACACAAAGGCACTCTCTCTCTCTCCCTATTAAAAATATATATCTTTTATACGCAGAATAAGATCTTAAGTATCTAATCAAGAAGAGAAAGAGAAAAGTACCAACCATTACATATTTAAAGAATAACATGTATATGGCATCCACAAAATGGGATGATTTTAAAGAGATTACTTGCTTAGTAGTTAAGATAAGGATTTGCTTTGCCTGGTTAGAAAGGTGTTAGATTCTCTGGGAATGGCAACTTTACTCACACAAATTATTATTAAATTTCCAATATCTAATACATGGTGAGACATTTTGGGATACTTCATGTAAAAACCTAAAAATGCAACTTAAAATATCAAATAATGGCAAAGGGATCCACTGAATTCTTTTTCACTGCAGGAAAACTGAAATAAAATAAATTAATAACAATGATTGGAATGAATTAAAGGAGCAAATGTGCCTTCATTTTCTATCAGTAGACATAATGAAAGCAAACACAAAGAATTTACTGTATGATAGACACTATTTTAAGCACTTTACATATATTAACTCTTAATCCTCAAACAACCATGTGAAGTATTATTATTCCCATTTTACAGATGAAGAACTGAGGCATTGAGAGAGTAAGTAACTTGCACAAAAGTTAAAAGCAAGTAAGGGACAGAGCTGAGGTTAAAAACCCAGGCTGTCTGTCTCCAGTCTGAGCTCTTAACCACTATACTAGTATAATCCCTCTCAAATTATTCTATTTTTTGCATATATCAAATGTGAAAATTTCCAGGAGCATAGCACATTTCTAAATCAAGGAAAAGGGAAATGACAAGTTATGAAATCGAAAAGCTGTTAAAAACACCTCTAAGTAATAGCACCTTGTTCTCAGTTTTTATATTCAGCTGGGAATTCATGTGAAAATAATGTACATATGAAGTTTCAAAAACATCATTATATATGGGAATTAAATACCTGAAATTTTACCAAAGTTGTGAAGAAAGGGCATTTAATTAAAATCTCCCGACTAGAATATCAATTTTACCTGGTATATCACTGAAAAATTTTTGTGCTCCAGTGAATATATAGATGATTTATTGCTTGGCAGAATGTCCCTGGCCTATTGCTACAAAGTAATGCTTTGCCGAAAAGCTTCTACATTTATATTATGTCAATAAAAAGTCACTGTAGTTCACAAGGAAGAGATTCTCTCATGAAAAGAAATGACGGCAACATGTCAGAAGCACAATGAACCTGAACATAGAATGTCAGTTACAAAATGTGACACATATTACAAAGTTAGCATTTACCTTATGATAAGTCATACCAATTTATTATACCTGCAATAAAACATTATAGTGATGTGATCTCAGTATTAGAAATGTAATATCTAGATATACCCAATTCTAGTGTGTATCATATTAATGGGTTGCATATTAATGGGTTGCTACATTCCCATTTATAAATATTTTATATCCTTCAGACAACTATCCCATTCTATCAGAAATATGAGTAAAAACTAAAAATTCAGAATTTAAATAAAATGACATAAATATTGTTAAATTGTTTAATATAAATGCTCCCTTAAGTCTCAGGGTAGTGGTCCACTGTAATTAAGGTCGTTAAAGTTTTTTCCCCCTTTAATCAGAATCAAAAAGATATTTTAAAGTAATACAATATGACATCAGATATTTATAAATAAATTACAAACTTGGAGAATTGTAGAAATACAGCTTCCCTAAGCAACCAAGCCAACTGTCAGTATACCAGGGTAATGGGAGTTAAGGAAGCCATGAATAATGCAAATACACAGTAAAAATAAAAACATTAAAGCAACAACAAACTAGTAAAAACATGGTGCAAAATGAATTGAATACAAACATTTTAGGCTAATCATAACATCCAATATTTACATAGTTTAGTTCAGTGGTTTCCAAACTTTGAATGTGCTTTAGAATCCTCTGGAGGTTTCTTTTAAAATTGTAAATCCCTAGATCAGAATTTCTAAAGATTAGGCTTAAGAATCTATATTTTTATCAGTGAGATTTTTCCCATCTGTCATTCTACTTTCTCCTAAGTATCCTCACAATTTCCTTACAGCTTAGAACATCAAACCTGGGTTTATATGCACCACAAATTCCTCTATCAGCATTATTTTCACCAACTTTTTCACCATGAAATTGAAGCAAACAAAACCAAAAAACACAAAAGAGAAGACCCCTCAAAGTTACAATCCGTTTAAGAATCCTTAATTTTTGATGAGTTTGATATGCTGGTGAGGAGCGGGTACCACTTTCCGAACAGAAACATAAAGGAATAAGGACTTACTGAAACTGAGCCCTCGTCATAGGCTGGGACTGCCTTGGTCCACACTCTGCTCATTTGCATGAATCTTGTGAGATATGACTCATCTCCACGGCTTCCCCTGGACAAGCAACAGCGCTCAAACTATGATTCAAGGGGAGTCACGACTTTTCTTTTTGCTTATTTTCACCATTTACTTAATAATCCTTAAATCTATATAGTGAGAAAAGAGTGTTCCCAGATTTCCATAGATCTTGACTGGTGTCTGTTGTTAGAAGTTCTCACTGACTCTCAGTAGCTTTTGCACTGGTGATGTATGTTCTTCCTCCGCCTCTTCCTTCTCATCTTCCTCCTCCTCCTCCTCTTCTTCTTCTTTGCCCCCTTCTTTTATTCCACTTAATGTAAAACAAATGCCTGGGGAAAGCTGAGAGGTGAATATATTTTTTAAATGATAGGATCTTTTTGAATATGCACTCCAAAATGTTTACTTAAAATTACAATAGACCAGAATGGAGAGCCTCGAGATAGATCCCCACAAATACATTCGACTGATTTTTGACTAAGGGTAATTCGGTAGAAAGAGGATCATTTTTCAACGTGGGGCTGTAATACTAGGATATTCATATGCAAAAACAATGAACCTTAAAAAATCTCTTATACAAAAACTGTTACCTAAAAATTAATGGATCATAGACCTAAGGGTAAATCATTAAAAATGTAAAACTTCTAGAAGAAAATATAGGAGAATATTTGTGTGACCCTGAGTGTTTGGTGAGGACGTTTTAGATACAGTGACATAAGCATGACCCATGAAGGAAAAAATTAAGTTGGACTTTATCAAAACTAATAATTCTTGCTCTGGAGAAGACACTGTTAAGAGAATGAAAAGACAAGTCACAAAATATTTGCAAATCATATATCTAACAAAGAACTTGTTTGAGAATATATAAAGTACTCTTTTTCTCCTTTTTGTTTAAACAGCTTTATTGAGATGTAACTCACATACCATATCCATTTAAAGGGTACGATTCAATGTTTTTTTAGTATATTCACATAACTATCATCACCATCTAAATTCACAACATTTTTATCACTCCAAAAAGAAATCCTGTGCTCATGGGCAGTCACTCCTCATTCCACCCACCTGCCCACTGCACTTCCCCAGCCCTAGGCAACCACTAATCTATTTTCTGTTTCTGTAGATTCACCTATTCCAGAAATTTCATTTAAATGAAATCACACAATTTGCCATCTTCTATGGATGGCTTCTTCCACTTAGAAGACTGTTTTCCAGGTTCCTCCATGTTGTAGCATGTATCAAAACTGCATTCCTTTTTGTGGCTGAACAATAATCCATTGTATGGATATACCACATTTTATTTATCTGTTCATCAGTTGATGCAAATTTGAATTGTTTTGACTCTTTAACTTAAAAAAATTTTTTTTCAACAGACAAATAAAAATTGTTTATACTTATGGTGTACAACATGATGCTTTGAAACATGTATACATTATAAAATAGCTAAATCAAGCTAATTAAGTATGTATGACCTCACATACTTATCATTTATTTGTGGTGAAAACATTTAAAATCTACTCTGTTAGCACTTTTCAAATGGACAATATGTTGTTATTAACTATAGTCACCATGTTGTACAATACATCTCTTGAACTTATTCCTCCTAAAACATTAAAGAGGACATTAATGGAAAAAGCAGGAAAATCCAACTGGAGTTTAGTTAATAGTAATGCACCAATATCTGTTTCTTAGTTTTGACAAATTTAACATGGTAATAATGTAAGATGTTAACATTCAGGGGAATTGGGTGAGGGGGTATAACGAGATGCTCTGCAGTATCTTTGCAACTTTTCTGTAAATCTAAAATTATTCTAAAATAAAAAGTTTATTTAAATTAACATCCTTGCTGTTTCTGTGACATCCAATTGACAAGCTCAACATTTCAGCTTTCATTTACCACTTTTAAGATGAAAGAAGGTATTAGTATCTTGTCAGTCTAAAACTCTAAGACTGCAAAGAGAGACACTGGGCAGTTATGGCAATCAGTGCTATTTTAATTTAGTATCTACTGAGTACCCGAGTGCTTCCAGTACACTTCACACTGTGGTATGCATTTCCTGATTCTTACCTTACCATTGCAGAATCAAGTAGTTGATACTGTTAAAGCCAGGTTTCTCAGCCTTGGCACTATTGACATTTTGAGCCAGATAATACTTTGTTCTGGGTAGGGAAAACTATCTGGTATATTGTAGGATGTTTAGTAGCAACCCTGTCCTCTACTTACTAGATGCTAACAACATCAATTTGTAACGACCAAAACTATAACTTGACATCACCAGACATCATCTAGTGGTTAAAAATCTCTACCCTCAATGAGAACTGTTTACCTAAGGCATGATATTATATATATATGCCATGTGTAATACACAAAGACACAGACAATTATTTTTCACAAAAACATTGCTGATTTCACATTGGCAATGTACCGTGAGGCAAATTACTGCTGTATAGAACATTGTCTCCTTATGAGCCCCTCAAAAGGTATCTAACCATTCAGACAATAGCCAAGCAGTGCAACAGAATTTGACTCAGCATTCCCAATTTAAATTTTAAAGTGAGAAATTAAAATGTTGAATCTAAAAATCTAGTTACGTGTACTAACATTTTATTTACTCCTTTAAAACCATAAACACATACTGTTATACATTTGAAGTATAAAAAATATATAGAATGAACTTTTTTTCTACAAGGTAACAATGTTAATAATTTCTGGTATTGTTTTCCCAAATTTTGGTGCATATGAATACCTTTGAGTGTTTATATATATTTTTTAAGTCCAGAAGAGTACTGATTGAAAGTCATGAGATGAAGTTCTAGTCTTGGTTAATTATTAACTGGCTGGGTTATATTGGGTACGTTACTTATTTTCTTTGTGCCTCAGCTTCCTCTAGGAAAAATAAAAAGTGTGCACTAGAGGTCTTTAAATATCTTCACATCTTTAATAATCTATGACTCTGCGATATATTTCTATTAAAAATAGTGACTCAATCCCTCTCCCTAACTATTCCCTACCCCATGTCAACAGTCTTTAGCTTCTTGATAACTTTTATTTTGATGCTGGCCATGACAACAAACATATTGCGTCTTCTATAGCTGCACTCTCTGGATTAATGAGAAATCACTGTTTTCCCATCTGGTCTTCAGTTTCAGTAGCCAAGTGACCAAGTAGTAACAACATTTCTGGGATAATATCCCTAAGCCGAACAAATTTATCTGTGGCTTTAACATTAAATACATGAAAACTAAGAATTCAATATTTAAGGATATAGAATTTTAAGTACAGAAACAGTTACGAAGTGGAATAACTTGACACAGGGCAAGGTGACCTTGATCACGAAGGCTTCACCACTGGATAAAATTATAGTTAGGTAATTTAAAAAGAAAGCATTAAGAGAAAATACCTACAAGTTCTTTGGATTCTAATTCTGGAAGTGAAAAAGAGAAAAAAATCTGATTTTTTTCTATAACTGAAAAATGAACCTTGAAATGTTAAGATAGCAAGCAGTTTTTATATCCAATTATTTTTATGATAATTTTCATATACTGGAAAATGACTATAAACCTTGATCATAAAAATAGAATTACTTGAAAAATGTACAATTTTATGTCTGAATTTTATTTTACTGCAGAACATTAAATTGTTTCCAAGTGGTATGCTTATTTATACATCGTGACAAGGCATAAAGTTAATAAGCAAAATAATGACTCACTATGGTGAACAAAAAATTTTTTTTCCACATACGTATTACTAACAGCAAATTAGAAAAAGTAATTATCAAAAACCTGCATATTATCTTCATAAATTATAATTGGTTATATCTAATAGCACCGCAAGAAAAAATGACATTTGGGATACATAATGGTACCATGATTCACTGCCTTTTTTTCTTCTTCCAAATTTTATTTTATTTTGTCAATATACAATGTGGTTGATTATTGTGGCCCATCACCGAAACCTCCTTCCCTCCTCCCTCACCCCCTCCCTCCCAACAACCTCCTGTCTGTTTGCTTGTCATATCAACTTTAAGGAATTGTAATTGTTGTGTCTTCTCCTCCCCCGCCCAGTTTTTTTGTGTATTTATTTATTTATTTTTAGCTCCCACAAATAAGAGAGAACATGTGATATTTCACTTTCTGTGCATTACTCGTTTCACTTAATATAATTCTCTGTAGGTCGATCCATGTCGTTGCAAATGGCAGTATTTCATTCTTTTTTATAGCTGAGTAGTATTCCATTGTGTAGATATACCACGATTTCCATATCCACTCATCCGATGATGGACATTTGGGCTGGTTCCAACTCTTGGCTATTGTAAAGAGTGCTGCGATGAACATTGTGGAACAGGTATCCCTTTGACTTGATGATTTCCATTCCTCTGGGTATATTCCCTGCAGTGGGATAGCTGGGTAATATGGTAGATCTACCTACAATTGTTTGAGGAACCTCCATACCATTTTCCATAGAGGCTGCACCATTTTGCAGACTCACCAACAATGTATGAGAGTTCCTTTTTCTCCGCAACCTCGCCAGCATTTATCATTCAGAGTCTTTTGGATATTAGCCATTCTAACTGGGGTGAGATGGTATCTCAGTGTGGTTTTGATTTGCATTTCCCAAATGCTGAGTGATGTTGAGCATTTTTTCATATGTCTGTTGGCCATTCATATATCTTCCTTTGAGAAATGCGTATTTAGCTCTTTTGCCCATTTTTTAATTGGGTTGCTTGTGTTTTTCTTGTAAAGTTGTTTGAGTTCCTTGTATATTCTGGATATGAATCCTTTGTCAGAGGTATATTTTGCAAATATTTTCTCCCACTCTGTTGGTTGTCTTTTAACTCTGTTAATTGTTTCTTTTGCTGTGCAGAAGCTTTATAGTTTGATATAATCCCATTTGTTTATTTTTCCTTTGGTTGCCCATGCTTTTGAGGTCATACTCATGAAGTCTTTGTCCAGTCCTACTTCCTGAAGTGTTTCTCCTATGTTTTCTTTAAGAAGTTTTATTGTTTCAGGGTGTACATTTAATTCTTTAATCCATTTTGAGTTGACTTTAGTATATAGTGAAAGGTATGGGTATATTTTCATTCTCCTGCATATTGATATCCAGTTATCCCAGTACCATTTGCTGAAGAGGCAGTCTCTTCCCCAGTGTATAGGCTTCATGCCTTTGTCAAAGATCAGATGGCTGTAGGTGTGTGGGTTGATTTCTGGATTCTCTATTCTATTCCATTGATCAGTGTGTCTGCTTTTATGCCAGTACCATGCTGTTTTAGTTATTATAGCTTTGTAGTATAGTTTAAAGTCAGGTAGTGTTATGCCTCCAACTTTATTTTTTTGCTCAGCATTGCTTTGGCTATGCATGGTCTTTTGTTATTCCATATAAATGTCTGGATAGTTCTTTCCATTTCTGAGAAAAATGTCTCTGGAATATTGATGGGGATTGCTTTGATTTTATGTATCACTTTGGGTAGTATGGACATTTTCACCATGTTTATTCTTGCAACCCAAGGGCATGGGATATCTTTCCATCTTCTTATATCCTCTCTAATTTCTCTCAGCAGTGGTTTGTAGTTCTCATTATAGAGATTTTTGACATCCTTGGTTAACTCAATTCCTAAGTATTTTATTTTTTTGGTGGCTATTGTAAATGGGCAAGCTTTCTTGATTTCTCTTTCTGCATGTTCACTGTTGGAGAATAGAAATGCTACTGATTTTTGTGTGTTGATTTTGTATCCTGCTACTGTGTTGAAATCATTTATCAACTCCAAGAGATTTTTGGAGAGGCTTTAGGCTGTTTGATATATAGGATCATGTCATCTGCAAACAGGGACAGTTTGACTTCATCTTTTCCAATCTGGATGCCCTTTATCTCCTTCTCTTCTCTGATTGCTCTGGCTAGTACTTCCAACGCTATGTTGAATAGGAGTGGTGAGAGTGGGCATCCTTGTCTAGTTCCTGTTCTTAAAGGAAAAGCTTTCAGGATTCCCTATTCAGGATGATACTGGCAGTGGGTTTGTCATAGATGGCTTTAGTTATGTTGAAATATTTTCCATCTATACCTAACTTATAGAGGGTCCTTGTCATGAATGAGTGTTGAATTTTATTAAATGCTCTTTCAGCATCTATAGAGATGATCATATGGTCCTTGTGTTTGATTTTATTAATATGGTGTATCACATTTATTGATTTGCGTACGTTGAACCAACCTTGCATCCCTGGGTTGAATCCCACTTGATCGTGGTGAATAATTTTACGTATGTGTTGCTGTATTCTGTTTGCTAGTATGTTAGTGAGGATTTTTGCATCTATATTCATCAAGGATATTGGTCTGTAGTTTTCTTTTTTAGTTGTATCTTTACCTGGTTTTGGTATTAGGATGATGTTTGCTTCATAGAATGAGTTTGGGAGATTTGCCTCTGTTTCAATCTTTTTGGTATAGTTTGTAAAGAATGGGTGTCAATTCCTCTTTGAATGTTTGGTAAAATTCTGCTGTGAATCCATGTGGTCCTGGGCTTTTCTTTGTTGGGAGCCTTCTGATAACAGCTTCAATCTCCTTTATTGTTTTTGGTCTGTTCAGATTTTCTGCATCCTCTTGGCTCCGTTTTGGGAGCTTCTGTGTGTCCAGAAATTTATCCATTTCCTCCAGATTTTCAAATTTGTTGGCATATAGTTGTTCATAGTAGTCTTGAATGATTCCTTGTATTTCAGATGTATCAGTTGTAATATCACCTTTTTCATTTCTAATTTGTGTTATTTGGATCTTCTCTCTTCTTTTTTTAGTTAACCATGCTAATGGTTTGTTAATTTTATTTATCTTTTCAAAAAACCAACTTTTTGAATCTTTTGTATTGTTTTTTTGGGTTTCAATTTCATTTAGTTCTGCTCTGATCTTAATGATTTCTTTCCGTCTGCTAACTTTAGGTTTGGATTGTTCTTGTTTTTCTAGTTCTTTAAGGTGAAGTGTTAGGTTGTTCACTTGCCATCTTTCCATTCTTCTGAAGTGAGCGTTTAATGCAATAAATTTCCCCCTCAATACTGCTTTTGCAGTATCCCACAGGTTTTGGTATGATGTATCATTGTTTTCATTCGTTTCAATAAATTTTTTGATTTCCTGCTTGATTTCTTCTTGGACCCATATGTCATTAAGTAGAATGCTGTTTAATTTTTCCATGTGTTTGTATAGTTTCCAGAGTTTCATTTGTTATTAATTTCTAGTTTTAATCCATTGTGGTCGGAGAAGTTACATGGGATAATTCCAATTTTTTTGAATTTATTGAGACTTGATTTGTGACCTAATATGTGATCTATCCTGGAGAATGATCCATATGCTGATGAGAAGAATGAATATTCTGAGGTTGTTGGATGGAATGTTCTGTAGATATCTGCCAATTCCAATTGGTCTAGAGTCTTGTTTAGATCTTGTGTTTCTCTACTGATTCTTTGCCTAGATGATCTGTCTAATATTGACAGTGGGGTGTTCAGGTCCCCTGCTATTATGGTATTAGTGTCCATTTCCTTCTTTAGGTCTAATAGAGTTTGTTTTATACATCCGGCTGCTCCGACATTGGGTGCGTATATATTAATGATTGTTATGTCTTTTTGATGGATCAATCTTTTTATCATTATTTATTGGCCCTCATTATCTATTTTTATGGTTTTTAGTTTAAAGTCTATTTTATCAGATATAAGAATACCTACTCCAGCTCGTTTTTCATTTCTGTTTGCATGGTAAATCTTTTTCCATCCTTTCACTCTTAGTCTATGTGAGTCTTTATGGGTGAGGTGGGTCTCTTGAAGGCAGCATATAGTTGGGTCCTCCTTTTTAATCCAGTCAGCCAGTCTGTATCTTCTGATTGGGGAATTTAAGCCTTTTACATTAAGAGTTGTTATTGAGAATTATTGATTTACTCCTAGCATTTTATTGATTACTGTTTGGATGTCTTAGGTGTCTTTTGTTCTTTTCTTTCTGATTTAATGTTTGTTTTCTTTATTTGTTGGTTCCTTGGGTTGTAGATAGCCTTTTTGTTTGTTTTCTCTTCATGATGCCATTTTTATTATACTAGTGGGTTTTGATTTTTCTTAGGTTTTTATGGCAGTGGTAGTTATTTTTCAGGTGCCAAACCCAGTACTCCCATGAGAATTTCTTGTAAGGGTGGTCCTGTGGTGGTGAACTCCCACAGTTTTTGTTTGTCTGAGAAATATACTATTTGCCCTTCATTTTGGAAGGATAGCTTTGCGGGGTAGAGTATTCTTGGCTGGCAATCTCTGTCTTTTAGTATTTTGAATATATCATCCCATTTCTTTCTGGATTTTAGTGTTTGTGATGAAAAGTCTGGTGTTAGTCTGATTGGGGCTCCTTTATAGATGATTTGATGCTTCTCTCTTGCAGCTTTTAAGATTCTCTCTTTGTCTTTGAGTTTTGCCAGTTCGCGTATAACATGTCTTGGAGAAAACCTTTTTGGGTTGAATACATTTGGGGATCTTTGAGCTTCCTGAATCTGAAGATCTGCATCTTTTCCAATACCTGGGAAGTTTTCTGTCACTATTTTGTTGAATATGTTTTCAATGTAATCTCCTTTTTCCTCCCCTTCTGGAATACCCATGACTCAGATATTTGAGTGCTTAATGTTGTCTGATATCTCTCTCAGATTTTCTTCAATGCCTTTAATTCTTTTTTCTTTTTGTCTGCCTATGTTATTTCAAGCAGCCCATCTTCAAGGTCAGAAGTTCTCTCTTCTACTTCTGCAAGCCTTCTGGTTAAACTCTCTGTTGTGTTTTTTATTTCATTGAATGAATTCTTCAGTTCAGCAAGCTCTGCTACATTCTTTTTCAGGGCATTGATTTCCTTGTACATTTCTTCTTTCAGGTCTTGTATACTTTTCCTTGTTTCATCATGTTGTCTAGCTGAGTTTTCTTGTATCTCACTCAGTTTCCTTAGAATTATCACTCGAAATTCCTTGTCAGACATTTCAAGGGCCTCTTGTTCTATAGGATCTCAAGTTTGAGAGTTATTACCCTTTGGTGGTATACTTTCTTGATTTTTCATATTTCTGGTATCTTTCCTTTGATGTTTAGTCATTGTGGCAGGGGGTTTCACAGTCCACAGGTTTGACACTACTGTCTGGCTAGGATGTTGCTAGGGTTGCCAATTTGGTATGGCTACCTCAGTGTCTGCTCAGTTGGCCACTAGTGCCTTGTGTGTGTGATTGCCTCAGGTGTTGGACCTCTCTGGGGAGCCACCTCTCTGGTCAGCATGCACTCAGCCGGGCTGCTGAGTCACGTGGTGGCACCGCAGGGAGTGTGGTCTCTGTGGAGCTTGCATGTCCCCTGCTGGATGTCTCCCTGCTCCACACACACTGGGCCAGGCTGCCGAGTCATGCGCCGGCACCACAGGGCGTGGGGTGTCTGCGGAGCTTCTGCCTCCCCTGCTGGATGTCTCCCTGCTCCGTGTGCACTGGGCCAGGCTAGGGATGGAGATGGGTGGCGGTGGTGAGGTCTACCTGCTTGATCGCGTGATGGCAGCACCATAGGGCGTGTGGTCTCTGTGGAGCTTCTGCCTCCCCTGCTGGACTTCTCCCTGCTCCATGTGCACTGGGCTGGGCTGATGGGTTGCCTTTCTCCCCTTAGAAGCTGTGTATCATTTGCAAATTTTTTTCGTAGTTCTCAGCCTTCCCCAAAGCCACTACTCAACACAGCTTACTTGTCTCCTTTATTATGTTGCTCTTGCATGAAGAACATATGAACCACTGATTTGGGGTCTGCATCTTTATTTTCTGAGCAGCAGCTACAGGTTTAAATAGAACACTTAGCTCCTGAAGTTCTTTCTTCTCAATATTTGATGTATATCCATAGGAAACAGCTGTGCCACCACTCAAGCAATGCCGGCCTCTTGACTCAATTCACTGCCTTTTTTTGCCATGCCTTTGCCATGGTGAAGCTGTTCCTGCTATTAAGGTACAAGTTCAGAATTTCTGACTCTGCCATGGAGCCCAGAGCACAATGCTTACTGCAGCACTTTCTACAGATTAGTACAGGGAGTCAGCAAATGCTGGGGCAGCTCGGCACAGAAGCTGTGGGGGACATGTTTTCAGTGGGAAACATTGGTAAAGGGACCAGGAAGGTAGACTCTCTGAGAAAAGGAAAACAGGGAAGGATGCTATTGAAGGAAGGCTGCCTTTAAGTGAAAATATGGTGGGGCAGATCATCCAGGATATAAACAGGTAAGGCATGAGCTGTGGGGAAATGGTATGCACCTAGCAAAGAGATTTATCAAGGAGCCAAGGCAGGTAGATGCCAAGATTCTAAGTAGACTACTTGGCTACATCCGAAATTCTGTATATAGCAACCACGGGACTTACAGATTCATGGGGCCACTGTGCTAAAAGTTCCTTTAGAACCAGAAAACTCCTGGCCCCATTCAGTTTTAGAGGGAACTTAATTCTAAAATACATGGATCTCAGCAGGTTCATTCTGTGTACCCAAATCAATTCAAATATTTTGCATTCATCAACGCTTAGTCCTCATCTCCTCTAGGAAGCTCTCTTTTTTTAACTCCTAAAGGATTTCCTGTCTCTTACATTTTTTTTTTGTGCATATTATACCATTATATGGTAATATATAGCATACAATTTGGACTATAACATTTACTAATTATTTTATTCATGTATGTCATCCTTTTCCAGCTAGATTGAAAATTCCTTGACAGCAGTTAGCACGGTATACGATTTTGTAATTCAAAATGCCTAGTGCTGTTCTAATCATAATAATAGACCCTACATATTCCTTTAATGCATTTAAAAGGTAAAAACAAATATAGTCAATTATATTACACGTACATAAATATTACACATGAATTATAAGTCGAAATGTTACAAATTGCCAAGATTATAATATATATTGTAAGAGTCAGGAGCATGGGTTTTCAACTTAGACAAACCCAGTTTTGAATCTTTGTTTTGTCTAGTTACTAGCTTGTGACCATATTAAGTTATCTAAACTCTCTGAACCTCAGTTTACACATTGGTGAAATGAAAATAAGAAGTCACAGTATTGTGTAGATTAAATGATATAATGTATATAAAATACTTAGCACAGGCCCTGGCATAAACTCACCATGTTACAAAGAGACAACCAGTTAAAAATTTACACTAAATTTTAATTTATGTGACAAAATTTGAATCACTCTTCAGAGGAGAAAACAATATATATTTCTTCTGTTTACAGTTTCCTTGTTTAACATAATTTACTTTAAATGTTAACACAAGCTAATTTTTCAGCAGATGTCAAGGATATATCAGCTGTCTCCTTTTTCCCTTAAGTACACTGTATATATGAATTTTAAAGTTTGTATAACATCAACAGCAAAATTAAAAGAAGATTGTAAGTAAACTTCTTCTTACTTGAGCATCATTTTTTATGACACATTAAAAATTAATTTACCATCAAGTTTATAATTCTACCTTTGGAATAATTAGGTAGTTGGGATTTGTCTTCTATTGTTTAAAAAATAACTACTTCTAATGTTTTTTGAAATTCAATTATGAATGTTAGCATCTAATTTTGTAAATAAGATGTTATTTCTAAATAAGTATTTTACCAAAAATTCTCAAAAGATAAAATAGTTTTAAGAAAATGTGATCATTCAGTAAGTTTCAGAAAGAGAGTGTGACAAGTGGGCTGTATGTGACTGAAGGGCACACATCACACTACCACCAACATAATTACATGAAATTTGATTTTAATCGAGTCATCACAGCCAAGCTCCATGGCATATGTCATGAGTTTTTATTATAGAATCTAGATTACTTCTGATCATTCATTAATAGTATGACAGAAAACCATGTGGCTGGTATACAGTCTAATCTAATGACAACAGAGTTGAGTCTCTTGAAATAGAATCAATCAATAAAAAGAACAGGTGAGATACAGGGCAACAAAGACAATCATCTTACCCTTACTACTGGAAACCTATATACTGAGGTAGTCTTTGTCACATATTGTACTGACATCACCACAGAAATAATGCAGGTTCTTCAATTTTTATCTTATTAAATTTAACCATATTGATCTAACTTATTTCTCACATTTATCACTTTCTTTTTTCATTTAGTAATGTATTAGGAGAGCACTGAAATGATACACTTAGTACTAATTTGAAATTATTAAAGCTCATTTGATGTTCAAAATGGATCATTCAAAAAGCATTTCTGTAGATAAAAAACATAAAGAACACATATTTGACAGTCTTTGAAGTTGGGATATAATGTAAATGTTGACTGAGAATCTTGGAAGAGTTCTGAGGTAAATTAACTCTTTTAACAGGCTTCTTTTTTCTTTCAACTAAAATACAGACGATCTTCAAATTCCCTACATAATGTCTTAGTTGCTGAGGATACAAAGAAATGTGTAGCATCTGCCCTTTTATGGCTCAGGCTAGCAGGAAAGAACAATGTAAATTGAAAGGAATAATTGTTCCACTCCCACCTTCCCATGAATCTAAATCTGTTGATTATTCTCTTTTTCCTGTACCTTTAATCCATTCCTTATTGTTTGTTCCATCAGCATTTAAACCTACTTAAGATACTCCCATTAAGGTACACAGATGCATGCATTTTCATATATGCACTTACATATATGTAAGTACATGCATAATACAATCCATGTCCCTGAACCACCACCATATCCAACAAGACTACAATCCTACCTCCAAGCATTATCTGCACTCACTGTCTTTACCTTTTCAACTCTTCTCTAATATAGGCTTCCCTCCCGATCTCACCATAGAAAGTTAGTCGAGGTTTCTTTGTCAACTCATTCATTTCTTTCTCTGAGCCCTTCTCAGTCCTTACTTGTCATCTCTAAGCATTTTCTTATCATGGGATGCAATCATATTCTTCTGATTGACCTCCCTAGCTGCTCCATTGTAATCTCTTTTGCTTCTATGGCCATCTTATGGTGAGGACTTCTAAAACAATATTATCAATCCTCACCTCTCATAAAACTTAAGCCCACATATCTGTATAACTATTAGACATCACCATTTAGATTCACCACACCTAGTGCAGCATTCATGATTTTTCCTTTAAAACCTGCTCATAGTCCACCTTCTCTATCTCACTGAATGTCACTGCCAGCCAACTGGTTGCCTGATCATAAACTTGGAGGTTTACCCTTGAAGTCTCCCATTCTCCATGCAATTAGGGACCCATACTGCACAAATTCTAATAAATCACCACACTTCATAGGGCTCTCTGTAAATCTCTCTTATATTAGTCCATTTCTGTTGCTTATAATGAAATACTTGAAACTGGGTGATTTATAAAGAAAACGAAATTTATTGCTTACAGTTTCTAAGCCTGGGAAGTCCAATATCCAGGGAACACATCTGCTGAGAGCCTTGGTGGTGGTGACAGTGATGGCAGAGTGTCACATTGCAAAAACAGTGGAGCAGAGAGAGACTAACCTCTGCATTCATTCTTCTTTTAAAGCCCTCCTAACCACACCCCTACCACCTATTATCAATCCATTCATTACAGGATGGCCCTACAATCTAATCACCTCTTCAAGGCCCCACTTTTCAATTACCACAAGAGGAATTCCCACCCTCAAGAGTTACAGTGGGAATTAAGCTTCTAATACATGGACTTTGGGGGACACAATTCAGTCAACCCACAGCACCTCTGAAACCTGATGATTTTTCTTCTTCCCTACTGGGTACATACATGTTAGTTCAGCCCACCGTCCCAGCCATGCAGTCTCCCTCCCTCAACTCTTGTTCTCCTCTTATCCATTCCCTTTAATTTAATTAGAATATTACCAAAGTTAAAACTTGGTCATTTTATTCTTCTTGCTTCAGTGGATCCCCGTTAGAATAAAAGTAAACTTCTTAGCACAGCTTAGAATGCCCTTCATGCTCTGACCCATGGTTATTCTCCAGACTGATCTCTCGGCACACCCACACTCATCCTAAACACCCCGTCTGTTACCTTTTCCTACTCAAACATGCCACGTATTCATTTTTTTGGTTTTGTAAAGGTGTTTTTCTTCTCCTGGAACAGTCCCTTCTCACCTTTAGCTCCCTCTGCAGGACTAATTCTTATCTGCTGGTCTCACCTTAGATTCCACACTCTTTGTGACAACTTTTCAAATGTTTATGTGTAACTAAGTTAGGAACCTTTCTTATGAGCTTCCATAACACTGCAAACTTTTCTATGTATAGGACTCAGTACATTAAATAATAACTGCCTATTTCATAGCATTTAACTGCCTAACTAATGCTGGCATAACTGAAATGGATGTATGCTTCATGTGGGCCCAGGAGATTGCCTGGCACTTAGTGGATGCATAATAAATATATGTTAAATTATGTAATAAATAAATGAACAGAAGAGCTATGTGCACAATGTCATGGGAATACCAAGGAGAGAATGAACTATGCCCGCGGGGTGTATCAGTCAGTTTCCTCAGAGGAAACAGATGGCACACTCAAATTAGGATAATTTAAGGAAGGTTTATAAAAGGACTATTTATGAACAGCAGAGTGTAAGAAAACCAAAGGGGGTTGTGTAATACCCTTAAAGATCCAAAGAGAGAGAAGGAGAGAGTGATTATTGGAAAGCATTGGAGAGAGTCATGTAGACAAGGCTACCTTGAGAGAAACTCTGACCTTACGGCAAAAGATATGGCCAGCCTGAGGCAACCGCACAGGGAAGAGGTTGAGGGAATAAATACCCTTACCTCACTAATGAGTGTGCTTTATATTCTAAACTGGTGCCCTGAAATGATGCGTTCCCACCAGGTAGGGAGGACCAAAATGACAGAAATAATTTGATAAACTTTTAAGCAGTTTGTTTCAAATTAGCAACATTGCCCACTGGAGGAGAGAAAGTGCTAAGGTGTATAAATATCTAAGAATCATAGTTACCCATGGAAGAAGGATACTAACAGAACAGTCAATTTTTCATGCATCCATTCAACAAACATAACAAATACTTCTGCATATATTTATTCTGGGTAAGAGACCCCTAAATATAGAAATTTACTCTTGCCCTTATGGGACTTTGCATTATCACAAATGAGTAGGATCATATACACATATAAAAGGAAAACAACCTACTAAGAGTATAAAATGGGAAGTATATAATATGGTAAGTAACATTAGTTAAAAGGTATAGTATAACATTTGTGTGTCAAGATTTTTGCATATAGAACATGTTTGGTAAGAGATTTCATAAAGGGAACATTATAATTATGTCATTACATAACATTAGTAACATTTTGTGTTATGTTTAGTTAGGATAAATTATATGTGTTAACTCAGGGAATTCAGGAAAGTTGTACTGTCAGCAAGATTCTGGGGTAGAAACAGAAATGATGGAAAGGAAAGGGAGTATTTAAAGCGGAGGTTCTTAATTGGTAGAAGTGACATCCCGTTGGGATATTACAAAAATTTACCAGGTGTGTGTCATTGTGTGGGTTGTCACTGTAAATGAGGAAACAGATGGGCTAGCATTTAAGGGCAAAAGTCAGAAATTTTAAAGGCCCTGCAAAGTCCAAGACACTTCCCCCACCATGAACTGTCCTGATTCCTGGATGACATCCAAATGTCCTACCAAGGAGTCACCTGTTCATAATTATCTAAATCCAACACCTCACTACATTTTTATATAAACACCAAACATATTTTGCACAGTTGTTATCATCACTGAGTTTTTTAGGAATGCAACTTCCATGCATTTTAAGAGAAGGCTGCTCTTTGCTTTGTTCCTAACTTTACCATGAATCATTTAGCCTTTCAGAAAATAACATCACTGTAGTGTAATGCTGTTCTTGATGGATGAGTCACTAATACAACAAACCTCTATCTGTCAGCATCGGTGGCAATCACATTTGTGCTAATTATATGAATAGATGCAGCATCTGACTACATCAGTATGTCTACAGTATAGTCATATAAGCATTTCACTATTAAAATGCATTGATTTATTATAAATTATTTTCATTTTATGTGTCTTTTACATTAGAGTGTTTTATTGTTTTTAAAAATCATGTATATATGTAAGTTATATTGTTGATATGTTAGTTTCATTTCATACTGATAAAGGCGATACAACGAAATATTTGTTATAATGCATGGAGACGAGAATCACTGGGTTAAATTCTTGTAAGCACAAGAGTTATATAACCTAGTAATACTGTTGGAGGTCAATTAAGTACACCAGGAGGCTTGGCTAAACCCAAAGAGTAGAGGTGCTACTCCCAGTTATTCTGGTCATAGGGTCCCTGGATTATGCTAATAACATAATAATGAGAAAACCCAGGTCCAAATAAAGAGTGTTGAGGGGTAGCAGTACATATGGTTAGGCTTATTTTCCTACTGAGTGCACTGTCTGAGGAGGAATTTGGGGAGGAATTTTTGCAAAGTTCTTAGTTATAAATAAAAGAAAATGCATTGAGCTCAACAACTCAGTGTTCTGATTTCTCCTACTGATGTGATCATTGTCAAGATAAATACACTGAGTTTTCATTAATTCACATTGCCTCATCATTTTAAGTTTTAATCGTTAATATACAGAAAAAACTCACATTAATTTGGATTACTAGCAATTTGTAGCAGCTCATTGCCTTAATTTCTCTCCCTGTTTCTGCTGCTACCTAAGTGGGCTGAACTTACCCAAAAGGTGTAAAAGTAAGCTGTATTATTTCATTTTTTGTTATTTATAACAGAATACCCAAAACTGGGTAATTTGTAAGAAAACTAAATTATTTCTTATAGTTTTGGAGGCTGGGAAGTCTAAACTCCAGGGAACACATCTGGTGAGGTCTTCTATGTAGGAATTCTCTATAGGATCCCATGGTGACCAGGGTGTCACATAGCGAGAAGGCACTAAGCAAGAGAGGTGACCTTCTCACTTGCTCTCCTTTTAAAGCCATCAGAACTGCACCCACTACTGCATGAATGGATCAATCCATCCACAAGGGCACAGTCCTTAAAATTCAATCACTTCTTAAAGGCCCCACCTTTCAAATACCATAATTGGATTTCCCACCCTTTTAACACTGTTACAATGGGGGTCAAGTTTTCAATACTTGAACTCTTGGGGGAAACATTTAACCCATAGCACAAGCCTAAAAGAATTACATGCAAATCAAAAAAAGTGTTTACAGAATTTAGAAGAGATTGTTATCATAGAACAAGATGACCATCTTGGGTTCTGCTTTATTCACTACAATTCTACTCCTTAGATCCTTTCAAACTTTTTTCCATGTCAATCTATAAAGAAAAAAGTATTGTTTGAATAATGTATTAATTAATAAAAAGTATTAAAAGAAACTTGGCAACATGTGTCTGTTACCAAGGGTGCTAAAGATAACATTTATGATTCATTCTTTAAGCTGTATCATGAAAACATTTTCAAAATCTCTTCAAAGTTTTTAACAAAATAGAACAGATTTGAAAATAATATACTTTTTAGTTTACTATTCATCAGTTAGAGACTAAACTATGTTAAACTTCCATGTCTTGTATAAAGTGATCACCTTTTGCTCTGGTTATCTATTGTTGCTTAACAAACTATGCTAATACTTAATTCACAACCATGAGTCAGGAATTTTAAAAGAGCCTGGATAGGTGGTTCATCCCCGATTCACGTTGTGTCAGTTGGGAGACTAGGACTGGAAAATCTACTTCCAAGATGGATTCAAACTCTTCATTCACATAACTAGTATCTTGGTGTCCTGTGGTCTCTTTCCCTTCCTTTCTCTCTCCCCCCCACACCCCCCGTCCACATGCCTTGAGGTTCTCACAGCATGGTGGTCTCAGGGAAGACAGATTTCCCTATATGGTAGCTGCCTTTCCCGGAGCAAATATTCTAAGAAAAAAGTGTTCTAAAATACAAGAAGTAGAAGTTGTCAATCTCTTAAGGTCTGGGCCAGGCAACTGGCACAGCGCCACTTCCACTCTATGCTATTGAACAAAGCTATCATAGAGCCCACCCAGATTTAAGGGAAGTGGACATAAAGATCACCTTTTTTTTGGTGAGCAATGTCAAAGAATTTGTGGTCATCTTAAATCCACCATGTGTTGTTTGCAGCAATAATGAAAATGACTCTATTTCTTATCAATAATTCTTATTACTCAGCTAAATATGGACACCAGCTACATGCAAAGTTAAGAGTTATTATATAAAACAAAGTCCCTTACTTTGAGGAACTAAAATTTTCACTCAAAAAATGAAAAAATGCAACTATAAACAGTTAAACAACTAGTTTTCCAGGTAATATCTTAGATTAGTTGATAAGAAAAGTAGAATCATGGGAGTAAGAAACAGACTTCTTAGAGATCCACAGATTTTCATTTTATCTACAATAGCAGTGCCTATTTCTCCCATGTGCAAATAACTGGAAAACATTTTCTGCTTTGACAAAATGTCAATAATGACTGTTTTAGACTGCATATATTGAACTCAGTTCCAAGGATAAATCATTTTCAGAAACAAATATGGTAGTTTATTTCAACGTCTCACAAGGGAAACCATATGTAATATTAGTATTCATAATATATTATCTAAACTCAGAAATCATGTATATAAAAAGAAGTGGTCATAGGCACATTTAAGATTGAATTTGTACATGGACCTCATGAGTGATTTTGTCTGATAAACACTAATGAAATGAACATTTACTGAGTGTCTGCTATATGCCAGAGCATTTCACTGCATTGTTTTGGAGACATAAAGATAAACAAGACTTAATCTTTGCAAACTAGGAGCTTAGAGTGTTAGGGAGAGAGATGCATAAATAGGAAATTCCATAACAATATGACCAGTCCCACCATGGAGTAAACACAGGCTGCTAGGACATAGTGGAAATTCTTAGCCGAGACTGAGGGTTGATATGCCTGGGAAGACCCTCTAGAGGACAGTGATAGCCTGAGAGCTAAAGGCTCAGTAAAAGGATGCTGCTGTTGTTATTTAAGAAGGGAGGCCAGTTTGGGCTAACAGAGGAGTTAGCAAACATTCTAATCAGAGGGGCAAAGGTTGTGAACAGATCTAGGAAAGAGAAATCATGGCAGGTTCAGGGTAAAGCCAATGTGGAGTGAAGGGAAAATCTGGGGCTAGGAGAAGTATTGAGAGCCAGGCCTGGAGGAGATAACTGTGATCACATCACTCATCACTTAATGCCTTGTATTGGACGCTAATGAGTAAAGATTTCATACTGAAAACCAAGAGGAGATACTCATGACCAAAATAAGTCTACATGATAATTTTCGATGAATACTTACATATGCATAGCCACATATATAAAAGCATGTTTGTAAAAAGCCAGTATAACACTTTTGAAAGGTCACAAATCAGAGCTCAAAAGTAAAAGCGCATGAAAGCTTTTAAATTTAATGTCATAAATCTGAAGTGTTTTATTTATGAGTCAAATGTGTTTTTTCAGTTGCTTGCATTTATTAGATTACCTATTGATTTAGTTTACAGTTTTAGTTTTATAATTATTTTATGCAGTGACAAGTAAAAACTATTACTCTAAAAGTGACTAAATCAAAAATTTCTGTTTTAGTTTTAACTAGAAACTACATAACTTCACCACATATTGTACACAGGTACTGATATTCAACTCTGTACCCCACAAATATGTATAATCAATTATGTTTCATTAAAAAAATATATAGGATAATCTTCAAAAAAGAAACTACATTTTTAAAATTGATAATAGTAAAATTGATAATATTTTAAAAATTGACAATATTTAAATTGATAATAGTAAAATTGATTAAATTGGTAAAGTAAAATTTAAATAAATAGCAAACATTTCTTATCTGATGCATTTTGGGCTTAATAATACATAATGGTCTCTTAAAAATAAAGTATGTAGGATGGTATGCTCTAATTCTGATACTTTCAGAATATATGAGATCTCAAATATATGCATACTGCTTCTTGAAGGTTTTACCCTTTAGAAGATCAATGGCATTTTATTATCAATTAAACAGGAAAAATTATATACGTTTCCATTTTTCCAGTTTTCATAAATATGATCTCCATTCTATAGTCCATCTGTTCATGTTCACTTGCACTGGCCAGGTATATCTCACAAATAATTAAATGGAAAACAGGTATGTTATTGACACACTAGGGACAAAATGTGCATCAGGACCCATTATTGGCCAGTGAAGGAATTTTCTAGGCATCTAGATTTTAGCTCACATTGCATTCAGTGAATAATTTTCTATTAACTGAGAATAATAAATGATTTTACCATCTCATATATATGATGAGAAAAATACAAAATAGACAAAACTCCAACTTTCTTTAGACTTTGTTAATCTAGGCATAAAAAATAATTGATTTCTAACAGGAACATTTGGATAGGAAAATGCTAACAATCATCTTTACAGCTATAAAAATATGCAAAATTACGTAAAAAACTAAAACTGCAAAGAATAAATCTTTATTTACAATTATTTAGAATTCTACTTTGCAGCATAAATTTATTAAAATTCATATGAAAAGTGTGAACAAGATGATCCCTTAGTGTACAGAACAAAAAGTACCTATAACTTATTTTATGAATCCTTTGAACAAGAAAACTATAATTATTTCATGAACGCACTGGTAGTTAACTAAATAGTTCATTCTAGTAAATATTTCCTTCTAGTATCACTTAGTTGGCCAACTATAAATTCTATGAGTATATATAGTATTTATATACTGTTGCCATACAGAAGGGTGATAAAGTCATCACTAACCAACCATTGGTAAATGACAAGAGAAATAGAAAAGTCGACTTCAAAATATAATTAAAGCAAATTGTCCAAAGGTTTCATTTCATTTTATGAATCAAAACGGAAACACATTTAATAATTCCTAGCAAGATGCTTATGTAAAGGTGGCCCTCTCTAATTTCTCATAATCTGTATTAATTTCATGAATGCCTCGCTCATCTTTTCAAACATAACCCTTTTTTTAAATTCACGCCAACTCTGGGGACATTGATCTTCTCACAAATAAGTTGGTGGCCAGTAGCTGAAGTAAGGGTTTGTGGTTAAGTGTTTTTTCCATAGCAAGCCAAGAGAATATTCAAATTGACTCTCATTCTACCTAGAACTGAGTATACTTATTGATGTACACATGAATATTCTTAGCACAGTTCCACAAGGGTCAGATTGAAAAATGCTCAGGGATATTAATTAGGAGACTTACTTCAGTGATTGGCCCCTAACACCTACTGCAGAGGGAAATTATTCACATGAGAATAATCAACTAACCAAAAGGTAGAAATGGGAACAAGTCAATAAGAAAAAGACAAAAACAAACAAAAAAACAAGCAATGCTCTATTAAGCTCTTTCTCTTATAAAGCAGCATTCAGTGCTTATAAGATTGCTGACTTAAGTATGGCATTTAATTTTTATTGGCAAAAGAAAGAAAAATGATATAAAAATTTTTTTAAAAAGACAAAACAAAAAATCCAAATCCTTTCCTTTCTAGCTTCTTTAAAATCTTTTAAAATCCATATGGTCAATTTTCCTGTTCAAGCAAATACAAGGGTACCTTCAAGTTCCCAGAAAAATGGAATGGAAAGATAATACACATCTTTCTATGAACTTGTTGAAGCATCCTCCTCTACGTATGTGCATATACATACATTCCATTGGGAGTTACTTACGTGTTTTGCATTACACATTTCATTAAGTATCAAATTATCATACAGATTTGATATCTCTATATAATTGTTAATAATAAGTATCTATTAAGTGAATCATATTCAGCCAGTAACTTGATTTAAGGAAAATTTTTCTGACCAATAAAATTTTATTAATATAGAAATGATGCTATACAAAGATAAGACAAAGCCTCCATGACACGAACTAGTAGCATATAGTCTGAATTACCAAGACGTTTGGACAGTCATATCCAATTGCATCAGCTCTGCATACACTAAGGTTTCAAAGTCTTTGAACAAATTGGGAAGAAGGTCATCGAACAGCTTTATTCTGTACGTGCACAGCTTAAGAACTATAACAATGAAATCACATTCACTTGGAAGAAAATTGTCCAGTGTTAAGTTGCCAGTGGCCATGTTAATAAGGCTTTCCACCTAACTTGGCCGATAGAAGCTTCCAGATCAATTTAGTAATTCTAAGACTCACAAGTAAAGATAGGAGATGAGACGCTTTCTGAAGAAACATAGATAATTCAGTAGGTCTATTGTTGTTCTTCATAACAATAGGGCTTTTAGTTCTATTCTCTAATTTACTGTCACTTTATCACTTTTATCTTCCACTTTAAGTCTGTTTCTTTTATTGGACTGTCTATTCAGTTGATAATTCATTTAGACTTTTGAAGTTCCATGCCATAAAATCTCCATTTAACTGCTTCCTAAATGGTGGCTAATCTGCACAAATTTTAAATTTGACCTTAATGGAATAGCTTATTCCTGAAGTTATTAGGACATTGGGAAAACAGATCATGTCCTTAAAAGTGTACTTATTTTAAAGGTTTTTTTCATTCACAAAATGAATTTTTTTCACAGAGATACTTGCAAAGTGCTTCATTTTAAAACAAAATGCAGAGTCATTTTCCCATTTGAATTCCATTTACATAGTTCAGAATCTCACTCAAGCATCAGATGAGGTGTCAAAGAGCTTTGTTAACAAACTTATTTCCCAGATGTGGATAGAACAGGGACAGAAGGCTCAAATGCTCTAACATACCTAACAATTCAATTACAGTTATCTTATGGTGCCATCACATATTTTTCTTCAACAATCAAACAACCTCAGCTGGAAACCTCTAGCAATAACATAAATAAAGGACCATCTGGCTAGAATAATTAAGGAAGGCTGGAAATAAAACATTAATTAGTGCAGTATTTCAAACGACCTTCAGAGGCCTTATTATGAAATTATATCCAAAACAGGTAATCATTTATTTCATGTTGCCGTAAAATTTAACTAAGCATGAATAAATACAAATACCAGATTTTTTCTCTTCAGTGAGGACTATTGACTCGAAATGATAATGACATATTTCTTAGGTATGATAACTAAAGCAATAAATAAATAAGAAAAAAACCCGCCACTACAAACTTTTAAAATCTACATAGCTCAAATAACATATAATTTGAACATTGAAAGGACCTTGGAGATCATAAGACTTTAACCTCCACAATTTATGAATGAATAAACACAAGCTCAGAGGGGTTAAATGATTTTCCCAAGGTCATACACGAAGAGAGTGGTAGAGAGAAGAGGTGAACAGAGAATCCCATTCGCATTCTAGAAATACTGTGCACTGACTGTGAGAATTTACACTTAAATGTTCTACCACAAAATGGCACATAAATAAGTGGTCAGTGGCTTTTCTTTTCTTTCTTTCTTTCTTTCTTTTTTTCTTTTTTTGCCAGTTCAGTGAATTAAAATTTCACAAAACTTACTAATATATTAAATTGCAGGGCCACATAATGAGACAATACCAAAAGGAATAAACTACCTTAAATAGTCTGTGTCAGAGATGACCAGCTTTCTACCAACACTTCCCTTCCCTATGGGAGGAGATGATGTTAGGAAGCAGCTGCCCAGAAAAGGACTACCTGTCTCATGTCCCTTGTAACCAGGTGTGACCATATGATTACTATTTCTTGCTAATGAAATGCAGGAGATGTGGATATGTATCACTTCAAGGCCTAGTTTTTAAGAAGATGTACCCTCTCCACGTTTCTTTACTGTTTTGCTAGCTGTAAGGCCTTGGGAATGAGGAAGCCACAGATGGAAGAAAAAGGGGTCTTTGATTCACTAAATGGAAGAAAATAGTTTACTGGCATCCACATTAAACTCGTCCATGAGAGAGAAACACATTCCTTTGACTATTATTACTACGTTTTCTAATAAAGGATCCAAAGCAGACCTGATGGATTCTAATTTGCACACTACAACAGCCATTACTATAAAATAATATCAATGTATAGTTTTAAAAGAATACTAGAATAAAGTTATTCCTCATTTTTAAACAAGCATAACTTTAAGGCTCTTTTAACAAACATCATCTCTTTTATACGGATCATCCATTTTGTCTGATATTCCCTTGGCTTAAGTGCATCTATAATGCAAGCTTTAAAAGTTTGAAAAAGCATATAAAAGAGGATGGAATGGGCTAGAGCGTGGTATAGGTGAAAGAATGTGGGATCTGGTTTCAAGTACCAAATTTGCCCTGAGATGCCAAGTACTAAAACATGTCCACATTCGTCTTTGCCGTTTTCACTCTTCAGCTTTCTACTTTAAACACAATTGGGATGGGGTGGAAGGAAATGAGCGGAACTTCAGGAATGTTTCGATAACGACTCCAGGCTAACTCCACTTTGAATCACTGTCAGAGACAAACAGAAAAAAATGAAACCACTAGATAAACATTCCGGGTATGTTTCCAATGCCTGCTGTCGTCGAGTCTCCCAGCAGGCATACTAGGGAACCACATGGAACGACACAGATCTTTTCAGCCTAATGTTTGTGCCAAGAACCCAATTTGGTTAAATGACAAAATTCTTAGCAAATCCTGTGGTGCTTGAAAATGCATTTTAAAGAGGAGAAGTTTCTGAAAGCATATGTAGAGGAGGACCAAGAAAGGAAGAAAATTTTTCAATGCGTTACTTTTTTGATAAACTTTTTAAGAAGGACAGTGTATTTAAATTAAGAGAATACTTTTTTTTTTAAAACATGAGCGAGTTACAGGTTTAAACAAATATTCTATGTAGCTTCTCATTTATGTTATAAAATCTTACGTAAGTGTGAATGACTGAACTAGTTTGATATATACCCTTCTGTTGTTGAACAGAAAAAAGCACAGTAAACAACGAAAATCTCATTAAGTGTGTTTCAGAGTCTCTTAGAAGAATAAACTATTTCAGCTTATCCATTAGGCTTGAGTGATGAAGCAAAATCTTGATACTTCAGATAACATTCCTGATCATATATTCTGTAAATTCAACTGAGCAATAATGTCAGAAAGTGATGATATCTGATCCTGTCTAGCAAGTGACTGGTTCAGGGTTGTGACTGTTTCACTGGAAATTTTAGAAGTAACACAGAAAACATTTTAGGAATGAGTCTGCTAGACACAAAGAGGTTTCCTCAAATAATCATGAACAATAAGTGCAAGAATAATAATTAAAGCAACCATTTATTGTTCACTAACAACATACCAGATAAATTGCTTCTAAGCTCTTTGTATATGGTTTTCTAATTACCACAAAATCCCTACTAGGTACAAATGAGGGTATGCATTGTGGCAAAATAACAATTAACACTTATTTAATGGTTACTGTGTACCAATTTTTACATCCATTAATTTCTTTTCTTATAGTTCTGTGAAACAGGCACTAACTGAATTTCCATTTAAGAGCTATCAAATCTTAAAAGTAGTAAATGGCTAAACAAGGACATGAATCTGGGTTTGTCTGACTCATAAGTCCCTATGATACATGATGAACATATACAGGCTTTGAAATAAGGCCTGAATATGAAGCTTCTTAGCTGTGTGACCTTGAGCAACCTGTTTCATCTCTTTGAGACTCTTTTCTCTTCATCTGTAAAGCTGAGTTTAAAATGCCTGAAGATATTGTTGTGGGAATTAAATATGAGACTATAGCAGTGTTTGCTACAGTGCATGGCTTATGGTTGCTATATTAGTTACAGTGAGATTGGCTGTTGTAACAGAGGGATCCAAGGATAGACTGACTAAAAAAATTTTTATTGTTTTGAAAAAAATGATAAATACAAAAGAAATAATGAAAAAACTTTGATTATTTCGATTATTTTGACTCTGGGGCAGCTCTGCAATGTGTAGTCATTCAGGACCCCAGGTTCTTCCCAAGCTGTTGCTCTTTCACTCCCTTGAGCAATAATTCTCAAACTTTTTTTGGTCTCAGAACCCCTTTTTACTCTTAAAACATTTAGAATATCCCAAAAAGATTTTTTTAAATGTGGGTTATCACCATGCTTTGAAATAATCATTCCACAATGTATACATGTATCAAACATCACATTGTACCCTATAAATATACACAATTATTTGTCATTTAAAAATAAAAGCTTAAATAAAAAAGAAATAAACCCAAAAGCACGGGCAACCAAAGGAAAAATAAACAAATGGGATTATATCAAACTAAAAAGCTTCTGCACAGCAAAAGAAACAATTAACAGAGTTAAAAGACAACCAACAGACTGGGAGAAAATATTTGCAAAATATACATCTGACAAAGGATTAATATCCAGAATATATAAGGAACTCAAACAACTTTACAAGAAGAAAACAAGCAACCCAATTAAAAAATGGGCAAAAGAGCTAAGAAGGCATTTCTCTAAGGAAGATATCCAAATGGCCAACAGACATATGAAAAAATGCTCAACATCACTCAGCATCCGGGAAATGCAAATCAAAACCACATTGAGATACCATCTAACCCCAGTTAGGATGGCTAAAATCCAAAAGACTATGAATGATAAATGCTGGCGAGGCTGCGGAGAAAAAGGAACTCTCATACATTGTTGGTGGGACTGCAAAATGGTGCAGCCTCTATGGAAAATGGTATGGAGGTTCCCTAAACAATTGCAAATAGATCTACCATACGACCCAGCCATCCCACTGTTGGGAATATACCCAGAGGAATGGAAATCATCAAGTCGAAGGTATACCTGTTCCCCAATGTTCATCGCAGCACTCTTTACAATAGCCAAGAGTTGGAACCAGCCCAAATGCCCATCATCAGATGAGTGGATACGGAAAATGTGGTACATCTACACAATGGAATACTACTCAGCTATAAAAACGAATGAAATACTGCCATTTGCAACAACATGGATGGACCTTGAGAGAATTATATTAAGTGAAACAAGTCAGGCACAGAAAGAGAAATACCACATGTTCTCACTTATTGGAGGGAGCTAAAAATTAATATATAAATTCACACACACACATACACACACACACACACAAACCGGGGGGGGGGGGAAGAAGATATAACAACCACAATTATTTGAAGTTGATACAACATGCAAACAGAAAGGACATTGTTGGGGGGGAGGGGGGGAGGGAGAAGGGAGGGAGGTTTTGGTGATGGGGAGCAATAATCAGCTACAATGTATATCGACAAAATAAAATTTAAAAATAAAAAAATAAAAAAATAAAAATAAAAAAAAAATAAAAAAAAATAAAAAAAAAAAGAAATAAAAACTGAGCATTTAACAATATTTACTAGTTCACTTGGAATAACAACAACGTGTTTTTAAGAAAAAACTAAATACAACAAAACCAAAAATTTGTGAGAAGAATGGCACTGTTTTATGTTTGCAAATTTCTTTAACGCTTAGCTTAATAGACTATATTCTCATATTCACTTCTACTTTCAATGTGTTATGACATGCTGTTTTGGTTAAAATATATGAAGAAAATCCAGATGCACACAGTACATAGTTGGAAAGGAGAGAAAGCATTCTATTTATTTAAGTATTTCATTTTTATTTTTATTAAACAGAAGCCATTGGGTCAGGTTTCATTTTGGTTTGTTTATTTAAATGTTAGGGTTAGACTTTTTGATCTATAACTTACACACTGTAAAATTCACCTTTATAGTTTTATAAATTTAGATAAATGCACATAATTATATAACAACTATAATCAAGAAATAGAACAGTTCCATCATATCAAAATATTCTCTCTCATGGCCCTTTTCTCAACTAATCCATCCCCCTATGGTAAGCTCCTGGTAACCACCAATCTATTTTTGTTGCTATAATTTCATCTTTTCCAGAATTTCATATTCGTGGGATCAAATGGAAACTTTTCAGTTTTTTGAGTTTTGCTTCTTGTACTTAGCACTATGCATTTGAGATTCAGCCATGTTATTGTATGAGTAATTTTGTTTCTTTTTGGTGCCAAGTAGCATTCCATTATGTGGATGTACCATGTTCTGTTTGCACATTCACCAGGTAATGAACATTTGGACTGTTTCCAAGTTTTTGGTGTTATGAATAAAGCCATGATAAATGTTCACATACAGCTTTTGTGTGCATATAAGTTCTTAACTTCTTTTGAGTAAATATGAAGGAATGATATTATGTCATTGGTATACATGCTTAACTATACATATATAAAAAGCCTGCCTGTTTTTCCGAAGTGACTGTACCATTTCGCTTTCCCAAAAGCAATCAATGTGCAGGAGTTCTAGTTGTCCTGTATTCTCATCTGGTATAGAGTAAGGGTTTTTTGGTTTGTTTTTTAGTGTGTCTGTGTCTGTGAGTACAGTAGTAGTAGTAGTAACAGCAGTATCATATTGTGCTTTTATTAGCATTTCTCTAAGACTAATGATGTTGAGTATCACCATATGCTTATGGGACATCTGTACATCTTCTTTCTTGAAGTGCTTCTTCAAATCGTTTGCCTATTTTAAAAATTGCATTATTTGTTTTCTTGAGTTTTGAGAATTCTTTGTATATTTTAGATTCAAGTTCTTTGCCAAATATGTGCTCTGCAAATATTTTTTTTCAGTCTATGGTTTATTTTTTCATTTTCATTTAGTAAGTCCAATTTATTGATTTTTTATTACATAAATCCTAATTTTGATATCATATCTAAAAAATCGTTGCCTAATACAGGTCACAAATATTTTCTATGTTTTCCCTCCTATGTTTCTATTTTATGATTTTAGATTTTACACTTAGATTTATAATCAATTTTGAGTTAATTTTTGCAATCTAAAGTATGAGTTAAGATTTTTTTTTTCTTTTTGCATGTTGATGTCCAATTGTTCCAGCATCATTTGTTAAAGTGTCTACACATTTTTCCAGTGAAACATCTTTGCATTTTGGTTAAAAATCAATTGACCATATATATCTGGGTATGTTTATGTTCAACTGATCTATGGATCTGTCCTTTCACCAATGCCCACTGTCCTGATTACTGTAGCCTAGAGCAGGGTTTCTCAACCTCTTCATTATTAACATTACGGACTGGATAATTCTTTGTTTGGGGGCTACACTGTGCACTGTAAATGTTTATACGTATCCCTGGATTCTGTCTACTAAATCCAGTAGCAGCCTCCCAGTTATGAGAACCAAAATGTTCTCAGACACTGCCAAATGTTCCCTGGGGGTGTGAGAGTCACCTGTTGAGAACCACTGCTTTAGAATACGTCTTGAAACCAAGTGTTGTGAATCCTCCAACTTTACTTCCTCAAAATTGTTTAGGCTATTTTATTTTCTTTGCATTTCCATATAAATTTTATATGTTTATCAGTTATCTACATAAAAAATACACTGAAATTTTTATTAGTTTTCAGCACATTTTGTTAACTTCGTAACTGTTTCATATTTTTGAAGGTAACGTAAATGGAACTCTTTTTATTTCAATTTTTCATTGTTTATTTTGAGTATAAAGAAATACCTTTGAATATGTAGAAATGTATTGGTATTGGCCTTAAATCCTCTAACCTTACTAAACTCACTGAGTTTGAAACCTTTTAGTATTAACTATATTATATAATTTATAATATTTAAAAGGTTAATATATTATGATAGTAAAATTTGTAAGTTCAAATAGTACCCCTGTTGTACTGTGGGTTTACTTTATAATAATGCCAGTTTACCTTACAGTTTACTTAATTGCTTAAGTAATGATCCACACACTTTTTTAAAATCCTGACTTAATTTTAACATAAAGGTTTAAATAAACATGTTGTTAATTGATGTTTGAGAAAATTTCTATAGCCTGATAAGGAAATTATGCAGCTAGTAAAATTACATAATATGGTATTTAGCAGAGAAGCAATAACACATAGGTGCACACATTTCTCCACCTGTGGAGTTCACTGTTTTTCTATCTGTGAAGATCTTCCTCTCAAACAATGTGGTTTATTTTCTCAAACATTAAATTAAGAAACATATCTACAAAGGTGATTGGTTTTGGCACTGAAACAATTCTTCACGAACTTAATTATGAACAACTTAACTGGGGCAATGTGTGACTTCTCTATAGGAAGGCTCTCCTGTGAAAGTATGACAGAAGTAGAGACTCTCAGCTCTACATAGTAGCTCTTATTATAGCCCAGCCTGGAAGGTGATAGATAGCTCATCAAATAATTATAACATCAAGCTGAAATCAGATTTGGAAAGGAGGCTATGATTATTATATGCGCAAAGAATAAAAAAGCTTTTATATTAATTTTGTAATTATCCACAATAATAAATTATCTCATTACTGCTGACTCTTGGACAGATGTGATTGTATTTTTAATACATATATTTCTTATCTAGTTGCTTTAGCTCATCTTCTAGAACAGTACAAAATAACAACAATGGTTGTAAGCACCTGCAATTTTTTCCTACCTTTAAAAAGCAAACATTTAGCATCTCACTCCCCCTTTTCTCTTTTGTACCTTCCTTTGGATTGCTTGATGATATTTTAGAATTCTATATTGATTTACTTAGTGTTTTGAACATGTCTTTGTGTAGTTTTCCCAGTGGTTATTCTGGGAACACGACACACACATGTGACTTAAAATAGTCCACTGATACCAACGTTTACCACTTGGAGTGAAGAGAAGAAACTCATTTAAAATATCATTGTACTGAGCAAAAGATGGCATTATAATTTTTGTTTCAATCATGAAAGAAGATTTGTAAATCTCATGAGAGAAAGTATAGTCTATGGCACATATGGTATGCTCTAAATTTCTTTGTTTTATCATTTTCTTTCCATTTGAAAAACTTTAAATAATTCTTCAAGGGAGGTAGGCCTGCAGGAGATAGATGTTTTTAGTTTTCATTCATCAGGGAATGTCTTTATTTTTTCTTCTTTCTTGAAGGGCGGTTTCTCCAAATGTAGAATTCACAGTTTAAAATTCTTTACTTTCAACAATTGAAAAATACTTATGCCACTTCTTTGTGGCCTCCATGGTCTCAGAAGAGAAAATCCACTGACATTCGAATTGGTGTTTAATATGTAGTAAATTATTTCACCCTGGCTGCTTTTTTTTCTTTGTCTTTATTTTTCAAAAATTTAGTTGTGGTATATTTTGGTGGGATTTCTTTGAGTTTATCGTGTTTGGGGCTTAAGCTTCTTGGATGACTAGGTTTGTGTCTTTTGCGAAATTTGGGAAGTTTTCAGCCATTATTTCTTCAAATACTCTTTCGGTTTCACTCTCTTTCAACATTCCTGAGGCTCAGATGATACAAACGCTGGCTCTGTAGTTCTTACCGCACCAGTCCCTGGTGCTCTGCTCACAATCTTTCATTTTATTTTCTCTGCTGAGTGAATTCTGTTGTTCTGTCTTCAAGTTCAGTAATTCTGTTCTCTGTTATCTCCATTCTACTATTGACCCGTCCAGCAAGTTCTTTTCATTTGTTATTAAATTTTTTCAGTTTTATAATTTCCACTTGGTTCTTTATTTAAAATAACAGTTTTATTGATATATAAATGACATACCATAAAATTCACCCTTTTAGAGTGTCCAAATCTGTGGTTAGAGTGCAGTGTTACAACACCAAAGCCATTCTGATCCCTGTACCAACCAGCCGCCAAAAAAATTAATTTTAAAAAGTTTCCAAATCTGTAGGTTTTAGTTTATTCACATGGTTGTACAACTGTCACCAATATCTAATTCCCAAACATTTTCATCATCCCTCAAAGATATTCCATACCCATTGGCAGTCACTTCCCATTTCCTACTCTTCTAGTCCCTGGAAGCCTGGAACTACTTTTTGCTTATAGATTTGCCTACTTGGATATTCCATATAAATGGAATCATACTGTATGTGGCCTTTTGTGTCTGGCTTCTAACACTTAGCATGTTTTCAAGGTTAGACTGTATTATATCATTCATTAATACCTCATTCCTTTTTATTACCAAATAATATTCCATTGTATAGATGTATCATCATTGGTTTGTTCATTCATCAATTGCCTGACATTTGCAGTTTTTCCACTTTTGGTATATGCTTTCAATTCTCTTGGGTATACACGTAGTGGAATTGCTAGGCTATATGTTAACTCTATGTTTAACATTTTGAGGCACAGTCAAACTGTTTCCTGAAGAAGCTAAACCATTTTACATTCCCTAAGCAATAGCTGAGGAAACATAAGTTTCTCACATAGGAGACTCTGGGTTCTACATAAATCGCATTTTATCAGGCATTCCACTCTGTTCAGGTTTAGCCTACAGGTCCTGGCATACTTTAGTGGGCTGTGGTCCCAATGATGATTTAATTTTCAGAGCCGTTGAATCTTATTTTTGTCTGTATGGTGTATTTGATGCCTCTGCAGCCTCCACTGGTACCTGCTGGTATTACTTTAGGGGTTTCCTAGGCCTGGCCCAAGGACGTATCTCCAATGGAGAGGGAGGTAGTGGGATCCCCCTATTGGAACCTCCAGCTGTCTCCATGTCTCTGAGTGAGGAAGAAAAGTCTCAGGCCCAAGGGAACAAAGAGGCTACCAGGATCGATCTCCTTGTTGTGACTGGCTCCCTTTTGCTGGTTGCCTTCCCACACCAAATATATTTTTAAACTTTTTACTGAAGCAGAAAAAATAGAATAGGCCATAAATCATAAGTATGTAGCTCAACTGATTTTAGAAATTAAAAAACCCGTGTAACTAGGATCCAGAATAAGAAATCATATATTAGCAGCACCCTAGAGGTCCCCTTCATACCTTTTCCAATGAATATCACCCCTCACGTGGGCTACCACTAACCTGACGTAAGAAACAATTAGTTTTGTCTTTTTTTTAACTTTAAAAAGAACAAATAGTAAGTACGTATTCTTATGTTTCTGGCTCTGTGGGTACATGTGAGAGAGTATGTGGGTAGTCATTATGTCTTTGAGATTCATCTACATTGTTACATGTACTCGTAGTGGTTCACTTGTTTTCTTTCCCAAACAGTGTGCCATTGTGGGAATATATCATTATGAACTTTTTTAAAAAAAGGTCTACTGTTGGTGGGTATTTATGTACTACCAGGTTATAGCTATTTCTTATAATGCTATTATGAGCGTTCTTGTGTGTAGTTTTGGTGAACCTATTTTTGCATTCCTATTGGGTATGTATCTAGGAATGGAATTTCTCAGTCATAGGGTATTCATACGATGAGCTTTAATAGATACTGCCAAACAATTATCCAAAGGAGGCGTACCAATGTACACTCTTTACAGCAGTGAATAAGAGTTTCAATTGCTACATATCCTTGTCAACACTTGATATGGTCTATCTTTTTCATTTTAGCCATTTGGTAGACGTGTAGTGGTATCTCACTGCAGTTTGATTTTGTATTTCTTTAATTACTAGAGAAATCGAAGACCTTTACATATATTTATTGGGTATTTGGATATCATCTATTGTGAAGTAACTGGTCAAATTTTTACCCTTTTTGTACCAGGTTGTCTGCCTTCTTAAAATGGATTTGTTAAAAGCTCTTTACATATCCTGAATATGAGTCATAGACCAGATTTATGTACTGAAACTATCTTTTCTCACTCTGCAGATTGTTTTGTCAATATTTTAATCATGTATCTTGATGAAGAGAAATCCAATTCATTACTTTTTCACTTATGGTTAATGATTTGTATGCACTATTTAAGAAATCTTTGCCTACTCCAAGGTCATGAAAAGATATTTTAATAAATAATAAATATTTTGTTTTCACATTTAGATATGTAATCTCTCTGGAATTGATCAAATGCATCTATTTGTAAACTCTTGAGCATAATGTTTAGTTTTATATAATAAAAAATCAAATAAATAGTTTAAAAATTTTTAGATTAAGCATTTTTGCATATTTTATTCATATGGAAAACAGTGATGATGATTATCCAAAATACAATTTTACTCAAATCCTGTGGTTTATGTAGGATGTAACTCCACTATGCTTAATGGACCACTAAACTATATGGACTTTTGACATCGTATTTGCTTACTGTCTGGTGGTCAATTAAACTCATTGTTCCAGTATTAATTTTATCAGTCATAAAATACGTTTCCTTTACCAGAATCTAAGCCTGTCATAAAATATGTACCTTTACCAGAATCTAAGACTATCAATATCCAAGTATATGTATCACAATTCTTTGAACCATCCTGGAAATAGGTCAGTGCTTAGTATGGTTGATTGAATTCAAGTGCCATTATAGACACTAATGAATTGCTACTGTGCAGCATGAAATAGAAAATCTATTTCATTACAGTGACTTAGAAAATGGTAAGGATAATTTGGCAAAGATAATAAAAGTGCATAATAATCATGATATGTTGTACATGATATGTTGTATATATCAAAAGTTAATTTAGATGTTTTATTAGATAAAATTAGTTTGGGTGACTTTTTTCCTAAATATTAATTTTAATTTTCAGAATTTGGTATCATTAATATTTCATTATCAAAATATTAATATCACTCTTGCTTTTTTTTACTAACAGGAAATAGCAAGGCAAAACTGTCATACTCAAGAACCCTCTTTTCCCTATTACAGTACTAAGAACATATTTGAGGAGCATAAGAAAATAATAAAAATAATAAATTTAAATCTATTTTATAATAAAAATTTTTATCCACTGCTACTGCCAAATATGGTCCTCCTCACGTGTCTACCAAGGGAAATATGAAACAACTCTCTAAGGACTAACTGGTGTTAAATTACCCTAGGATCTCTATGTTTGATTATTTCTAGAAATAATCTCTGAGTAAATGACTCGTTAGCTAAAAGTGTTAATGAGAAAAAAAATCCCATATTAGCTCTTGCTTTCAGTATTTGCAACTTTTAAAATGCATATGTCACACATCCAAATAGGATGATTGGAAACCAGTGCTAACAAACTATTATTCGTTTTATTTATCTTGCAAACAATTAACAACAAATGCAAGTAATTATTTGTTACTGTTACTGCCTGGACTTATTTTTGACTCACATCCATGGCTATATACTCTGCTATCAAAACATTTCAACTCATGACTTTGAAATGACTATCAATTCCTATATAAGAAAATGATGAGCTTGTTTCCTTATAGTGTAAATCTATAGACCAAATTCAAACACAGACACACAGTAAGAAACCATGAAAGATAAGTCCCCAAACAACCACATCTGCAAACTTATAGTGATAAAAATACTTACATTAGCATAGACAGAGCCAAGACTCACACATCTTTATTTCATGATAGAAGTGTTTTTCCCATTTTATATATGTGCATTTCTGCAATAAATAATGGGCAAGAAGACTGTTTCTTGAAATTTTAGCTGTACGACCTAGAATCTGTATTTATAATATTGACTCATGAATTAAAAATTTAGTTTTACATTATTCATGTAATGTGGCCTATCAAAAAATTGTGTGTGTGTGTGTGTGTGTGTGTATGTGTGTGTGATAATATCACTAGTCTCTACCTACTAGGATTTTCTGGAATGATAAATAACAAATAAATAATGTAGCATAGTCCATCACCAGATGCATATTCCCTTTATATTGTTAGTTTTAAGAACCCTCAAAGAATATCAAGAATATCATAAGACATAAAATTGGGTAGCTTGCTAAGATAAACAAAATTAGCTACATATTTGAGTGAAATAAAAAAGAGGAAGACAGTTCATGTCCTATACCAAACAGATTTTTTAAAATACTCTGAACCATGTATTTAAAGAAAAAACCATCCTCTTTCTGATCTCTATTCCTACTTTGAATATTATAGAACAAGAATTCTTATTTACAGCCAACTTGATTATTCACTAAAGACCATAGAAAAACACTTTTTCTTTCTTTCGTTCTTCATTCCAGTCATGAAGATGACATGCTTCTTTCCTTCCGTTTTTTCCTTTTCCAACCCAATAAAATCTGGTATTATTATTTATTACTGCACAACCAGATAACTGGATTACTTGCCCATATGGTCTCCTTGCTTCCACCTAGCCTGTAGACTAAATAACTTACTCCTGCATATTTATATAATTACACTGTCAATTATCATCCAGAACTTACTCTTCCCAACTTCCTTTTAGTAATAAAATACTCTGAGATTTAAACAGGAACAGGGATGCACAGCTAACACCCATATTTCCCAGAATCTTTTGAATCTAGTATTTAAATTTTGGTCAGTGGAATATGAACCGTGTGATGAGTGCAACGACTGATAGATATCCTTTAAAGATGAATTTCAGAAGTTCCAATTTTTCATTTCCCCCCAACCATGGATTGTACTATGAGGATGTGGTACTTGAGAGCCAGCTTCAGCCACGGAAATGAGAACAACACCCTAGTGCACGGTGGAGAATAAAAGAGATTGAGCTTCAGTCGTGCCTGTATGAGCCTGTGGAACAGAGCTGCCTGCCTGTCGTGAACCACTCACCAGCCCTGGGATATTAGAGTGGACAAATATATTTCTACCATGTTGGCTTTTGGGGATCTCTGTTATACCACTAAGCCTGTACTCTAAATACTATAAATGATATGTCTATGCTATGACAAATTAAGCACTGGATGTCACAAATTTAATAGGCTACTATGTGCAGTGATGAACTATAACATACAATGATCTCTTCATTATAACTTTGATGCTTTGGAAACTCCTCAAGTAAATTACTACTAGGGTGTGGTATCAACACATCTGGCCTATCTATTCCCTTACACTCACTTACCTTCCTAACAGGGTTGATGTGAAACCTAAAAGACATAGTACATGTGATAGCATACACTGTCTTTTTTTATATATTCTATAATCCAACTATATTGTAAAATCTTTGTTAGCAAGGCTAATGTCTAAAAGCTCTTTGTAATTCCCATTCATGCATCTTTTTAAAAATGTATTTATTACATATTTAATATTTTCATTTATTCATTCTTATAACAATTGCATATGTTTAAAGTACGCAATGTGATGTTTTGATAGAGATATATACAGTGAACTAATCACCACAGTCAAGCTAACTAACAAATTTATCTCTTTGCATAGTTACCATTTTGGGGTGTGTGTGATGAGAACATTTAAGATCTATTCTCTCAGAAAATTTCAAGTATACAATACAATATTAGTCATAGTTCCCATGCTGTACATTAGATCTCTAGAACTTCTTCATCCTACCTAACTGAAACTTTGTATCCTTTGACCAACATCTTCCCATATCTCCCACCTACTTCCCACCCCTAGTAATCTGCATTCTTCTTTCTGCTTCTATGAATTTGACTTTTTTATATTCCACATATAAGTGAGACCATGCAATATTCTTCTTTTAGCATCTGGCTTATTTCACTTAGCATAATCTCCTCTAGGTTCAGCCATGATGTTGCAAATTATCTCCTTTTTTAAGGCTGAATAATATTTCATTGTGTATATACATACCACAGTTTCTTTATCCATTCATCCATCAATGAACACTTAGATTCTTTCCCTATCATGCTGCAATGATATGTACATGAGAGTACAGATATCTCTTAGAGATACTGATTTGATTTCCTTTGGATATATACTTAGAAGTAGGATGCTGGATCATATGGTAGCATTTATAAAAATTTTTTGAGGAACATTCATATTGCTTTCCTTAATGTCTGTACCAACTGACATTCTCACCAATGGTATATAAAAATTCCCCTTTCGCCACCTCCTTACCAATAATTGTTATATTTTGGTTTTTTGCTGTTGTTGATAGTAGCTACTTTATCAGGTATGAGGTGACATCTCATTGTGGGTTTGATTTGCATTTCCCTGATAATTGGCAATGTTGAGCACCTTTTCATATATCTATTGCCATCTGTATATCTTCTTTGGAAAATGTCTGTTCAAGTAATTTGCCCAGTTTTAAACTGTATTTTGTCTTTGTTTGTTTTTGCTGTTGAGTTGTATGATACCTGAAACTGTAAAACTCCTGGAAGAAAACCTAGAGAAAAGGCTCTTTGACATTGGTCATGGCAATGATTTTATAAATATGACACCAAAGGCACAGGCAACAAAAGTATAGATAAACAAGTGGGACTACATCTAGTTTGAAGCTTTTTAATTTAAAAGGTTCTGCACAGCAGAGGAAACAATCAACAAATTGAAAAGGCAACCTATGAATTGGAAGAAAATATTTGCAAATCATGCTCTTTCTTGCAATACCATATTCCTTCTTCTTTGCTTAGTTAATTACTACTTGTTCTTTAACATTCAATTCAAATATCACCTTCTCTGAGAAGCTGTATCTGGCCCTTAATCATATTTTGATGTACTTCTGGCACTAAGCTCCTTATAATCAGAATTTTTCACCTTCAGAAAACAGATAATTCCATGTTTAAACTATAATAAATAGTAAAGAATTTAGGAGCTAACAAAAAAGGAGGAAAAAAGATATTCAAGCTTCAGAGTTGGTTGAGACAGTGGTTCAAAAATGCCATACAGTTCAGTCTTGACTCTCTGCTCTGCAGACTCCAGTGTGGCTTCCTGCAAGAAGTACCATTTTGGAATACAGTTCCTCATTCATTTCCATTGGGAAGAGACCAGCTTCCTACAGCTTTCTCTTAAGAATGATAAGACTTCATGTCCAGAACTCCTCAGTAACCTCTCCTGGCTTAAAGTGACTTACTCATGCCCATCTTTGAAAATAATCCTTGGCAAGGGAAACAGAGTTCATGATTGGTTTAGACTAATCATTTGGGTAGGATAGACATTGGTGAATACTTGTTATGTCCCTTACACTCCTATCATCTACCACTCATCTCAATCTTAGCATTTATTGAACTGATCTTAAATTGTTGATTTACTTATGTTGGACCCACACTATATATTAGGTTCTTTCTTGACAGTAGGGGCAGTGTCATATTCAACTTCAGGTTTGGTCTGCCTAGCACAGTGCCAACAACACAGTTTCTACCTAATTATAACTTAATTTAAAATTATAGATTAATAATTTTAAAAAACCGTGGTTAATATACAGTTCTCATTTTATTTAATCTTGAAATATTTTTGTAAGGATAAACATATAGAACAATGAGATAGAAATGAGAGTTCAAAGGTAAATCCATACATTTATAGTCAATTGATTTTAGACAAGGGGGCCAAGGCCATTCAATCAGGAAAGAATAGTCTTTTCAAAAAATGGAACTGGGACAACTGAAAATCATTATGCAAAAATTTTAAATTGAGCCCTTCCATCACACCATCCGCAAAAATTAATTCAAAGTGGGTCAATGACCTAAATATAGAAGCTCAGACAAAACTCTTAGAAGGAAAAACAGGTAAACAGGTGTAAATCTTCATGACCTTGGATTTGGTAATAAATTCTTACATAGGACACCAAAATTATAAGGAACAAAAGAAAAAAACACACAAATTTGACTTAATAAAATTAAAAACTTTTGTGCATTAAAGAACATTTTCAAATAAGTGAAAAAACAACCTGTAGAGAATGGGAGAAAAGTTTTGCAAACCATACATCTCATAAGCGTCTAGTATCCAAAGATATAAAGAACTCTAACAATGCAACAACGAAAAGACAGACAAACTAACTAATAAATAGGCAAGGGACTTGAACATACATTTCTCCAAAGAAAATATACAAATGGTCAACAAGCACATGAAAAGATGCTTAACCTTTATCAGTCAGTAGGGATAACCACAATGAGATACCATTTCACACCCACTAGGATGGCTACAGTTTTTTAAATGGAACGTAAGTGTTGGCAAAAAGGTGGAGAAATTAAAACCTTCATACATTGCTGGTGGAAATATAAAATGTTTCATTTTGGACTGTGGAAAACATTTTGGTAGTTTCTCAAAAAAGCTAAACATAAAATAACCATATTAACCAGAAATTCCACTCCTAAGAACATATTTAAAAGAATTGAAAACCAGTACTCAAACAAATACATTTTTTCATAGCAGCCCTATTCACAATAGCCAAAAGGTGGAAATAGCCTAAATGTCCATCGATGGATACACTGATTTTAAAAAATCGTGGTACACACACATAATGAGATACTGATACATGCTACAACATGAATGAACCATGCTAAGTAAAGAAAGCCAAACTTAAAGGTCATATATCATGTAATTTTATTTATATGGAATAGTCAGAATAAGTAAATACATACAGACAACTCAGGTTCGTGGTTGCTAGGAATCTGGTTGGGAGAAGGGAGAACAGGAAGCAACTGCCGAGTGGGTACAGGGTTTTACTTTGTGGTGATGCAAGTGCTTTGGAACTAGACTGAAGTGGTGATTGCACATCATTGTGAATGTACTAAATTACACTGAAATATTTATTTTTAAATGGTTCATTTTACGTTTTGCAAATTTCACCTCATTAAAAATGTTGTAAAAATTGCCTCGTTTATGCACCTAATAATATTTCTAACATCAAAGCATGAAATACGAAGGCTATATGGAGGCAAAAAACCATGTTAAACTTCAGGAGATGGACATATATACGTGCTGAGGATATTCGAGAGTGGCTAATCAACAGCATACCATATTTATTGATGATTTCTTACACAGGTGCTAGATGATAGATTCCATTGCATTCCTAGGTAAGCCCCAAATAATGTCATAAATTGGGTTAGGAGAAATATCTAAGTCCATAATACAATATTTTCTTTTTCTGTGACAATTCACCTATTTTTCTTTCTGATTGGACCTAACTTAGTTCGTGTAGTCTGAGAAAGTGATTTGAAAGTTTGCTGCTAGTATCAAATCTGAATAAGACAAAAAGCAGATTTATTAAGAACAACTTAAAATAATTTAATTTACTGCCTGTCTAAGGGAACATATTAAATATTATCCGAGGACTACTTAGAAAATCTATGGTTTTATCTCATTATTGTAACAGAACCAAATATGCCAAACACGAAATAAAACATATTGAAACATTACAAAAGCTAATTCATGGACAGATGCTTAAACAATATAGAGACCAAAAATAAATTATTTGAGCCAAATTACTGTTAACTCTAAGTATGATAATTACTAGGACAGCTGATGTTTCAAATGAACCTATGCTGCTTTGGCTGCTGAGCAATTTATAAAGTATAATTATTCCTAATTTCCCTTCTCCCCCCTTACCCCACCAACAATTGACACAGGAAATGAAAACAAACAATTCATCTCACAATTTATAAGTTGACTGTGCCATCATTTAAAAATTCTCTTTAAATTATAATCAATATATTCTTAACAAAACTAGAGTATTGGGGGGGGAGTGTGTGTGCTGTGAAAATGATGAATGACATATATTCAAACTATTTGAGAAGGGTTTAATATTTCTGGATTTTTATTTTTTAGGTCAGTACCAGTCTCAGGTGATACGGGGATAGACCATGTAGGAGTAATTATTATTAAGAAGATAATTGCTCTGTAAGTCAGGCTGGAGCAAATTCAGGAGGTGAGAGAGAAGATATGAGGATCGGTTAAGAAAGGGTATAGTGTCAAGGATAATCTTTTTACTAACAGAGGGGCAAGTTGGAACTGCTTGAAGGACTTTAATTTGGTGGGGTTGAAGTTTCCTCTGGAAAGAGAAGAGGTTGTTCATTGAGGTAGAAAATGTAAGCATACAAGGTCATTCATATGCCCCTCAGCACCGTAATCCAAGGTTCTCCTTGATTAAATTGACCCAAGGCAAGAATGGAGTCTGAGGAATTCAAGGACTGACTGAATAAGGTTTTCTTTGCTTTCATCCCTTATTTTTCTATATTTATGTACAGAAAAATGCCTGCAAATATGTTTTTAGAATGGTATCTAGACAGTGATATTTGGGTTCCTTTTACTTTCATTCTTATACTTTTCATTTTTGTTTGAATATTATCAATAAATAAATATTTTTCGCAACATTAGTAACTTTTCATATAAAAGAAAAAATTTTTATTATAAAAGTAAAAAAGGAACAAAACTACTAGCAATTATGCCAGTATACTAGCATTAAATTATGTGTGGAAATATGAACGAATATTTGCTTCTTTCTGTTGTTACTATATTTTTGTAACTTTCCATGGTAAAAAGGTTCAGGCAATCAGAAATTTCTGTCAACTCACAAAATTTACATTGATAGCTCTCCCATTTTCAAATTCATCTACACAACTTCTAGCCAAATTGTGATCATCAGTTTATGTGGCTACTGGTGGCTCTTGGCTTGAAAAACAAAATGTACTGTTTCAAATATATTTATATTTTCCTCATTAAGTGCAGTGTCCACTAAAACTGTAAAATATCAGATAGGACAACCTTATGAATCCCATGATCTTACTGAATTTCTGCTCAGTTTTTAGGTAGAATATGCAATTTTTGTTTCTGCCAGTCTACACAGCTTGTTTTCCAACTTCCCTCTCCACAAGGGACCACTTTTAATTTCAGAGGGTGTACCTGTTTTGGTTTTCACTTAGTATTACAATGGTAAAATTGTATTGCCTGAAAACATTGCAGTCATCTAAAGTGAATTACGAAGTAGTTCTGGTTTCAAATTCCAAGGATAGCAGATCCAACTTAGAAAATGTGGGGCTTAATGAAAAGGAACCATATTCTGTAAAAGGGAGTAGAGTTATGTAAACAAAGATAATCTCTTTATTACCCCCTAAATATTTTATATAGCAGCATCATAGAAACTACTTTTATGTATCATATACTCCATATAGTAATGTAGTAAATGTTTAACAATCAGCTTTCCAAAAAGACAGGAGGGAGAGCCCTGATTTGCAGGGCTTGCAGATTTCTGTGCTGTAAACAGTCCTATTATGGCCCATTTCAAGCTACCCAGCTGAAGCTGCTGAATGTAGAGTTGGGCAGAGATGCACAATAGGCTCCTACAAATTTGCTCCAGCCACTCCTGCAACCACTGTCACAACTGCATTTATATCTTGTTAAATTTTATACTAGAATATATTAGTTCATATTTCCCAAAACAATGTCATCCAAATAATATTAATACTCAAGTGATATATTTTACACCTATAGAAAACATGTCTACTGGTGACAATTTATTTGCAAAATAATTAAAAACTGATTCTGAAGAGGACCTTAATAAAATGTCATCTAATATTTTGCTGTCTACCTTTATTTATATGTCTACCATATTTAAGTATAATTTAAATATGTAGTGGCAAAACATATTAAGACACAAAATCATATTCTTACAAAATTATATAATTTATAATCTCTTTATCATGATGAGGTATTTAGAAACTTTTTACTGTATGCTATTGAATTCAGGGCTGTATTATGACTTTACTGGACCCTAAGCTATTCTGCCTTCATATTGGCCATTTCATCTCTAAAAATATATTTAAAAAGAAAAAAAAGCAGTGAGAGACATGGAAAAAATGATATTTTATGATTACATTGACATAGAAAAAAATATAATACTTGCTGGATTTGTTATTAGATATTTAATATAATTATATTCCTTTTTTCTTCAGATTTTAACAAAAAGTAAAGTTAAAATATTTTTATAATAGTCCCTAAAAATATCCTGAGACCTAGGCACTGTGCCCTGTTGAAATGTAGCAAATTTCTAAACACATCATTGTACTAAGAATTTTTTTTTAAAACAAATGAATTCAACCGTATTTAAAATGAATAACTTAAACACTCAGTGATGGGAGTAGAACTAATTTATATAACTGGAATACAGTGTTTTGACTATTTGTCTTAAGGTAAAAACAAAAAGAACTATAAACAAATATTGTACTCTAGAAGGTTTTCTTTAAATTTTTAATTGACACATTGTAATTACACATACTTATGGGGTATGATCTGATGTTTTGATAAGTATACGTGTCATATAATAATTGGGTTAGGGTAGTTAATGTACCAATCACCTGGTGTATTTATTACTTTTTTGTGCCAAAAACACTCAAAAGCCTCTCCTTTAGCTATTATGTAATAAACAAAACTTAACTGTTAATCATAGTCACTCTATTGTGCAATAGTACATCAGAACTTATTCCTCCTATCTAATTGAATTTCATATCCATTGACCAATCTCTCCCTGTATTCCCTACCCTCTTTCCTTCATCTGGTAACCACTGTTCTACTGACTCTATAATTTTTTTTTTTAGATTCCACAAATGAATGAGGTCATGTGGTGTTTGTCTTTCTGCACCTGGCTTACTTCACTCAACATACTGACCTCTGAGTGCATTCATGTTTCTGCAAATAACAGATTTTCATTCTTTTTCTATGGCCGAATAGTATTCCATTGTGTATATATACCACCTATTTTTATCCATTCATGTGTTGTTGGACACTTAGGTTGATTCCGTATCTTGGCTATTGTAAATTGTGCTGCAATAAACAGGAAGTACAGATATCTCTTTGACATACTGACTTAATTTCCTTTAGATATACACAGTACTGGGATAGCTGGTTCATATGGCAGCTTTATTTTTAATTTTTGAGGAACCTCCATACTGTTTTCTATAATGGCTGTACTAGTTTACACTCCCACCAACAGTGCGAAAGTGTTCCCTTTTCTCCCCATCCTCGCCAACACTTTTCTTTTGTCTTTTTGATAATAGCCATTCTAACCGGAGTGAGGTGGTATCTTATTGTTGTTTTGATTTGCATTTCTCTGATGATTAGTGATGTTGAGCATTTTTTAAAATATATATATGACTGCTGGCTATTTGTATGTCTTCTGTTGAGAAATGTCTATTAAGATCCTTTGCCCATTTCTCAATTGGGTTGTTTGGTTTCTTGTTGTTCTTATACATTCTTGACATTAACCCCTTGTTAGATATATAGTTTGAAAACATTCTGTAGGTTGTCTCTTCCTTCTGTTAACAGTTTCCTTTGATGTGCAAAAGCTTTTTTTAGTTTGATGTAATCTCACATGCCTATTTTTGCTTTTATTGCTTATGCGTTTGAAGACTTATTTAAAAACTCCTTGCCTAGTTCCATGTTGTGGATCATTTCCCCTATGTTGTCTTCTAGGGGGTTCATAGTTTTGGGTTTTACATTTAAATTTTTAATTCATTTTTAATTGATTTTTGTATATGGTGAGAGGTAGGGGTCCAATTTCATTGTTCTGCATGTGGATATCCAGTTTTCCCAGCACAATTTATTGAAGAGACTATCTTTTGCCTAAAATGTACTTTTGGCACCTTTGTCAAAGATCATGTGGCTGTAGGCAGGTGAATTTATTTCTGGGCTCTCTACTCTGTTCCATTGGTCTGTGTGTCTGTTTTTATACCAGAACCATGCAGTTTTAATTATTGTAGCTTTGGAGTATAATTTGAAGTCAGGTAATGTGATGCTTCCAACTCTGTTTTTCTCAGGATTGCTTTGGCTATTCAGGGTCTTTTTTGGTTCCATATGAATTTTATTATTGGTTTTTCTATTTCTATGAAGAATGTCATTGGTACTTTGATAGTAATTGCATTAAATCTGTAGACTTCTTTGGGTAGGATGGTCATTTTAATTATTAATCCTTCCAGTTCATGAACATGGATATCTTTCCATTTATTTTTGTCCTCTTCAATATCTTCCTTCAAAATTTCATAGTTTTTATTGTAGAGTTCTTTCACCACCTTGGTTAAGTTTATTACTAAGTACCTTATTTTTTGTAGCAATTGTAAAAGGAATTGTTTTCTCAGTTTCTTTTTCAGATAATTCCCTATTAGTATACAGAAATGCTACTATCTTTTATATGTTGATTTTGTAACCTGGAACTTTACTGAATTCATTTATTAGTTCTAACAGTTTTTTTTTGGTAGAGACTTTAGGGTTTTCTATATATAAGATCATGTCATCTGAAGCCTTTATCAGTTGCTTCTTAAAATCTCTTTCTATATTCAAACTACTTAGCATCATTATTTAGCAAGATATTAAAATTTCAAGGTTTTACTCATTTGTGCAAGGAGACTTGAAAAATTTCTCAATATTTTGAATTTTGGCTTTTGTCTGACATATACCATTTCTATGTCAAGTGTCCTGTACTTGTTTTTTTTTTAATTTTTTTATTCATCTTAAGTAAATTTTATTATGTATATTTGATATGTACAACATGATGCTAGGGGACACAAAGAGATTAAAGTGTTTACTATAGTAAAGCAGATGAACATATCTGTCATCTCACCTTCCCTCCCCCTCTCCTTCTCTGCCTCCGGAAACCACTATTCTACTCTACTTATTTTTTTAATTGAACCATGATACTTATAAAAATTTATGAAGTATGATGTGATACTTGGGTACATTTACACAGTGTGCAATGATCATAACAGGGTATTTAGTATATCCATCACTTATTCCAATATTTTAAATCTTGGGGTCTGTTTTACTCATCTATCATTTCTTCTGATTCTTGCTCATGTTACTTTATTTCCTACATGCTTGGTTTTTTTTGACCATGTGCTGCTTATTGTCCTTAAAAAAAATAATAGTACTCACACACACATACGTATAGGGAGATTTTTTAAAGCCTGTATGAAGGTGTGTTCCTTCATAAAAGATTTACTTTTTCTTTTGCTAGAGCCACTTTGAGCTAAATTCATGGTTCAAGATTTTTGGGGGGATCATGTGGGTAATAAGGGATAGATTGTGTCTACAAAAGGATGGTGGTGTTGCAGGTTGGCTTCCAATTTACCTTTACCCTGAATGCACATCCCTCAATGTTCCACCTCAATATGGTGAACATTTTCTATTAGATTCACAGTGCTAGGTAGAGATTGTGCTTTCATGTATTCCCCTTTATACTCTGAGATCAACAAACTTAAATGTCAAGTTTGTCAACAAACTCTAGACAAATAGCAAGTCCAAATTCCTCAATGTCTTCTTACATCTTAATTCTCTTTTCCCCTTACTTTTTGTCCTTGTAATTACTATCTATCTTGTCAACTTAGATCTTTGATGCTACTAAGAAATTTTTAAAAATTGTATTCAGTATTTTAAAAGCTAATAGGTTGATCTGATTAACCTATCCCATCAACAAAAGTCCCTACATTACTGGCCCTGATTTTTTTTTGCATAAAACATTATCTTAAATTACAAATTATGCTTCAAAGATATCAATAAACTTCATTGTAAAATACTCTTTATGACTATATGCATTAGGTGACAACTGATAGCATTTAATGAAAGATCACAACATGTAGTTATTTAAACTTTTCTTTTTTCAGTCAAGAAAAAGATATTATAAATATGAGCTTTCTTCACTCATTACATAAATCTTTACAATAAAACACAGAAAACACCTGAAAGACAGTAGTTAAGAAATCCTTAATCAGTGTACTTAACTTGATTAAGATGTATACTAAACCTATTGAATTATATAATCCTCAAAGGATACACAGTAGCCATTCTGTCACTTTATACTTTTAATTTATCTACCTCTGTCTAACTTTAAATGTTACACTTTAAACGTTGACAAATAATACATAAAATAGAATCTAAACAACCTGAGATAAGTAAAAATTTCTCTCCAAATGAAATGTGTATATTGCACAAGCTCCAAAATACTACCTATAATTAAGAATTGTGCATTAGAAATAATTTTTTTTTCTAATGCTCTTATTACTCCCCTTCTCTATGTTACTTATACTAATATGCTTATTTAACAACTCAATCTCATGGACAATTAATAATACCCACAGAGGTATACAAATGTCCAATCCAATCAGTTCCACTTTATTAAGCTCTTCTTTCATTGTTTCATTGTATCAAGATGTACATAGTAAAAAAAAAAAATCCTTTGAAATTTACTGTATTGACTGAGGAGGATTTATATTATTAAACTTTAAATTTGTGTAATGTGTCATCTACATATTTGAAATTTTAAAACAAAGTTTAATGTTTAAGTTTCTTATTTTCTTTTTGTGCTAATCTTCATTAATCCAAAATACCACAATAAAAATAGTATTCATTCTGTCCTTGTGAAGCCTGCTTAAGTATATAACTCAAGTTGATGATATTTAGTTTAACTTTGTTAAAAATAGATTTACCTTGTTTTACATAACTTTGATATTAAATCCTCTTCAACAATAACTGCGAATTAGATAATATGTATTGCATGCTTAGATGAGGTAAGCACTCTTCTAAGAACTTTACATGTGAAAATTTATTTATTGCTCACAAAACTTTATGATTTAGGTACTATTATTTTCCCAAATTCACAGATGAGAAAATTGGGCTCAATGAAGTTAATAACATGACTGCAATTTGAAACTCAGACAAACTAGCTCTAAGCCACCATGATATTATAACTCTCTCTATTAAAGATTAATAATAGACAAAATTAGTTTATTTATATAAATAAAATTATAAATCGGTATAACTATCATTTTGGGGAGTACCCAGGAAAAAAGCTGAAAAATTCTTGATAAGGCTTTGGCTTATCCTTTCTACAGAAAAAAGCTACCAAGAGAAAATGAAGGACTTTTGCAGTCATGTAGACTTTACAATGTGAATCTATTTTTATAGAAATCAATTGTCCTCATTTGTTTATTAAATTTACTCTATTTGCTACTCAAATTTGGCTTTATTGCAAGTTTGAAAAGGCCATATATAGTGTACCAGAAAGTAACAGTTAAGAGCATAACTTCTGGAATAACAAGTTGGGTTCGCATTCTGGTCTTTCCATTGTGAGTTTTTCATCTTGGGCAGTGACATAACCTCTATAAGCTTCATTTATAAAATGTGAAGAAATAATTAAACAGCTTATTTATTTTTATTTTATTTTTTATTGGAACACAGTTAATTGCACATCGTCCGTGGGGTACAGCACCAAATATCAATACCTGTTGTGCAATATGTGATGTTCAAATCAGGATAGTTAGTATATTCAGCATTATACAATGTAATAGATTTTTGCAGCCTTTTACCAATCTCTCCCTTACCTCCTCTTTCCTTCCCCCTTTCCTACCCCTGGTAACCTCAGTTCTGTTCTCTTCTTTTGAAAGTTCAACATATTATTGTGATTTCTGCACCTTTCTTTTTAGAAAACAGCATAGGATCCAGCGTAATGAAGGGTAATTTTATTTCTATTGTCAATTATCTTCTGTCCACCTGAATAGACTCCTAACATCTCATAAGACCAGCCTATGAGGGTACTTCAAAAAGTTCGTGGAAAGATTTGCATTATCTTTTACTTCTACTTTTCCACAAACTTTTTGAGGTACCCTCGTATATATGCCCTCTTGTCCCCAAAGCACAGAAGGGACTATGGATCTCTTAAGAATCTATCCTCCTTCCACCACTACTGAGGGTGCTACGACACCAGATCTTTCACCCTTTACCTCTGCTCAGTCTATCCAAATGTTTGCCTGTCAGATTCACTCCTTTCTGCCATTCACTGAAGGTTGCAAAGTATGAGATTTTATCTCTTGCTTTCCCTCACCCTATACTGCTCATTTCCCTCTTTTCAGGCACTATGCCAAAAATGAACAGGAGAAAGCAGGCAAGATAATCATACTTGTGCTGAGCAGGTGTAACAAAATATATCTGTATATATTTCTGACTATAGAAAAATATATTTTTCTCTTTTAAAATGTGATTTCCTAAAGCAGTGACACAATTTTGATGATGATTATAAAAGAGTGATTCACAAAACAAATATTTAATCAGTCATATCTTAAAAACTCTAATTAAACACTCGATTTAAAATTATAGCCTATGTTAATTCTACTCAGAAGTCAGGGTGAAGTTCCCTGTGGATGCAGTTTCTGGCATGTCAGAGAACATAGCCTTTCCTTGGATTTCACTGCAGTCCCCAGCAGAGCTCTCTGTTGCATACCTCCTGGCTACTCTGTTGTCAGGCACTCAGTGTGCTACACATCATGACAGCAGGGTACAGTGAAACTAAAGTGATGCTTGTGGAGAAAGCTATATAATTTTGATAGAATAACACTTCTATATCCGCATTAATATTATACACATTTTTAAAAAATTCAGAATTTTCACCAATAATAACCCATATTAGCGTTATCCCATTTTAACAATAATATAAACATTTCAACTTAACTTTTATATTTTATTTGAAGATATCTATTAGATATAAAGTATTTTATATTAATAATACACTTATAAGTACTTAGGTATACATAATCAGTAAATTCATGCTATCCAAACAACTGAAAATTTTAAAATAATGTCTAGTAACTTTGGCCACTTTAATACAGTAAATCAAAAGCTTTAAGTATTTTTTTTTTCAATTGTGTCTGCTGTGATTTCAAACTACTGAGGAATTTATTACTTCCAAGTAAAGTTTGAATCATATTTTTTTTGAAAGTGAAAGCTAAAAAAAAACCAAAGTTATGCTTAATAAAGTGGAACTGATTGGATTGGACATTTATATACCTCTGTGGACACTCTTGCTGAATCTAATCCTTTTAAAGACTTAAGTTTTCATAATAGCAAAATGACTTAAAACTTCCAACAATGAAAATTTTTCTGTTTAGTGACAATAATATATATTCTTGATATATCATGTATTTTCACTTTAAAAATCTTTAATTAATAATAAAAAATCTAATTATTCCCCACAAATCATAATTAAAATGTCTGAAAATATGAATGCATGTTTTTAGTAATAACTGTGAATCTACTGTGACATATTTGTGCTACTGCAATATATAATTATAAGAAACTTTTGTCTGAAAGCATCTAAGTAAATATGGAGCGTAATTGATAATTGTTATTTGACCTGTAAGGATCTTTCAAAATTAAAATTCTGACACAAAACTTCATAGATCAGATCTGCATTTCAAGTTGCCTCTTGTTACTGCTTCTACTGATCTTGAGGATTTTTGAACACCATAATTCAGATATCTGAATTGTACATTTTACTCTTTAAGATTCTTCATTATAGAAGGGTAGCTGTAAGTAATAAAAGTTAATTGATGCATATAACATTGCTAATCATACAGAATTTAAAAGATTTGTAGAGTCTGCTTTAAAAATACCACTGGATAGTGTAACTTTCTTTTTTTTTAACATATTAATTCTGTGTTAGTATTTATTTATTTATTTATTTATTTATTTATTTTATTTTTATTTTGTCGATATACAATGTGATTGATTATTGTTAGTGTAACTTTCAACGCAAATTGCCAAGTCCCTAAAAAGTCAAAAAAAGCTATGGGAAAAGATCAAAGGCCATTTAATATATAGGTAGGTTGTACTTGGAAAGGCAGTTGCTATTAAACCAACAGCATATATTGGATCCACTTAGACCAGTAAAATTAAATTATCCAATGCAAACATTTATAATCAATATAAACTCTAGTCATGAGTATATATTGATTATGTAAAATAAGATCAACTACAGTGAATAAAATCTATGAACAATGGTTTCTCTTATCTAAGTAAACATTTTTAATGGAAAATAATGTTGATTTGCCTATATGAAGAAGGAATAGGGTTGTCAAATGAACCATGAAGTTTCAGGAACAATGAAGTCACATCACCAGAGTGGTAATTTAGAAAGACTAATCCAGAAGCAGTGAGTATTAACTGCAGTACTGGTAACTTTGTTATTCTATAACAACAAAATGTAATATTAATATTAGTGATATGTAATCTTCAGATCCTCAACAAATATGAACAAATAAGAATGGAATAGAAGAAAAAATGCTGGAATTTCAATCAAAAAACCTAGATTTATGGTCAAGCTGTGTGAGCTTAGGGTAATAACATCACTGAACTCAATTTCTTTATTCTGTAAAATAGGGATAATATTTCCCTAAGTCTCTACCACATAGAATTGTCATCAGGTTGAAAATATTGCTTGTAAAAGCAAGTTGTAAACTTTACAGCATTATATGAATAAGAGATGATTACTGAATAAATAATATGTATAATTGATTATCATGTAATGATAATTGTTTTTAAAAATAATTTTATTATTGATCATAAACAGAAAATTCAAACAGATCAGAGAAATCTAGAGTTGTACTTCAAGTTACATTTCCATAGGTAGCAAAAAACCAAACAAACCAATAACTAAATTCTGTTTTATTTATATTTAAAAGATGAATTAAAAATCATAGTTGATTATTCATAATACAATTAAAGGTAAAAAAAAATGACAGGGTCTTTAAATTTCAATATACATTTGCCTCAAAATTTAGAAAGTACTTGATAAACTTGAGGAAATAGGCTAATGTAGAAAATAAATTGATTAATAAACCAATTGTTATAAAATACAGATGAATCTCATTATTTTGACCTTGAGTAGGAAGTCATTGGGAAATATCATCACTGCATTAATACATTTAGCACTGCAGGAAGACAATGTCCCTCACTCTTTAGTACGCATCACTGAACTGTAACAAGCGCTGACAGTTAGAGAGCATATCTCGAAACATTATGACACCATCTTAGTGACAGCTAAAGAAGAAAACTGAGTACAATCATTGTTTCATGTTTATTAGAATAGCCAGGGCTAGAAAACATAAAAATAAATTGATTTAAAGCATTTGGATAAACATCTTTAATTCTGGTACTGTAGAAACAAAAATGGTGGGTACATTTATTTAGTCTTCTACCACCATCAATTTATCTTCAGGTTTTACGTATAATACTGTCATAGAAACATCTATTTAAAAAGTAGTATTAAATAACCTTGCTCCATTACAAAGCAATTCACGACAAAGGTCTTTTGCAGTAGCAATAACATTTGCATAATAATTGCAAGTACTGAAGAAAAGCTTAAAATGCTCAACATTATTACAAGATTTTTCTTTCCCATAAGTTAAATTTTCCCCAAAAGCACTTCAAAAACTCAATATTTTACTTATGAAATTTACCTAAACATTCACTTTTATTGTTTTGTCTTTTTCATGACCGGCACTCAGCCAGCAAGTGCACCGGCCATTCCTACATAGGATCCGAACCCGCGGCGGGAGCGTCACTGCGCTCCCAGCGCCGCACTCTCCCGAGTGCGCCAGGGGCTCAGCCCTTAAACATTCACTTTTAATAGAATATAACATTCTCTCATTGTACCTTTAAAATGCAAAGCAGATAAGAACACCTCTTAATGAACATTTTTGATTGAATATATTGAGGACAAAGGGGTAAATTTTCAGTATAGCAACAAACTAAGAATGCAGCCCCCATTAACAGTTTTGGCAGCTGTACATTTTATTCCATGAGTACCATGCTGAAAATATACATTCTTAGATTCAAATATGCAAAGCCTAATCTGTACAACTGCTATGTGAGCTTTTGCCTCTCAATTAAAAGATATGTATGAAAAAATTTGTGAAAAACCTGACCTTGTACATTTGCACAATGACAATCCAAATCATCCCTTATATATTTCAATTATCCAGAACAGTCAATGTCAGTCAATGAGTCTTAAACTTTTAACACATAGGGATAGTATAAACTCATATAAAAATATCTTTAGTTTTCTTCTTTTTCTCCCTTCAGGTTTTTTTTGTTCATTATGTATGCAACTTCCTTGCTAGTATAGTAAAGATCATGATATTCAGTGGTTTATTTACAAAATATAGTAACCCAGTCTGTAGAAACTAAGATGAAAAATAAGTTAGAAATACTTAGCATCGGATAAAAAGATTGGATATTTTGATGAATTAGATCCACTGACATTTTGCCTGTCGCTTTCTTTACATACAAGAGTACTTAAAAAGTTTGTGGAAAAATTCCACGAACTATTTTGAAGACCCCTTGTACACACTGAAAGGCACATGTCTATTTAATTATTCACTATAAAATATTTATGAAATATGAAGATGGGAATAAATGTAATGTACGTAATGGAGTATCACTAAAATATTATATCTATCTATCTATATAGATGCTAACTGTAGCTATAGGACCTTCCTATCACTAGCTGTTTGCACATTCCTCAAGAAGTAAGCCTAATTCATCATCAAGTTCTAATACATTATTTGTAAGTAAGGAAGGCAAATTACTACCATTAAATAGAGAGAAATATTAACAATTCTGCTTAATTTCCAGGGACCAGAGCTGATTATTCCTAGTGAACAAAACAAGGTAGCAACTTTAGACCTAGGAAAACTTTGTGAGCCAAGGCATTATAAGAAGATAATAACTGTAGTAAATAAACATTTAAATTGATATATGGTTATAAAATGTAAAAATGACAATAAATATACATACCATATTTGGTAAAATGGTTGTCATGCCTACTTAGCCATCTTCTAATATGTCCTCCATGCTATTTCATGTAAAAGTGTCAACATTTTCAGTAATACAGAGTGTTTTAATTCTCATTACTTAGGATCTTTCTGTACAGAACTAATAATTTAGAAAAAATATCTTTGATAATATATATTTCAAGTATCAACTTTATAAAGAAAACTGAAAATATACAAATTAAACAAAATAAATTTTCTATATCTGGCCATAACTGAGTAACAGAAATCAGATTTACTCTCCTGCCATAAACAACAAGAAAAATGAGCAGAATATATGAAAGAATTCTTCCAGAAATTGGACAATAGGCAGAGCAGCACTGTGATTCCTAAGAAAAGGTAAACAAATAAAGTGAGCCAACAATTGCCCTGTTTCCCTGTATGGTGGCATATTGCAGCCTGTAAACAGGGAGAATACCCTAAATGAGAACAGACTTAAGATGTAAAAGATCTAAGTTCAGAGAAGCTGAGGTAGCTCCCAGTTGCAGGATACCAACCAGGAGAGGAAGGATACATGCAGGAAAATAGCTCTAAATATCTTTTTAATTCTTACTCAATACTAAAAGGCACAAGGCCAGGCAAAGAGTGATTAAAGAACCATGAGTCAGAGTTTTCTGAGTTCACAAAGGGCTGAAAGACATTTGAGCTCTGACCAGCCAGAGCGAAGAGTCTTTGCTGATCATTCAAGATACTCAGTAAAGAACACAGAAAGGCTATACTTTAGTAGTGGGTTGATTCCTATTAAAAAAAAAAAAAAAAAAAAAAGCTAGTCTAGACTGCTCTGATAAACCTGAAAGAAAAAAAAAAAGCCTCAAAAGAATTAAACCTAACCACAAGTAATTTAACTGCCTACTAAACAAAACTAAACACTCATTAAAGAAACAACAAAATTCAGACATTCTTTACCATAAAATATACAATGTTTTAAATCAAATAAAAATTTATTAGACATGCCATGAAGCAGGAAACTGACTATAATGAGGAACAATTAAACCAGTGAAAAACTGTAGACACAGAAATGACATCTAAAGAATGATACGTTATGTGCAGATGAACAAAGACAGCAGATGTTTCCTTTCATGAGAAACTAGGCAAATAAGAAAAAGGAAAGACATTTTTAAAGGGCTAGAAGAGGTCAAGCTAGAATGCTATATCCAGTGAAAATGCTTTTAAAAACGTAAGGCAAATAAAGATTTTTCCAGATAAAAGTGGAAAGAATTTGTTTCCAGCAGATCTGTACTAAAGGAAATATTAGAGAAAGTAGTTCAACTTAAGGAAAACCATGTTATGTGAAATAAGTCAGGCACAGAAAGAAATACTACATGTCCTCACTCATCATAAGTGGGAGTTGAAAAATAAACAAGTAAATTTTTTAAAAAAGATACAACAATCCCAATAATACACTGAACTTTCAAAAAGAGAGAACAGAACTGAGGTTACCAGAGGTGGGAAAGTGGGGGGGGGGGGGATAAAAGAAGGATTGGCAAAGGGCCATGAAAAACAATTACATTGTATAATATTGACTATAATAATTATCCTGATTAGAGCATCACATATTACACACAAGAACTGATATTCCACTCTATACCCCACAGATATATACAATCAACTGTTACAATAAAAAATTAAAATATAGGGCCAGCCTGTGGCTGACTCGGGAGAGTGCGGTGCTGATAACACCAAGGCCACGGGTTTGGATCCTATATAGGGATGGCCAGTTCACTCACTGGTTGAGTGTGGTGCTGGAAAAAAAAAAAAAAAGAAATAAAATAAAATAAAATAAATAAATAAATAGAAAGTAGTTGTAGAGCAAGAAAAATGACACTAGCTGAAAACTTGGATGTAGACAAAGGAATGGAAAGCACAGAATATGGTAAATATTAGGATAAATATAAACTATTTTTTCTCATTTTAAAACTTCTTCAAGGTAATTGATGTTTGTTTACTTGTACATAAAATATGTGCAAGTAAAAATGTATGACATAATAGCACAACGGATGTGTGAAATAAAATGGAAATAAATTGTTATAAGTTTCTTATATTATATGAAAAGTTGCATGATATAATTTGAGGGTAGATTGATGTGATATAATACAAAATATGAATTTGGTCTCTGACTCCCCAAAACCCTTTCCTAAGTGATAAGTTGCTAGGACCACCTTTTGTTCTATTTGGTCTTTGACCCGAACTCCTGAAACAGAGCTCCTAAAAACTCTTGTAATTTCCTGAGTGTCTTACATAGAATTGCTAAATTCCTCAAAATTTTCCTGGGTTCTTTTGTTCTAATGAAGTAATTCTTAAGTGGGTTCTTGGATAGCTTCAGGATATAGCTGGTCACCAGAAAGATCAAGCCACATTTGGAAGTGTGAGAATTTCTACACCACTCCTACTCTCCAGGGATGGGAGAGAGGATGGAGACTGAGTTAGTGATAGATTATACCTACATGATGAAACCTCCTTATAAATCTCTAAACTACAGAGTTTGTAGAGCTTCCAGATTGGTAAACACGTCCACATGTTGGGAGAGTGGCACACCACAATTCCATTGATACAGAAGCTTCTATACCTAGGACCCTTCCAAACCTTGCCCTGATACCTCTTCCTCTGACTATTCATTTTTAGCTGTTACAATATTCTTTACAATAAACCAATAAATGTAAGTAAAGTGTTTCCCTGAGTTCTGTGAACTGTTTTAGCAAATTACTGAACCGAAGGAAAGAATCATGGGAAGCCCCAATTTATAGCCATTTGGGTCTGGACTTGCAATTGGCATCTGAAATATAATGCTGACCTGTAGGACTGAGCCCTTAAACTTGTGTTATGTGACACTCTGGGTATCTAGTGTCAGAATTTAATTAATGTATAGGACACCCAGTTGGTATCCAGAGAGTTGGGGAATTTGGTTGGTGTGCGGGAAAAAACAGAAAAATACTCCATACATTTAGTATCTGAAGTGTTGTGAGTACAGAAACAGTTTTCTGTTAACTGGAAGTCCAAAATACATATTGTAAACTCTAGAGCCACTATAAGAAAGAAAAGTAGAGCTAATAAGACAGTAGTAAAGATAAAATTAGTCCAAAAGGTACTCAATTAGTCCAAAAGAAAGAGGAAATAAAGTAAAAATGAACAAAGGAAAGACAGAAAAAATAAAGAAAAGTATATCCAGATGGGAGATATAACAGTATTGATAATTACATTAAAAATATGTAGTCTTAACACTGCAATTAAAAGTGCAGGAAGAGATTACTGTGTAGGATAAAAAGATACAACTATGCTGTCTACAAGAATTCACTTTTAATTAAAGAACAGATAAGTTAAAAGAAAAATGATTTACAATGTAAACATTAGGCATAGAAAGCTGGAGTGGCTATTTTAATAGGCTTCAGAACATGGGTTATTACCAGGAATAAAGAGGGATATTCCTAATTACAAGGTGCTAATTCATAAAGAAGTTATACCAGTCCTAAAACTGAATGTACAAATATCAGAACTTCAGAATAAATAAAGCAAAACTGATAGCACTGAAAGGAGAAATAGATAAGTCCACAATTATAGATAGATATTTCAACACTTCCATTTAATAATATAATAAGTAGACAGAAAATAAGAAATATACAAGACATAAAACCACAAGTAAACATTATCTAATCCAACAATTTACCCAACAACTGCATTCTTTTCTAACATATAGGGAATATTCATCAATGTAGATCATATTCTGACCCATAAAATATGTCTCCACAGGTATTGAAATCATAGGAAGTATGTGGTCAGACTGCTGCAGTATTAAATTAGAATTTAAAACAGAAATATATCTGGAATACAATGTCAAATATTTGGAAATTAAGCAACATATTTTTAAATAACCCAAGGGCCAAAGAGGAAATTAAGAGGAAAAAGAGAACATAGAAATGATAATACAACATATCAAAATTGTGAGATACTGTGAAAGCGAAAAGAGAACAGATAGTAGAAAATCCTATGAGGAAAGGTTAATCTTTTCAACATGCAGACATCCACACAGAACAAAAAATGAACCTAGATCTTTACTTTACACCTTACTCTAAAGTTAATTTGAACTAATCACAGACTGAAACATAAAAGCTAAAACCATAAACTTTTAGGAAAAAAACAGAAGAAACATTTTTGTGACCATCAGATAGACAAAGCTTTCTTAAATAGTACATAAAAAGCAAGAAACATAAATCTTTTCTTTATCAAATTTGTCAAAGTTAAAACTTCTAGATTTTTAAAAAAATTTTATCATTATACAATGTAACTTTTTTGTGGCCCTTTGCCAATTTCTCCCTAACTTCCTCTACCCCTTTCCTACCTTTTGTGTCCTCAGTTCTGTTCTCCTTTTGAAAGTTCAAGGGACTATCATGAAAGTTCTATCTTTTTTTCTTTTACTCTTTTTATGTTTATTTGTTTTTTTATTTTATTTTTTCAGTTCCCACTCATGAGTGAAGACATTTTATCTCTCTTTCTGTACCTGGCTTATTTCACTTAATGTAATTTTCTCTAAGTTCAACCATCTTGCTGCGAATGGCAGAATTTCATTCCTTTTTATGGCAGAGAAATATTCCATTGTGTATATACACCATTTTCCTTATCTAGTCATCTGTTGATGGAAAATTTGGATTGATTCCAACTCTTATCTATTGTAAATACAGCTGCAACAAACATAGGAGTGCAGGAATGGAAATCCTCTGGGTCTATACCCAGCAGCAGAATTGCTGGATCGTATGGCAGTTCTATCTGTAGTTCTTTGAAGAACCTTCATAGTGTTTTCAATAATGGCTGCACTAATTTACAGTCCCACCAACAGTGAGGGAGAATTCCCCTTTCTCTGCATCCTCACCAGCATTTGCCATTCTCTATCTTTTTGATAGTGGCCAGTTTAACTGGCATGAGGTGATATCTGAATGTGGCTTTAATTTGATTTCCCTGATACTTGATGATGTTGAGCATTTTTCATGTGTCTGGTGGCCATTTGTATATCTTCCTTTGAAAATGCCTATTCAGCATCTTTGTCCATTTCCTAATTGGGTTGCTTGTTTTCTTACTGTTAAGTTGTTTGAGTTTCTTGTATATTCTGGATATTAATCTATTGCAAGATGCATACTTTGTGAATATTATCTCTTATTTTGTAGGTTTTTTGCTTAACTCTTTCTTTTGCTGTGCAGAAGCTTTTTAGTTTGATATAATCCAATTTGCTTATTTTTTCTTTTGTTGCCTGTGCTTTTGGGGTCATATTCAAAAAGTCTTTGCCCAGTCCTATTTTCTGAAGTGTTTCCCCTATGTTTTCTTTTACTAGTTTCATAGTATCAGGTCTGATGTATGTCTTTAATCCACTTTGAGCTGATTTTGGTATATGGTGAGAGGTACAGGTCTAGTTTCATTCTTCTACATGTGGAGGTACAGTTTTCCCAGCACCACTTATTGAAAAGGCAGTCCTTTCCCCAATGTATGCTTCTGTTGCCCTTGTAAAATATCAGTTGGCTGTATATGTGGGTTGATTTCTGGGTTTTCTATTTTGTTCCATTAGTCTGAGTGTCTGTTTTTATGCCAGCATGATGCTGTTTTGGTTACCATAGTCTTCTAGTATAATCTGAAGTCAGGAATTGTAATTCCCCCAGCTTTATTTTTTCAGGATCGTTTGGCTATTCAGGGTTTTTGTTGTTCCATATGAATGATAGGGTTTTTGTTCTATTTCTGTGAAAAATGTCATTGGTATTTTGATGGGGATTGCATTGAATCTGTAGATCATTTTGGGTAGTATGGACATTTTCACAATGTTAATTCTAATCCACGAGCATGGGGTGCCTTTCCATCATTTTGTACCTTCTTTAATTTCTTTCAGCAGTGATTTGCAATTCTCATTGTAGAGATCTTTCACCTCCTTGGTTAAGTTGATTCTTAGGTATTTCATTTTTTTTGGTGACTGTTGTAAATGGGCTTGCTTTCTTTTTTTGCTTGCTAGTTCATTATGGAGTATAAAAACACTACTGATTTTTGTGTAATGATTTTGTATCCCGCAACTTTACTGAATTAGTTTTCAGCTCTGGGAGTTTTTTGGTAGACTTTTTAGGTTTTTCTATATATAGAATCATGTCATTGGCACACAGGAACAGTTTGAATTTGTCTTTTCCAATTTGGATGCCCTTTATTTCTTTCCCTTGCCTCACTGCTGTGGTTAGTACTTCCAATTCTATGTTAAATAGCAGAAGCAAGAGTGGGCATACTTGCCTTGTTCCTGTTTTTAAAAGAAAAGCTTCAGCTTTTCCCCATTCAAACTGGTATTGGCAGTGGATGTGTCATATATGGCCTCTACTGTGTTGAGATACTTTCCTTCTATACCTAATTTGCTAAGCTTTATCAGGAAGGGATATTGAATTCTGTCAGAAGCTTTTTCTGCATCTATTGAGATAATCTTGTGGTTTTTGTCCTTGATTTTGTAGATGTGCTATATCACATTTATTGACTTGTGCGTGTTCAAGCATCCTTGCATCCCTGGGATGATCCCACTTGATCACGGTGTATAATTTTTTGATGTGTTGCTGTACTCTGATTACTAATATTTGGTTGAGGGTTTTGCATCTATGTTTATCAGAGATATATACAATAAAAAAAGAAAACTATAGGACAATACCTGTAGTTTTCTTTTTTTGTTGTAACTTGGTCTGGTTTTGGTATCAGGGTGATGCTGGCCTCATAGAATAAATTTGAGAGAATGCCCTCTGCTTCAATTTTTTGGAATAGCTTGGAGAGAACTGGTATTAATCCCTCTTTAAAGGTTTGGTAGAATTCAGCAGTAAAGATACCCAGTCCTGGGCTTTTCTTTGCTGGGGGAGACTGCTGATTACTGCTTCAGTCTCATTGATTGTTATTGGTCTGTTCAGGTTTTCTGTTTCTTTTTGGGTCAGTCTTGGTAGTTTGTATGTGTCCAAAATTTATCCATTTCTTCCAGGTTTTCAAATTTGTTGGCATAGAGTGGTTTGTAATAGTCTGTAATGATTCTTTGTATTTCTGTGGTACTGGCTGTAATGTCTCCTTTTTCATTTCTGACTTTTGCTATTTGGGTGTTCTCTCTTCTTTTTTTAGTTAGCCTAGATATTGGCTTGTCTATTTTGTTTATCTTTTTAAGAAAACAGAACTTTTTGTTTCATTGATCTTTTGTATCATTTTGGGGTCTCTATGTCATTTAGTTCTGCTCTAATCTTAATTATTTCTTTCCATCTACTAATTTTGGAATTCGGTTGTTGTTGTTTTTCTAGCTCTTTAAGCAGTAGCGTTAAGCTGTAAAATTTCTGCATTTTGAAACACACATCATTAAAAAACAAGTTCACATACTTGGCAGAAATATTTGCATTATGTAAAACTGACAAAGAACCTGTAAACCAGAATATGTTAAGATCTCTTACACCTCAATAACAAGAATATTTTTTTTAATTTTAGAAATGAGCAAAAGAATTGAAGACACACTTGGCAAAACAAGATAAATGATTGGTAGATAAACACATGAAAAGATGTTCAACAATATTAGCCAAAAAAATGAAAATTATAACCATGAGATACCACAATAAAACTACTAGGATGGCAAAGAATTAAAAACACTGACAATAATAAGTGTTATCAAGGATGTGGAACAACTGGAATTCTCAGGTGGAATGTAAAATTCTACAACCATTACGGAAGAGAGTTTGGCTTTTTCTAATAAAGTCAAATTCATATCTGTAGTATAATCCAGAAATTTCATTCCTAGGCACTTACCAAAGTGAAATAAGAGCAAATGTCTACAAAAAATTTGTAAACAGATATTCATAACAGCTTTGTAATACAACTCAGCAAAAGGAAAGAATGAAGTGGTACTATACACAGAATTCCTGATTTATCTCAAGATTGTTAAGCTGGGTGAAAGAACACAGATAGGAAGAAAATACATGCTGCATGATTCTATTTATATGATGCTCTAGGAAAGAAAAACAAAGTCTACTATATTCGAAACACATCAGTGGTGGTCTAGGGTGGATATGGGAGCAGGGAGTGAATGAGGAATGTGAGGGAACCTTTTGAGGTTATGGAAATGTTCTTGATCCTGATTGTGGTGGTAGTTAATGGATGCATACTTCTGTCTAAATTCATTAAGATTTACAGTTAAAATGGGTTGCTTGATTGTGTATAAATAATATTTCCAAAAGAAAACTTTAAAAAAATTTCCATGAAGTTGATTTTTAAAAATTAGCAAATTGCTACAGAGCAACAGTTCTCATAGTGTGGACTATGGATGCACGTTGGTCTAGAGAACCTTTTGAAGGTCCACTAAGTCGATTACTATTTTAATAGTAATTATAAGACATCATTTGCCTTTTGCATTGTGCTGATATTTGCACTGATGGTGCAAAAGCAATGGTAGGTAAAACTGCTGGGACCTTAGCACAAATCAAAGCAATGGCAACAAACTGCTAGTAGTCATTGAATTCTTCACTACCAAGCCCTTTCATTGCCTAAACAACAAAAAGCCTGGTAACTTAAAATTATCCTTAATGCAGCAGTAAAAATTATTAATTTTATTAAACCTCTTTCAAATTTAATATAACTTTAATTACATTTTATTAAGCAGCACTTCTTCTACGTAATGAAATGTGTCCTGGAAATGCACTTATTTTGCAAGCTATTCTAGTTGCCTTTTCATGGAGCACCATTTTTGCTTGAAAGAACAAGTGACAGACAACTATTCAGACTGGGTATTTTATAGACATTTTCTCAAAAATAAATAAAGTCTGCCTGTCACTTCAAGGAAAATAACTGGCTATATATGCTGAAAATTATAAAATAGGATGTTCAAGCAAAAATCATAGTTTGGGGAAATTTCTACAGTACTCTGTGAGCTTGAGGGCTTTGCAATAGTTAAAGACTGTTCTTACTGGATTGGTGGTGATTTTTTTGATATTACAAAATGAAATGGGTCAACATTTAGCAAACCTGCATAACTCAGTGAATCAATATTTTCCAAAGGACCAATGCATGTTGTTACAAAATCATGCACGCATACAACAATATTGAAACCAACTCGAAGAAATCACCACTTCTCAAGTTTCAATGAAGTATCAAAGAAAAATATCCACAACTATCTTCAAAGACTTTTAAAATATGAGTACTCTCTTTTCCAACTATGTATCTGTGTAAAGACAGATTTTCTTCATTTTCTTCAACACAGCCAAAATATCACAACAGATTATGAAAAACAGGTATGAGAATTCAACTGTCCTCTGTTAAGTCAAATATTAAAAAGATTTCTAAACAGTGAAACAATGCCACTCTTCTCACTGATTTTTTTGAAAATGTAGTTATTTTTCATAAAGAATACATTACTTATTGTAACAGGTATGGGTTTTTCATTGTTGTTTTTTAAATAATTTAATTTTTCTCAATTTCAATTTCTAAAATAGTGAATTCCTATAGCTACATCCAACATAAATAAAATCTCTCTAGGATCTTTAATAGTTTTTAAGCATATGAAATGGTCCTCAGACCAAAAAGTTTGAGAGCTGCTGCACTGAATAGAGAAATATTGCAGTCAATGTGGTGACACTGTTGCTGGCCTGGGATTGTTTCCAGTCTGCTTTCTCCCATTTCTTTCTTCCTCTTGTCTAATGAAACAATTAGATAAGGTGATCTTAATCCTTACTACCCCTTGACACACGCATCCAGTAGGTTAATGTTTGCTTTTGGCACATGAACATTTAAACTTCAACCCTAATGGAGTGGGGCATTCCCTCTTGGTGAGAGGTAGGACAAAAATAAAATAAATTGTTATTCCACTTTATAGATGAGGAAACAACGTAACATAACCAGTAAATAGCAGTGTTAAGACTGATAAACATCAGAAATAGCTAACCCAAGTGTCTACAAGCAGGTGACATAAATAGGTGGTGGTAACGAGTTATGAGACCAAGAGAGAACTTGAATCTTGTGTGGCCTGTTTAAGGAGAGTGGGCACTATTCACCTCTAGTTACTTTGTCATTTTGAATTAGGTCTATTGCTCTTATGTTATAATTTTTAATAAAAGCTAGATATCTGGATTTTTATGTAAAGTTTCTTAACTTTTAAAACCCTGTTTAGACCAAAAAGAAAAAAAAAACAAACAAAATTCCTGGCAGGCTTAATATAATCTATATATCACTAGTTTGCAAGTATAGTCATATTAATACTCTTCAACCTTCTACAAAAATTGAACAGCAATGTTGAAAATATCTTTAAGGAGCTTGCATAAGTGAAGTGTTTCAGGCTATGTTTTTGAAGTATCTTCTAATATTTTATAATATAATTTTCAACATAATTAAGCCATATTTGTGTTCAGTTGTCATTTTAATTCACATAACAACTAAAATTTAATAAAGCTAAAATATACCATTTTTTAAAATTTTGTCATGTAGATATAGATATAGATAGACATTACTGTACATTATATTCACTTTATTTCTCAGCCCTTCAAAAAAAACTAGGAATTTTGTATAATTATGGCCATATTACTATTTTAGCCAGTTAAAAGACTTACATATGAATAATATTTGTGTCTTAGAAAATATAAGATTCACTAGAGCCTGAAATCATTTTGGTAACAAAAAAATGAGAGTTACTTTCATCTTTTCGATTTAGAAAAAATTTTCCAGCAAACAGAGGAAAAAATAGTGCCTGATTTTTAAAATAATTTAATGATCTATCCTTTGGAGTAAATAAAATAAAAATGTGCTACCAGAGTACTTAAACTAAAACAAATATATTTAGGGCTGAAATACTATGTTAAAAGTGAGCTATAAATACCAGAAGTGAAGAACATGATTTTTTTTAACTTTTGTTGTTGTTGTTCATACTTACTGTCAACCAACTAAATAAATAAGAAACAAATGTAATATAAATCAATTATTGTATGTAACAATAAATTTGACTTGATTTTAGGATACCAATAATGCAGTCCTATTTGACAAAGAAAGATTGTTCTCTCTAATGTGGAATATTACAAATAATAATATTCTTAAACTAGCATTCTTAAAAATAAATGCATAAATAATAATAACTAATAATTGCATATTACCTTAAAGACTGACAAAGTATTTTTCACGTGCAACCTTCCCATTGCCTTTCACGTTAAATGTTAATTTATCTGACATTCATAGGTCTCCAATACTGTCCTATCCCTTTCTTTTACCCAATTCCAACCAAATCAGCCTGTAAAAAGATTTCCAATTTAAGTCAAGTTACTTTTCCCATTCATTGAACATGACTTCTCCTTCTACTCCTTTATATTAGCCTATTTTCTCTACTACAAAATATTAGGTGAGATTGTTAAGACAGAAAAAAGCACAAAAACCTTTCTTTTTATTTGTTACTCCTTTCACTTATTCATGATAATTCATGAACATCACTGCATTTCAACCATGAGTTGAAAATAGTATGTGAACATATATTTCAGTGAAACCTACGCCAGCTGACTCAAATGAGAATTATGACATAATTCACATGCAACTGAATTTCCAAATACAAACACAATATAAACTACTAGCATTGTAACTAATAACACTTATTATAATTCGTATCTGTTCTATCGTTAGAACAAAGAGAAAAAATTAAAGCACAACTTAAACACAGTGTCCTTAGATGTGGGTTGAAGTACTTATGATTGGTGATTGTCTGAGATATTAATGAAATTCTCAGCCCATTCAAGCAGCTTCACAAATATACTGACATTTTGATTTAAAGTTCTAATTATCAATCATTACTGTTTGATTATAATTAATTCTAACCTTTCAAATAGAGAGCAAATTGCAACATTTCAAGTAAAGACTGAATCAATTCATATAATGCTGAGTCATAAATATAAAAAAGTGAACAGCTGTCATAATGCTATTTTCACGTCTAAAAAGATTCAAATGAATTGAATGTTATTGTGACCGTCAAATCTTAAAGGAAAAAAACGAATAGCTGTACCCACTCAATGAAAATGTAATATATGAGCGCTCAGGGAAACGAGAAAACTCCTGTTTATCTCTTTTTGCATAAAAACCGAGCTCTTTAATTATTGCCTTAATGATTCTCTTAACATACTAACAAGAATAATTTAAATCTAAAAATGAATAAATTACTAAATGAAACGTAGCACAGCAGCTTTTAATAACTATTTTTACTAGATAAAACTTAATATTACAAATCTCAGGAAGGTCTATATTCAGAAAAAGAGAAACATAATTCATTTATGCTTGGTATTTTCCACTTGAAAACATAAGTTTACAGAGATTATATTAATGTGTCTCATACTTGACCCCTTTTAAAGTTAAAGAAAAGGAAGAAAGGGAGGGAGGGAGGACAGAGGAAGGAAGGGAAAAGAATTTCAAACGCCCAGAGTAACCACGGATGATTTTAATTAAAATGCCAGAGCAGTAATCATTTTGACAAGGACTGTGATTGTGAGGGTGCTGAGTGGATCTTCCGTGGTGCTAGTAAGGTGGTATTTCTTCATATGGATGTTCATAGAGGATGGTTACACAGTGGGGTTCATTCTGAGAAAATACACCAAGCTATATACTTCTGATTTGCTTACTATTCTGCATGCAAATTACACCTCAATAGAAAATGTACCTAATGAAGAACTAAAGGAGAAGGGATTTTTAAAAAATCAAAGAAAAAAATTGCTAAGCATGCATGACCAGAGATTTAAAAAGGGAAGATGGCTCAAGAAGGATGATATGTACATCTAAGAGCTCTGTTCTGATTTGGAGCCAAAAATCTCTTGGTGACCTGTTTGGGGACATAGAGGATGTTGTGGAAATAGGATTACTGAAGAACGACCTTTTCATCCTAGAGATCCTCCTGAGGATATACAAATTAAGATCTAGATTCACACTACCTAAGACCCTTTATCTATCTCAAATTCACAGAGTCCTTGAGTAAGTTTATTGAAGCAAAGGTAAAATTTCCCGAGGTTAAAAAAGTAAAGATCATAAAATCAGGTAAAATTTAGCTTAAAAATGCATATAATAAAAACATATCAATTATAAAATATGTAATATTGAAGTGAAAATATAAAATATTAAGTAATATTTTATTTATAATATAGAATTAATGTGTGATATTATGTACATGTATGTATATATATTATACTACTAAGAATCTTGAGGTATCATTGCTTTCAGGTATCAAGGAAAGGCTAAGTGTTTTTTCCTCTTCCGGAAAGAATTATTAATCACTCACAGACATATAAGACTATATGTCTGTATATATTATACCTTCTGAAATAATAAAAGGAAATAGGATGTCACAGCTGATATAAATAGCCCAAAAACAAAGATATCTGGAATTTTACTGACCAAATGATACATGTTAAAGTTTATTTTCTAGCAAGGTATAAAAACCCATCTCTCTTGGGTTATTTAAATAGATTAAGTATATATTTTTTTGAACAAGATTATCATATACTACCTGGGGAAACAATGATAATCAATTAAATCTTAATTGTAAAACAATATAATGATAATATGTATGACCAAAATTTTTATTTTAAAGGACAAAATTACCCATTTAACATTCATCTCAGAATGATTTCAAGGAAGTGCCTGCACCAATTTTCTTTCTATGCAAAATTTAGATATAATTTTTCAATTCTGTCATTAAAATACAGATGACTTGAGAATGTTTATGATATAATGTTATTTGAAAAAATATTATAAATTTCCCCAAATACAATTATTCTAAAAAAATATTATTAGGTATATACATGTGTAGACATTTGTGGTAAAGTGATAGGATTTTGGTAATATTTTGTTGTTAGTTTCAAATTTTACATATTTTTCAAATATGACATTATATTATTTTTCAGTAAAAAGGAACAATTAAAATTGGGACACTGATTTCTGTAGATAGGGTCACTAAGTGTCCAGTTTCAATCTTCTGCATGTATATATCCAGTTGTCCCAACAGTCTCACTTCGGAGTACATATCCCAAAGGAAATGAAATCAGTATGTCAAAGAGATATACCATGCTCTCATGTTCATTACAGCATTATTCAGAATAGCCAAAACATGGAATCAATGTAAATGCCCATCAACAAATGAATGGATGAAGAAAATGTGGTATATGTACAAAATGGAATCCTATTCAGCCTTTAAAAAGAAGGAAATTTTGTCATTTGCAGCAACATGGATAAACCTGGAGGACAGTAGGTTAAGTGAAACAAGCCAGGCACAGAAAGACAAACACTGCATGATCTCAATTATAAGTAGACTCTAAAAACGTTGAATTCATAGAAGCAAAGAGTAGAATGGTGGTTCCCAGGGGCCTGGGAGGTGGGGAAGGTAGGGCACGGTTGGGGAGATGTCAAAGGATACAAAATTTCAGTTAGATAGGAGAAATACATTCAGGAGATCTATTGTAAGACATGGTTGACTATAGATAATAACTGTGTATTATATTTTGAAAATCACTAAGAGAATACACTTTAATTGTTCTCACAACAAAAAAACTACTATGTGAGGTAATGCATATGTTAATTAGCTCAACTGAGCCATTCTGTAATGTACACATATTTTAAAATATCATGCTGTACAGGATAAATATATACAATTGTATTTGTCAACTAAAAATAAATAAACAAACATGCTGTACCCCATAAATATATACAATAAAAGTTTTCAAAATAAACTGGTTTAAGAAAATCAATTGGTAAAGGGACATGAAAATCAACTACACTGTATATTGATCAATTAAAATTAACAAATAAAATAAAATTAGTTTACTATCTTAGTACATAGTAATGTAACACTAAAATAAATTTTAATGTAAACTAAAATAAAGTAAGCTTTTATAATCAAAGGTTTAGAGTCACTTGGTTTTGTGAGAAGCTCTGTGAAATAAAAATGAAATTATGTGACCCCCCAAACCAAACTCTTCACTCAATGAAATTTATTGACTGGCAGAGATTCAAATTTAGTGTAAAGATGTTTTTTAGTGAGACTCAGACAAACTACTTTATTAAATAAAATCGTGCTGTTTGATTCAAAAGCTAAACAAATTTCAAGAAAATTAATTTTTCATATTCCTAATAATATAGTCAACTTTAGTTCTTCAACATCAATATAAGAGCTCACATTTGAAATAAATCTTTAAATCCATGGTAGAAAGGCAATTTTTTTTTAAGACTATCAAATATAGCTGTAAACCACATAGAATATTCTGAAAAAAATTTAAAAGCCATTTAGGTACTCAACATTTCATTCGTTTTCTTAAAATTTAATTACTTCTTGATACAAAGAAAGACCACAGTGCTGCACTGGATTTGCAGAGGGAAAAAAAATACCTTGGCCTACAAAGTGGGGGTGGGGTGGGGGATGGGGGAGTGGGAGGAGAATAGGGATAATTGAGTGGGGGACACGGGGTACAAACACAATTTGTGGTAATGGGTACATTGCTAGAACGAATCTGGCCTTCATATCTTGGGCACGAGGGGTGACAATCAGCTTTGTATCTCATGAATATTCATAACCAATTTTTTAAAAAGAAAAAAGGATCATGTTTTCTTTCTTTCTATGGCAATTTGTGTGTGTGTGTGTGTGTGTGTGTGTGTGTGTGTGTGTGTGTGTGACCGGTAAGGGGATCGCAACCCTTGGCTTGGTGTCGTCCGCACTGCGCTCAGCCAGTGAGCGCACCGGCCATCCCTATATAGGATCCAAACCCGCAGTGGGAGCGCCGCTGTGCTCTCAGCACCGTACTCTCCTGAGTGCGCCACGGGGTCGGCCCCTATGGCAGATATTTTTATTAATCACAAACATTTTTCTTGCTATCACACTCCTCCCCCCATATTCCCTGGTAGTATTCTCCCTATCCCTTGATCTCAGCTTGATCATGTTACTTGCATGGTCAATGAAATGTGTGGAAACATGGTATATGTCATGTCCCAACAGAAGCTTTAAATGCAATTGCATGGTTTGGCTTTGCGCCTTTGTTACTACTGCCTTCTGCCTTAAGAAGAACGTATATCCTCTCAGATAGGGGTTGCTCCTTCAGTCAAAGTCTTACAATGATAAGATGTGATACAGACACACAGTCAATCTGCTGCCTGGAGAGGGGCCATGACTAACTGCCCCAGCTATCATATCATATGGATGGCTTTTGTTACTTGTTATGACTTGGGAGTTGCTACTGGAACAAAAGCTGACTAACAAAACAACTGGTGTCTAGAAATGGGTGTTGCTACACCAAACTAAAATATGTAGCACTGGCTCAGGGGTAGTAGATGGATAAGAGATTGGTTTTATTAGAGGCTGGAAAAAGACAACCCTTGTTATGCAGTGGGAAAACAGTTGGTAAATCTGTAAACTGTTTAATGTATAACCTACTGTTTAATGTATAATAAACATGGTTGTGGATAACAAAGTCTCAAAAGACAATATCACTAATGAGATGGTTATTATTGCTAAAAATGATAAGCTAATACAATTAAGAGGTAAGACCAGAAAAGAATTGTCATGTTTTCAGTAAGAAATGAAAGAGAAACTAGAGGTCAGAAACTCAGTGACTTTACATACCTTTTGTTAAAGTCTGTGGTTGGATTAAGTTGTCCTCCAATAAATCCATTCAGTTGAACAAAATTTCTCTGGGAAGATAGATCAAGGGTATGACACCAAAGAAGCCAGCTCTAAGTACCTATAATTAGATAGATGGGTGGATGGAAAGAAAGAAAGACAGGTAGAAAAATGATTGATAGATAAGTAGACAGACGTGTGTGTGTGTGTGTGTGTGTGTGTGTGTGAGAGAGAGAGAGAGAGAGAGAGAATGACACAGAAAGAAGGAGAGGTCAGATACTGGCATTTCCTGAAAATTATTTTGAGTAGGCACATGTGGCTGACTGCAATCCAACAGATGGCGGCAACAACAAAAACCACCACATATTGAGAGAGCTGCGCTGTCAAAAGTGCGACCACTGAGGTTTTAAAGAGAATGATTACTGGAGATATAAAAAACAGACCATCTTTAATATTATTTAGCAATAAAAATGAATGAAATATTGATACATGCTATAACGTGGATGAACATTGAAAGTATTATGCTAAGTGAAAGATGCCAATCATAAAGACCTACATATGGTACGATTTCACACACATGAAGTGTCCAGAATAGGCAAATCCACAGAGATAGAAAGTAGAGGTGATTACCTCGGGCTTGGAGGGTGGGGGGAGGGAAATGATGGAATGGGGTGGAGATAGGTGGAAGTGCTAATGGATACGAGGTTTCTTTTGGGAGTGATCAAAATGTTCTAAAATTGTGGTGACAGTTGTAGAGTTGTAGAAATTTGTGAATATACTAAAAACTACTGAATTGTATATTTTAAATGAGTGAACTGTATGGTATATGAATTATATTTCAGGAAAGCAGTTATTTCAAGGGGATAATATTTGGACCCCCAATTTTACAGTAAGAAGACAGGCAGATAACATTTCTCAGTGTCGGGAGACTACGCACCATAAATATTTTCATGTTTCTGAATGGTCAGGGATTTCTGAGCAAAACTTATTGGCAACCTGGATTAAAGGATGATTAAATGGCAAATAAGTCTTGGAATCTAAAGACAGAGATCTCTAAGAAAATTTAGACATATCTCCCTCAGAGATATTTGTTTACATTCCAGGGTGGTAGAGATCTTTCCCGCCTCTCCCCAGAGAGGGTTTGATTACATCCCAGAGAAATGTTCCTTCTCTCCATCTCCAGAGGGAAGGAGGGGTACATGTGTCAGTTGCCCTAAATAAGCTCCAAGATCTATATTTTCAGAGTTCCTTTCTGGTGGAACAAACCCCATTGTATGTGCAGGATACCTCTGATTCTCTGTGAAATTGAGACATGTGGAAGTGATATAAGCAGCTATGTGAATAAAGAGTCTGTATCTGAACCAGAGATCTCAGGATACAATTAATATGTGTGCATGTATTTTTGTGTATATGTGTGTATAAATATATGTGTGTGTATACACATATATGTCAATACATTTATGCATATATGTATATCTGTGCAAGTACACTAGCATCTGGACTCATACTTTCAGACTCAATACTCAGACTCCAAAGAAAGTAAATTCTTAAATGCCCTCTTCAGATATGACCAGCAAGATAACGCAAACAAAATTTCCCAGAGAGCAGAGCCAAGAGCCACGAACAATGGACTAGTGAGTTGCTCCCAGAAAATTTAAGCAAAGATTTCCTACTCACAGAAAGACGGGATGGGGAAACATTTGACCAACATGAGTTCAGAAATGCGAATGCTCAGGCCCAGCTGCATGCCTTCCATTCTTATGGTTATCCTGCCCCATTTACCGCTGAATGTTGAATGTAGAGGGTGGAAGGCAAGATAACTTGCATTTTTACTTCAAAACTATTAAACCATTAGATGAGAATTATGAGTTTCTTCCTGAGGGAGGGGGCTGGGCAATAAGTTTATTTTATATACAAAAGAAAGGGAAGTGAGTATTTATGAGAAAATAGACTGCAATAAGTTTTACTACATTCATAAATATTCCTCTTCCCCCTCCCCCAGTCCATGGGATAGTGCAGTGATTGAATTATGTCCCCCCAAACTCACTGAAGCTTGAATTGTGTGCCCCAAGTTTTATGTATTAGAAACTCAGCCCCACTGTGACTGTTAAGAGGGTAGGAAATTCTATTACGGTATGAAAGGTGAAGCCTTGAAGAGGTGATTGGGTCATAGGACCCTGCAGTAGTGAATGGATTAAAAATGATGGTCAGGGGTGTGGTTTTGAGGGCTTTAAAAGAAGACAGAAGAGAGTCTCTCTTTCTCTCTGCTCTCTCTCCTTCTACCGTCTCGCAATGTGAGACCCCTGGGTCACTGTCGCCACCACCAGATGGACTTTGGACTTCCCAGCCTCAGAAACTGTAAGCAATAAATTTTGTTTTTCTTTATAAATCACCCATTTCCATGTATTCTGTTATAAGCAACACAAACGAACTTATACAGATAGTATATTTTCTTTTTTGTATTTACTTACTTATTGGACAAGCAATAGATTTAAAACACAAATAATGGAAAGCACAAGCAGAAAAAATGTTAAATATCTACTGAAGGAAATAATAGTCAAATAAAGGTTAATATACACAAAGAAAGCAAAGTGCTAAAGCAAAAGACTTAAAAGATCATGATAAAAACCGGGCAACACTGAAGATACAAGCCTGTTCAACATGAAGAACAAAAGGACAAATCATGTGCTTGAATAAGCCTACTAATTTGTCAGGATATGTATTCATGTAAAATGAGTCTCTGCATCTCCATCTGAAAGAAGCACTTAGATCTTTTTACTTTTTTGTGGCCTATGGCAGCAAATGATTGTAATTATTTAACAATCAGACTTTTCATAATTCAGACTTATTCTTAAGGCTGGCAGAGTCAACACTCTCAATGTAACAGGCACAACACTATTCATTTTTTTTGCTACAGCACATACTATACTGTGAATTTCACAATGTTAGAGTAAGCTGCTGTATTGAAGCTTACACAAAGCTTTGTCAAATATAACTCAATTTCACACAGAAAATGATAGACAGTGGCAATGGACACGGCTTGTGACCAGTGCAGTTGGCTGATGAGACCGCTACTGACCATGGACTTCTGGTCTTTCTACGTCTTCTGAACTTTTTAAGGCTAAAAGCCTTATCGTTCATCAACACCCACTTTGACATTTTTTATCCAAAAGACTTTGGGAAAAAATGATGTGTTACATTAACAATTTTAATTCAAAACAATGTCATTCAAAGTTAAAATCAGAATTGATGACAGTTGCTAAATCTTTGTTATAAATTATTGCCAAAAAGAAATCCACAAGTGTGTATACAGAATCTAGGTTTGGGAAATATTTCATCCTACACTCAAATAACAAAAGGGACAGGAAAACTTCACTTGCCTTTTTGAAAGCATTTGAAAGTAGTCTTTGTACAATGAGAAAGACCAGCTGTGTGAGGTCTGGAGCTCTTGACAATCACTATCAAAGGACTGGATATGGAAATACAGTCCCTGTGACAATTCAATGCCTTTTCTTCATTCAGCAAATAAGAATCCAATGACAAAGCAAGGATATAGTGATAAAAGACTGTGAATAAATATGATATTCCCCATACGGATCTAGGAAGCCCTTTTGAAACATGAGAAGAACTTTCTGACCAAGATTTTTGTTTAAAGAGTAATTGATTTTAAATAGATCATTTAAAAATTTCTTTAGCTTCATATAACTGCACATAATTCCTTGATATTACTGGAAGAATTTAGTTTATGCTTTATAGATCATAAGTACATTAATAATATTCAAAAATATTTTAATGTTAGTCATAGTCTAATTTTACCATAAATTATTCATTTTTCCCAGTATTCACCATCACAACTCATAGACATACACACTTTTCCTTATATTTCTTATCTTGCTTATCTTATTTCTTTCTCATTCTCACACCCACTACTGATCAATTTACTGTCATCTGGAATGACAATCATAAGTTCTTTAACATTCAATATTAATAGTCTAATCACCTGCAAATATGCTCTACAGGGAAAATGCTACAAAGGCAAGGAAATCATTTATGCTTGTTTTAGGTCTACCTGAATTCTGTATCAAGGATATCTGAAGGGGTGATGTCTGCAAGATGGTGAAATAGGAGGCTCCAGACTTTCCCTTCTCTCATTGACACATTGAATAAACATGCACACATGGATCAATTCCCTCTGAGAGAAAGTGAGAAAGTAGTTTAGAGACTTCAACACACCAGGCAAATGGGAAAATGTCTATATCAAAACAGATAGAAAAAGTTGAGACACAAATACAAAACCCCCACCTAGGGATAGCATCTCACAATTGGGACGGAATCCCCAATTCGCAGCTTCTCCCTGAAGAATACAGTTTTGAAGCAGACATATTGCACATCAACTTTCATGATTCCTCTAAGATGTACTGGTTCTTAGATCACTTAGCTTTGGAAAGAAAAGGTACTCTGCCTTCATGAGTCTCTTTAGATCATAAAGAAAACAAAGAAATGGTGTTAGAATAAGTTCATTTCTAGCAGCTATCCCCCTAGGGTTGAACTGTGCCATCTGAATGAGAGAGTAGGCATTTCTCACAGATCCCCTCCCTGACTTAGTGCAGAGTGAGTGGGAGATAAATTTCAGCTCTTAGCATGTCCCTCAAGACAGTAGGAACTGGAACAAAACATCTAACATGCCAAATTTTCCAGATGCATCTCAAGGATTGGCTTTGGTCTTGCCTGTCTCAGGGCACTGACAGTATAATGCACACACTAATCTCCTGGGGACCAGTAAGAAAAAAGACAGAGGACTGGACAAGCACAAAGGTTTGGGAGGTACCTAGAATCTCTGTCTGGGCTGATTGGTGAGGTCCATCTTCTACAGGAGGCTAGTTACAACACAGGGAGACCTACTTATCTTACCTAATGTGCAGAAGCCAACACGAGTCAATAAAAATCAAGAAACAGGAAAATATACTCCAAATAAATGAACAAGAGAAATCTCTAGAAACTGATCTTAATGAAATAAAAATATGTGATTTATCTCACAGAGAATTCAAAAGAACAGTCATAAAGATGCTCACCAAATTCAGGAAAGAAATGAATGAATAAACTAAGAATTTCAACAAAGATAAAAAATACAAAATCGTATAAAACAGGAATCATAGAGCTGAAGATTATAATACATGAACTTAAAAAATTTAATAGAGGGGTTAAAAGAGATCAAGTAGAAGAAAGAATCAGAAAACCCAAAGATGGGTTATTGGAAATCATCCAATCTGAGGAGCAAAAAAAGAGAAAAAGGCTGGAGATGGCTTACAAAACTTATGGAACACAACCAAATGAAACAAAACACATACTATTATAGGACCAGAAGTAGAAGGGAAAGAAAAATAAACAGAGAGCTTATTCAAAGAAATAATGGCTGAAAACTTTGCAAACCTAATGAAAGAAACAGAAATCCAGACACAGGAATCCAGGAAGCCTAAAGTAACTAAATGAGATGAATCCAAAGAGACAGATTTCTATGGATCAAATGTGTCCCCCAAAAGTTCATGTATTGAAAACTTGATCTCCATTGTAACAGTGATAAGATGGTGTAAAATCCTATTATGATAATTGAAAGGTGGCACCGTTAAGAGGTGATTAGATTGTGAGGACTGTGCCCTTATGAAGGGATTGACCCACCCATGGAGTGATGGGTGTGGTTCTGATGGTTTTAAAAGGAGAGTAAGTGAGAAGGTTAGCGCTCTTGTTCAAACCATTCTAGCCATGTGACATCCTGGTCACCACAGGAGCCTGTAGAGAGTTCCCAGCCAGAACAAGGCCTGCACCAAATATGCCCCATGGACCATGGACTTTCCGGCCTCCAAAGCTAAAAAATTTTATTTCTTTGTAGTTACCTGGTCTCAGGTACTCTGTTATAAGCAAAAGAAATGGACTAATACATGGATACTGAGACACATTATAATCAAGATAGCAAAAGTTAATGATAGAGAATATTGAAAGCAGTGAGAAGAAAAAGACCTGTTATTTACAAGTGAATCAGTTTATCAGTGATTTTTCAGCACAAACCTTGCAGACCAGAAGGGAGTGGGGGTGATATATCAAAGTGCTGAAAGAAAAAAAAAGTGCCAACCAAGAATACTATATCCAGCAAACTAATCCTTCAATATGAAGGGGAAATAAAGGCTTTCACAAAAATACAAAAGCTAAGGGAGTTTCTCACCAATAGACCTGCCTATGAGAAATGCTGAAAATAGTTCTTCAATATTAAACAAAAGGATGCTTAACAGCAACAAGAGAGCATAAGAAAGTATGAAACTCAACAGCAAAGGCAAATATGTAGGAGCAAAAAAAATACTGTGTTACTATAACAGTGGTAGACAAACCTATAGAAATCCTATTATAAAAATTAAAGACAAAAGTATTAAAAACAATTATAACTACATTATATTTTAATAACATGACATAATTTGTTAAATATAATATAATTAGTTGTGAAGCATGACATCAATTGGATATAATATGGATAAAGGAAAACTAAAAGCAGAGAGTTTTTGCATGCAAGGGAAGTTAAGTTTTTATTAGCTGAAAATAGACTATTATAACTATTAGAAATTTTGTATAAGCCCCTTGGTAATGACAAAGAAAATACCTATAGGAGTTACGCAAAAGATAAAGGGGAATATAATAAAAACCAACCAGTACAAAAAAGAAAAATGAAAACGAAAAGAAGACAGCAAAAGAGAAAAAGGGGAACAAAAAGACCACAGACAAACATAAAATAGTTAACAAAATGGCAATAGTAAATCCTACCTTATCAATTATTACTTTAAATTTAAATGTATTAAACTCTCCAATAAAAAGAATTAAAGTGGCTAAATGGACTTAAAGAAAACAAGATCCAACTATATTTGTCTATAGGATACTCACTTTAGATTCAGAGACACAAATAAACTGAAAGTGAAAGGATGAAAAAAGACATTTCATGCAAGCAGAAACCGAAAGAAAGCAGGGGAATTACACTAATAACAGACAAAATAGACTCTATGTCAAAAATGGCAACTAGAGACATAGAAGGTCAGTATATAATAAGAAAGAGATTATTCCATGAAGAAGACATGATAATTATAAATATATATGCATCTGATATCAGAGATATAAACATATGAAGCAAATATTAACAGAACTAAAGAGAAAAATAGGCAGCAATACAATAATAATAGGGAACTTTGAAACCACACTTTTAATGGATAGATTATCCAGACAGAAAATGAATAAAGAAACACTGGACTTGAACTATACTTTAGACCAGATGGACCTAACAGACATAGAATGAGAATATACATTCTTCTCAAGTGCACATGAAACATTCTCCAGGATAGATCATATGTTAGGCCACAAAACAATTCTCAAAAACATAAAGGTGAAAATTACATGCAGCATCTTTTATGACGACAATGGTATGAAAATAAAAATAAGTAACAGAAGGAAAATTGGAAAATTCACAAATATGTGGAAATTAAAGCATTGAAAAGAATGAAATATGTAGCAATAAATTTAACCAAAAAATAAAAGGTCTACACAATGAAAACTACAAAACATTGATGAAAGAAATTGAAGAGGCAAAACAATGGAAGTATATCCTGTGTTCATGGATTAAGAATTAATATTATTAATGTGTTCATACTACCCAATGGAATTTACAAATCCAACAAAACCCTTATGAAAATTCCAATAACATTTTAAAAATTCATATGGAACCACAAAAGACCTTGAATAGTCAAAACAATTTTAAGAAAGACAAAGTTGGAGACATCACACTTCCTGATTTCAAATTTTATTACAAAACCATAGTATTTAAGCAGTGTGCTACTGGCATGAAAGCAGACACATAGACCAGTGGAACAAAATAGAAATCCCAGAAGCAAATGCAAGCATATTTGATCAATTGCTTTTTGACAAGGCCACCAGGAGTACACAGCAGGGAAAAGACAGTCTCTTCAATAAATGGTATGGGAAGACTGGATATCCACATGCAAAATAATGAAAGTGGACTGTTATCTAACACCACTCACAAAAATCAACTCAAAATGGATTAAAGTCTTAAACATAAGACCTAAAACTGTCAAACTCCTCAAAGAAAACATAGGCAAAGCCCTTCAATATTGGCTTTGGGAATGATTTTTTGGATATCACACCAAAAGCTCAGACAACAAAAGCAAAAATAAAAATGAGTAGACTACATCAAACTAAAAAGCCTCTGCACAACAAAGAAAACAATCAACAAAATGAAAAAGCAGCCTACAGACTGAGAAAATATTTGCAAACCACATATCCGTAAGGGGTTAATATCCAAAATATATAAGGAATTCATACAACTCAATAGTAAAATATCAAAAACTTGATTAAAAATTAGCAAAGACCTAAATAAACATTTCTCTAAAAAAGATATATAAAAGGCTAAGAGATATATAAAAAGGCACGCAATGTCAATAATCATCAAGGAAATGGTAATCAAAACTATAATGAGATATACCTGTTAGGATGGCTATTACCAAAAAGACAAGCAATCACAAGTGTTGCTAAAGATGTGCAGAAAAGGAAATCCTTGTACACTGTTAGTGGGAATGTAAATTGGTATAGTTTTTATAGAAAACAGTATGGATATTCCCCCAAAATTAAAAGAAGAAGTACATACGACCCAGGAATCTCTTTGCTGGATATACTCATATATACCAAAGGAAATGTAATCAGAACCTCATAGCGGTATCTGCACTCCAATGTTCACTGAAGCATTATTCACAATAGCCAAGATATGGAAACAACCTAGGTGTCCATCAGTGGATGAATAAATAATGAATATTACCTAGCCTTAAAAAAGAAGGTGATCCTGCCATCGGCCACATCATGAATGAATCCAGAGAACATTTATTCTAAGTGAAAATAGATGAGACAAAATAAGAAAAACACTGCATGATCTCATTTATATGTGAAATATATAAAAACGTCAAATACATCAAAGTAGGAAGTAAAATGGTGGTTATCAGGGGCATGGAAGGAGAAGAAATGGAGTACAAACAAATAGGTCAAAGAGTGCAAACTTGCAGCTATATCTTATGAATAATTCTAGAGATCTAATGTACAGCAGCAGGACTATAGTTAATAATACTGCATTGTATATTGAAAATTTACTAAGAGATTAGACTTTAGGTGCCCTTACAACAAAACAAGAGGTAACTATGAAAAGTGATTGATATGTTTATTAGCTTACCTATATTAATCATTTCCCTATGTATTATATATATCAAAACATGTTGTATACCTTAAATATATAAAATAAATACTTTTAAAATGACAGAAAGTGAAAAAGAAAGAAAGAGAGAGAGAGAGAAAGAAAGAAAGAAAGAGAAAGAAAAAAGGATATTTGCAAAAATGCAGTTGTGGCAAATAGATGTCATTAGCATGCAGAAACAAAAAGGTTTCTAACACTTGGGAAACACTAACTGGAATGGCAAATGGCTATGTGATCAACAATGAAAAGAGAGTAAAACACATTATAAAACATGTTGAAAAACACTCCAGATGTCAACAACACTAAAACTTCAGACATTCAGATAATAATAAATGAAACAATATACGGAGTTTGCTTCTCAACTTAATCCTAGTTAGGACAGAATTCTGACGCTATTCTCTGCTTCACTGCAAATGAACATGAGCATTCTTTAATGCAATGCATTCTGTTTTAAAGGTTTTACTACACACATAATTGCTCAGATCCCAGGTCTAGCTTAGTAAACAACATGACTTGAAAGTGGATGGTCCATTACCACATATTTTCTAGAAGTCAACATTAAGTGGAAAAAGATGAATATGTATTATATGCTCTACCTAAGTCACTTTCCAAACTCTGATGTTTTAAAATAGAATATTTCATAAATTTTTGAGATAAATGAGTATTTAAACACTTTCTGTTAAAAAAATGAGTTTAACAGTTTGAAGGAAAAAAGCAGAAATGTTTACTACAATTCTATTTTTAAACGATATCTGTAAGTTATGCTGTATCATTCTCATTAACATTGAGTCAGAGCTAAATTGTTATACGCTATTTTGAAATATTATCTCAACAAATTTCCATAAGTTATAGACATCTCAAAATAATTTACATCTGCTTATTAACTATTTTATTTAATTAAGAGATGTTTCTAATTGTTTACAAAGAAAATAGGCTATGTCTAAGATAAATAAGCAAGAGGACAGAGTAATGGAAAATTTTGTCCCAGCACTCTATGTGTAGAAAAATTGGTTGCTGAGAACAGGGTTGGGTAAATTTTAACTGGCTCTGATGCCAGCAATGGCCAGAGAATTTCAAGGGCTACTCAAATCTGCATGCAGAAATCAACTAAAGACCATCTGATGCCCAAGTAAGTCAGGATTTAAATGTGATTGAAACTGAAGAAATGGTAACACATTTAGCAAGCAATTGCATCTAAATGTTCAGCACAGGTTGTAGGAAAAAATATAAAAGATTGAGATGGTAAGTTTGATATTAAATATTCTTGATAGTTAATGATACAACAGTTAACGGTCTTTTACTATAAGTTCATGAAAACTGGTAAAGCAAATTTGAATGAAATTGTTTCAGTGGAATATTATTAGCAACAAAGGAATTTTTCTTGAAAAGTGAATAATCATAGTATACTCACACTGCAGGTACATATAGGTATTTTGCAATAGTTAGTTTTCTTCTCATCAAAAGTAAGAGAATTGTGATCATGACTGTGTAAGGAATAATTGAGATAACCACTTCCTGAAGAGTGTACTGCTTTAAATGGTTTATGCAATTCTGGGTTTCCCATTTCTTTCCTGCCTGTCACAAATTGTCCTACAATCAGACACAGAAGTATCATTTCAGCTTTATCTTTCAACTCTTTCATAATCACACCCCACATTTGATTATACAGTATTTTGAAAACAATGGGTACTTTCACATCTGCCACTATTTTCCAGTGATGTTCTCTGTACCCATAATGACATTTAATAAACATCCTAAACAATTTCTTCATAGAGCAAAAGTCTATACATTTTTGATGGCAAAAGTGGTACCTATTTAATGAGTTCTATTCAAGCCACCTGCTTCCACCTGGTGGTGGAATTTAGCACAGTTTATATGCACCCACTTCTCTTACTGAGCTGTGAACTCCTCAATGACACTGTAATCTCTGCTCTGAGAATAATCCCTGGCAAAGAGCATTTAACATTGATCCAGTCCTAGGCCACAAATATCATTTTTATGGCAGTAATTTGCAAATTTGTCTATACAGCCCAGACGTCTCTCTGGAAACCTAGACTTGTATATCTAACTATCCTTATGTCCAATGGCCTATATGAATTCTCTCCTTGAATATATTTTAGTCATTCCAAACTTAAGAAGAGTAAATATTGCTTGTGATTGCTGCCTCACTACTCTCCTCACATTTCTTTTCTCTCCCAGTTCTTACTACTTCACGTTAAGGTACCACCATGTACCTAGTTGTTGAAAGCAAAACCCTAGGTAGTACAGTGAGAACTAGACTTTCTCCCTCACTGATTACATACAATCTATCAGCAAGGACTATATATGCTACCTCAAAAGTAAATCTTAAAATTGCCTCTGTCTCTCTATTTCCACTACACTTCCTCTCCCTCCACCTAATCCAAACCACTATCATCTGTTATATGGACTACTACTCTAGCTCCAAACTTACCTCCTTACTTCTGCTCTGATTCCAAGGGGACCTGAACACCCTTCTCTCAGCACTGGCCAGATCATCTAAGCAACAAATCAACAGAGAAACAGGATATAAACTACACTTTAGAACAACTGGAACTGGCAGATATCTACACAACATTTCACCCAACAACTACAGGATACACGTTCTTCTCATCAGCACATGAAACTTTCTCCAGTACAGACCATATGTTAGATTACAAATCAAGTCTCAACAAATTTTTTAAAAATTGAAATCATTTCAGTTATCTTTTCAGACCACAACAAATTAAAACTAGAAATCAATAACAAGTGAAACAGAGGAAACTATACAAATACATGAACATTAAACAAAATGTTCCTGAATGACCTATGGGTCCAAGAAGAAATTAAATAGGAAATCAAAAAATTTCTTGAAACTAATGAAAATAAAAACACATCATACCAAAACCTGTGGGATACTGTAAAAGCAGTACCAAGAGGGAAGTTTATTGTAATAAATGCTTATATCAAAAGAATAGAAATATTCAAATAAACAACTTAATGCTATACCTCATAGAACTAGAAAAACAAAAAAAATTCTATCCCAAAATTAGTACATAGAAAGAAATAATTAAGATCAGAGAAGAACAAAATGTAATACACACCAAAAACTGATACAAATGTTCAATGAAACAAAAAGTTGTTTTTCTGAGAAGAAAAATGAAATAGAGAAGTCATTAGCTAAGCTAACTAAAAAAATAAGAGGGAAGACCCTAATAACAAAAATCACAACTGAAAAAGGAGGCATTACAACCAGTACCACAGAAATATGAAGAATCATCACAGAGTAGGGCCAACAACTATATTCCAACGAATTTGAAAACCTGGAGGAAATGGATAAATTTTGGACACATACAAACTACCAAGACTGAACCAAGAAGAAATAAAAAACCTGAACAGATCAATAACAAGCAATGACACTGAAACAGTAATCATCAGTCTCCCAACAAAGAAAAGTTCAGGACTGGGTATCTTTACTGCTCAATTCTATCAGACCTTTAAAGAGGAATTAATACCACTTCCTTTCAAATTTTTCCAAAAAGTAGTAAGAGAGGGCATTCTTCCAAATTTATTCTATGACACCAGCATCAACCTGATACCAAAACCAAAGATAGAACAAAAAAAGAAAACTATAGGCCAATATCTCTGATGAACACACATGCAAAAATCCTCAACAAAATATCAGCAATCAGAATACAGCAATACATCATAAAATTATACACCATGATCAAGTGGGATTCATCCCAGGGATATGCAAGTCAATAGATATGATATACATCAACAAAATCAAGGAGAAAACAACAAGATTATCCCAATAGATGCAGAAAAAGCATCTGACAAAATTCAACAACCCTTCATGATAAAGAATCTCAGCAAATTAGGTATAGTATCTCAACACAATAAAAGCCATATATAACACCCCCATCATTAATATAATCCTGAATGGGGAAAAGCTCAAAGCTTTTCCTTAAGAACAGGAACAAAGACAAGGATGCCCATTCTCACCACTACTATTTAACATAGCATTAGAAATAATAGCCAGAGCAATCAGGCAACAGAAAGAAATAAAGGTGTCCAGATTAGAAAAGATGAAGTCAAACTGTCCCTGTCTTAGATGATGTGATCATATACACAGAAAAATCTAAAGACTCTACCAAAAAACTCTTAGAGCTGATAAATGATTTCAGTAAAGTTGCAGGATACAAAATCAACATGAAAAATCTTCACAGAAATAGAATAAACAACCCTAAATTCAAATAGAACAATAAAAAACCCTGAATAGGCAAAACAATCCTGAGCATAAAAAGTAAAGCTGGAGCTATTACAACTTTTGGTTAGAAATAGAAACCAAAACAGCATGGTGCTGGCATAAAACAGACATGTGGACCAATGGAAAATAATAGAGAACCCAGGAATCAACCCATGTATTTACAGCCAGCTGATCCTCAACAAGAGCACCAAGAACATACAATGGGGAAAGGAAAACCTCTTCAATAAAAAGTGCTGGGAAAACTGGAAATCCATATGTAGAAGAATAAAACTTGATCTGTACCTCTCACCATATACAAAATCAACTCAAAATGTACTAAAGACTTAAATATAAGACCTGAAACTTTAAAGCTTCTAGAAGAAAACATACAGGAAACACTCCAGGAGTAGGACTGGGCAAAGACTTAATGAATAAGAGCCCAAAATACAGACAACAAAAGAAAAAAAACGAAAAACAAATGGGATTACATCAAACTAAAAATCTTTTGCCCAGCAAATAAAACAATCAGCAGAGTGAAGAGACAACCTACAGAATGAGAGAAAATTTTTGCAAACTATGCATTAGACAAGGGATTAATATCCAGAATATACAAAGAGCTCAAACAACCTTATAGCACTAAAGCAAATAATCCAATTAAAAAATGAGTAAAGTAGCTGAATAGGCATTTCTCAAAGGAGGACATACAAATGGCCACCAAATATATGAAAAATATGCAACATCACTAATCATCAGGGAAATACAAGTCAAAACTACTTTGAGATATCACCTCACCCTAGTTAGACTTGCTATTATGAAAAAGACAGAGAATAACAAATGCTGGCAAGGATGTGGTAAAAGGAGAACCCTTCTGCACTGTTGTTGGGACTGCAAAATAGTACAGCCATTATGGAGAACAGTATGGAGGTTCCTAAAACAACTACAGATAGAACTACCATATGATCCAGTAATCCCACTGTTGTTGATATATCCAGATGACTAGAAATGATCATGTCAAAGGGATACCTGCACTCCCATGTTTATTGCAGCTCTATTTACAATAGTCAAGCAATGGAACCAACCTAAATGTCCATTGATGGATGACTGGATAAGGAAAATGTGGTATATATGTGCAATGGAATACTACTCAGCTGTAAAAAAGAATGAAATTCTGCCTTTTGCAGCAACATGGATGAGACTGTAGAAAATTATTCTAAGTGAAACAACCCAGGTGCAGAAAGACAAATACCACATGTTCTCACTCATAAGCGGAAGTTGAATCCATAAACAAACAAATAAACAATAGACAGATCCGATCAAGATGGAGGAATAGACGGTCCGCAGCATCACTCTCTCTCTCCCACAAATCAACCAATTTACAACTATAAAAATGTAACATCAGCCAAGCCAGGGCCACTGAAGCTCAGGGGAAGAGGAGGAGAGACCTATGGAGTTCATGAAGGTGGGAGAAACTACGATGAGAGAAAGAAAAAGCTGCTCTGCTCTGAGCATTTCGGGCTGCGGCTGCTTTAAGCCTGGAACTGCTGAGCACATGGAGCAGGAGCCAGCAGAAGCTGCAGCTGTGCCCTTCAGATGGAGTTACTTGGAGGCGGCAGGAGAGAAGAGGGCCTTGGCGGCCCCCAAGACAGTAAGACCACTAATAGGGTTCCCATGGACCCACACAGGAGCAAGGAACCAGAACAACTGAAAAAAGGGAGCCCTTCAGAGGCCAGCGAGTCATTGCAAGGGACCAGCACATGGCCTGTCCCATGGGAAGTGTTTACAGCATGGGCGGTGGGGGAGACAGGCCCAACAGGGGAACACTGGGGCACAGCAAGGACAGTTGATCTGCCCCCCAATCAGCACAGGACCACGCAGCAGAGACTGGTTGGGAATACAGAATTGCATGGGGTGCAGTTTGATGAAAAACTCAGGCCCAGATCAGAGATTCTACAGAACACAGATCCATCGGGTCTCCAGAGAGCCGGAAGTACCTATAAGGTCAACCACTAAACCCTGAACTGCACAAAAAGCCTTCCCTAGGGAAACAGCAGCAAAGCAGCAATTTAAACAACCACACAGCTCAAGTACCGGTTCCCACAGGAAGTTCCCCCGTATTAGAAGCAAAGGATAAAAAAATTAGTTCCAGGTCAGGCACACCACCAGCACCTTGGGGCCTGCCTGGGACCTGGAGGCTTGGATCCGGGGATCGGACCCCACTCCCACCTCCGGGCAAACTGCACCAGTGCATCGGGGCCAGCCTGGGGACCTGAAGCATGGAGAGGAGGACTGGACCCCCATCCCACAACCAGGCACACCATGCCAGCACTTCAGGGCCCACCTGGGGAACCAAGGCATGGAGAAGGGGACTGGATCTCTATCCCACAACCAGGCACACCATGCCAGCACCTTGGGGCCCATGCAGGGACCCAGGGCATGGAGAAGGGGACTGGACCTCTCTCCCACAACCAGGCACAACATGCCAGCAACTTGGAGCCCACCCAGGGAACCGGGGCAAGGAGAAGGGGAATGGTCCTCTCTCCCGCAACCAGGCACACCATGCCAATGCTTCAGGGCCCACCCAGGGACCTGAGGCATGGAGAAGGGGACCCGACTTATCTCCCACAACTAGGCACACCAAGCCAGTGCCTCAGGGCCTGCCCACGGTCCTGGGGCATGGAGAAGGGGACTGGACCACCCTCCCACAACCAGGCACACCATGCCAGCACCTTGGGGCCTGCCCAGGGACCTGAGGCAAGGAGAAGGGGACTGCACGTGTCTTCCACAACCAGGCACACCAAGCCAGCACCTTGGGGCCTGCCCGGGGACCCAAGGCAAAGAGAAGGGGAGTGGACCTCTCTCCCGCAACCAGGCACACCATGCCAGCACCTTGGGGCCTGCCCAGGGACCCAGGGCATGGAGAAGAGGACCGGACCACCCTCCCACAACCAGGCACAACATGCCAGCACCTCGGAGTCCACCTGAGGACCTGGGGCATGGAGAAGGGGACTGGACCTCTCTCCCACAACCAGGCACAGCAAGCCAGTGCCTCAGGGCCCACCCACAGTACCGGGGCATGGAGAAGGGGACCAGACCTCCCTCCCACAACCAGGCACAACATGCCAGTACCTTGGGGCCAGCCCGGGGACTCAAGGCAAGGAGAAGGGGAATGGACCTCTCTCCCAAGACCAGGCACACTGAGCCTGTACCTCGGGGCCCACCCAGGGACCTGGGGCATGGAAAAGGGGACTGGACCCCTCTCCCACAACCAGGCACATGGTGCCCGTGCCTTGGGCCCTGCCCAGGGACCAGAGGCATGGAGAAGGGGACCAAACACACCTCACAACCAGACATACCGCAGTGCTAAGGAGCATGCCAAAAACAGCACCCCTATGTGGGTGTCCCACCACAGCCACCACAATAACCATGGCTGTTGCAAAAGTGGCTAGACACCACAGCCACCATGCAGATGGTCCGCCGACCACTGGAGTGCATTCATACAAGAAGAGTCACCAGCAGAGACAAAGAAAAGAAGAGGATGTCTCTTTCCACAAAACCCATTTCAGAGTGACAGAAGAAGCATCTGCTCTATGATAATATCGGAGAACCTGATCACATCTCTCAGCATTGGACAGATCATCTAGGCAACAAGTTAACAGAGTAACCATTATTCTTTCATAAGGAGAGAAGAAATCTAGGGCAATTAGAGGGGGGAATGGGGGAAGGGGAGAGGTTGGACAAGGGGCATAAAGAATAATTACGATTTGTAACAATATATATGCTAGTAATACTGATTTAATCAACATATCTCAATGTTCAACCCCCAAAATATGTATAATCAATTTTGATTCAATAAATAAAATAAATTATTTTAAAAAACAATAAATAGAAACAGAGAGAGAGAAAGAAAGAAACAGCAATCACAGCAATATGTTAACTTTTAGAAGGACAGAAAAGATCCACAGTTACTAGATGTGGAAATGCAGAGGGGAGTGGAAGAGGGAGGGGGATGACTGAGAAATTGGTTAATGGACGTAACAAATGATTATGTATTATAATAATGAATAAGCTAACTATCCTGATCTAACCATCACACAACTATTGTGTACACAACTGTGTACACAACTGTGTACACAACTATTAAAAATCAACTTTGTACCCCACATACATGTTTAATAAATTTTTAAAAATTAATACCATTTTTATAATCCAATAACAAACGTGAAGAAAAAGAAATCAAGAACACAAGCCCGTTTACAATAATCACACACATACACAAAATACCCAGGAATCAACTAAACCAAGAAGGTGAAAGATCTCTACAATGAGAAATACAGACCACTGATGAAAGAAATTAAAAAGGACACAAAAATATGGGAAGACATTCCAAGTTCTCTGAATGGAAGAATTAACACTGTGAAAATGTCCATAGTACCCAAAGCAATCTACAGATTTAATGTAATCCCCATCAAAATACCAATGGCATTCTACACAGAAATAGAAAAAAAAAGATTAACATCCATATGGAAAAACAAAAGGCCCTGAATAGCCAAAGGAATCCTGAACTAATAAAGCTTGAAACATTACACTACCTGACTTCAAATTATACTACAAAGCTATAGTAATAAAAACAGCATGGAACTGGTATAAAAACAGACACTCAGACCAATGGAACACAATGGAGAACCCAGAAATCAACCCACATATAGTCAACTGATATTTGACAAGGGCTACAGGTGCATATACTGGAAAAGGATTGCCTCTTCAATAAGTGGTGATGGGTAAACTGGATTTTCATATGCACAAGAATGAAACTAGATGTGTACTTTTCTCCATAAACCAAAATCAACTCAAAATGGATTAAAGACTTGTCTATAAGACCTGACACTATGAAACTAGTAAAAGAAAACGTAGGGGAAACATTTCAGGAAGTAGGACTAAGCAAAGACTTTAAGAACAAGACCCTAAAAGAACAGGCAACAAAAGAAAAAAATAAATAAATGGGATTATATCAAACTAAAAAGCATCTGCACAGCAAAGAAAACAGTTAACAGAGTGAAAAGACAACCTCCGGAATAAGAGATAATATTCAGAAACTATGCATCCTTCAAGAGATTAATATCCAGAATATACAAGGAACTCAAACAACTTATAGTTAAAAAAAAAGCAAAAACAAACAAAACGACAACAACAAAAAACCTAACCTTATTAAAATTGGACAAGGGAGATGAATAGGCATTCTCAAAGGAAGATATACGAGTCACCAACAGACACAAGAAAAAATGCTCAACACCACTAAGGATCAAGGAAATGCAAATCAAAACCACATTGAAATATCATTTTATGCCAGATAGATTGGTTAGTATCAAAAAGACAGAGAATAACAAATGCTGATGAGGATGCAGAGAAGAGGGAACCCTCCTACACTGTTGGTGGGACTGTAAATAAGTTTACCCACTATGAAAAAGAGTATAGAGTTTCCTCAGACAACTATAGATAGAACTGCCATATGATCCAGCAATCTTGCTACTGAGTATATACCCAAAGTGATGCAAATCATCATGTTGAAGGGAAATCTGCACTCCCATGTTTACTGCAGCTCTATTTACAATAGCCAAGATATGGCACCAACCTAAAAGTCTGTTAACAGATGACTGCATAAGGAAAATGGTGTATATATACAAAATAGAATACTACTCCACCATAAAAAGTGATGAAATCTGCTATTTGCAGCAACATTGATGAACTTGGGGAAAATTGTGTTAAGTGAAGTAAGCCAGTTACAGAAAGAGAAACACCTCATATCGTCACTTATAAGTGGGAGCTGGAAAAAAAGAAGGAAAGATACAACAATCAGAATAATTCCTTGAACTTTCAAAAGGAGAGAACGGAACAGACTTGGGAAAGGGGGAGGGGGAAGGGAGATTAGGGAGAAATTGGGAACGGGCCACAAAAAGTGTTTACATTGTGCAATGATAAAAAGCAAAACAGAACAAAGCAATTTTATACCAATATATTTGAAGAAAAAAAAATGGCTGCACCTTTTTACATCCCCATCAACAATGTATGCAGCTGCAATTTGTCCATATCCTTGCTAACACTTGTGATTGTTTTTATTTCAGCAAATCTAGTGGGTACAAAGTGGCACAATTTTTTTTATTGTGGTAAATACAAATAACATAAATTTTCCATTTTAATCATATAATTCAATGGCATTAATTATATTCACAATGTTGTTATGTAACCATCATAACTCTTCTAATATATTTATCATCCCAAACAGAAGTCTCCATCGAGTTAGCAGTTGGTTCCCATCCCCCACCCCCCACCCCCGTCTCATTTTAGCATTAACTTGCACTTCCCTGTTGGGATTGATGTTGAGTATCTTTTTATGTACTCATTGGCCATTCATATATATTCTTTGGAGAAATGTGTAGTCAAATCCTTTACCAATTTTTAAATTGGGTTATTTATTACTAAGTTGGAATGGTTCTTTATATATTTCAGACACTAATTCCTTATCAGATATGTGATTTTTGAATATTTTCTCCTATTCTCTGGATTGTCTTTTTACTTTCTTGATGGTGGTTTTTGAAGTTAAACAATTAATTTTGATGAAGTCCAAATTAGAACTTTTAACACCTGTGCTTTTGGTGATACATATAAGAAATTATTGCCTTACCCAAGAAATACTTATTTCTCTTTTTTTCAAAGAGTTTTATAGTTTTAGCACTTATATTTATGCCTATCATTATCCGTTTTGAATTACATTTTGTGTACAAGGTGTGAGTAGGGGCTCAAATTCATCCTTTTGCATCTGGATGGCCAGCTGTTCCAGCACAATTTGTTGAAAAGACATTTATCTCCATTGAATCATCTTGGCAGCTTTGTCAAAAGACAATTGACCATAAGGATTTACTTCTCAACTCTCCTTCCTATTTCATGGATCTATGTGTATTGTTATGCTAATACCACACTATCTTAATTATTGTGGCTTTGCAGTATGTTTTGATATTAGGAAGCATATGTCCTCAAACTTTGCTCTTTTTCAAGATAGTTTTGGCTATTTTGGTTTCTTGCATTTCCATGTGAATTTTAGTATCAGCTTTGCAATTTCTTCAAAAAGTTATCTGGTATTCTGATATGGATTGTTTTTAATCTATAGGTCAGTTTGGGAGTACAGAGAAATCTTCTAAAAACATAAATGATACCATGCAATGTTCAGAGAAAAAACCTGAATAAGATTAGCATTTCTGGTGAAGAGAATAGCATGTATAAAGATCCTGAGTCTTCCTTGATTAGTGTTCCTTGCAGTTTATCAGTTTCACTAAAGAATCAACTTTGGGTACATTGGTTCTTATTGTATTGTATTTTCTATTTCATTAATTACTGGTCTTCTGTTTATTATTTCATTGCATCCATTTTATTTGACTTTAATTTTGTTCCTCTACTAATTTTGATATAGATACTACTGTCACTGATTTTCATCCTTTCTTTTCTTATGTAAGCATTTAAAACTATCAATTTCTTGTTAAACAATGCTTAATCTCCATGCCACAGAATATTAGTATGTTGTATTTTATTTATCATGCAATCCAAAATATTCTTTAACTTCTATTGTGATGTTATCTTGGACCCAGGGATTATTTAGAATAGGTTCTTTAACCTCCAAATATATGGAAATTCCTATTTATGCTCTTGTTATTTAGCCCTAGCTTAATTTTACTTTGGTAAATGAACAAACCCCTTTATAAGATTGTATAAGTTTTAATAGTTTGGGTCTATATGAATACTATGCAAATAATTTTAGTAATATGGGTAAAATAACTTTCACAGATAATAGGTCTAACTAAACCAACAATTTCCATAAAAGTAGGAAAAAACTGTCAGAATTAGCTCCCCAATATGCAACAGTCCAGACATTTTCAGAAAAAAAATCTAACAAACCTTAAAATAACAGAAATCCCAATGGTATTTAGACTATTTCAGAGCAGAGAACAAGAAGGAATACTTCCAAATCTTATTTATGAAGTGAGTATATTATTAATACTAAAGGCCAAAAAAAGAATACGTGCATGACAAAACTATAGACCAATATCTATTATGGATATTGATGGAAAATTCTGAATTAAAGAAGCAAAAAGAATCCAGCAACACATTAAGACAATACCTTATTAGGATCTCAGGAATTATCACAAGATTGTAGAGTTGGTTAAATATTAGAAAGTATGTTATCACAATATAATATATATCTTGATTTAAAAAGAAAACTGATATATTTCTACAGATACTGAAAAGGCATTTGATCAATTCAATGTAATTTTAAAAAAGATTTTGACAATTACTTGTTCATATTTATGGGGTACAGTGTGTTGTCTCAATACATGCATATACTTACTGCACAATGATTCACTTAGGGTAGATAGCATAGTTTTGTACCTGTTAGTCTACCACATCTCCGCCTCCCCTCCTGGCCTTTTGGTAATATTCTACTCTCTACTTCTTTGAGAACAACTTTTAAATTTTTTTTAAAATTCCACATATGAATGAGATCATGTGATATTTGTTTTTCTGTTTTTCTTACTTCACTTAACATGATAATTTCCAGTTCCATCCACGCAAATGATAGGATATCATTTCTTTTTATAGGTGAATAGTACTCCATTGTTTATATATAGCACAGGTTTTTTTATCTATTCATCTATTGATGGGCATTTAGGTTGATTTCATCTTTTGGCATGAATTCTTAATAAAAAAAACTAAATAAAATAGCAATATTATTTAATATTATCTCATGGATGAATAAATTAATTCATCAACCCAAAAGTCCCAAATCATCTTAATGAGGAATCACTAGAGACATTTTCACCATCACCACTACTAGTTAGTAGATATTAGTATAAAGTCAGGAACAAGATACGGAATTCCACCATCACCACTACTATTTAGTAGATATTAGCCAGTAAAATTAGACAAAAGAAAGAAATCTGAGCTATAAATACTAGAAAAGAAGAAGTAAAGCTACTTCTAGTTGATCTGATTGCACACATGGAAAACCCATAAGAATGAACTAAAAAATTATTATAAATAATGAGAGAATTCAGTACAGCAGTAGAATATAAAATTAGCATACAACATGTTAAATTAATAAATATAAATCAATCTCTGTGTGTGTGTATAAACTTAAAAGAGAATGTGCAAACCCTAATTGAGGAAACCTTTAAAAAATTACTTAAGGACACCAAAGTAGGACAGATGGTAAAACATAGTAATATGTCTTATATGAATATAAATAGAAATATACTCTAGTTTTATGAATATTTTAATTTTATAAGGGGAAATTATTTTATAATTTTGAATAGAAATAGGAATATAATAGGAAGGCTCAAAATCATAAAGGTAACAGCTCCACCTAAACTAATTTATAACTTTAATTCTGTCAATGAAATATACCAATAATCCATTTTCTCCAGAATGTCACAAAGTGAATATAAAATCCATTTTGAAAAATAATTATGTATTATTACATAAAAAAATTATGAAATCAAAAGAATGAGAAGTGGCTAGTCTATCAAAGAGAAAATATACTGTAAGGCCTCGATATTTACAGCAGTATGGTAATGGTGCATAAACAGATGGACCAACAGAAACTAACAGAAAGACCAGAAACACGTGGAAATTTAGCTTGTGGTATTTAGAGCATTTCAAAATATTGGGGTTAAAGAATTTATTAATAAATGGTGCTGAAATAACCTGACAGCTATTTGGAAAAAGATAAAGTTAAATCAAATATTTAAATGTGTGGTGAATTAAAGATAGTCAAAATTCTTCATCACTTCTCCCAAGAAGAGGTAGGACAATCTGCTGGTATTTCTCCATACCATTGCATCTGAGCAGGTCCTATACTGCTTTTGCCAATGTAATACAGTGGAGGGGATACTGTGAAAATTATAGACCTAGTCTTTAAGAGGACTAGCAGCTGTCCCTTCCCTACTCTTAAAACCCTGCTGCCAGTCTATAAGAAAAACTAGCAGACACATGGGTAGGCCTACATGGAGGAAAACTAAGGCCTTCAGCCAACAGTCCCAGCTGAGCTCTTAGCCAACGACCAGGCCATGTGTGAGGCATCCTTGTAGAAGGTTCTGCAGCCCTAGTGGATGCCAGCTTAGGAAGAAAGGAGATATCCCTGCTGGGCCCTACCCAAATTGTAAGCAAACAAATGATTGTTGTTTTAAGCCATTAAGTTTTGACATCGTGTGAAACAATTTAGTAGCTTAAAGTAACGGTGCATGATCTCTCAAAAATCTGTGTGTTACCTGGGAAGTTATGGCCCACTTAGTATCTGCTTGGCTGCTGGGATGGCTGCAATCAATTGGAGGCTCACATGAGAGATCACCTGGGAAGGAAGGTCCAGCACACTTGGATACCCTGTATCATCTGGAGGACCTACTGGAAGCTCAGTTAAGGCCACTGTCTAGCAGTATTGCTTCTCCGCAATATGGGTCTCTCCATGGGTGCTGCCTTAATATATGGTGGCTGGGTTTCAAGAAAGAGCATCTCATTAATAAGCTACCAAGAGGGAAGAAAAAAGAATTGCCAGCCTAACTAAAGGCTAAGCCCCAAACTGGCAACACATCACCCCAACCACATTTTACTGGTCAAAGCAATTGTGATTGGCACGTAGCCCCAGTTTTGAGTCAAGATAGGGAGTACACAAGGGTGTGAACATGTGGATATATGAGTTATTGAGGGTGACCAAAGTAACGGTCTACACAAAATGTAAAAATGAAGCCATAACACTTCTAGATAAAAAATATGGGTGAATCCCTTTGTAATCTTGAAGCAGGTGGTCTTTCTATGACTTGAAATCCAAAAGTCTAAAAAAGAGAAGTTTGAGAAATTTGACTACATTAAACATAAATTATATCTTCATACTTGCTATGGCCTGATTGTTTGCATCCCACACAATTTCCATGTTGAAATCCTAACCCCAGGGTGATGGAGTTGAGAGGTGACCTGCGGCCTTTGGGAGGTGATTAGATCATGAGGGCTGCCCTCATGATTGGAATTAGTGCCCTTAAAAAAGAGATGGCAGAGAACTAGATAGTTCCTTCCACCATGTGAGAATATAGCTAGGAGGTCCTACCTATGAACCAGAGACTGAAGCTGCTGTCACCTTGATCTTGGACTTCCCAGCTTCCAGATCTGTGTGAAATAAATTTCTATTGTTTATAAGCTACCCGGGTTATGGTATTTTGTTACAGCAGCCTGAACAGACTAAGATAACGTTAAAAAATAAAAATTAAAAAAAAAAAGCAGACAAAGAATCAAATGGTAAGCTGGAAAAATATTTACAATTCATCCCAGAGTCAAAAGGCCAATCTTCCTACGCACAAAGAGCTTCTAGAAATAATGAATAAAAATATCAACAATCTAATAGAAAAACGGGGAAAAGACATAAACACTTCACAGAAAAAAGAACAAATAGCCCTTAAACATTGGAAAATATTCTTGGCCTTACTCTTATTCAAGATATGAAAATTAGAGCCATTCTAAAATATCATTTCTCATGTATTGATTGGCAAAAAACCAAAGTTTGACAATATGTTCTTCATGTAATGGGTGGAAAAATAAAGTGATAAACCCTCTGGAAGGCAATCTGATAGTAGCTATAAAAATTACAAATATGATTAGCATTAAGCTACCAATCCCGTTTAAAATTTGTCCTGTAATTATACCTGCACACATACAAAATAAATTACGTACCAAGTTTCAAAAACTGTAAAACAATGTGCAAAGTATTTCATAGCATGATTTTACCCTAATAGGTTTACAGAGGCTAAAAAAGTTAGGGACAATCACACTGTGAAATACTTTGTATCTGTAAAAAGAGGAATAAGGAAGGTCCGCAATGGAAAAGATAGCCAGGTTATAATATATTTAAGCGACAAGAGTAAAGTATAGCAGAGGGTGCATACCACATTTCTTCAACTCTGTAATGTGAGTTTTTTTACCTTTTAATATTTCTGACATTGCAATGCACTTTATAATCAATGTCACGTCACTGTTTAATTGCCAACATTTTTTCTTTCTTGGTAGTACATAAAATGTGCATTATATTGTATGATGTTTCAGGTTTGATGATATATGCAAACATATTATTTCTGTGCAAGAAATGAGGAATATAAGATTACATACATGTATTTGCTGATATTTGCATAAAGGAAACCTGGAAGGATAGATAAGAAACAACTGTTTATCTATGGGAGCAAGGGGCAAAGGGTTGGAGGAGATTATGGATACATGTGAAACTTTTCAATTTATAACTTTTTATTTTGTTCTAACTTTCAATTATGTAAACATACTATTTAATTTTTTTTTTCTTTTCTTAACTTTATTTTATTTTGTCAACATACAATGTGGTTGATTATTGTGGCCCATTACCGAAAACTCCCTCCCTCCTCACGCTCCCCCCCCAACAATCTCATATCTGTTTGCTTCTCACATCAACTTCAAGGAATTGTAATTGTTGTGTCTTCTTCCCTCCCTCCCCGTTTATTTGTGCATTTATTTATTTATTTTTAGCTCCCACAAATAAGTGAGAACATGTGATATTTCTCTTTCTGTGCCTGACTCGTTTCACTTAATATAATTCTCTCTAGAGAATTATATTGCAAATGGCAGTATTTCATTCTTTTATAGCAGAGTAGTATTCCATTGTGTAGATATACCACATTTTCCGTATCCACTCATCTGATGATGGACATTTGGGCTGGTTCCAACTCTTAGCTATTGTAAAGAGTGCTGCAATGAACACTGGATAACAGGCATATCTTCAACTTGATGATTTCCATTCCTCTGGGCACATACTTTTTAAATTTCATTAAATAAAATAAAGCCTGATACTCAAAATCAAATTTATTTTTTAAAAAATCTTGTTCAAAGAGTCTACATTTACTTTTTACTCATCACCTTATATTCTTGGTAAGACAAAACCTGAGTTTTGTCCAAGCATCGAGAACTTGCTGAGAGTTTTATGTTTAGAACCTAAAGTCTGGTGAAAAATTTAGGGTAACATCCAGTCCCCATAAATATGAATGTTATACTTTATGATAAATATTAATTGAAAATATTACTACCAAAGTAATGTTGCTGGCATTTAAACTTTTTAATAAAACAAAAAGCTAGAACATGGCTTTAGTAATTGTACATCCTATCTTCAATGGATATGCTTTATCTTATTTAGTGCTCACAAATTCAAATTATTAAGTTCGCTTTGATTATTAAATGTTTGGTATTAGAAAAAGAGCAAGCCAATCAGAATTTATTCTGTTTCTTGTGAACATCAATATTGAGAAAGGATTTATAATATCCTCTTTTTCCTCTAGCTGAAATAACACATATCAACAGGATTTAATAGCCTGCACAAAGGCTGCTGGCCACTTACTATGTATGACAATAACCTCTGCCAGACGTGATACTATGTATCCACATTCATAAAAACTTATTCCACTGTTATCGTTAACTGCCAGCTTTCAGCATCAAAGTCACCTTCATTTGAAATCCAACAAACATTTATCTTAAGAAAAATAAAAAGTAATTCTAAGCATAATAACGAGGCATATTAAGCAGAGTAACAACTAGATAAAGGATGATAGTATTTAAGCTGCCACCAAATATTTCACTCATCAGGTAGCAAGGCTATGAAGGTTTTATAAAGGTTAAACAAAAAGGGATCACAAAAATTGTGATTTTTACTTATTATGCTTTATTCTTGCCAGCATTTTCTGGAGAATTTATTTGGTATTCACCAACCTAATTAAACTAACTGTTTTAAAAATACCTCCTAGTTGTTTACTAATGAACAGGTAATTTGATAATTAGAGATGTAAAATTAGAGATGCAAGTTTTAACAAAAGAAGAAAAAAATATGTTCCTATACTGATCTAAAATTATACCTTAATGGAGAATTTGAATCAGTATATATGATTAAAATTTTGGATTAAAAATAGACTAAAACTATCAACAAAGGTAGCAAAAGTGAAATGAATCTTCACAATTCTTAAACTTTTAATAGGTTGTTGGCATGCATAGCATCCCCGACCACATTATCTGATATGGACTTTTAATTAATATAACTTTCTCTTGATAAAATAGATTCTGAAAATTTAAATGGAAGACAGATTTCATTAAACAAACTGTAGTTTTGAATTAATCTCCAGAACAAAATGAGATGTTTTCACCTGGAAAAAACTATCCCTATACACCATGAAGAAAAGTTAAAACAGTAGTACTGAGGCACTTGTACTTACCTGGCTGTGCCCCACCTGGCTGTAGCTGTTAGGTACTCATGGTTGCCTGGCTGTGCTCCACTATGCTGTAACCAAGACCCCTGCCTGGATGTCATACAGACCCAGCTGTAGCTGCACTCCTGCCTTGTTTTGCACTACAGTTGACACACACTGCTGTAACAGAGTTTTCCCTTCTGCTTCTCTTGCTGTAATTTTTCACCCTGAGACACAGTCATAATCAGATAAGGTCATAAGATTAACCACCTTGCCCTGTTACAAAACCCCCAAAATACTATAATATAAAAATAACAGCCCCACTGCATTAGGGACTCAGCCTTTGGACAGGAGTCCATTGAGCCAGTGCTGGCATATTAATAAACTCTGTTTCCTGCCACAAGCCTCGGTGTTTCCTGCTTCTCCCTGTGATTTCGCAGTAGCCCAATGCAACATTTCTTGTGGGCTCATCTGGGATGGTGGAAACGGCAGCTTGACTGCCTCCCTTGTCTCTTGGTCTTGGCCCCCAGGAAACCCAATGACACAGATTGCACTCAGGCAACAACAGAAAGTTTTCTGTGAGTGGGAAAGACCTCGATGGGTGGACAAGGAAGTTGAACCCTGAGCACAACAGAACCCAAGGAGGTGCAGGAACCAGACCAGGGGAACTCTGCCCATCAGACAAGGTAAGGGCCTGGGCTCTGGTAGGTTCCTCCTGCCAGGAGAGTAGAAGGGGAGCCTGATCAACTCTCAAAGGGGGGAATGTCTTAGTACTCCATTTCATGGAGGAAGCCACATTCCCCAGTCAGGTCAGGATTTCAGTAATTTTGGGGTGGTGAACTCCACTTCATGGAGGAAACCACATTCTAGAGTCAGGATTTTCGAAATTTTCGGGTGGTGAATTAAAGTATATGAATGTGTGTAGCTGGGATGTATTCTAAATAGTAATCAAATGTGGAGTCCTGATCCGCAGTTCCATTGTGATCTCATACAGCTAAGGTGACTCTCTCAAGAAAGGTCCTGATGTGGGATTTATACCATCTCACCAAAGCCAAGAGGCACTGAAATATCACCACAGGGTGAACAGCTGGAGACGGATGAAGAGATTGGAATAGAGTGTCTGTTGCAACATCAATCATGGGTGGAAAACATGGCAGGAACACCTAGCAAACAAACTCCCCTTGCCTGTATGCTGAGGAATTTTTAAAAAGGACTTTTCTGGTGACTATGATGTCAAATTATCTCCTGATAAACTAACAGGGCATTCTGTGAGGAGGATTGGCCGTCTTTCAATGCAGGGTGGCCCTCTTAGGGGTCCTTTGACATTTCTCTTATCAATTGAGTCAGGCAAGTTATTCCTGGCCAACATGGAAATGACCCTCAGTGCAGGCCACCCTGACCAGTATCCCTATATTGATTCTTGGGAAAACTTAGTTCGTTCTCCACCCTCCTGGTTAATGGCCCGCATGAAAAAAACACTGCCAAATTCTCCTAGCCCGAGAAATGTCAGTCCCAGGCCAGATTCATGCCCAGAGGTAACTGCTACATGCAGCCCCCAAGCCAGCTATTCTGCCCTCCGATCCGGAGGATCTGCAACCTCCCTACTTGACTGAGCCAGCTGTTCTGCCATCCCTACGGCCCCAGTCGCTGCCTCCTAATCCAACAGTGACTCCTACATCTCCTCCTGGCCCATCAGAAGGGACCACTTGGCTCCCAACTCTTTGGAGACCCTACCTGACCCCACATGGGCCAAGCCAGACACAGCCTTCAACCGGGTCACCACTGGAAATGGCTCTCCAGATGCCTCTCGGAGAGACTCGGGTTCCCTTATATTATGATCAGGATGGGCACCTGGAGGGAGGACACCCCACCTTCTTATCTACCAGCCGTTCACAACAACTGACCTTCTGAATTAAAAACATCATATGCCCACATACTGAAAAGCCCCAGGCTATGTTTGATCTGGTCCAGTCCATAATCCCAGATTCAACGGCCCACCTTGATGGACTGCAAGCAGCTCCTAATGACTCTCTTTAATAAAGAAGAGAGACACCATATCAGCCAGGCAGCTCTAAAGTGGCTCCAAGACCATGCCCCAAGTGGGACAGTAAATGCCAAGGCATATATAGGCCCAGACCCATTTCCTGGATGAAGATCCACACTGAGACCCCAACACAGATCAGGGCCTACGGATGCTGATATAGTACCAAGAGGCTCCTGGGAGGCTTAGAGACAGGAGGGAAAAAGCCGACCAATATAAATAGGATCTCTGAAGTCCTCCAGAAGCCAGACAAAAGCCCCAGTCAGTTTTATGAGAGGCTCTATGAGGCATTCTGCCTCTACATGCCCTTTGACCCAGAACAGCCTGAAAACCAGAGAATGATCAACATTGCTTTTGTGGGACAGGCACAGGGAGACATACACTGCAAGCTACAAAAGCTGGAAGGGTTTGCTGGTATAAACATTACTCAACTCCTAAAAATTACAACCAAGGTGTTTGTTCAGCCGGGACCTGGAGGCCCTCCATGAGACAGACAAAAAAAAAAAAAAAAAAAAACAAGAAAAGGTGGACCTCCTAGCTGCTGCACAGGCCGAGAAGTCAAAAACCAACGAGAGGACATCCACAGGATGCACCTGGTTCCAGACCACCTCTAAGACCCAACAAATGTGCCTTCTGTCATGAAGACGGTCATTAAAGGAAAATAAATGTCCCCAACTCCTGGCCACTACTAAGGACAAATTCCAGCCCCCCAAAAAGGGACAAGCCTCCAGAGGAGACCGCAACCAAGGCAAACTGGCTACCAAGGCACTCCAACAAGATTTCATTGGCTTGGCTAAACTTAAACAATATAAAAATAAATAGGACTGACATAAAAATAAATAGGACTGACTGGGCTCCCTTTCCCTTGGCCTCCAGGAGCCCTTGATCCAAATAATGGTAGGGGGCCAATCTATAAACTTCATGGTGGACACTGGAGCCAAACATTCGGTAGTCACAAAGCCTCTTGGACCTTTTTCTCAGAAACAAACCACCATAGTTGGAGCCACAGAAAACCGACAAAAACTCTCCTTCTTGCTGACCAGAAAATGCAACATAGGAAAAAGAGAGGTCATTCACGAGATCTTCTACCTGCCAGACTGTCCAACACCTCTACTTGGACGAGATCTGCTGAGTAAGTTACAGGCCCAAATAACTTTCTCAAAGACTGGAGAGATGTCCCTAACTATGGGAGATTCAGACGCTCTGATCCTGTCCCTCACCTTTCCCCAGGGGAAAAAATGGCGGTTGTTTAGCTTACAGGCCAGAATACCAACATTGTTGGAGCTTCCCTTCTGAGTGCCCAGAGTTTGGGCTGAAAACAACCCACCAGGTCTGGCCAAGGACATTCCCCTGGTCCTGGTAAAACTGAAATCAGGAGCAACACCAATGCAACAAAAACTATATCCCCCAACGGGCTCAACAGGGAATACAAAAACATCTGGACAGACTCCTCAAATATGGACTTTTAAGGCCATGCTCGTCCTCTTACAACACACCTCTACTGCCAGTTCATAAGCCAGAAACCAACGACTTCTGACCAATATAAAACCTCTGAGCAGTCAACCAAGGAACTGTCACCCTGCGCCATGCTCTTCCTAATCTGAGCTTAATCCTTGCTCACACCGCTTACTTCACCTGTCTGGACCTTAAAGATGCCTTCTTCTGCATCAGACTGGCTCACCAAAGTCAACCCATTTTTGCTTTCCAATAGAGCAATCCCAAAGGGACCCAAAGACAGTTAACTTAAACTCGGTTGCCTCAGGGATTCAAAAACTCCCTAACCATTTTCGGCATGAGCCTGGCATCTGACCTACAGGCTTTCCCAGTCAAACAAAGTGGATGTGCTCTACTCCAATACATTGATAACCTGTTACTGGCCAAAAGGACCCACCAAAAATAAATAAAAGAGACTAAATGCTTGCTCATCCTGCTTTTGAAAAAAAGGATACAAGGTATCTTTTAAAAAGGCCCAAATATGCCACACACACACACACACAAAAATTTCTGGTTCCATATCTCCCAAGGACAACGGCAACTGGGACCAGAACACAAAGAGGCTATCTGTTCCATCCCGACCCCCAACACCCAAAGACAGGCTCATGAGTTCCTGGATGCAATGGGATTCTACAGGATATGGACCCTAACTTTACAATACTGGCCAAACCCCTATATGAAACAACCAAAGGTGAAGAGAAAGAACCCCTGATCTGGAAAACAGCTCAACAAAAACCTTCATGGACATAAAAAGGGTGCTTGCAAGTGCCCCAGGACTGGGACTGCAAGACTTAAAAAAGCCCTTCTTTCTATACGTCTGTGAGAGACAGGGCATTGTGGTGGGAGTTCTAACTCAGCTTCTGGAGTCCTGGCACTGCCCAGTGACATATCTTTCAAAATGACTGACCACAGTGGCCAGAGGCTGGCCGTCCTGTCTCTGGGCAGCAGCAGCCACAACACTTCTGGTAACCGAAACTGACTAGTTAACTTTGGAGCGGGGGGGGGGGGACCACCTCCACTGGAACAAAATCCTTCCCGTGGTTTTATTCCAGACACAGGCTTCTCCTCTTTTGAAATCCTGCACAAAAGTCCTTCCCCTCTCATCTAGGCCATTGAAGATGATCTAACAGAGGTCAAATAGGTAACTTTACAACAACAACTCCTGGCTCTAGGAAAATCCATGCAGGCCATTCACCAGGGTAAGAAAATGACTCCCAGTTAGCCTTAACCCCTCTGTACCCCTCTACAATCCAAGTACCTCTGTTTGGATAAAAGATAAGTAAATAAATAAATAAAATGTACAGTCCCTGAAACCCCTGTGGAGGGGACCCTTTACTGTCTTCTTGTCTACCCCTACTACAGCCAAAATAGCTGAGGTCACTCCATGAATACATCACAACAGACTCAAACCAGCCACAACCTCTTGGAACTATATTCCTCACCCCACCTCACCCTACAAGTTAACTCTCTGGAAAGGAGAACCAGAAACCACCATGGAGACCCCAGATGACAACAGCCCTGCTCTAGTCACTTCAAGGACTGACTAGTCCATGCACAGCAGAAGCCTGAGGATCCCCAGACAAGAAATAAAAAAAACTAACTCATGTCCCAATACAAAAATGGTCAGGCTAAAACGCAAAAAGCCTCTTCAGAGGCTGGTTTAACGTGTTTAGAGGGTTCAAAATCCTTCTTATTATGGTTCTTTTCTTAATAGGACACCTGTCTCATCCTCCCTTGCCTGCTGCCTCTGGTTATACACACAGTCACATCCTCCCTGGAGATCATTAAAAAAAAAACAAACAAACAAAAAAAAAAAACTCACAGCCAAAATGTTCTCACTATGACAATACCAGCCCTTAGACCAAAATCCAACTAAAGGTGATGCTGTTTGACCAGGCCATCTAAGGCCTTGGTCATACATCAAAGGGGGGAATGAGGAACTCGTACTTACCCAGTTGTGTCCTACCCAGCTGTGGCCATTAGGTACTCATGTTCGCCTGGCTGTGTCCCGCTATGCTGTAACCAAGACCCCCAACTGGATGTCATACAGACCCAGCTGTAGCTGCACTCCTGCCTTGTTTCACACTGCGGTTGACACACACTGCTATAACAGAATTTTCCCTTCTGCTTCTCTTGCTATAATTTTCCACCCTGAGACAGAGTCATAACCACATAAGATCATAAGATCACCCCCTATGCTGTTACAAAAACCCCAAAATGCTATAATATAAAAATAACAGCCACACTGCATTTGGGACTCAGCCTTTGGACAGGAGTCCACTGGGCAAATGCTAACATATTAATAAACTCTGTTTCCTGCCACAAGCCTTGCTGTTTCCTGCCTCTGCCTATGAGTTTGCAGTAGCCCACTGCAACAGTACATTTTACCACACATATTAAAGGGAAAAAAGAGGGGATAGTTAGAAAAGCATTAACTCTAATTTGTAAAATATTAAGATCACTAAACTATGACTCCACATATTAATATTCTAGATAATAACCATCTAGCCACGTAAGTTTCTAGTCACCACAAGATTCTACACTTAATCTTCTTTACAAAACTGAAATTTTGAGTTTTAAAATTAAATGCAACAGAGTTGTTTACCCAATATTGGGTAGTTGTTACACAATGTGTGTTAAGCAAATAGGAGGTTCTTAACAAATACTTTTTGCATGACCTGCCTGGAAAAACAGATACACCACTTACTATGTCTTCTCCAAAACTGGATTTCATTTTTCAGTAGTTGGAGTATGATTCACCAAAGAGTGTGCCATTAATTGGCGACAAATGAGTTGATGCCCAGAGTTGTTGAGCAGCCTCCTTGGAGTCTGTGTCAAAGACCCTGGGCAGAATACCTACAGCCACAATCAGCCTCATCCACTAACCATAGTGTACATTACAAACTTATTATTTTAATGTTTACCTTAACATGAAGTAGGATAGCATAATACAGTAGCAATGGCATTATTTCTACATACAGTATATGTAAGAAGCATTTACAATACTCTAAGTACTTTGGCAGTATCACTTATTTCAACTGATTGATAAAATAACCTAAAGTAAGTAGTCCATATAGTTTACAACTCAGTTTCCTTACATACTACCTTCAGACTCCTCAAATACTAACAATAGTCTCAATAGTATCATTTAGCAACACAAACTATCCTACAATAGTGCATTTTAGCCATAGTTTGCATTTCAAAGCACTTTCTATGCATAAAACAATGTTACACAACTTATGTCAATACCCTAAGATGAAAGAATAGCCAAAGGTTATAAGGAAGCAAAACATATTTACTGCTTAATTTATCTTAGTTCATCTGTCAGGCAAATAACTTTTCTGAAAGTAATAATAAATTATCCACATCTATTTGAGATAAATGTTTCATATGAAATGATATAATATAAAACCAGCTTCTAAGAATAGCATATTTCTCTCATTTTGATTAGAAAACTATGGGGCTTATATAGAATTGTTTAAACAATAATATATGGTTATTGAAAACCAAAGATAATTTTCTAATTATAGACAACTGGAGTCGACAATGTCAGTACTTCAGCATAAATTAAAGGAGAAATAAGACGTTAGGATTTTTACTGACACATTTAAAGAAATAGATCAAGTAGGATCTTCCTAACCTGTATACTTATGGAAATTAACACTATTAATACAGAGATAACCTGGCATTTTAAAGAAAACTGCACTTTTATATTAATGGAAAAATTTAATAGAGGACAATAGTTAAAAATAAAGATAGTTGAAAGGGAAATTGCGAAAATACATGATGAGTTTTTAAGATTTTAAATATAATCTCACATATTTTGCTTGAAAATACTGACCATGGGTAGATTTTAAATTTGGATGCTATCGTACTTTATTAGTACATGGAGAGTTTGTGTTTCAAAGTCAATGTAAGTCAATTTCCAAAGTAAGAATTAGGGCCAAGATAGTAAATCCTAATTGCTTTAAATGCACTAGATGGAAGACCAGTACTTGAGTGCCATAAGACAGAATCATTCTTAAACATGATAATATGGTGCAATTTATACTTGCATAACATAATGACCACACAATTATATAATAATTCTATGCCAACATAAAAAGCATTTATTTTTATATAACTTTTTTTCATTTAAATGAAGAAGTAGGAAAAGCCAAATTTTACTATAATTTTCCATTTATTTTCATATTCTGAAGAACTTATAATATGGTCTAAAGCAGTTAGCCAATACTTCAGTTGAGCTCTGTAAAATTATAATTTAGCTCTCTGTGTCTTAAATTTCTTATGGAAATCCTCAGTCATTTTCCTTATATTACTATTATAAACTGAGTAAGAGCCATGTAATTTTTGAGAGGTATTCCACTGAAGTGTGGTTTTAAAAATTATTTCTCACAATTACATAGCTGCATTAGTATCTTGGAAATCTTACAAATATCTCTCTAAAAGAATATTCTAAGCGTATTACCCCAATGTAGAAATAAATAGTAAAGAGAAATAAGAATATAAAATGGTCAAAATCAGAGATATCTATTAGTTTGTATATTTTGACAACCTCATCAATGTGAAATATTTCTAAGATGATAATTCAGAAGTATAATAAATCATTAGAATTTTACAGTTAAATGCTAAAATCTGTAAAACAAGGTACACACAGTATGCAACCATTAGTGTAAATAACATAGAAAAAAATGTATGTTCACATTGCTTGTGTATGTGTACAATAATTTCCAAAGAATACACACAAAAACCTATTAACATTGGTTAGCTATACGGAGAATAGAACTGAGTGGCTGAGCAATAGGGGTGTAAATTTTGAACTCTAAAACACATATATATATCACCTATTAAAAACAGATATATAACAAGCAAAGATATAAAAAATGCTGCTGATTTCATAACAAACTGCCCATGTTTATTTCTGATGAAGAGGAGAATGACTCCTAAACGTCTCCTCCATTACTAGAATAAATTTGTTATCTCATGATAACAAATTGCCAAGGAAATGGAAAACATATGTCTAGGAAAAAAGATATATATATATCATCCCTAGCTACTCAAGGAACAAGAGTAAATTGGCCACACAAAATGTGTTTTAATGAGCTGTGGGAATAAAGACTCAAGCTTTGATTGACTACCCTTGTTCAAAGTTTTGGTTACAATATGATAACAGTGGATTTCAGATGTGAAATAATTAATATGCTATAACACAGTTAACATGCTCAATGTTAGCTTCATGAATAAATCTAATATGTCATTCTATACACTCTAATAATGGTTTACCTAAATATCACAATTGAAGTACATGAATCATTTCAGTGAATGACAAACTTTAAAATTAGACCATACTTATGCTGGTATCAAAATAATTCAAAAATAAATAAATATAATATACTATGCAGCAAGAATACCAGGTAATTTCTAGATAAGGACAATCCATGTCAAATGCCAATGCAGCATGATTTCTAGTACAGCTGTGACTCCTGGAGATGAGGAGGAAAGTAGAATTGTTTCTCTAAAGTGGATATCACAAACAACTGCAAAAGGAATCCCACTTCTGGGTATATACCCAAAGGAATCGAAATCATCATATTGAAGGGATACCCGCAGTCCCGTGTTCATCACACCTCCATTTGTAGTAGCCAAGATATGGAACCAACCTAAATGTCCATCAGCAGATGGCTGAATAAGGAAAACGTGGTATATATACACAATGGAATACTACTCGGCCATAAAAAAAGAATGAAATTCTGCCATTCACAGCAACATGGATGAGCTTGGAGGAAATTATGTTAAGTGAAATAAGGTAGGCACAGGAAGAGAAATACTGCATGTCCCAACTCCTAAGTGGCAGGGAGGAAGGAAAGAAGGAAAGAGGAAGGTAGGTAGGGGGGAAGGAAGGAAGGAAGATAGACCAAAATAAAACAGTGAACTTTCAGAAGGAGAGAACAGAACTACTAGAGGTGGGAATGGGGGGAGGGGTTAGGGAGTAATTGGGCAAGGGACACAAAGAATTGTTATGATTTATAATGGTGAACATACTAATAATATTGATTTGATCACCACATACTGCACACAAATAGTGACAGTCAACTCTGTACTCCATAAATATGCATAATCAATAATGTTTCAATTCAAAAAATAAATTGAGAGCCACTGGGCCCACACACCCTGAGGCAGCCACATCAGAAAGAGCAAGCACCACAGGACCCCCAGCCCAGGACAGTCTCCACCAGCAAGAGAGGCCTGAGAGCTGCCGGGCCCACATGCCCCAAGTCATCCATGCCAGAAGAGGCAGGTGCTGTGGGTCCCCAGCCCAGGCCAGTCCTGGCTGCCATGAGAGGCCTGAGAGCCGCCAGGCCCACACACCCCGAGAGAGCTGTGCCAAGACAAGGAGGCACTGCATGCCGTGGGACCCCATCCCAAGAGAGTCAAACTCGCAAAACTCAAAGACAAAAAGATAATCTAAGAAGCTGCCAGAGAGAAGTGTCAAGTCACCTATAAGGGAGCCCCAATCAGAATAACATCAGACTTTTCATCAGAAATCCTAAAAGCCAGAAAAGAAAGGGATGATATATTCAAAATAAAGGGTAAAAATTGCCAGCCAAGAATACTTTACGCAGCAAGGTTATCCTTCCAAAATGAAGGACAAATAGTATATTTCTCAGGTAAACAAAAACTATGGGATTTCAATACCACATGACCAGCCTTACAAGAAATTCTCAGGGAAGTATTGGGCTTGGTATCTGAAAAACAACCATCACTGCCATGAATACTGAAGAAAGAAGAAAACCTACAAGTAAAACAAAAATGCTAATATTAAAGGAAAAAACAGTACATCTACTACCCCAGAAAACAAACAAACACAGAAGACAAAGAGAAAATAAGAAAGAAAGGAACAAAAGATTCTTAAGACGTCTAAACAAAAATCAATAAAATGCTAGGAGTAAATCAACACCTTTCAATAATAACTCTAAATGTAAAAGGATTAAATTCCCCACTCAAAAGATACAGACTGACTGACTGGATTAAAAAGATTGACCCAACAATATGCTGCTTTCAAGAGACTTACTTCACCAGTAAAGACAAACATAGATTAGAGTGAAAGGATGGAAAAAGATACACCATGCAAATAGAAATGAAAAACAAGCTGGAAGTAGCTATTCTTATATCAGATAATATAGACTTTAAACCAAAAGCCAAAAAAGAGATAAAGAAGGCCACTATGTAATGATAAAATTATCTATCCATCAAGAAGACATAACAATCATAAATATATATGCACCCAACATTGGAGCAGCAAGATTTATAAAGCAAACACTATTAGACCTAAAGACAGACACTAATACCATAATAGTGGGGGCCATGAACACCCAACTCTCAACATTGGACAGATTATTTAGGCAAAACATCAAAAGAGAAACACAAGATCTAAACAACACTTTAAACCCATTGGACTTGGCAGGTATCTACAGAACATTCCACACAACAACCTCAGAGTATTCATTCTTCTCATCAGCACATGGATCATTCTCTGGGATAGACCACACGTTAGGTCGCAAATCAAGTCTCAAGAAATTCAAAAAAATTGGGATATTTCCATGTATTTTTTTAGACCACAATGGATTAAAGTTGGAAATCAACAACAAACGAAACTCTGGAAACTATACAAGCACACAGAAATTAAACAACATTCTACTTAATGACATATGGGCCCAAGAAGAAATTAAACAGGAAGTCAAAAACTTTCTTGAAACTAATGAGAATAATGACACATCATACCAAAACCTGTGGGAAACTGCCAAAGCAATACTAAGGGGGAAATTCATTGCGTTAAATGCTTACTTCAGAAGAATGGAAGCATAGCAAGTAAACAACCTAACACTTCACCTTAAAGAACCAGAAAAACAAGAACAATCCAAACTCAAAGTTAGGAGAAGGAAAGAAATAATTAAGATCAGAACATAACTAAATGAAGTAGAAACCCGAAAAATGTTACAAAAGATCGATGAAATGAAGTTTGTTTTTTGAAAAGGTAAATAAAATTGACAAATCTTTACCAAGAAGAGAGAAGACCCATATAACAAAAATTAGAAATGAAAAAAGGTGATATTACAACAGATACCTCAGAAATACAAGGAATCATTAGAGACTACTATATAAAACTATATGCCAACAAATTTGAAAATCTGGAGGAAATGGATAAATTTATGCACACATACAAACTACCAAAAGTAAGCCAAGAAGATAAATAAAATCTGAACAGACCAATAAAAATAAAAGAGATGGAAGCTGTTATCAGAAGGCTCCCAACAATGAAAAGCCCAGGACCAGATGGGTTCACTGCAGAGTTCTACCAAGTCTTCAAAGAGGAATTGTTACCAATTCTCTACAAACTATTCCAAAAGATTGAAACAGAGGCCATTCTCCCAAAGTCATTCTATGAGGCAAACATCACCCTGATACCAAAACCAGACAAAGATACAACAAAAAAAGAAAACTACAAGCCAATATCCTTGATGAATATAGAGGCAAAAATCCTCAATAAAATACTAGCTAACAGAATACAGCAGCACATACTCAAAATGATACACCAGGATCAAGTGGGATTCACTGTCCTTCTTTGAAGATGACATGATCCTATATATTGGACAGCCTAAAGCCTCTACAAAAAAACTCTTGGAGTTGATAAATGATTTCAGCAGTTTCATGATACAAAATCAACACACAAAAATCAGTAGCATTTCTATACTCCAACAGTGAACATGCAGAAAAAGAAATCAAGAAAGCTAGCCCATTTACAATAGCCACCAAAAAAATACACAGGAATAAAATCAACCAAGGATGTGAAATATCTCTATGAAGAGAACTACAAACCACTGTTGAGGGAAATTAAGGAGGACACAAGAAGATGGAAAGATGTCCCATGCTCTTGGACCAGCAGAATTAACATTGTGAAAATGTCCATATTTCCCAAAGTGATCTACAGATTCAATGCAATCCCTGTCAAAATTCCAAAGACATTTTTCTCTGAAATGGAAAAAAACTATCCAGACATTTATATGGAAAAACAAAAGACCACAAATAGCCCAAGCAATCCTGAGCAAAACAAAAAAATAAGGCTGGAGGCATAATACTACCTGACTTTAAACTATACTACAAAGCTATAATAACCAAAACAGCATGGTACTGGCATAAAAACAGACACACAGATCAATGGAATAGAATAGAGAACCCAGAAATCAACCCATATACCTACAGCGATCTGGTCTTTGACAGAGGCACCAAGTCTACACACTGGGGAAGTGACTGCCTCTTCAGCAAATGCTGCTGGGAAAACTGGATATTCATATGTAAAAATGAAACTAGACCCATACCTCTCACCATATACCAAAATCAACTCAAAATGGATTGAAGAATTAAATACACATCCTGAAACAATAAAACTCCTTAAAGAAAACATAAAGAAACACTCCAGGAAATAGGAGTGGGTACAGACTTTATGAATATGACCCCAAAAGTACAGGCAATCAAAGGAAAAACAAACAAATGGGATTATATCAAACTAAAAAGCTTCTGCACAGCAAAAGAAACAATTAACAGAGTTAAAAGACAACGAACAGAGTGGGGGGAAATATTTCCAAAATATACATCTGACAAAGGATTAGTATCCAGAATATAGAAGGAACTCAACTTTACAGCAAAAACCCAAATAACCCAATTAAAAAATAGGCAAAAGAGCTGAATAGGCATTTCTCAAAGGAAGATATACAAATGGCTAAGACACGTGAAAAAATGCTCAACATCACTCAGCATTCGGGAAATACAAATCAAAACCACTTTGAGATACCATCTCACTCCAGTTAGAATGGCTAATATCCGAAAAACTGAGAATGATAAATGCTAACGAGGTTGCGGAGAAAAAGGCACTCTTATACACTGTTGGTGGGACTGCAAAATGCTGCAGCCTTTATGGAAAATGGTATGGATGTTCCTCAAACAATTACAGATAGATCTACCATTTGACCCAGCGATCCTACTGCTGGGAATATACCCAAAGGAATGGAAATACAAAGAGATACCTGTACTCCCATGTTTACTGCAGCACTGTTTACAATAGCCAAGAGTTGGAACCAGCCCAAATGTCCTTCATCAGATGAGTGGATAAGGAAACTGTGGTATATCTACACAATGGAATACTACTCTGCTATTAAAAAAAAAATAAAACATGAAATACTACCATTCATAAGAACATGGATGGACTTAGAGAAAATTATATTAAGTGAAAGAAGGCAGGCACAGAAAGAGAAAAACCACATGTTCTCACTTATTTGTAGGAGCTAAACATTAATAAATAAATAAATATACAAACAAATAAAAGAGGGGGGAAGAAGACACAACAATCACAATTCCTTGAACTTGTTAAGACAAGTGAACAGATATGATATAGCTGTGGTGGGGGGGGAGTGGAGAGAGGAAGGAGGGAAAGAGGAACAGGTAAAGGGACAAGAAAATCAACTACAATATATATTGAGAAGTTAAAAAAACACAAATATTTAGTCTGAAGTTAAGAAATTACTGCAGTTTTTGTTTTTTTATTACATACACATTAAATATTGTTTTAATTAAACATTGTTTGTAAAGTATTATCCAAAAATGCTCCAAAATTATTTTTACCTAGATATCTATCTTTCTCTTTTTATATATACATAAGAGATATTTTAAATTCTATTCAACAAATACTTAAAATGATTATTTCTGTCATGTTTACTTTGATTTTTTTTTACTTTCTTCTTTGCATTTTACATATTTAGTTTTTTATATGTAATGAAACAGTATTATTTTATTGAAAACAATAAATAAATAAGAAACAAATAAATAAAAATTTTAAGAATAGATTAAGGAAAGAAAGAAGTAGTGCATAGAACAGTGGTTACCAGAGATGAGGAAGGGAAGTAGTGGTCAATAGGTACAAAATTACAGTTAGATAGAAGGAATAACTTCGTGTTCTATTGCACAGCAGGGTGACTACAGTTAACAATAATGTACTGTATATTTCAAAATAGCTAGAAGAGAGAATTTTGAATGTTCTCACCACAAAGAAATGATAAATGTTTGAGGTAATGGATGTGCTAATTACCCTGATTTGATCATTACACAATGTATGCATGTGTTGAAACATCATATTGCACCCCGTAAATATGTTATTATGTGACAATTAAAAATAAAAGAAATAAATAAATAAAGGGGAAATAAAAATCAACCAAAGCAGGCTTTTGTCAAATTATACTATTTTCAGTGTGCTTTTGGTTGAGAATCACTGTCATGGTGAACCACTGCTACTGATGGACTGTGCACAATATATGGATCATTCATTACCTATTTTCATATTCTTTACAATATGGTTGAATTATTGTGAAAACTAATTCCTTGGGAAGCAGATATTATTGTAAAGGTACTTTTATTCTGAAATAAAAAATATAAAACAAGTGACTAAAATAACTGTATACTGTTAATAACTAAACTTAGTTTCTAGACAATTAATAAGCAAAGCATTATAATAACTATATTCAAGTCATAATAAAATTATTTTGCTGGAAGCATTTTTTACTTAAATTAGAATGAATAGAAAATATTTTTGTTTGGTTTTTTTGTTGTTGTTTGTTTGTTTGTTTTTCTTGAGTAGAAAATATTTTAAAAGCTCACAATGAGAGAAAGTTTAGCATGAAATAATACATATTGCTCTATTCTGTATTAGATTTAATTGTGTATATAAATGCCTAAGTGTTAACAGGACAAACCAGCAAACAAATTCCCCTGTAAGGAGAGGCTGGTGGTGATAGGAGTAGGGATGCTCAACACAGATGTGAAAATTATGGTACAAATATTTAAATGGGGCAATTCTGTACTTTAAGCAACAATTTACATAATATAAATGAGGCTAATATAAAATGTTGGTAACATTATTACCAACACTTTCAACTTTTAATGTGTCAAATCCTATGGCAGCAAAACTCAGAAAAACTCTATCATTTCACAATCACTTATGCAATACAAAGACTCATACACTATTGCTTTGACAAAGATAGCATTTTTGCAAAGCAATGCAAAGTCGGACAAAAGAAAAATTCTTCTTTTACTACGTAAATATTTAGATGTAAGATACAGAACATATTACTTGCTAGTCATCTAACAGATTTAAATAAAATGGAAATGGCCTCTCCTTTTACACTTTCATTTTCTTTTTATGTCGTCCCATATAAATGATTGCAAGTGAAAAGCTGCTATGTTAGACTTCAAAGTTAAGATGTAATTTACTTGCTTTATTGTATTACAGTAATTAAGACATTTACATTACAAAATAACAAAACAAAATACTGTAACTGGTTAAGTGTGTGTGTGTGTGTGTGTTGTGTTGCTTACATTAAATTAACTGTATGACTGCCTTATCTACAAGATTCAATCAACTACCATCTAGTGCACAAGTAGAAGGATTGGCTCTAGACTGCAACCAAAGGCAGGTCTATAGACTGTATGGGTACTTTTTACTCTACACGCACAAAATTCCCACTGAAGAAAGCAAATATCCTTTAAAGAGTTGTCTGTATTTCAGTTCTCTCCCCCGCCTATTGTCTCTCTCTCTGTCTCTGTCTCTGTGTATCTTTCTCTTTCTCCTTTTTTAATGGCTTTATTGAGGCATAATTCACATATTACACAATTCACCAATTTGAATGTGCAATTCAATGATACTTAGTTTGTTCATAAAGCTGTGCAACAATCACCATAATCTAACTTTAGGACATTTTCCTCAACCCAAAAAGAAACTCTGCACCCATTAGGAGTAGCAATTACTCCCCATCTGGCCCCCCACTCCTCACATCCAACACCAAACCACAGCACAAGGCAACCATGAATTTACTTTCTGTCTCTAAATTTTCCTAACTTTTTCAATGCTCTTCCACTGTTATAACGTGTCAGTATTTCATTCCTTTTTAATGCAGGATAATATTCCCTTTACAAGTATATCCAATTTTACTTGTCCATTCATCACTTGATGAACATTTGGGATGCTTCCACTTTTTGGCTATTATGGATAATGCTGCTATGAACATCCAGGTATAAGTTCTTGTGTAGATCTATGTTTTAATTTCTCTTTAATATATACCTAAAAGTGGAATTCCTTTTAACCTTGTGAGAATTGTCAGACTGTCTACAAAGTGGCTGCATCATTTTTCACACTCAATAACAATGTATGAAAGATCCAGTTTCTCTACAACCTCAACAACATTTGGTGATAATTGGTGATATTTATTGATGAATATTGGTGATAATTAATGGTGGATAACAGCATATTTTTATTTATCATAACCATGCTAGTGGTATCTACTGTGCTTTTGATTTCTGTTTCTCTGATGGCTAATTTTGTTGAGCATCTTTTCACTTTCATGAGTTTATTGGCTACATATATATATATATATATAGCCATATACATTTACATACAGTTGTCCCTCTGGGGATTGGTTCCAGGAATCCCTGCAGATACCAAAATTCCTTATAAAAAAATGTCGCTTATATAAAATGGTGTATTATTTGCATATAACAAAACACATACTCTCATATACTTCAAATCATCTCTAGATTACTTATAATAACTAACACAATGTAAATACTATGTAAATAGTTATTATACTGTATTAGTTGTTTATCTGCATCATTCTTTATTGCTGTACTGCTACTTTTTATCATTTTTTTCCCCAAATATTTTCATTCAGTGATTGGTTGCATTCGTTAATGTAGAACCCTTGGATATGAAGAGTCAACAGTTTATATATTGAGAAATGCTTATTCAAATCCTTTGTCCATTTTTAACTGGGTGATTTGCCTTTTGATTACTGATTTGTAAGAGTTCTTTGTATATTTAGATACAAGTCTGTTACCAGATTATGATTTGCAAGTCTTCTCCCATTATTGAGGTTGTCTTTTCACTTTCTTCATGGTGTCTTTCAAAACACAAGTTTTTAATTTTGATGCATTCTAATTTGTCTAGTTTTTTTCTTTTGTCACTTGTGCTCAACTCCTGTTTCCTTGACATGTCTAATTGGATGTCTAGTAGATGCCACAAACTTAACATTAAAAATTGAACTTCTAGTCCTAAATCAATTTTATTTGCCTTCAACTCCATCTCACTGATGGCAACTTCATCTTTACAGCTGCTCAGGCAAAAACCTTGAAGTCATATTTGCTTTAAGTCTTTTTCAGACCTCCTCATCCATCTAACCCTGTAATTCTCTTCAATATATACCCAAAATTCAATCACTTCTCACCACATATACTGCCAGCCCTTAATCTAATCCATCATCATCTCTCATTAGGTTATGGTAGTACCCTCCTAACTAGTCTCCGTGTGTCTATAATTTCTATCTGCAATCTATTCTTAACTCAGCAGCAGAATGATCCGTTTAAATTCAGATCTTTTAACTCGACTATCTTAACAACTCTCTTGGAAATGCTTCAACGGTTTCCCATCTCTCAGAGTATAAATGAAGGCAGTATTTCAAGGCCAATGGTACATATTAGAATCATTTGTGAATTTTAGAGATAAACACACCAGGCTGATACTCACTTACAGAAATTCTGATTCTTTAGGTCTGGCGAGGGTGGGACAATAGAGTGCACACAGGGATATATAGATATATAGACATACACATGCATATATATACACACACAAACATTTTTTAAGATCCACAGGTGATTCTAAAGGGTTCAATAGATTGAGAATCACTGTGTTAAAGCAGATATTGACAAGAGGAGTCCAAGATATACAGGAGTTGTTGTTACCAATATTAATGCATAATATTATGCTAATCATTCTTTATATTACATATCAACAACAATAATAACAGCTAACATTTGCTGAAGTCTGATAAGTAAAAGACAGTGGGGTGAGCACTTAGCATGCATTAACTTAGTACTAAAAACCTTATAAAGTAGGCCCAACCATATTTGATTGATTTTGACACTTTTTTTTTCATATTTTAATATCTCTAAAATCTGATGTGTTTTATAGTCAATGTTATCATACAACCACTGCTGGCCAGATGACAGTTATTATGTAGTTGTTACTGCCTGCATAGATACAAACTTGATTATTCTAGTCAGTGACACTATGTGAAACAAGCAAGATATTTTCACTTGAGTCAGAAAATTATTTATGAAAAATTGGACTATGAAGGTGAGAAAGTTTTAGTAACACTTTAACCAATTTATTTGGATTCTATTTTTCTTTCTATGTATAAATACGAATGATATATTATAAAATCTGTATATTAATAATTCTGTAAGAGCCCTTTCAATAAGTATAACATAAATATTCTTAGTGGTAAAGAGCACTGTGCCATAGGTGAATAGGAGCTGTTTTTTCTAAGTGGTACACCAAATAATGATTGTGTTGTAATATTAGATAAAACACAACATATTCCCCCTACAAAAAACAGATGTATAGGTTACATTATAAATGGTCAATTAGACAACCAAACATATTCAAACTCAGGCTGTCTTTGAAGTTCTTTGTATGGTTCAGAAAGCTTGGAGTTTGGAATCTGACAGACAGTTTTAAAGTACAGCTTCTCCATTTACTAGTCGAAAGCTTTGAGCATTGAATTCAATTCTCCTCAAATTCCTTACATAGGTAAAAGGGAAATACATATCTTTCAGCATGAGGATTAAATGCTATTTTTGTTAAAGTGCCAAACTCTAAAATACTAGGTCATGCTTCCTTTACTTGCCTGTAATTTAATTACTTGTTTGTGTTATAATTACAGAATACCATAGTCACCCTTCTTTACCAAATACCAATCCCAGAGCCAGAGATAATCTCAGGAATTCTCTTAAAATTTCTGTGCATGTAATGAGTGTGTGTGTGATTGATACAAACAGGAACATGTCACAAAAACTATAGCATGCATTTCCTAGTTAATAATATAGATATAAGATCTAACCTTTTGAGGGCTGGGATTTTTGTTTTGCTTATTCACTGCTGTTTTTGCCTAAAAAAATGTCCTTGGAACAATAATAGTTGTTAAATAAATATTTGTTGAATGAAGAAATAAATTGTTTCATGTTAACACATATCTGTCTACCTCATTCTTTGTTTTCAGTTACTTAATATCCCACTGTAAGAAAATAGAATTTATTTCAAAAACCTTTTTTAAAGACATGAAATTGTTTTGGTATACAAAAATCCCTCTATAAATATCTTTGTACGAATATACTTCAACAAGGAGGGCAGGTATATATCTTTAGAATATATTCCTAGTAATCTAATTATTGGGTCAAAGAGGTATTCTTTTAATTTTGACAAATAATATACAGAGTAAACATCCTTTATTTTTGCTTGAACAGTTAATTCTCTTGTTCTCAAAACAAATTAAGATTCTATGTTGGAAAATTATTCCTTTCTCTCTTTCTCTCTCAGTCTATGAGGGTTATAAGGAATTGAACCAACCTCTCAGCTCCATGGTGAGCATTTGTGTTGAAAATAGGGTAGCCAGATTGAGCAAATAAAAATATAGGGTGCCCAGTTAAATTTGAATTTTAGAAAAACAATAAAAATTTTAGTATAAAAACATATACATATACACATATTTCAGATACATTTGTTTGAGTTCATAAGACATAAAATTTTATTGTTAATCAGGCTAAAATTTATTGAGAGGAAATCAGTATCCTTGGCCATTTCTTAATCTATGTAAATAATGGTGTTTAAATATAGAGATAATGATATATAACAAATAAATAATTATGATTTTAGGCAAATTTTTCATATTGTATATATAGGAAAAATATATCCAAAAGTTTTTGATTTGGGTTTTTCTTTTTTGAGTAATTAATTCTATATATAATTATGCAGCAGTTCACATTAACTTCCATCACTAGCCTTACTTCCAGAAAGCTTTATAATACACTATATCCCCCTGTGGATGTCACCGTAATAATGTAAATCCAGGTGCTCTCCCAAGAACTGTATATGTGGCGAGGGGGTGATATTGAAAATGTTTTAAAGCTATGAATTCCCTAAAAATGGGGTCCGTGCCTTTTCTTTTTATCCTCAGTAATTATCAATCTGTCTGGAATATAGCAATACCCCTTAATTGAAATGAGCAAAGCAAAAGCAAAAATAAACCTACCTTTGCCTATAGATCTATCATTCCCTGGATTTTGCAGTTAGATTTTGACTAAAACATATTATAGTTAAACCACTCAAAACATGTGGGAATAAATGTTTCCAAGAGAGAAAACTTGATGTCTGTAACTATTAAGATATGCATGATATTTTCACTCATGTTACTCAAATATACAATTACAAAGAATAATTATAATATCTTGATTCATTTATGCCTTATGATACCTATTAAAAATTCAAATTTTAGTTTAAAAACTAAGATTAGTAAGTATCACAAAATTTCAGGAGATTCCTTTTAAAATATACTTGCTTCTAACAAATATTTTAGTAATGTGATGACTAACTAAAATTGAATGTAACATTGAAGCTAAATGTTTTCAATAACTGTAATGATAACAAGCTAAAAAAATGAATTAATCTTTCTAGTATAATAGTGTTCCCACTAATCAATAAGCCCTTATTATTCCCATTCATTAGCACAGCTCTAAAGCAAGCTTTAATATTATTGGTAAGGTTACTAGAGAAATGAGTCTGCACTCCTACATTAAGGGATAATATAAAAATTGAAGTCCTTTGTAGTTTAATATTTTTGTTTATAAGAGCTCCTGAATTCTCCACAGTGTTATCCAACAGGCCTCTGACATTAAAATTATGCCACAAAAATGTATGTCTGTGCTTATAAGAAACCAAAGTTTCAAATAGTTAAAAAAGTAATATACATATTTGGATTAACACAATATATTTAAAAATTTTCCAAAGATTATTTTCATTTTAAACGGTCCTTAGAAAAGCAACTAGTACAACTACTATAACAAAACTACAGACATTTTAAGAAAGAATATTTAAATAATTTTTAATTTCTGTTACAGACAAATTGTCATTCTACCAACTATAGGTGAATTGAACCTTACAATAATTTATTTCTTAATGTTTGGGAGACAAAGTAACATATTCACATAAAGAAAATATACTGGACTGTTTTCCTTTAGAGAATATTACAGTTAATCTAATAGTTAAAACTGAATAAAGAGGGGATTAGATAAAAACACATTTTCACCTCTACTCACATAAAGTCTGTTAATGGGATTATCACATAAACTACAATTAGTGTGGTTAAAAATCTCTGAGACTCATAAAGCCAAAATGAGAAACAATCTTTTAATACAATGTTCCCACTTATCCACAGGTGACACATTCCAAGACCCCCAGTGGATGCCTGAAACCACGGATAGTAACAAACCCTACATATACTATGTGTTTTTCTATACATACGTACTTATGATAAAGTTTAATTTTTAAATTAGGCACAGTAAGAGACCGACACCAAAAACTAACAGTAAAATAGAATAATTACGATAATATACTGTTGTAACAAAAATATGAATGTGAATGATAATATCTCTTTGTTATCAGAATGTTTTGAGAAAGTTAGCCAAAGCTTATACAGAAAAATGCCCAGGAAAGCTTCACCAGCAAGTCATTCTACACCACGACAATGCTCCTGCTCATTCCTCTCATTAAACAAGGGCAATTTTGCAAAAGTTTTGATGAGAAACCATGAGACATCCACCTCGAAGTGCTGATTTGGCTCCTAACTTCTTTTTGTTTCCAGATCTTAAAAAAATCTTTAAAGGGCACACATTTTTCTTCAGTTCATAATGTGAAAAAGACTTTATTGACATGGTTAAATTCCCTGGACTCTCAGTTCTTTAGGTGTGGACTAAATGGCTGGTATCATAGCTTACAAAAGTGTCTTGAATTTGATGGAGCTTATATTGACAAATAAAGTTTATGTTTTTTATTTTTATCTTTTAATTCCATCTTTCCACAAACCTTCTGAAGTTCCCTTATTGTGAGGGGATATCCAGAAGACATAATATTTACAAACACAGACTAAAACTGGCCCAGTTTTTCCAAATCTACTTCTCCCCTACTATTTCTCCCTTATTCTTTCCATCATATTTTGAAAGACTTTGACTTCCAATCAAAAGATAAATTCATGTTAATTTTTTTAAATGAAAGTAACATCAGCTTGTCAGAGTATCTGATTAAAATGTAATACAAAGCATTACTACACTGAGATGATACAATATTAACCAAAATCAATTGTAATTTTGAGAAGTGTGAAAGTTTTATAGGTAAATGAACAATCATTAGTTTTTTACAAATATTAAATATTGTTTCTAAACTTTAGCTACTACATATAAACATTTCTAAAGCTCTAAAGACCCCAATCCCAGAATTAGTTACATTGTACAACCCTTCCTGTTAGAGGCAAGGAAATTCAACTAGACCACTTACTCATATTCACATGCCTGTTAATGGCAAGGTTATATACTGATTTTTTTCACAATGCTATATCGACAGCTGCATTTTATAAACTTTACAGATCAGATACTTAAACAGTGCCCATTGTAATGCTGTGGGAAAAAAGGCTACCTGATTGATCCTGACTTCTTTTCTAATGGTTAGAAACATAAATTTTCCCTTGCTCTACTCCATTATGGAAGGCCTTCACACTGCCTGCCTAAGATTATGTTTTTTCCTTCCTGAATCTATAATTTTGTGTAATATATCATCTAACATGTCCAAAAGATTGTTTATCTTCATACAGAGTTCTACTTCTTGCCAAATATTTATATATTTATATTTGATAAGCTCTTTTTCAATTGGATTACTTTTTATCATGGGGCCGTACCAAGTAAATTCTCATTGATGTTGCAGTGGCCTTATATAAAAAAATCAGAGAGGCAGAGAGGATTAAGGTGAATGATTTATTTGGTGGGGTAGGAACTCCAGTTTGCAAATATGTTAAAGGTAAGCAATGAGCTTTGATGGGTGCTTGAAAATAGGAGAATAATTAAAAACTCATGTCATTCAATAATTCTACAACTTAAAACACTCTGGATTGTTTTAAAATATTCTCAAATATTTTTTTAAATGTGGAGTAAAGACAAGCAGTATATACCATTTTATATTGTTGCACAAAACTATATATATATATATATATATATATAAATATACTGGGAAACACAGCAGCAAATAAAATATTAATATTAATACTAAAAGAATAATAGCATACTAATAAAAACAGAAACTTGCTTTTTCATTATATGGGGTATAGAGTAATAAATCTACTGCATACTTTTGCTCCTTATATGATTATGCTTCTTTGTTCCTTTCAGGCAACTGATATACACAAAGTTAAGAAACTATATTTATCTAAGATATTTATGCCACCAGTTATTATTTGGTAAAAATATTGTTTTTATCAATTTTAGGATTATATGGGACATACATGATTAATTCTGATGTGAAATGCATCAGATTGATATGCTATTTAAACATACTTGGATATTTAAGTAATCAAGAAACGGAAAAGATTTGATTACAAAAAAATGTTATAATAAATTTCTGGGGGCTACTTTTTCTAAAACTCAAACATTTATTAAGCGAAATTTTCTTTGAAATTTCAACAGACATTTATGAAAAACGTCCTTTTTTATAGCATATATCTAAATTAAAGATATTACAGATTATATAACAACAGAATTAATATTTGTATTCACTATAAATTCTAATACTATTTTAAAAAAGACTGCAACTAATGAATGCTTCTACAGATATGGACTTAAAATGACAGTAGTAAAGTTTTCTGTAAAGTTTAAAAATATGTTTAATATTAAGCAAAACTGAATTGAAAATCTGTATTCTAAAGGAGCATATTAAGTAACATGCTATAGATATCCGCATGTTTGCTCAAACCTTTAAACATAAGATGAAATATTACTGATACCTCTCTTCGTCGAGAAGCCCAACAAGTTTGCTTGATCTTCCATACCACAGCAGCCACCAGTAATAAGGATAAAAAACAACTGGAAAATAAAAAACAAATAATTTTTGCACAAAACATATTTAAAATATGTAATGAAATAATAAAAGAATACATGGATGGTTAAAAACTATAAAAGCAATCACTTTGTCTCAGTAAATAACTCAAGCCAAAAAGAATAAATGTGCAGTTTTTAAAATGTTCTCTGAAGTAAAATCAAAATGTATAGGTAGAAAAAATATATTACTTGCTATACATCATGGTCTATCTTTAGGATTTTGTCCGTCAGATGAAATGTAAATTTATAATTCCATTGGTCTTATGAAGCAACAGAAATCACAACTGATCTATGTAGAATTGCTATTATAAGTCATAAAATATGGTAATGTTATTAATTCAAATGTCACACATGTTCATTTTATTTTTATTACTAAGTATTTTAGAGATAAGCATGTTATAGTAGTTCTCAACCAAAGGTGATTTTGCCTCCTCTTCCTAGGGGTCATTTGGAAATGTCTGAGACATTTTTCATTGTCATGACTGGGGCAAGAGGGAGTGCAACATGCATCAGTGGGTAGAGCCAGGGGTGCTGCTACACACCCTACAATGCACAGGACGGTCCCCAACAACGAATAATCATTCAGTCTAAAATGTCAATAGTACTGAGGTTCAGAAACTCTAAGCATATACTAATATTTAAGTTAAAAAATAATTCAGTTATAATGTTCATAAATATGGTCTAATATAGTAGGTACTATATGCAATAAACTATAATAATGCATGGTAGTTTCTTGATAGTACTTGAATCTGATGAATCTCAAAATAACAGAGATTTATGTGAATCTGACTAATCAGTCTCAACCATGTGTCACTGTTTAGTTTCTCTTCTTTTGCTCTGTGGTCACAGATCATGCTATAAGAAGACCCAGAAGTGAGCAGATCTGTAACACTACAATTCACTGGTCATTGGCCACTGCAAAACAACTGGTCCTCATCCTTAATTGACAATTGTTGTATTTGTCACTTGATTCACTCATAAGCAGTGGCAGTTTTTGACACTTTCTACTCTTGTCAAATCCTCAATATATTTTCTCTCCTTATCTCTACCTCACTTGAAGAAGACGACCTTAAAATATCCTTCAATCACAACAATGACATTTCTAGCACCTATCCACTGAGTGCTGAAAACATTCCACATATTGTGATAGATACTTCATATTGATGACTGGATTTAGTTTTAAAAGAAGGCTTCCAGATAAGATATGTGATTCTTATTTTATAAAAGAAATCCAGTGCTCAGAGAATTTGAAGTTAATTGCTTATAGTCACATAAGGAGTAAGTGGCAGAACCAAATTTAAAATCAAGCTACTTAAGCCTCAAACTCTTTTCCTCCCCATTTGTTGGGAGCTCTGAGCTTGCCCACCATCTCACTTCTGTTTCCATATCCATTTTCTAATTCTTTTTCCAGAATTAAAGAAAATGGATTTTCTTTATTTAGAAAAGTCAGTGATCCTAACCTTTCCGATCACTGAGGTGTCCTTTTTTTTTTTAATCATAGTTAACTTTTTCCATAATATTTCAAGCTCTTTCTTTAAATTTTCAAAAGTGCACAAGTCCTATGTACTGCTAAAAAATTTTTTTTAAATCTACCTTTATGACACTATAGCTTCCTCTAGTCATTGTGCAAGTGGTCTACTCAGCAACCTCCATGTAAATTTCTTCATAACCTACTCCCCACTTAACTCCTTGTAATCAAGTGTCTGGCTTGTACACTAGTAAAAATGTTGATATTAATAATTACTAATGTTTATATGATATTCAATATTTTAGGAAATACTTTCCTCAGAATTTTATTTTCACCAAATGTCACCATGACTTTCTAGAAATTAAATAAACTGGGGGCTGGCCAGTTTGCTCAATTGGTTAGAGCATGGTGTTGGTAACATCAAGGTTCAGGGTTTGGTACTTGTAAAAAAAAAGAAAGAAAGAAAGAAAGAAAGAAAGAAAGAAAGAATTTAAATAAGCTGGTCTTTTCCCTATCAACAGACTTTTACTTCTTAACTGACAATACCAACCATTCTTTAAAACTCAGTCCTTCTGAATAATTTATTTTTTATTAGTTTTCTTTTACTGTTTTTTACAATATAAAGTCAGTGGAGGTAGGTTATGTTTCAGATTCCCTCTTTTGACATATGGACTTCCTTAAAACTCAGTTCATAAGATCTATGCTCTTTTCTTCTCTTGCTCTCAGAGAGCTCAGTATTCTCATGATTTCAACTAAGAACACTATTGGAATGATTTCCAAATCTGAATCATTAGCCCTGCCAAAACGAGAGAATCTTATTAAAAGAGATCTAAGAGATTATTTAAACTCCCTCCCAGGAAAGAAATTCCCAGTACAGCTCTGATAGTGACCCAGCACCTAATTAAACCCTCATCATAGCTGAGAAGCTGCTGACTCAAAAGTAAGTGCATTATATTTTTATTTTGTTCAAACTATGAAAAATTCGAACTTTTATCAAGTACTATTACTGCCGTCTTCTGTGTTAAATTGTGTCAGTCTGCTATATGTTAAAACTTCTTTATATATTTGAAAAAGCCTACATGATTTCATCTACTTCAGTGGTTCCCAATTGGGAATGGTTTTTTGACCTCCACAGGACATCTGGCATTGTCTGGAGACATTTTTGACTGGCATCTAGTGGGATGTTACTAAGTATCCTAAAATATACAATTCATCCCCCCAACAACAAATTGTCTAGCCCAAAATGCCAGTACAGCTGAAGTTGAGAAATTCTGTTCTACTCTGAATTATTACCATAATGGTTTAACTTCCCTTGTTATAACCAGATTAACATTGTAACTTAAAATATGGTACTGAGAATTGACACTTTAGATATAGTCTGTAGTCTGAGGATCCATTTATCTGAATTCCAGTCAGATCACCTTAACCTTAAGAATTTTAACATAAGAGACAAAAATATCACATCAAACCTACCATGTCCAAACTGAACTAATTAATAACACTCGTAATAAAAGAAACTAACATTTATTAAGAAATATGAACTGAACACTATGTTAAGTTTTTTACATGAATTATTTCTTTAATTACCACAATCATACATGATATACCATGTATACTGTTATGTGATCATTTAAAAGATGAGGAAGCTGAGTCGTGGAGAGTTTAAGTAAATTTCCTGAGTTTCAAAAGTATTAAGTTGTAAGTTCTCCCCTTATTCCTGAATTCTTTGTTTCACTATTACTTTCCAGCTGTGAAGGTTAACTTTAGGTGTCAACTTTATTAGATTAAGGAATGCTGAGAAACCTGTATAGCTATCTTTTTAGATGTGTCCATGAGGGTGTTTCCAGAAGAGATTAGCATGACTAAGAGATTAGGCTGAGTGGACTGGGTTGGAAAGACCCACCCTCAACATGGGTGGGAACCATCCAATCTGCTGGGGGTCCAGAGAGAACAAAAAACAGAGAAAAAGGCAAATCTCCTATCCTCTGGAACTGGGCTCTTCTCTTCTCTCCTGTCCATGGACATCAGAGCTTGAGACTCTTCAGCTTTTGGGTTCCAGGACTAACACCATCAGCTTCCCTGGTTCTGAGGCTTTCGGACTTGGACTGAGCCACACTATCGGCACTCAGTTTGCAGAAGGCCTATCATGGGATTTCTCTTCACAATCACCTGAGCTAACTCCCGTAATAAATCCCCTGTCACATACGTATGACATATCCTATTGATTCTGTCATTCTGGAGAACCCTGACTAAGACACCAGTTAAAATGTAAAAACACATTTGATTTTATTATCTCTTATCCTCAATCAGATACCAAATCTTGTCAACTGTTTCTTTCAGAATGTCTGTTGCAGTAGATAATAGCACATATGCAAAAATTCATTTATTTTTAATGATTAAATACAATTTAAATATCAAAATGTTTTTATTTGATAATCTGATAATTCACAATATTTCCCTCCCAAATAGTTACATAATAAGACTTAGTTTGAGATGGCAAAGATTTTTTGAACTTTTCCATAAAAAGCATAAATTCTTGCCCATCTAAATTTCATGACTCGCCACCCCATCCCCCAGCCAGGAGCAGCAGGGAACTAGGATGAACTTCATCTTGCAGGGACAAGGTAAGAAAGATGACCCTAGAAACCCAGATCAACACCTTGGACACCTACCATCTTTTCCACTGGGGACCCCGGCAGTCTTCACAGGCACTAAGTCCAGCTACGGAAGCTGCCTGTGGTCCACACAGTTGTACTCCCCCAGAGGTTTTGAGACAGTGCCCTATTCTCTGTGGCTCCCATGGCTACTGTGCCATCCTGGAACTGGAACTGCTGCTGGAGGATGTCTTATTCCACAGGTAACAACTTTTCATCCTAGACTAAGCTGCCATTGAACTGACTTCCCCAAGCTGGGCTGACAGCAGCTGCTGTACTCTACCCTGAAGGACTCAGTGGTCGTGGAATTCACATCCCTCCCAGTTGTAGCAGTGCCATTCCCCTTCAGGCTGGAGCTGAAGCTGCAAAGTTGCACACTTCCTCCAAGGGAAACTTTAGTCCTAGCTGCAGGGAAAAGGTAGGCAAGGGGAATTATGAGCAGTTCCCATTTGTGCTGTAGATACCTGCTATCCAACTTACAGGCAAGCTGTGCATACCTTACAGGTCCTGAGCCTAATGTGAGGAGCTGCTGGGAGCTCACCTGACTGCATTGGTTTAGAGAGGAAGTTCACACTGAGTCCCCCCATCCCCTGGTCCCAAACTGCCATAGCACATTGCCTTTTTGAGAATGGAGCCAAGACCGAAGTTAATTCTACCATAACCCCAGCATCTCTACAGCCCTAAGGCCCCCTCATGACACTGTGACTCTGGCACCCAAGCCTACATGGTGCCCTGCACCCCTGGGAACAAGCAGTCCAGCACAGTGCAGAGGCTAAACCAAGAACAAAGAGCCAACTGATCAAGTCATTCTGCTGCTGCCAATGGCTCAGTGGAGCACCCATGCACCTCTCCCTGGGCCACAGAGTCCTGTAGGTAGCTCGAGCAAACCCACCCAGGGCCACCCACCACACCCGAGGAGCTTCAGAGCAATCCAGCACCTCTCTTGGGGGCACAGTGACCCACCCACAACCATAGCGATCTTTCAAGGTGCAGCCCACAACAGTTGAAGAGCTGCAGAGCAATGCACCATTTCTCTTGGGAGTGCAGGGTCCTGCTCATGACCTTAGCAACCTCACCCAGAGTGACCCACTCCAGCTGAGGAACTAACCATCTCTCTTGGGTGCACGAAGGCCCACCCACAACCCCAGCTACTTTACCCAGAGTAAATGAAGAGCCCTCAAAGGTCAAGGTCTTGTCTGTGGCCCCAGCAATCCCAACTTGGGTTGTCCATTTAATCTGAGGAGCTGTGGAACATCTCAGCACCTCTGTGAAGGGCACAGGATCCTGGAGAGAGTACCCAGAGACACTGCCAAAGGTTTACCAGTTCAGCTAAGGAACTGCAGAGCCCCTAAAGATTCTCCAAAGAGCCAGACACCATGCCCATGACACCAGCAACTTGGCCCAGTGACTCCCACTTCAGTAAGAAGCTTCTGAGCACCCCAGTGCCTACACCATAAAGGCACTGACAGAAAACACCCAATGTTGCATACAGTCAAAGAAATTACATGGAGACAACACTACTGTGCTCACTTGTAACAAAACCTAAAGTACCCTACCCAACTGACACTATAGAAAACATATACAAGAAAGATTCTCTCCCTTCAAAAGCTACTCCAGAGAACTATAAGAAGCTGCTGTTCCACAAGATGCCCAGATATTAACATAGGGATAAGAGAAACAGTAAAAAAGGAGGAAACATGATGTCACCAAAGGAATACAATAATCCTCCAGGATGAGATAACAAAGAAAAGGAAATCTATGAAATGCCTGAAAAGGAATTCCAAATAATAATCTTAAGGAGTCTCAATGAGATTCAAGAAAATACAAATAGACAATACAATGAAATGAGATCTGAAGGAGAAATTTAACAAGCTGATAGATATCATGGGGGGAAAAAAGTCAAAATCTTGAACTGAAGAATTTAATAAATGAAATAAAGCATAAATCCAAATGCTTAACCAACAGGCTAGATCAAGGCAAAGAAAGAATTTCTGAAATTGAGGACAGGTTTTTTGAAATAACCTAGTCAGACAAAAAAAAGAAAAAGAAAAAGAAAAAAAGAATTAAAAAATAATGAAGCCTAAAGATCTATGGGTTGACAGTAAGCATACAAACACTTGTATTTTGTGTATTCTAGAAGGTGAGAAAAGGGATTAAAAACCTATTTAATAAATGGTAGCTGAAAACTTCCCAAGTAATAGGAGACATATAGACTTCCAGATTCAAGATGCTCAAAGATTCCCAAACAGATTTAATCCAAAAGGGTCTTCAGTCCTCTCCAAGACACATTGTAGCCAACTGTCAAAAGTCAAAGAAAAAGAGAGAATTCTAAAAATAGCAGGAGAAAAGAGTCAAGTCATCTATAAGGAAATCCCCATCAGTCCAAAAGATTTCTCAGCATAAACCTTACAGACCAGGAGAGAGTGAGACTATATTTTCAAAGTGCTGAAACAAACAAAAAAAAATGCCCCCCAAGAATACTATACCCAGCAAAGCTATCTTTCAGAAATGAAGAAGAAATAGTATCTTTTCCAGAAAACAATAACTGTGGAATTCATCACCACTAAACCAGACTCACAAGAGATCTTTAAGGGAATCCTATATTTGGAAGCAAAAAAATAACAACTACCATCATGATTACATGCAATAGAATAAAACTCAATAATAAAGCAGATACACAAATCAGAAACAGAAAGAAATATCTTATCACTACAAAAAAAAAAAACCCACCAAATAGCAAATACAAAAAATAAAAGATAAAGAAATAAAATATATATTTAAAAAAACAACAAAAATTAACAAAATGTCAGGAGTAAGGTAATACCTTTGAATAACAACATTGAATGCAAATGGATTAATTTCCCCATTCAAAATATATAAACTAGCTGAATGGATTAAAAAACAAAACCCAAATATATTCTGCCTACTAGAAACTCACTACCTGTAAAGATGCACATGGATTAATAGGCAAGGGATAGAAAAAGATATTTCAGGCAAATAGAAACCAAAAACAAGCAGGAGTAGTTATGCTTATATCTGATAAAGTAGACTCTAAACCAAAAACAATGAAAAGAGACAAAGAAAGACATTATATAATGATAAATGGATCAATTCAGCAAGAGGATATAAAAATTGAAAATATATATGCATCCAACATTGGAGTATTCAGATATATAAAGCAAATATTAATGGTTCTAAAGGAAGAGATAGACCACAATACAGTAATGGGGACTTCAACACTACTCTCTCAGCATTGGACAGATCATCTAGACAAGAAATCAACAAAGAAACATTGGATTTAAACTGCACTACACACCAAATGGACTTGACAGACATTAACAGAACATTCCATCCAACAACAGTAGAATACACATTTTTCTTCTTAGCATATGGGTCATTCTCCAGGATAGACCACGTTAAGCCATAAATCAAAAAGAAAGTGAAATCATATCAAGAATCTTTTCACACCACAATGAAATAAAACTAGAAATCAAGAAAAAGTGAAACTTGGGAACCTTTACAAATACTTGGAAATTAAACAATGTGCTCCTGGATGATCAATGGGTCAAAGAAGAAATTAAGCAGAAAATTAAAAAACTCCTTGAAACAAATGAACATAGAAGTACAACATACCAAAACCTATGGGATACTGCAAAAGAAGTATTGAGAGGGAGTTTATTGCAATAAGTACTTACATCAAAAAAGTTGAAAGATTTCAAATAAACAACTGAGCATTGCACCTCAAGGAACTAGAAAAGGAAGAACAAACCAATCCCAAAATAAGTACATGAAAACAAATAAAGATCAGATCAGAATTAAATAAAATAGAAACAAAAAAATATATAAAAGACCAATGACATGAAAAGTTGTTTTTTGAAAAGATAAACAAAATTGACAAACCATTAGCAAGACTAAAAAAAGAAAAAGGGAGAGAAGACCCAAATAGTGAAAATCAAAAATGAAAAAAGAGATATTATAAATGACAACACAGAAATACAAAGAATAATTAATGACTATTATGAACAACTATAAACAAACAAATTGGAAAATCTGGAGGAAATGTATAAACTTCTGGACACATACAACCTACCAAGAATGTACAAAAACCTAAACAAGCCAATAATGAGTAATGAGATTAAATCAGTAATCATCAGTCTCCCAACAAAGAACATTACAGGACAGGATGGCTTCACTGATGAATTCTACCAAAATTTTAAAGAATTAATACCAATTTTTCTCAAACCATTCCAAAAATTGAAGCTGAGAGTATGCTCTCAAACTTTTTCCATAAGGTCAACATCACCCTGATACCAAAATCAGACAAAAACACAACAAAAAAGAAAATCATAGGGCAGTATACCTCATGAATATAGATATAAAAATTCTCAACAAATTACTAGCAAACCAAATTCAACAGCACATCAAAAAGATTATACACCATTATCAAGATTCAACACAATCCTGAACAAAATACCAATGACATTTTTTCACAGAAATAGGGAAAACAATCCTAAAATTCATATGGAACCAACCACAAAAGACCCTGACAGCTGAAGCAACCTGAGCAAAAAATACAAAGCTGGAGGCTTTACACTACCTGACTTCAAAATATACTACAAAACTATAGTAAACAAAACTGCATGGTACTGGCATAAAAACAAATGCATGGACCAATGGAACAAAACAGAGAACACAGAAATAAATCCGTGTATCTACAGCCAACTGAAATTTGACAAAGGTGCCAAGAACACACAGTGAAGAGAGGACAGCCTCTTCAATAACTGGTGCTGGGAAAACTGTACATATAGTAGTTGTAAATAAATATGGTAAATGAATAGAATTGATACTTCAATTGATTTAAATAACTGATTTTTTTCCTGACATTGAATGTCTTATTTGGGAATATTATAATTACATCAAAGTAATACTTTATAAATGTTCTTGATTTCTAACAAATTACATTGCAAACAAAAGTTATAGTTCTCTTTTAAAAATCTACATTTAAAAAACAAGTTTATTCAGAACATTTGCTTCATTAAAAAGCAAAACAAACAAGCAAGCAAAGAAATAAACAAACAAAAACTTGTCAAATTTACCCAATATAGTTGAAAAGTTACATTCATCCTTGGTGACTACTAGAAAATCCCAGTCTTTATTGACAGTCCTGGAAGCCTAAAGAATGACAGAATTTCCAACATCTGAATGTCTTGAATGTTGATGTGAAGCAATGCCCTACATACCATGTTGTCCTTTCCATTGCCTCCTTTCCACCTACTGGACTTTATGTGAAGAGAAATACTGTGAAATTTATTATATTAAGTGACTGAGACTTCTGGGTTTATGTGTTCCAGTTAGCTTTTCCCTACTATATCTCTTATATCAAAGGTCTTAACTGGTAACATCAAACATTAGTATCTTTCAATTTGGTATCGTGGCAAGTTTGTCAGAGAAAAATGAGTTTTCACTGTTTCCTTCTAGGTCTTCTTTTTCTATTATATTATAAATTAGCCTTTATGCTCCTTGGTACAGATACTGGGGATAGGGGGAATAATTGGGCTTTCTCTTTTGAAAAAACTATTATGTATGATAACAGTGACAGAAGATCTAAAAGATGCAACACACCTCAGTGTACTCCTACCAATGAAAATAGGGAAAAAAAGAAAAGAAACAAAAAAGCAAGCACACAAGCTACAGGGATTAAAAAAGGGAAACAGAGGAACTTAGGGAAAGATATGTCAATAATTTTATTATAATCTTCATAAAATGGTCATTTTTGAAAGAATTCTTAATATGAAAGAACATGGAACTCATTAGGTAATCTCATTCAGGGAAAATTAAAAAGAATTTAATAGAAGTAACATAGTGTGGTATAATGTTATATTGTAGAGCACGTTTCCAGTGACAAAGAAATACCCTCTAGTGGTAATCTAGCTGGCCAAATGCAAAAAAGATAATTCTGTCACTATTTTGTAGCATTTGAGGTTAACTGATCACAAACATCATATCTTAAACGTATACTTTGAACAATGGTTTAGGCACATAATTCTTTCACTGAATTATTCTAACACTGAAAAATGTTAGAAATGAAGGAATTGTATTGAAACAGAAATATATTATTAAAAAAAATAATTTACCTTTCAATAACTGACATCCTAGATAATATCTTTTAATCATTTTCATAACATGTGAAGAATTTTTTCTTAACAGCTAAAATGTTAACAAAATAAACTACTAACTTAAAATGCAATAAAAGCTCTGTATGTTAAAAAGAAAAACTTGCTTATGTTTTAGTCATCAAATTGACGAAGACAAATAATCAACACAGTGGGTGAAAGCGGGAAATAATATGTTCACAGCATATCGGTACATAATTTTTAGGGTTGTTAAGCAGGACTTACTATACTTTTGGATTAGTGAATCACTTAAGATGATTTCAAAAGCAAGTAACAGAAAACCTAACTCAAACTTGTATAAACAATATTGGGACTAAATGAATTTTATATTTCCTTTCATAGTCCCAGAGACTGAATTTTGTTTTCCCCAAATTCATATGTTGAAGTCCTCACTCCCAATGTGACTGTGTTTAGATACAGGGCATTTAGGAAGTAATTAAGTTTAAATGAGGTCAGTAAAGGTGGGACCCTGATATGAGAGGATTAGTGTCATAAGAAACACCAGAGAGCTTGCACACTCTTCCTCTCCTCCGGCATGCATGCAGGAAAGATCATGTGCACACACAGTGAGAAGGTAGTCATTTGCAAGTCAGGAAGAGAGCCCTCACCAGAAAACAACAATGCTGCCACCCTGATCTTGAAGTTTCCGGCCTTCAGAACTTTTAGAAAAAAAAAAGTTTCTGCTGCTCCAGCCACTCATACTGTGGTATTTTGTTATGATAGCCCAAGGAGACTAAAACACTTCCCAAAGTTCAAAGGAAAAATGTTTCAGGTTTGGTTTGATCAGGGTCCTAGCTATATTTCTTTCTGATTCCCTGAACTATATACTCTGCTGTGCCTCAGCTTGTTTCCCTCTTAGGAGGAAAAATGAATGCAGCAGTTCCAGGCCTTATATCTCACACTATTACCCACGCCTATTCCTCACCAATTGTTGAAGATGCACTAACTTGCTTGAGCCCACCCATGAAGCTGTTGAGGGATCAATCCCACTCAAATTGAATGGCTGCTATACAGCCATGTGAAAGGAGTTAAATAAAGGCTCGGAATGAATCCATAAAATCCACTAAGTATGAGGGTACTTCAAAAAGTTCATGGAAAGATACATATTATCTTTTAATTCTATTTTTCCATGAACTTTTTGAAGTATACTCATATATTATTTATGTGAAAGTTATTTTTTTTTTAAAAACCAACTAAATTAACCCCCAAACTAAAAGATTTACAAATCTACAGAGCATCTTTGATAACTCTCCAATCATTTCATGAAACATTTTACAAAAAAATAGAGTAATACCAAGCCTCACCTGGCAGGGTATTAGAAAGACTAATAACATCTAGTAAGGAAAATCCTTCTGTATAACTGCTCCAATTACAAACAACTTACCTGGGTAATATCTTATTCTTCCAAACTTGCAGCAAAAAGTAACAAAAGTCAATCTATACAGTGTTCTTTTCAACATTCAAGTTTTTTGAAGTACACCTTCTGAAATCATGTAGTTGGGACAATAGCTTTAATTACAAATTCCCTTATACTTTAATAGCATATGCTCTCTTTTTTAAAAAACTTTTCTAAGACATTAACACATAACACACATAGAGAAATCATAAGTATACAGCTCAATGAATAATCATAAAGACAGTATACCCTTGTAACCACCACACCAAAAAAGAAATAGAGCTTAACCCTTTCTCACCTCCCCGAAGGTAATTATCATACTGATTCTTTTAACACCATAGTTTAGTTTTGCCTATTTCTGAACTTTATACAAATGAAATTCTACAATACTTATTCTTATTTCTGCTTATTTCATTCAACACTGTGTTATCCGTTTTGTTCCTTTAGCATTGATTTGTTCTTTTTAGTGCTCCACAGTATATGGTTAAATTTTCCATTCTGCTATTTTTGGGCATTTGGGTTATTTCCAGGTTTTGGCTATGTTAAACAACCTTCCATAAATACATTTCACCTGGCTTTTAATGGAATGGAACTGTTGAGCCATAGGGTATGTGTAAATTCAGAATTTAGAATTAATGTCAAACTGTTTTCCAGAGTTGTTGTACCAATTTCTAGTTTACCAGAAGTGTTAATAGTTCACATCCTCTTCTCCACTTGGTATTGTCTTTTTCTTTTTAGCCAATGTAGTGGGTATATAACAGTATTACATTGTGGTTTTAATTTGAAATCTCTGCTAAAAATTAAGTTGAGCACATTTCCATATTTTGTTGGACACCTCTTTCATGCAGTCCATGTCCAGTCTCTTGTCATTTGACTGAGTTTTCAGAGTATTTTTTATTGATTTATATGAATTATATGTTGAGAATGTAAGGCCTTTGCCCTTTATATAGGCTGCAAATATTTTATCCCACTTCGTGGCTTTACTTTTCATAATTTTAATGGGATCTTCTGATAAAAATTTTTAGTTTTTCTAGTCTAATTTTATTATACTACTTTATGTGTCCTTTTTAAGAAACTCTGCTTTATTCTAAGATTATGAAAAAAAAAATTCCTACATTATCTTCCAGATGCTACATTGTTTTTCCTTTCCTCCTGGAATTTATTTTTATGTTTAGTATGAAGCAGGGGTCAAAAGTCACTTTTTCCCATATGCACAGGTAATAGGCCAGTACCTGATAAAGGTTTTCTTAAGGCAATAAACACTAATAGACGTCCTTGACATGGTAATAAAATTTAAGAATACCTCTTCCATCAGAGCCCTCTCTACTGTTCCCTTTAATCCATCTCTCTTGTGATACATCAACTTTACAGATCTTGTCTTGTTTATATCCTATAGATATGCTAATACTCTCTATAGAGATATTTTGTTTAAGCATCTATGGGCTGTGCTTACAATGTATCTAAAGCCTTTACAATGCTATTTGAGTCTATCCAGCAGGTGGGGCACCCAGTGTTCATCTGTGGCCAGAGCAGAGTTCTACCCATTAGCTCAGCTCTCAAATTCTTTAGTATGCTAATAAGGATTAGGTCTTTGCATGTGCAGCTCAGGATTAATCCCAGCAGTTCATGGACAACTTGAATCCCAGCAGTTCATGGGACGGCTTTTCTCTCTCTTTTATCTCCCACATTCACTTTTCCATTCTCTGGCCAGAAACCACCCACATCGGCAATTGTACCATGTTCTGTGCTGTGAGGACAGAGAAGAGGGAAAGCAATTGGGTTTATCTTGGCCCTCTGTAGCCACAGCTCCACCATACATAGAGGAAGATTCCCCTCATTTGGAATTTTGGCTCTTGCAGTTTTCCATTCTGAGTTATTTTTGCTACTCTCCATGGTTCCTGCTGTGGGACTGCCTGGTGTAGGAGTGAGAAAATTGAAGAAAAAGAAACTAAAATGGGAGGGGGATCTCCACCACTCTCTCTGAGCTTTAAAAGTTCCCTTTTCCAAACCTGCCTCTTCAATAAATGGTGCTGGAAAAACTGGACATCCATATATAGAAGAATGAAACTAGACCTGTACCTCTCTCCATATACCAAAATCAACTTAAAATGGATTAAAGACTTATATATAACACCTGAAACTAAAAAATACTAAAAGAAAACTTAGGGAAAACAAGGAAGTAGGACTGGGCAAAGACTTTATGAATAAGACCCAAAAGCACAGGCAACAAAAGAAAAAATTAAAAAATGGGATTATATCAAAATAAAATGTTTCTGCACAGCAAAATAAGCAATCAACAGAGCAAAAAGACAACTTAAAGAATGAGGAAAAATATTTGCAAACCATGCACCTGACAAGGGGTTAATGTCCAGAATATATGAGGAACTCAAACAACAAGTAACCTAATTAAAAAATGGGCAAAGGAGCTGAATAGGCATTTCTCAAAGGAAGATATACAAACGGCCAACAGACACGTGAAAAAATACTCAGCATCCCTCAGCTTCAGGGAAATGCAAAACAAAACCACAATGAGGTGTCATTTCACCCCAGTTAGACTAGCTATTATCAAAAAGGCAGAGAATAACAAATGCTGGTGAGGATGCAGAGAAAGGGGAACCTTCCTACACTGCTGGTGAGACTTTAAATTCGTGTAGCCATTATGGAAAACAGCAGAGGTTTCTCAAACAACTACAGATAAAACACCATACAATCCAGCAACCCCACTTCTGGGTATATACCCAAAGGAATAGAAACGATCATGTTGAAGGGAATATGTGCACTCTCGTGTTTATTGCAACTCTCTTTAGAATAGCCAAGAGTTGGAACCAACCTGGATGTCCACTGCAGATGACTGCATAAAGAAAACGTGGCATATATGCATAGTGAAAAACCACTCTGCCATAAAAAAAGAATGAAATTCTGCCATTCACAGCAGTATTAATGAGCTTAAAGAAACAAGCCAGGCACAGAAAGAGAAATACCACATCTTCACTCAAAAGTGGGAGCTAAAAAATAAAAATAAGTAAATAAGTAATAAGTAAAAAGAAGGAAAGAAAGATACAACATTCACAATAATATGTTGAACTTTCAAAAAGACAGAACAGAACTTCCCTTTTCCCATAGGTGGGAAAAGGGAAGGGGAAGGGGGGTTTAGTAAGAAATTGGTAAAGAACCATAAAAATGATTACACAGTATAATGTTGGATATACCAACCAACCTGATTTGAGCATCACATATTGCACACAGGTATTGATATTCAACACAGTACCCCACAGACATGTACTATCAATTATGTGTCAGTAAAAAAATAAATAATTTTTTTAAAGTCCCCTTTCCATTCTACAAGCCAGAACTAGAGGATTGTTCTCTGTCCTGACCACAGTAATCATTTTCAGGTTTCAGACTGCACTGAGTTCAGGTCAGGGGATACTAGACGGGAAAAAAAAGTTTATAATTTCCTAACAGTTCAGCAGTACTTTGAATTCTGGTGTTCTCTGATCTGCCTGCTGATATCAAATAGCAGGTAGCTGCCCATACATTTTGTCCAGAGAGTGGAACCTTATGGTGAATTGGTTTTTGACAAAGTTGCGAAGGTATTTCAAAGGAGGGAGACCAGTCTTTTCAACAAATTATGCTGCAACATGCAAAATAATAAACACTGAACTATATCTCAATCATAATTTTAAAAAATCTGAAATAATAGACCTAAATGTACAACATAAAAATATAAAACTCTTAGAAGGAAATCTATGTAACCTTGAACTAGTTAGACAGAGTCCTTAGACATGACATCAAAAGTATAACCAATAAAAAAAATCCATTGGATTTTATGAAAATTGAAATCTTTTTGTCCTTGAAAGACATTGTCAAAGGAATGAAAAGACAATTCAAAGACTGGCAGAATATTTTTGCAAGTCACATATCTGGGAAAAGAGTTGGATCATGAATAGAAAAAGAACATTCAAAGTCAATGATAAGAAAACAAACAAAAAAGTAATAAAAGAGGGCAAGAGATTTGAAAAACATTGCAAACAACACAAAAGTATGACTAATAAGCACATGAAAAGATGATCATCATTAGTCATTAAGAAAATGCAAATTAAAATCACAGGATGCCACCACACATCTATCAGGATGGCTAAAATAAAAACTAGACATTGGCAAGGATGTGGAACAAGTGGACCACTAGAGCTTTGCTGGTGGTAATATAAAATGGTGTAGTCACTCTGAAAAAACAGTAGTAGTTATTATAAAGATGAACATACATTTATCCTATGAACCAGCCATCCTGCTTCCAGGTACTTATCCTAGAGAATAAACACTTATATTCGCACAAAACCTACACAAGTGTGTATGCTGTTCATGGCAGCACTATTCATAGCTGCCAAAAAAGTATAACAATCCATATCTCTCAATGGGTGAATGGATAAAGAAACTGTGGTATATTCATACAATGGAATACTACTTAGCAATAAGATGAAATGGACTATTGATACCAAAAACCAACTCAGATGAATAGTTTTGATGCAGTATGCTAAGGGAAAGAAGACATTTAAATGACATTCTGGAAAAGGCAAAACTGCTGGGACAGAGAACAGTTCAGAGGTTGACAGGCTTTATGGGTGGAAAGAGAGTGACTTACAAATGAGGCCCAGTGAAGTTATTCTCTGGGATTTTGGAATTGTTCTGTGTCCTTACAGAGCTGGTGATTACAAGAAACTATGTGTTAGCACTCAAAAGACTGTACAAAAAAAAAAGGAGTTTTACAGCAAATAAATTTTAAAATGCTTTGCACGTAAGTAGAAACAAAGAAACAACAACAACAACAAAAAGGGAAAACAAACTTGCACGTAAATAGAAACAAAGAAACAACAACAACAACAAAAAGGGAAAACAAACGCAATAAATAAACCACCCTCTCGCCCCACAAAAGAAAAAGTCACTATAATTTTATAACTATGAGGATAATAATATGAGATGAAGCAGATAATTAGGCCAAGTTACACAGAAACTTGAAACCATACTTTGAATTATAGATGTAAAAGAAAGCCTTTAAACAGTGGAGTCATGTAATTTATGTTTACAAAATCATTTTGACTATTTTGAATAACAATTTATTGATAGACAGAAGGTAGGATTGGAGTTTATGTAGGGAATTTAAAAAAGAGAATTTAGTTGCTTACCAGGTATTGAAGTTAGGTAATAGTGATACCTATAACTGAGCTAGAAAAAACTGGAAAAAAGAGGCCATTTGCCAAGACAGTAAGTTCAATTTAGAACATGTTAAGTTTGAAGTGTTCAGCAATGCTTAAGTGAAAGTGTGAAGTTATTGACATGACTCTTAGAGAAGTCTGCTCTAGCCTCTAGTGCTCCAGACCTCAGCATTGTGAATTAGATGTGGAGCACTGGTTTAACTCAGTTCCAATAACTTATGCACTGTCATTAGTTTACTCCCATCACATTTAATATTTTGGTACATGAGAGCAGTTGAGACCTAAATATCTATTTTTTTTCCCCACAACAAAACCACGGAGAAAATTCCTGAGTAAACTTCCAGTATAAGTCGTTTCTTGTTTCTACCTAGCTAAATTCATACCTTCAGGACTCCTTTCCATTAACATATACATCACCGTAATCTTATTTTAGGATTTCTGTTTATTTCTCATCCTTCACAGTGTACTTTGTCCTTGGCTAATTTTTTTAAAAAAATGTTTATGCCAAATACTTATTCCAGGTTATGCCATTTTGATGTAGGAATTCTGTTATTATTGATTTAGGTTTTACTTTTATTTCCTCTAGAGAGCTCCATGTCTTCTATATTCTCTTTTAAAATATCCTTATGTACAACATGATTAAATATCTTATTTTCCTAAAATACTGATCACTGTCAATACCCACTTCCATAGGGTCATCTTTGTTTTTGTTTTTCAACTGCTTAAGTTGTACTGCTTCTTTTGTTTTTATGTTCTTTAGATTCCTCTACCCAAACCTTTCCTTTTTAACTCCTCCAAATTATCATCATCTCTTTTGCTACTTTGTACCCTCTAAAATGGCTATGATAGAAAAGACAGTTAATAACACGTGTTAGTGTGGATGTGACAAAGTCAGACGTCATCCTTGCTGTAAAGATTGTAAAGTGGTGGGTCTCCTTTAGAAAACAGTTTGGCAGTTTCTCACGATGTTAGACATAGATTTACCATATGATCCATAATGCTCTTCCTAGCTGTGTACTCAAGATAAATGAAAACATATCTCCTCATAAAAACTTGTACACAAATGCTCCTAATGGCATTAATCACAACAGCCAAAAGGGATAAATAACCCAAATATCCATCAGCTCATAAATGAAGAAATAAAATGTGTTATATCCATAAAATGGAATATTATTCAGCAATAAACAGAAAGACAAGTACTGATACACACTACATTACAGATAAACCTTGAAAACATTGTGCTAAATGAAAAAAGCCTGTCACAAAAGAACACAAATTATATGATTCCATTTATATGCAATGTCCAGAATAGGCAAATCTATAGACAGAAAGTAGATTAGTAATTATCTAGAATTGTAGATGTGTGGTAGGTGTGAGAAGTGGCTACCAATGGGATACGGTTTCTTTTTGAGGGACAAAAATGTTATAAAATTGATTGAAATGACAGTTGCAGAACCATTGAATTGTGCACTTTAAACGGGTGGATTGTGTTGTATGTGAATAGTATCTCAAAAAAATTGTATGAAAAATAAATCAAAATTAGAAAAAAGTTTAACAATTAGCCAACGATTTGTTAAACTGAAAATTTGCAAGTTTTCTAGTGCTCCTTTATGATTCAGAAGGTGAAAGATATTGATTTACATTAGTGTTGGCTAGGAGAAATAGGCTTATTAATACCTAAGGGTAATCATTAAATAAAAAACAAAATGTATAGTTCCCAAACAGCAAGAAAGAAAAAAAACTTAAACATTAGAAACTCATTCAACTTAATAGAAAGCAGGAAAGAAGAAAAAGAGACAACCTGGGATTTTGGAATTGTTCTGAGAAAGCATTTTTAAAAATGAAAAGTAGGATGAAATAAATTAAAATACATCAATAACCACAATAAATGGAAATTCTTTAAATTTCCATTTATTTTCTTATCACTTAAAACTTAGAGATTTTCAGATTATTAAAACAAAAAATATCCAGATATTTTTAATGCCTGAGAAACACACTCAAAATATAACAGGACAAAAAAATGTTGACAGTAAAGGAATAAAAAAAGATAGATAAGGCAAATTCTAACAAAGAGATATATATCCATATTTATATCATATCAAACAAAATACAGTTTAATACAAAAAGTGCCAATAGTGACAAAGAGAATTCAAAATGATTAAAACAAGAATTCAACTCCACTCTCACTAATATATAGAACAATCAGACAGAAGATAAGCAAGGGAATAGAGAACTTGAACAACACAATAAACCAACTAGATGCAACAAATATGTAGAAAACCCTTTATGCAAGAAAGGACAGCATAACACATTCTCCTCAAGGGCACGTAGGACATTCTCCAGGACAGACCATATGTTGGGTCACAAATGAAGTCCCAGTAGATTTAAAAACATAGATATCATACAAAATATCTTCTCCAACCACAAGGGGATGAAGTTAGAAACCAACAACAGGGGGCTGAGCCTGTGGTGCACTCGGGAGAGTGCGGCACTGGGAGCGCGGCAACGCTCCCACCGCGGGTTCGGATCCTATATAGGAATGGCCGGTGCACTCACTGGCTGAGTGCCAGTCACGAAAAAGACAAAAAAAAAAAGAAACCAACAACAGAAGGAAAACTAAAAAATCAAAAAATACATGGAAATTAAACAACACAATCAACCAATGAATCAAAGAAGAAATCACAAGGAAAATTAGAAAATACTTAGAGAAGGATGAAAATGAAAACACAACATACCAAAACATATGGGATGCAGTGAAAGCAGTGCTAAGGGGAAAATTTATAGCTATAAACACATTAAAAAAGAAGTAAGATCTGAAATGAACAACTTAACTTTACAACTTAAAGAACTCGAAAAAGAAGAACAAATTAAATCCTAAGCTAGCAGAAAGAAGAAAGTAATGTAGATTATAGCACAGATAAATGATACAGAAAATAGAAAAGCAATAGAGAAAATCATCAGCACCAAAAGACCAACAAAATTGAGAACCTTTAGCTAGATTGACTAAGAAAAAAGAGAGAAAATTCAAATTACAAAAAGCAGAAATCAAAGTGAGTATATTACTGATTCTACAGAAACAAAAATGATTTTAAGAGAGTATTATGAACCATTGTATATCAACAAATTGGATAACCTAGACAAAATGGATAAATTCCTAGAAACACAAAATCTACCAAGACTGAATCATGAAGAAACAGAATAACTGAATAGACCTATAACTAGTAGGATTGATCAAAAAGTCCTGGACCTAATGATTTCTCTGGTGAATTCTACCAAGCTCTTAAACAAGAACTAATACCAATGTTTCCCAAACTTTTTTCAAAAACTGAAGAGGAGGGAACTATTCCTAAATCATTCTGTGAGGCCAGCATGCTACATATTAAAGTCCATAGAATACAGCTGAAGCAGAATATTAAAAAAAAAATAGGTAGCCATAAATGCATACATTAGAACCATACAGCTGGAAGTCAATGAGCTTGATTACACTTTCAAATAAATAAATTAGAAAAAAATAAATAATATAATAACTCCAAAATGAAAAAGAAATCATAGCAGAAAATAATGAATTAGGAAACAATAAGACACTGGTGAGGAGCCATTAAATCTGATTTTTGAAATGACCCCCAACACTGTCAAAGCACTCACATGGCTTATCAAGAAAAAAATAAAATGGAGAAAATAGGCAAAATTTCCAATGAAAGAGAAAGCACAATTCTAACATAGGAGAAATTGTGGAATAGTAATATTGGAAAAATTGTCAATAAATTTGAAATATAAAGTGGACAATTTTCTAAAAGAAATCAATTACCAACTACATCAAGAAAAAATAGAAAACCTGAGTAGTTTGTTAAATATTAATGAAATTTGATCAAATTTTAAAATCTATCCACAATAAAATAAAGCATAAAAAATAATAAAAAACCTTAACAAACTCACAGAGTTTTACAGGTCAGTTCTACCAACCTTCAAGCAACAAATAACTCTAAAGTACCAACCACCAAAATGTACTTCTCTGATCTCTAACTGCAGAGAGCAAACCTGACCAGTGGCCCCAGCCAGTGCTCTGTGAAATCCATGACTCTGTTGGGGCCAAGCTTCCTTAGGTCTGTTCTCAGTCACTGAGCATGGAAGAGGTGCCGAGGCAGGTGTGAGGAGATGCAAGACTCCTCTGATGGGTGACTTTTCCTCAAGGACATACCATGGGTCTCGTTAAACTTTCTTAGAATTGCCATGCACTCTCAGGCTCTTTCACTCAACCCCCCTTTCTTCCTGCTCTCCTTCATAAAGGTGGAGCAGTGTTATGGCCTGAAAGCTCTCCCACCATCTCCCCTGTTCTCTCCCAGTTTTCTCTCATAGGAGTTTCTCCTTCTTGCTTGTCTATTTCCATCATGATGTCTGCTTCTCCAAGGACTTGCAGGCTGAGTAAACCTGAGGTAAGAGGAACTGGCTCCCTTACTATACTTAGCGGGCTAAGAGGACAACACCCAAGTTGGTAGGTGGAGCAAAGATAGTTCCAGGTAGAAGGCTGAAATTGCTAAAGATTTCACCAGTAGTGGCCTGAGAAAATGTCCTTATGGAGGAAATACTGTTGTAGGTACAGTGATTCAGGCATTTGAATGATGGGCACAATGCCTTCAAAAGAGAGTGGAGATGACTGATTACTGTTACAGTGTATTGATACCTGCAGAGGGTTAATGAGAGACTGAAGGCCATTAACAAACCTTCCTGCCTAAATATAAGAGCCAGAGGGTCTCTTTTATAGCTTTAAATGAGGCCCTTCTGTCTGACAGTGGAAGAGCCAACATGAATGAGCAGCACACTGATGATCTAATTGATAGAGTTACAGAGCTCCAGGGATAATAGAGTCCACAGCCAAAACACTTCTGTTATGCAAAGGTAAGGGCCATGGTTGGGAAGACCTGGGACGCTGAAATACAGGAAAGGAATATCTGGATGAATACTTCTGAGGATGTTGGTACTATAGCCCACTTCCCTAATAACTAGCATTTCTGCCATGCTGGAAAACCCTGAAGAGTCCTCTTCTCTCAGAGACTGACACCACTTCCTCTTCTGGCTTCTAGCCTAATCACAGCATAACCCATCCAGGCCTGATAAGAGAAGAAATAGATTGTATACTTGAAACAGCTACAGCTACACGAATTAGCTAGCATGTACTGGCAAGAGTCATAGGGGTATGACCAGATGTGGATTTTAGTGGTATTTGATCAAGGAGATGGAATACTAGATAAACAAAATTTAATTGATTTTGGTACATATTTTCAGGACCACAGGAGATGTAATATTCCACTAAGTACTGCAGAGAATGGGGCAAACTTCTTGTTGGAGTGACTCTTAGAAGCCTAGAAAAAGCAATGAACAAAAATACAAAGTGAAATGCCTGAGTTACCCTGGCAGATGGAAGAGAAAGGAATAAAGAAGCAAAAAGAAGGAAAATGATGAAATGGATATATTATATAAGGTGAGAAGAACTACCAGGTTATGTTCCATGGGAGGGCCCAGAGGACACACCATTTCTGAAGGCCATTAGGGCTATACTGATGAAAGGGGCACTGGCATCATAAAGAAGTTTAGTTTGGGCTTTCTTCTACAGAACAGGGCTGAATATAGGAGATGTGGTGACAGGGTAAGTTTTGTCAATTGTCATGAAGTGGTAGGGGCCCACAATAATAGAGGGCATGTGTCAGTGCTAAAGTGCCAGAATCCAGGAGCCAAAAAAATACCATAATTAGACCAACAAGATTAGAAGAGTCAGAGAGGCTGCCTCACAAAGAGTTATAGGGATGATTAATAAAGGATGGCATCCTGAAGAGCAAAATAGTGAGCAGCCAGCAGTGGTGCTGTGTCATGTCTGGTTTTATTTTAAGTAAGAACAGTGGAACAGGAGGCTGAGAGTGGTTGCCTCAATAAAAAGTATGAACATCTGCTCAGTTTCTAGACTTGAGTTAATTTTCAAATCCAGAACCCATTGACTAAACAAATGGCTGGGTCCCCAGAGGGAAGAACCCTGAAACATCTTGAAAAGTGTATAAAATGATAACCTGAAGGGACCTATGCCATTTTCTTGAGTACACACAGGTATATACATGGGTCCATACACATTACAAGGGAAGAACAGATATTTTGAGTACTCTTGGACATCAGGTGAGGTTAGAAGTGGCACAGATGCCCCCAAACTCAAAAGTCATTGTGGCCCCTTATTAAAGTTGGGGTCCATGGTGGGCATAACAAATTCCAGCTCACAGCAGACCAACTGTGTCTATAGTTCCACCCAAGAGTAATTTTCACAGTCCTTGAGTGTATAATTAGAATTGATGTACAAAGTAGTTGGATTAACCCCTACATTGCATCCCTTGCCTGTGGGATAAGATCAATAACAGAGGGAAAGACCAAGTGGCAACCTCTAAAACTGTCCCCACCTGGCCAAGATAGTAAATAAAAGATATTACATCATCCCAGTGGTACAGTAAAAATTAGTGTCGTCATTAAAAATCTAAAAAGTGCAGGGGTGGTGATCTCTACCATATCTCCATTTATTTCTTTAACATAATTCAGACTTTTCAGATTCAGACACACATTTTTTATTTTACATACCAGAAAAAAAGTGTTTATTTTGAGAATAATTCCTTTCGGTTTCCTAGTAATTTACTATATTATATCACAAAGTCTAACAACAACATCAAATACCCTTTAATTCTTTACATGGAAGTACTGAGATTTAGAGAAGCTAGGTGACCTACTTAAAGACGGCACAAAAAGCTAAGATCACAGCCAAGCTATGTCTGTAAATGATCTCTCTAGTACTGACCCAATTATGCTTACCACCAGAATTACAAATAATGTAGAGGTAAAAAACTGACAGTTTGAGAACTGGCCTCTATAGAACTACCGCTACACTGAAAAGCTGACACATTTACCTCTGCTACTCCAATAACTGGGTTAGAAACAGCAAAAGCAGTGATAATGGCCTGACTGAGAACAGGGAATCCAGAAATAATTCCATGTAGCTACAGTCAAACGATTTTTGACAAATGAGCCAAGAACATACAATGGGGAAAGGACAGTCTCTTCAATGAATGGTGCTGGGAAAACTGGAGATCCATATGCAGAAGAATGAAGCTAGACTCCTATCTCCCACCAAATACCAAAACTGACGCAAAACGGATTAAAGACTTAAATGTTAAGACATGAAACTGTAAAACTTCTAGAAGAAACATAGGGGAAAGCCTTCAGGACATTGGACTGGGCAAAGATTTTATGAAAAAGACATCAAAAGCACAGGCAACAAAAGCAAAAGTAAACAAATGGTATTATATCAAACTAAAAAGCTTCTGCTCAACAAAGGAAACAATCAACAGAACAAGGAGACAACATGCAGAATGGAAGAAAATATTTGCAAACTATTCATCTGACAAGTGGTTAATATCTAGAATATACAAAGAACTCAAACAGCTCAATAGTAAAAAACTAAATAATCTGATTAAAAAATGGGCAAAGGAGCTGAATAGACATTTCTCAAAAGAGAACATAGAAATGGCCATCAGGTATATAAAGAATGCTCAACATCACTAATCATCAGAAAAATGCAAATCCAAACTACAATGAGATATCATCTCACCCCACTCAGAACAGCTATTATCAAAAAAACAGAAAATAACAAATGCTTGTGAGGATGCAGAAAAAGGGGAAATCTTATACATTGTTGGTAGGATTGTAAATTAGTGCAGCTAATATGGAAAACAGTATGGATTTCCCTCAAAGAAGTACAGATAGAACTATCATATGATCCAGCAATCCCACTACTGGGTATATATCCAAAGGAAAGGAAATCACTATGTCAAAGGGATACTGCACTCCCTTGTTTATTGCAGGCTCTATTTACAATAGCCAAGATTTGGAACCAACCTAAATGTTCATCAACAGATGAACACACACACACACACAACGGACTACTAATTTGCCATAAAAAAGAATAAACTTCTGTCATTTACAGGAAGATGGATGAGCTTGGAGAAAATTGTGTTAACTGAAATAAGCCAGGCATAGAAAGAGAAATACCACATGTTTTCACTCACAGGTGGAAGCTAAAAAAGACGGTCTCACAAAAGTAAAAAGTAAGAGACTGGTAAGAGGAGGAGGGGAAAGAAGACAAAGAAAGAGTGGTCAATGGACACAAAATTGTTGAGAGATAAGAATAAGATATATTGGTCTGTAGTAATATAGGGTGACAAAGTCAACAAGTTACTTTATAACTTCAAGTAGCTGATTCAGAGGATTTTAAATGTTTCTAAGATGAAGAGGTGACAAATGCTCGAGGTGCTGGATATGCTAAATACCCTGATATGATTATTGCATGCTATATAAATGTACCCAAATATCACACTGTACTTTATAAATATATACAATTATCATGGGTCAATTAAGAAAAAGTAAATTTTTAAAAAAGAAAGAAAGAAATAGAGAATAGAATACTGGTTACAAGAGGCAAGTAAGGGGGGTGTGGCAGCGGAGAGGGGGAGGAGTTGGTAAGCTGGTTCAAAGTTACAAAGTTAAAGTCCGATAGGAAGACTAAGCTCTGATTCTCTGGGGTGACTCTAGTTAATCATATTGTATTGTATATTTCAAGATAGCCAGAAAAGAGGATCTTGAATGTTATATAACCACAAAGAAATGATAAATGTTACGAAAAACATAAATTTTTAAAAAATCATTAAAAAAAAATAAATAATGGCCTTATTGAAGGGTGTCGATAAATGTTAATTGTTTAAACCTCTCTTTTAAAATTTAGTAGTGGCCTTATAAAAAAGAGTTAATAAACTTCAGAATATTCTGTCCATGTTTTTTCTTAACAATGAGATGATTTTAAAATGATCTAATTTACATTGCACTACTGGAAGAATTTAAATGACAAAAAACCCATCAAATATATTTTATCTCACACTATGATTAGAATATTTTATTTCACTTTGTCCATGATGACAACCTCATAAATAGGCTCATCTCTAAGACATGGTACACATTAAAATTAGCTTTCTTTTACTTAATAAAAGAGCTATTGAATTTAAATATGCACACAAATTTAAAAGCTTAAAATAAAGCCCTAAACATTTAAATAATTTATATATATATTCAAATTTGTGAATTTTTACACATAACCAAACTTCTAGGTGTATTTCCACCCACACTATTCTGCATCAAAAATGTTTATCTGAATGCATCAAATAATGCTCTTTCAATTGTAATTTCTAGTACTTTCTAAAAACACACTGTAACTTTGTTAATACCTTAAAATTCATTTATACTATGAAAAACAAAGTCATAAAACATTAAATATATTTAAGAAGTTTCTTCAAATTCCATTTTAAGGGATATATTTAAAGTATGACTGTCCTTTCTACACATATCAGTGATAAATATATTTACAGAATTAAATTCTGGAAATTGTAATTTTTTAAGAAACACAAACAAATGTTTTAAGAGCAAAGTGACGAATACGGCATAGATTTTGACAAATGAAGTGGATAAATGAACAGGGAATGTATACATTGGAGAAAAGAGTTTAAAAATCCGAAAGGCTGTAAATGGAGGTGAGAAATTAAGACTAGTTATGAATAGGAACTCATGGGTTAACTATAAGTGATATTATAGGGAGACTAATTTCAGCTCTATTTTAAAGAACAACTAGTTATCTAATGATAGAAAATGCCATCTCAGGAGACAGCAAGTTTCCTGTCATTAAAGGCATTCAGGCATAAGCTTGATCAAGGGTTGGGAGAATTATATATCCACAGATGTTTTCATAGTAAAGTTTTATTGGAACACAGCCACTCCCATTTGTTTCCATATTGTTTCTGGCTGCTTTAGCACTACAGCAGTAGAACTGTGTAGATGCAAGAGACCGTATAACCCACAAATCTTGAAATGTTTACTATCTTACTCCTTAACAGAAAATGTGCAACCTGTGGAGAAGATATTAGGAATTCAAGTACTGTATGGATGTCTGGACAAGACAAACAACAAGATAATGTTTACTTTGTGTTTATGAAAGTGCCTGACATACCATCTATATCAAGGATTTAGGTGTGCAGGTTCTTTACTGTCTAAATCAGCTCAGCCAAGTTGGTGAGTGGAGGCCAAAACTCATACTGCACTCTGTTTGAAAAGTTGTGTGCCATGATGGGGGGCTATGTCTATCAGAAAGAGGACTCACATTTGTCTAATTTGCACAAAGCCACCCAAAGAATCAGCATAAGCTGCATATACCCATAACAATGTTAGCAAAAATAACCTCTCTTCCAGTCCAGACAATCTAAGATCCCACAACACAAATATTCTATCACTGAAACTCAGCTTCTTCTCCTAACCTATGTTTCTTTGTTTACATCCCATGGAAATGCAGATAAATGTTCCCTGTAAAGAGTGTTCATGTTTTGAGAAACGCTACAAACTCTACCCTCTCTTCGAGAAAGATACATTACAAATTAGCATATTAAAAACTCTGACAAGAAATGTCAATTCAAAACCTAAAAGAGCCTTATTTAACTTTAGTATACACAACATTTTCCAAAGTCATTTAATTATAGAACTCTTTTTTATGAACTTACCACTAATACTCACATAACTAATGTTCTGGGAAATGATACACTATTGAAAGTCATATATAGTACTTCCAGACTACAAACTCCTTCAGGACAGGAAAGACATGCTTTTTCTCACTGACTACAGACCTTAGCATGTTGTCAAGCATATATAATAATTACCTAAGAAATTATTGAATTGATTTAATTCCAGTAGATGTAACTACATACATGTGATGTACGTACTATTAATTTCATAATTAAACCATGCTTCATTTATTTATATAACAGAGGACACTGAATTCATTGGCTATCAAATAGGATAACAGTAAAATAATCTCACACAAGTATAGATCAAGTAGGTTCCCTATGCTTGGTGGTATATATTTAAGCATATAAAACTATTCAAGACATGCTACATGATATATTAAGGTTAAAGAACTGAAAAATTTTCTAACAGATTGAAAGAACATATATCAAAATATAGGCTTAACAAGTTCAAGATCAATAAAAGCAAATTACCTGAAGAAGGTGACAAAAAACTGCACAAGATCCATGATTGTATTGTGTTGTGAGAATGCAATCTGAAAAATCAAAATAAAAGAAAATTTGAAACTTAACTGAATGTATGTTCTTCTCTGAATTGTGGCATTTGTAAATACAATATTTCTAAATCCTAAAGACATTTGGCTCACCATATTATAAATCAAATATGTGCTGCAATTAAAATTTCATCTAGAATATCTAATATATTCAACTACTAATGGTGGTTTTTGCAAAGATTATAACATTAAATGGTTTAAAAAGTTTTCTAAAATTACTTCCAAGAATGTATGCTAAGTGTTTCATGGGAAATGCTATGATGATTAAATGTACCTCACTAAAACATGCAAATGAAGTTCTTCATCTAGTAATGACCACATTGTAAACTAATACATCTAATAAGTGATAATATCAAAGAGTTTAATTAGATTTCAGAGAACAATAACTTTTAAAAAATTACTATTGTAAAGAAATGGGAGAACTTCTTTACTCGGAATTATTTTACAAATGGAAAAGTTGAAAATATTTTTCATAAGACATTTTCTTAGAAAAATAGATGTTACACTTATACCATCTTATCTAACTCAATTTTATTGCTTATAAAAAATAGCATTTTAGATAAGGAGTCAACAAACTTTTTCTGTAAAGAGCTAGATAGTAAATATTTTCAGTTTTATGAGCAATGTGGTCTCTGTTTTTACTACTCAACTCTGCCACTGTATTGCAAACTTGATATATCTTCCTTTTTCAGTACCTGTCATAACCAGTCTTGTAGCTATCATAAAATCTTCCATTTCTCTCTATAAGAATATGCTTCTTATTTCTTATATATTATTCACATTTATATTTCTGAATAGTATACTTAATATATTTTTAACTAATTGATAAAATGTGTTAACAATTTCCAATAACACTTTATGAACTTATGCCAAGCCAGGTTTAATGACAAAATAATTAAAGCTTAAAAGAAAAGGAAAAAGGAAATTTGAAAATATATATGATAAATTCCTCAAGCTTGAAGTAATGTGGAAGACAACAGCAACAAATAATAATAATAATAATATAATTATTGTAAGTGTCCTCCCTTCAGGGCAATTTGAAAAAAACAATTATACAAGGGCATCTTTATCAGCATATTTTATTATAACCCTTAGTTTTTCAAATCATATACATAAAATTTTGTATTTACTTCAATATCTACTTAACCAGCATCTTCCCATATTATTTTATGCTCAAATGACTCGTCTTCTATGTTCACAATGCAAATATATTTGTGATAAAAATTTAGACATGAGCATTAAGATTAAGTTCTTTTTTCTCTTTTGTTCTGTATAACTTAACCATTATTAGTAAGGGGATATCACCTAGTCTGGAATGAAAATTAGAATTGCAAATAAGAATGTTTCCTAGTATCATTCTCATAAAAAAAAAATTAAATCTAAATTATGACATCAGTTTGCAGAGTGACTTAGCACTGAATTACCAAATTCCATTTACTCAGAAATAGGTAATTTAGATTCAATGTAATTTAATTTAATTTAAATTGTGATGTAGAAATGTTGATGAGCAGCACTGAAGTAGGAGAATACAAAGTGCTTAAGCTCAATACACTTTCTGTTTTTTAAGTTATTAGCATTGCAGCTATAGTTGTCATTTTTGAATTTTTTTTGTCAAGATTCAATTTTACGGCATTATACGTTATAAAGATAAGTGTTACCAAAATAAAATCTCACTTTAGAAACTCATGCAAATCAGCTTAGTAGCATGATTCTCAGCATTCCAAAAAAAAAAAAAAAAAGGAAATTTTTTCCTGTTTAATTTACAGATTATTGGCACATTTATCATATAGCACTGCTATGTGTCTCGTAGTCATAATACGAATTTTTTAAGGATATCTGAATGCTAAAGTGGTTGGCAACCTAAAACAAAACACTTTGTAGAAGACAATGAAGAAAACTTGTTTAAAATTATGACTTACATTAAACTAAAACATCTTCCCAAAATACATAAATTGATCAAATAATTTATTAGAATGGAAGAGGCTCTCAATGGCTAAGTTAAAGTCTGATTAATTATGTATGAATAGTCACCTACTTAAAATTGACTACTCTAGTAGGCATATTATGTATTTGACAAAAAAAACCTCATTTTCTTGATTTCTAGAATTCCATTAATGAGTATAAGACTTTATGGTACTATAGGAATTAAACTTTTACAATACACATTAACTCAGAAACAGGAAGTAAAAGAAAAAATTTCCAATTACTATCAAAAATTTGGTACAGCACTTATAACAAACTGAAAAATTCTGAACAAAAACTTTCGTTTCTCAAACATCTTCATAAACATAAAAAACATAGAGCCAGTAGATTTGAGCCACAACAATGCTAGTAGAATGAGAAGACAAAATTTGCTTTCTAATTTAGCAGTTATTATCACAACCTTTATGCACATGAAGTTTTTATACCATGATAACTGCTTGTTTTACATGTAACTCACACTAAAAGTCTTCTAGAATATATTTATTAATTAAAATAAAATTGAATAGTTTAAAAAAATTGTTGATGGAAGGAACAGGAGGCAGGTACAAAACAAAAACATATTTGATAATACAACTTGTGACAAAATCTATTTTATTAAAAAACTATTTGAATGGAAATGTCATAGTAAGACTAATATTATTTCAGTCAAAATCTTTACTGTATGATCAAACTAGTTTAAACAATTTTCCACTTATTTTTACTTTTATACTAATTCTAAAGATAAAAACATTTATAATATTTTTAATATGCAATATTTGTATAATATTCCATATTCATAGATATTGATACATATATATTTACTACATAGTCCACTAGTTTCCAAAAGAATTTGAAATGGCTTTCTGTTATATAAAACAGCATTTAAACTGTTTGTATCTCATCATCTCTGACTTTTCCAGAAAATCTACTGCCTCCCAAAGTTTCCAATAAAAGAAAGACCACAATAAAACATGGAACTTGCAGAGGGATGAACAGACCCATAGTTACTAGAGGTGGGAAAGGGGAGGTAAGGGGGTCTAGGGAGTAATTGGGTAAGGGACACAAAGAGTAATTACGATTTGTAACAATGAACATGCCAATAGTATTGATTTGATCTTCACACACTATATACAAATACTGAGAATCAACTCTGTATCCCATAAATATGTATAATCAAAAATAAATAATATAAAAAAGAAACTTCATAAATCAAACACTTATCAATTTCTACAAGTATTCTAATAATTAACAGATATAAAAATTATTTATATGAAATGTAAAATCTTATAATGTGATTATAAAATTATAGAGTAATAAAGTACTAGAAATAGTCAGAAATTCAAATATAACTTCTCTACACTATTTCTCACTGAAATAAAGCCTCTACTCAAATATTTCGGAAGAGAAGAGTTCACTGTCAAACCTGGAGAACCATTCATTTGGACAACTCTATGCTTTGGAAATTTTATCTTAAGTTGCAATATAATTTCCCTATAACATCTATTGACTGCTTTTAATTCCACTCCTAGAGATAAGTAGAAATAGTTACAACTCTATTCCATGTAAAAGTTCCCATTGATTCACGCTTCTTCATATGTTATAATTCCCAGATACAGTTTACCTTTTCTAAATGCATTCCAGTTTGCGGACGTCCCTGTTAATATGTGAACTCATACCGATGTCTTCTACATGCTTATAATGCAATGAAATAAAATGGGTTTTTGAGAAAAGGTTATGGAATACATATTTGGACATACTAGTTTTTGAAATGGTTATCATACATCCAAGGAGACATGTCAATAAGGAAGCTGGATGTGCAAGTCTAGTGTTTAAAAAAGAGGCCTGAGTTGAGCTACAAATTTGGAAATAACAGTTTTCTAGTGCCCTGAAACTTTCCATCTGAGGGATTTTCAAAACCCCTTTTAACATCTGAATCACTGAGTCTTACACAGACTGGGGCCTGGCCTTTCCCTTTATGCAACACTTCTTAGAGTAGCCAGTATCCCTGGGATAAAGAGTTTGCCCATGAATTTCAAGTTATCCCCATAAGTACATTAAAAGACATAAGGGAAAACATAAACAATGTGAAAGCAATATCAAGAAACATTAAAAAATAATATAAATGAAATAAATAGTAGGATGAATGGATACATGAATAGAAAAAAATTAGCATACTGGAAGACCAGCTTGAAGAGGAAGAAAAAGAGAAAAAAGAAACAGAAAATGTAAAGGAAAAGCTAAGAGATAAAAGGATAGAAACAGAAGTATGATCAGACAAATAATAAAAATCTCAAAGTGGCAAAAAAAACAGTGTAAAAGAAGCATTTGAAGGCATAATGGATATACATTTTCCTGAACTAAAAAAGGAAAAAAAAAGATGAATGACTGAAATACCCACACCAAAACGCACTGGAGTAAAATTAAAAAGTATCACATATTTTGAAAATTCTTAAGGGAGAAAAGAGAAAAAGTTTCAGAGAGAAAGAGTATATCACATAATAAGTAAAAAGAATCTGAATGATACGACATTAACTTCAATATTTAAATCTGAGTTGACATTTTATTAATAAAATATATTTTAGTCTACAATCCAGTTAGTAATTACATTACAACTTCTTGGTATTTGAAGGCCACTTCTGTTTCTGATGACTACTTTTATGACAATAAGAAACTCTGCACTTAAACAATCATAATTATAGCTAACACTGACTACTTACCATACACTTTGGTTTATGTGTATTTTCTTCTTAATCTACATAAATACTCTAAAGTAGCATACAGACAGAATTCTAAAATGGCCCAAAGATTCCCATTCCCTGTGTACACATATAATTCCTTCCCTCCGAATGTAGATGGAATCTATGAATGTGATGGCAAAGTCACTCGCCTGATTAGGTTACATTTTATGGCAAAGATAGTCATGGGAATAATCTCTCCCATGATTGTTACATCATGTCAGATTCCATTTTGTCAGACCAAAAAGAGAGATTTTTTTAAAAAAGAAGCTTTATAACTGGCCTTGAAGAAGCACAGCACCATGTTGTGGAGAGGGCCATGTGGCAGGGAACAGTGGCCAACTTCTAGGGGCTATAAACAGCTCCTGACTGACAGTAGCAAGCAAGTAGGGACCTCAGTCCAACAACCCCAAGAATTTGAAGTCTTCCAACAACCAATGAGCTTGGAAGAAGTCCATTTGCCTCAGATGAAACTGAATCCCAGATGACACCTGATTTCAACCTTGTGAAACGCTGAGCAGCTAACCAGTGCCCAGATTCCTGACTCACAGAAAGTTTGAGATAATAAATGAGCCTTGTTTTAAGCTGATAATTTTGTGGTAATTTGTTACTCAGCAAGAAAAACTAATAAAGGTAGGTGCTATTATCATCACCAATTTTACAGAGGAAGAAATTGAAGTACTGAGAACTGAAAAAAAACTTCCTTCCAATCATAACTTTTAAATGGAAAATTTGAAATTGAGGCAGTCTGATTTAGGACCTGTGTTCTTAACATCTACACTGCCACTAAGAAAGCAAATGATTGTCACCTGGAGACCAAGATATGAATATCCACATTAGACTGGCATTGAAAAACTAATTATATATAATTTACCTTGCACCAATTAATTGCATGTTTTTTAAAAAACAATAAATAAAGCCTCCTTTCTCACTTTAATAACAACTGCATTATTTACCTGTCAAATCTGTAATATTTTCCTAAAATAAGCAAATATTGATTTCAGAAAGATATTCCCTAGATAGTAATATGCTTTTATCAAGGTTACCCATGATAGTAGATATTTGTTGATTTTTGGTCACCAGCAAATATCTCCCTCCCCCAAAAGAAATTACTTTCTTGAAATGTTTTATTATTATTATTATTGTTGGGGTAGTGAATCCAAGTCCCGTACCTTCCAGCATAGAAGCCAAAAAGCCGTTTCTAACAGAATGTTTTTTCTCCCACCGTTCTGACTTAAATTTGCCAAATGGACTCATCCACCCAAGATTTTAGATCTTGAATGAGTAATTATAGGTTGGGTTGAAGAAACGACGAGATTTCATTCACTACAGCAGTAACATACAATAAAGAATGTCAAGCAATTCATACAACTGAAAACTGCTGGAACTGACAGCTTTCTGCCTATTGCAAACCTGATGATTTATTCTTCTCTTTCATGATTTTAGAAACACCTTATACTAATAACACATTTTCCTTGTGTTTGTTAGTTATGCATGGTTTCTGTTCCTTACAAAGAATCTTAACTAGTAAAACAATTTACAATAAAATTTCATTTGGGGGGAAGAAAGTACCTGTTTGTTCGTTTTACAAAAAGCCCATGTGACTATAAATAAGAGAAGTAAATCCTTTATTACACCAATAAACTATCAACAGTACATATTAAAACTTTTCAAAAAGAGTATAAGAAAAAAGCATATATTATCCATATAATTTTCCCTCAAGGGAAACACATTAGTCATCTCTTAATTTAGAAACTAGTCATTGAGCTACTTCAGCTAAATGCTGAAGATATAGAGGGGAAAAAGATAGTTTCTACTGTAAGAGTGCAAGGGCTACTAGGGGCTAAATAATTAGAGCAATATTTATAATAAACTGTGATAAGCTAAAGAATGTACCAGTTGCAAGAGAACAGTAACTTAAAGTAGTTAGGTATAAGGGGAGGTTACATTTCGAACTGAGAAAAAGGCTAAGCAAGAATTAGCAATATTGAGACAAAAAAAGAGCATTTAAAAGAAAAAATGAAGAATGTAAAAATAATCAGAAGAATGAAATAAAGAGAGAGGACTGGTATATGGGAACCAAAGTAGTTTGGTAGGGCAAAAAGTAGAGTTAAAGATGAAGATAATATTTCATAAAAATAAAAGGGTCAATACAGGGGAATATTAGTCAATGTAAATGCATATGCACAAACTCATACAACTTAAAAAAAAAAACAAAAAAAAATCTGAGAGTATTGAAACAAGAGAGAAAAAAGTCACCAAATATAGTTGGAAATCTCCGAAACATTCTCAGTAATTGTTGGGGGGAAAAAAGTAGAAAGAAAATCAATAAGGAAGGATATAATACATTGCACAACACAATTAACCAAATATCCAACTAAGATTTAAAGAATAAGAAACAGTAGAATTAACTTTTTTTTAAGCACATAAATTTTCTGCAAAATAAATCACATGCTGCCTCCTCCCTCCAACAAAAGCCTTAATAAATTTAAAAAGGATTAAAACCATACAAAGTTTCCTCTGACCACAGAGAAAATGAAATTAGAAATTCATAAAAAGAATAACACCTGGAAAATTCCCATGTATTTGATAATTAAGTGAGACTATTTAAAATAACTACTGCATTAAAGAAAACATCACAAAAAATTAGGAAATATTTTGAGCTGAATGAAAATAGAAATACAACATATCACAATTTTTGAAATGTGGCTACAGCAGTGCATTGAAGTTAATTTATAACTTTAGAGTCACGTATTCAAAAACAGTAAAGTTCTAATGGCAGTGATCTAAACTCACCTTGGAAAGCTACAAAAAAAGAGTTAATTAAACTAAATAGTTTAAACTAAACCTTTTGGTTTTGCTTATTATTATAAGCAATCATTTCTGTATTACTTTTGTAGTATAAGTAATCAACCTGATATAGATAAGTAAAATATAAAGAATATATTTATCTTAAATATTATGGGAAACATGGAAGGATTGAAACAGGTGAGGCATATCATGAGAAGATCAAAGACCCTGTTGCCTCCCCATTGATAAGAGTGATGATGAAGAAAAAGAAAACGATCATCACCCATCGACTGTTTAGTGCAATGTACACTACATCATAGGTACAGTTCTGTTTAAATAATGATGTCATTTAATCATCATAATAACCCTATAATCCAAGTACTACTAGTAATCCTCATTTTACAAATGAGGTAATTGAACCTCAGATAAATTAATGAAGCAACTGAGGTCACAAATATAGGAAAGACAGATGTAACAGAAATCGAAAAAAGAATGGTTCAAAAGGAGAAAAGAGGGGCTGTAGCTTCCTGTAGCTGCTGTGCATGTTGTCTGTGCAGCCACGTCCATGTCAATTTCTTTATGACCTTATCCTCACTTAACTCCTTGTAATCTGGTGTCTGGCTTGTACACTAATAGAAATGTTAATATTAATAATGATTAATATTTACGACATTCAATATTTTAGGAAGAACACTTTTCTCATTTGTTTTCACCAAAGGTCACCATCACTTTCTAGAAATTAAATAAACTAGGGGCTGGCCGGTTAGCTCAGTTGGTTAGAGCGTGGTGCTGATAACACCAAGGTCCAGGTTTCAATCCCTATACCAGCCAGCTGTGAAAAAAATAAAAATAAAAACCTGTCAAAACTGAGAAAAGAAATTAGGAAGAAATGTCACAGAGAACTGAAGAGCATAAGGATTAACAAGTATCCACTGGACATAATAAGTAGAATTTTATCACTGACATAATTACTGGCAAACTCATCGGTACAAAGGAACTTCAAGAAGTTTCATGAAAAAATACAACAGAAGTAAAATATAATAGGAATCTTGTCGTGAACTTTTTGAAGTATCCTCATATAGTTTAAAGGCATTTTGCTACATATTAGCTGTCTGATTTTCAAAATACATGACATAATACATATAAAAAATAGCATCTTGTCATTATAGTGATTTAAAAGGTGAAAAGCACTTTAGAATTTTAGAATTGGTTTCTAACCATTGGGAAAATAGAATAGTTTAATCAGGGCCCCTCCCCTCGGTCCGGTTGGGAGTGGTGCAGCACATTCTTTGTAAATAAGTTGCATGTGGGTGGAGCTAGTGCATAGGTGCAGCACTAGGACTTGGCTGGCAATTGCCTCAGGCGTCTGTGCAGCACCAGGACTTGGCTGGCAATTGCCTCAGGCATCTGCCTGGCAGCCATGCTTTGCAACCTATGGCTCCAAGGACCTTTTTGCCAGTTACCTAGCTCATAGACCTGCATGTGAGGGGTCTGGTGACCCAGCCTGGCATGTGAAGGGTTTGTGACCCAGTCTGGACAGTGAGCTCCAGACCCTGACCCAGCCCAATAATTGGTGACATTGGCAGGATTCTGACAGTAGCTGTAGAACCATACTAATCATACTTCTGTTTTCTGCTCTCTTTCACTACAAATGTGTGCATATAAAGGATCTGGTGCTCCTATAAATGGTCAAGACCCCATTAAAATTATCCCCCATTTTTGCCACCTATATATGGCTATAGGATGGAAAAGAGAAAGCTTTTGTTTAATATATGTTTATGCAAAGTGTAGTTTAATAAGGTAAAAATTATTCATTATAATATTAACTAGTTTCAATATATTTCCAAAGCTTATTAAAACTTAAAATGCATTAAAAACATCATATCTCTACTAATGTGGAAAAAGAACACTAAATATTTCATTAAATTATGCTGTGAACTATAAGCCAATTCTCAAATTCCAAACAATTTCATATCTTTACAGAAATGACTGGAAATATTGCAAACAATTCCTGAATTAAGGCAAAGGAATGTTTGTTGTTGTTGTTGTTTTACTATTAGGCAATGGTCCTCAAACTTTAATGTGCATATTAATCACCTGGAGTATCTTGGTAAAATGCAGATTCTGATTCAGTAGGTCAGGGGACAGGCCTGAAATGCTACATTTCGGACAGGCAATGCTAATGCTATTGTTTGGCCGTTGGCCCACTTTCAATAGCAAGGTATTAAAGTGCTGTTAATTTTGTAATTATTTAAAAAAGGGCTATTTTAGAAATTCTTGTTTGCATTCCCAAAATTTAAATTTACATTGTTTACTTAGTTAAAATATACTGAGAACTGCTCACAAATACTTTGTATTTATATAAAACATGATTTTACTTAGTAGATGCTTTAAAAATTTATATATTATAATCAGAGATACCTTGGTAATTACTATTAACACTGAGGTTTTCTTTTAATTAGAAAATTCATTAGCATTCATATTTACTCTGTCTCTTCCATTTTCTATATGAAAGGGCTACATGACAGTGAAAACAATTTGACTTTCAGGATGCCTATGCATAATAATTTTCTATTTTTACAACTAACAACAATATGCATTCTATCAAAAGGACAACAATTTCAATGACCCTACAGTCTCCTAAAATCCTTAAAAATAAATATGACCATTGTGATTTATTACAATAAAAATCAGCAACACCAGGAAAAGAACTACCTTAGCATATTTATTTGCGTAAATGACCCAGCCCATAATTAATTAAGTAAATAACAAAGAGAATTTTAAGATTCTTCATATTTACTTAATCTCTAGACAATATGATAAAACTTTTTTTTTCTTTTTGCAGCTTCCCCATTCTTGGAAGAATGAATAACAAACAGGCTTATTCTGGAAATATTCATGGTTAACTTAACGCTATCCAAACTATAGGTCAGTTTCAAATGCAGAAATCCAGAGTTGTGTGTAAGTTACCCAAAATAATTTTTACCAATTTGAAAAAAATGAAAAAACAAATAAGCAAGTAAATATTAAAATATTATTTGGTCTCCAGTTAAAAAGAAAAGTCTAAATGTAGAGTACAACTCATTAGACAAAATATTATGGAATAAACAAATCAATTCATATAAAAAAATCTAAAAATATGATTCAGAAGTTAAAATAATTTCTGACATATAATACTAAAATGTAAATAGTTAAGATATAAAAAGAAATTTGAAAAATCCAGGGCACTTTAAATCACGTATCCAAGAAATCATTCAAGACTATTATAAACAACTATATGCCAACAAATTTGAAAATCTGGAGGAAATGTATAAATTTCTGGACACACACAAACTACCAAAACTGAGCCAAGAAGATGTAGAAAATCTGAAGAGACAACTAACAATAAAAGAGATTGAAGCTGTTATCAGAAGGCTTCCAACAAAGAAAAGCCCAGGACCAGGTGAGTTCACTGCAGAATTCTACCAAACCTTCAAAGAGGAATTGATACCAAATCTCTAAATACTATTCCTAAAGATTGAAACAGAGGCAATCCTCCCAAACTCATTCTATGAAGCAAACATCACCCTGACACCAAAACAAGACAAAGATACAACATAAAAAGAAAACTACAGGCCAATATCCTTGATGAATATAGATGCAATAATCCTCAATAAAATACTAGCTAACAGAATACAGCAACACATATGCAAAATTATACACCATGATCAAGTGGGATTCATCCCAGGGATGCAAGGTTGGTTCAACACATGCAAATCAATAAATGTGATACACCACATCAATAAAAGAAAAGACAAAAAACATATGATCATCTCTATAAACGCTGAAAAAGCATTTGACACAATTCAACACCCGTTCATGACAAAGACTCTCTACAAGTTAGTTATAGATGGAAAGTATCTCAACATAATTAAAGCCATATATGATAAGCCCACTGCCAGTATCATCCTGAATGGGGAAAAGCTGAAAGCTTTTCCTTTGAGAACAGGAACTAGACAAGGATGCCCACTCTCACCACTCCTATTCAACATAGTGTTGGAAGTACTAGCCAGAGCAATCAGAGAAGAGAAGGAAATAAAGGGCATCCAGATTGGAAAAGATGAAGTCAAACTGTTCCTGTTTTCAGATGACATGATCCTATATATCGAACAGCCTAAAGCCTCTACAAAAAAACTCTTAGAGTTGATAAATGATTTCAGCAAAGTTGTAGAATACAAAATAACACACAAAAATCAGTAGCACTTCTATACTCCAATAGTGAACATGCAGAAAAAGAAATCAAGAAAGCTAGCCCATTTACAATAGTCACCAAAAAAATAAAAAACTAAGGAATAAAGTTAACCAAGGATGTGAAAAATCTCTACAATGAGAACTACAAACTACAAACTTCTCACTGTTGAGAGAAATTAAAGAGGACACAAGAAGATGGAAAGATATCCCATGCTCTTGGACTGGAAGAATCAACATTGTGAAAATGTCCATACTACCCAAAGTGATATACAAATTCAGTGCAATCCCCATCAAAATTCCAATAACATTTTTCTCAGAAATGGAAAAAACTATCCAGACATTTCTATAGAATAACAAAAGACCGTGCAATAAAGCTTCTTAATGAAAACATAGGGGAAACACTGGAGGAAGCAGGACTGGGCATAAACTTCATAAATATGACCCCAAAAGCACAGGCAACCAAAGGAAAAATAAACAAATGGGATTATATCAAACTATAAAGCTTCTGCACAGCAAAAGAAACAATTAACAGAGTTAAAAGGCAACCAACAGATTGGGAGAAAATATTTGCAAAATACACATCTGACAAGGGATTAACATCCAGAATATACAAGAAATTCCAATCCACTCAGCATTTGGGAAATGCTAATCAAAACCACACTGAGATACCACCTCACTCCAGTTAGGATGGCTAATATCCAAAAGACTGTGAATGATAAATGCTGGCAAGGTTGCAGGGAAAAAGGAACCCTCATACACTGTTTGCGGGACTGCAAAATGGTGTAGCCATTATGGAAAATGGTATGGAGGTTCCCCAAACAATTGCAGATAGATCTACCATATGACCCAGCTATTCCACTGCTGGGAATATACCCAGAGGAATGGAAATCATCATGTCAAAGGGATACCTGTTGTCTAATGTTCATCGCAGCACTATTTACAATAGCTAAGAGTTGGAACCAGCCCAAATGTCCATCATCAGATGAGTGGATACGGAAACTGTGGTACATCTACACAATGGAATACTACTCTCCTATAAAAATGAATGAAATACTACCATTCACAACAACATGGATGGACTTAGAGATAATTATATTAAGTGAAGCAAGTCAGGCACAGAAAGAGAAATACCACATGTTCTCACTTATTGGTGGGAGCTAAAAATAAATAAATAAATATACAAACAAATGGGAGGGTGGAAAGAAGACATAACAATCACAATTCCTTGAAGTGGTTAAGACAAGCAAACAGATATGAGGTATGAGTGGGAGTGGGGAGAGGAAGGGGCGAGGGAGGATTTGGTAAAGGGACACAAAAATCAACCACATTCTATATTGATAAAATAAAATTAAATTAAAAAAAAGAAATATTTACTAATCTAAGGTAACAAAGATATTCCTGTATATTTCCTTCTAGAAACTTGTTTATTTAGTATTTATATCTATAATTGATCTGTAATCAACTATTGTCCCCTTTGTCATATATAAGGTGCCATAATTGTATGGTGTGTTCCTTGACTTTCTACTCTGTTCCACTGGCCATTTTGTCTATCCTTGCACCATTTACCTAGTCTTAATACCCTTATCTGAAAATATCTTTATTTAACTCCATTTTCAAAGAATATTTTTGTTAAATGTAGAATTCTCATGGGTCTGAACATAGATATCTATTGGTTTATGTTAATGGCGTTCAATATTTTTCTTGAATAAGTAGGTTATATCTTTCTCTAAAAGTTATTTCTTCAAATATTTTTAGCTAAACACTCTTTCTGCTACCCTTTTGAGATTTCAAAGACCCGAATGTTAGACCTTTCATTATCATTCCAGATTACTGAGTTTCTGTTTATTTTTGTCAATCTTTGTTCTCTCTGTTGTTCAGATGGAATAATTTCTATTGATCTTCCAATCCACTCACTTTCCTCTATATCTCCATTACATTATACAGTCCATCAGGTGAGTTTTTTAAAAAATTTCAGTTATTGTATTTTTAGTTCTAATCCTTCAGCCAGATGATTACCAATGCACATTTTCTAAAATGCACATTTAATGATTAACTCTGTAAACATGTTATCATCTGGCTTCAAACAAACTTTCTAACTGCATTTCCTCTCTTCTTTCTACCACCAAAATCATCCACAGCATTACTTTTCTATCATATATATAACCTGTTTTCCAGCCATTTAAAATTCCTCTTATTCCCTGATAAAAATTCTTTAATCTTAACTTTGAAAGCCAAACCCTCTTGTCTAGAATTCCTTCTCATGCACTATTCCCTTTGCTGAATTTTAGGTCATCCTTCAAAATCTTGCTTCAATATTACTCTCTCCAAGAAGTCCTCTTGTTTCAATATCATCTTTAGAACAGATATAGAGGTGGACATATAAACTACACCCACCTATTCATAAATACCATTCATATCTATGTCAGCCAAAGTGAATGACTCAGGGAACACTTTGTGACCTAAACAAAACCAAAATATGCACCTGAGACTCTATAAAAAGACTTCAAGAGTCTTTCCTCTTTTCTCTCTGGAAAGACTAAATTAGGATGCTATTAGTTTATCTAAAATAAAATAGAATGAAGTCAGCATACATTGTAAAACAGCACCTAGAGACAGAGGAGGAAAAATCACATTCACCAGTTCAACAATTACTCATACAACATACTATAAAGAATGTCAAGTACTGAAGTTTTATGTGAGATGGTCAGAGGTGGAGATACTGAGTTCTTAAAGTTCTCAAAGGCATTTCCCCTGGATGCCTCATTTTCTGAACATATAATGTCACTTTTTACTTCAAAGCCAGTTTAAAGTTAGATTTCTTTATTTCCACCTGAAAGATATCTAATATATATTATAACATATGTGAGGGTAGAGATTACCTTGTACCAAATTTTGTTCCCGAGCAAAGTGTCTTGCATGTGATAGAAACTATAAATACCTGATTGAAAATGTAGCAAAAAAATTTATATAAACATTCAGTATCAGTCATTTCCATATAAAGCACTATCTTATACTAGCCTTTGACTTATGAAATACAGAAGAAGATACTGAGTAAATACCAAACATCATTATGCTTTTTCATTTTGTTCATCATTTGTAGAAATTTACGAAGTTCATCCCACTAATAATATCAGACCTAAGTCAACTGAAAAATTTTCATACTTCTTTAAATAGGATAGCTTATTCTTATTTCCTTAATAGTTTATAAATTAGTCTGTTCAACTATATATGGAAATGATTACAACCAAAAGTGCTCAAAAGATTTGTGATGGAAAATATTACATAATTACCTTATAAAACTATAAAAAACACTATTGACATTAATAGCAACAGAATCTACACACAATATTTGGGTTATTAAAAAGATATGATACAAACATAAACAACAACAAAAAATTAAAAATTAAATTTACATAAGAGGTAAACATACATCTTTTACACTATAGCATACAAAACAAAAAGAAACAAATTATAAGTAATCTGGAGCATTTTGTCAGGTATACTCACAAAATTCTCGGCTTTGCATAGCAACTCTTCTGAAGAAAATATAAATATAAATTAAGTAAAAATTATCACTAAAGTTAAATGCTACTTTTTATAAGAAATAATATTTTGGCTTGTTAGATTGCTGATAAGATTTTGTGAAAATAATATTTATTTTTGGACAAAGGATTCTTGGTATCTTCATGGTCTCATGAATTTTTTTCAATAGGAGTTCGGCTATTTGTACTTTTTTATTTCAGTCACTTTTCAAAATAACTGCTTCCATAGAGTGTAGTTAGTAAATATCTATGAACAGTTTTATCTATGTATAATAAACTTTCTCATATTAGCTGCTTTCTAAAATTCACAATAATATGTGCTTATGAAATCTAAAATATACAGACATATGTCTACAACCTGACTGTCATTTATCCTAAAAGTACTTGGGAACTTAAATCCAAGCTACTAAATAAAACAAATTTATAAATAAACACATAAAACCACAAATAGAGTACCATTCCTCTCATTTAGTGAATAAACTTATGGCTACTACGTTTATTATATTTACTATCTAGACTTGAAATTATGTGTGGGATTCCCACTTCCTCCCTAAATGAAGTAACAGGAAATGGATTTATCCTTCTGACAAAACCAACTAATAAAAGAGGCAAAATATATGAAAAACTGCTCTTCAGACATTGGATATCAGGCAATACAGGACAATGATCTCTGACTGGACAGAAAACTGAGATGAATACTTATATGCCAATGGTTATGATTTTGAAGCTGCAGCAAGGGGGCAGCCCAGAAATTTCATTGAATTGAAAAGATGAAGCTGGGAGTTTGGAGAAGCCACAGTGGCTACATTTCACAAGACAGAATACCAGAGAAGAAAGAGCTGGCCAGGGTGCTCCAGAGATTTCCTGAGGGTCCCCTTGAGTCTTCAATTGAATATAAATCACGATACACTGGTAAAGGAACTATCTGAATAAAGAAACACCTGAAAGGAATAGAGAAAAATCCCTAAAACTCACATAGAGTTCGGAATATTTTGTGGCCCACCAGCCAGAGTGGAAAACATTGTAATAAACAGGTGATAGAGTAGCCAGAAAGGCAGTGCATCTGGAGTGAAAAGATTAATACTAGACTAAATGCTGCTTCATTCCTGTCTAACAAAGCACAAAAACAAGGCTCAATAAGATCCAATAGTTCCCAAGGAAATTAACTTCATTCTAACACAGGAAGAAAAAAAAAAAGAAGACAAAAAAACAACTCAATTCAAAATAATGCAGAAAAAGAGGAAACAAGGAACAAAGAACAAATAAGAGAAACAGAAAACAAATAGCAAGTTGTTAGATTTAAATCCATATATATAAATGTGTACCATCATACATAAATGGTTTAAGGTTGGAAAAAGAAGAACCCAACCATATGCTGCTTACAAGAAACCCACTTTAAATATAAGGGCACATATAGGTTAAAAGTAAAAGGGTGGTAAAATGATATACTATCGTAACAATAATCAAAAGAAAGCAGTTGTGGCTACATTAATATCTGGCAAAACAGATTTTAGAGCAAAAAATATTACCATGAACATAGGGGTCATTTTCTAATGATAAAGAATTCAAGTCATTAATTCATCAAGAAGATATAAAAATCCTAAATGTTTATGCACCTAAATAAAAATCATAAAAATATAAGTAAAAATTGATGAAACTACTAGGACAACTAAACTAGACCACAATTACAGTCAGACATCTCAATACCCATCTCTTAACAATCAGAAGAATGACTAGAATATCAATAAAGACAAAAAAGATCTGAACAAATTAACAACCACTTTACCTAACTGACATTTACAGCATACTTCACCCAACAACAGCAGAATACACCTTTTTCATAACTGCCTATCCAAGGAACATCTACCAAAACAAATCTTATAGTGGATATTCATTTTCCATTGCTATAATAACCAATTCCCCAAAATTTAGGGGCTTAGAACAATATAAACTTACTCTTACAGTTCTATAGGTTATAAATCTGACATGGGTCTCACTGGATTAAAATCCAGGTGTCAGCACAGCTGTGTTCCTTTCTAGAAGCTCCAGGTAAGAATCTGTTTCATTGACTTTTCCAGATTCTAGAAGCTATTTTCCTTAGTTCAGGACACCCTTCCTCCATATTCAAAGCCAGCAACGTTGCTTCTCTCTGACCATTCTTCTGTAGTCATATCTTGCTCTAACCCTGACTGCAACTAAAAAAGATTCTTTTAAGGATTCATGTGATTAGGTTGGGCCCACCCTGGTAATCCAGGACAATCTCCTCATTGCAAGTTCCTAAATCTTAATCACATTATCAAAGTCCCTTTTTTCCATGTAAGATAATATGAGGGTATCTCAAAGAATTCATAGAAAAATAGAACTAAAAGATAATATGAATCTTTCCAAAACTATCTAAAGTATCCTCATATTCTCATAAGTTCTAGGGATTAGGATGTGGACACCTCTATAGTGTCATTATTCTGCCAAACATGCTATAACATAAAATAAGTCTTGATAAACTAAAAAGGATTCATATGATCTGTGACCACATTGGAATTAAATTAGAGAAAAGGGACAATAAGATTCTAGATATTACCCAAATAATTAGAAATGAAATACCCTATTATTTTAATAATCTATTGAAAATAACCCATTTATTAAGGAGAAAAGCAAAAGAAAAATTAGAAAGCATTTTGAACCAAATGCAAAACATAAAATAAAAGTTGGAAGAAAATCTTAGATAGCGTGTGCAATCGTAGGGAAAGAAGATGGACAAATTTTTAACCTTCTATGGAAGTTTAGAACTAAAAAAAGAGAGAGAAAGGAAAAGAAAAAAATAGATTCACTTTGTACAAAATGTATGCAGCAAAAGATATTAACAATCTGAAAAAATCATAAATTTACAAGAATATCTGCAAAGCAGATAAATGGCTAATATTTATAGGCTCCAAAGAGCTCCCAGAAATCTACATGTGCAAGAAATGTATTTAATTCTGTTCATGTACACTACAGCTTAAGAAAAGACATTAAACTAATCATAAAATATCACCTAAAAATGGCACAAATAATTTTAAAAGAGCTACATCAGTTATTGCCAGTAAAAATATGAAGAAATGAAAATCTAATCATTACAGCCCTTAAAAATTGAATCTTTCCACCACTTCTATGAGAACCACTTTTTTTTTATTCCACATATGACTGAGATCATACAGTATTTGTTCAACCATTCCCGACTAATGGTAGAAAACTATGCTATCTACACTAAGTGAATCATTGTGTTCTATATGCATGTATTGAAATTACACACTGTACCCCACAAATATGTACAAGTAAATTTTAAAATAAAACTTAAAATAATTGAATCTCTCAATGTCTATAAATATTTTCCCTACTTTAGTATCAACGAGCCCACTATCATAGACAGATGATACATAAAAATGATGAGATAATGGTGATGATAAAGATGACGGACAGATAGATTAAAAGAAGATAAGAAAATATATAGAATGGATTAAATAAGCATGAAGAAAAATACAGAAGAATTCAGACTGGATCATTAACATGAGCTACCTTAGTTGGGAAAAAAAGATGCAAGTGGAATAAGTATGAGAAAGAGGTAATCAAGCAGAAAAAGCTACCATGAAAGCGTGCATGGTATGACAATTACATAAAATCATATATGGTTAATATGTATATTTTGTAAAAATTAATATTAAATTTAAAAATATACCCACTGGTAAACTCAGCAATTACATTTTCTATACATAATTAAAGAAATATTCATATATGCACACCAAGCTTCACACAATAATTTTAATTGCAGCACTATTATAGTAAGAAAAATTTGTAAACAAAATAAATACCAATCATAGTAAAATTGTTACAAAAACTGCAAATATTCATATATTAATAATTCAGCAGAAATTCAAAAGAATGAGGTCTTTATGTATTGACCTTGAAAGAACTACACTATTAAAACTGCAAAAATATGACACAGAAGAATTTCTTCAGTATGATGCAATTGAGCTATTTTAAAAAACACATATATCACTCAGAAAAAAAGTGAAAACAGTACAGAAAAAATTTAATAGTAGTGATGCAAGAATAGTGAGTTTATGGATAATTTTTCCATTGATTAATCACTGTTTTCTAAATTCTAACAAGTAATATATTATTTAGTAGTGAAGAAAAAGTTTTTAAAGGAAATAATTAAATGTTAAAGCCCCATAAAACTACATGAAATTGGCAGATATATGTGTTTTGTGGGTAAGATGTCCCCCCAAACTCACTGAGGCGTGGTTCTCACTATGACAGTATTAAGAGGGTGGGAAATCCTATTGTGGTAGTTGAAAGACAGGGCCCTGAAGAGGTGATTAGATTGTAAGAACCATACCCTAGTTAATGGATTAATAAGTTAAAGGTTTAATGGTGGTCCTGGGCATGGTTCTGAAAGCTTCAAAAGGCAGAGCATATGAGAAGTTCTTCCTCCCTCTGCTCCACCATTCTGACCATGTGACAACCTGCATTGCTGTAGAATCACTTCACCAGATGTGTTACATGGACTTTGGACTTCCAAGCCTCCAAAACTGTTAGTAATAAATACTGTTTTCCTATAAATCATCCAGTTCTAGGTATCTTGTTATAGACAACAGAAATAGACTAATACAACCTGAACCCCAAGTTCCCAGGCACAATCATAGTTCCATATCTCACTGATGACCCCAGCTCTCATAGCCACTGTGAGCACCTGATCCCCAAAAACCAGCTCCATTGACATCACAGTGAAAATGTGAGTATCTAGTCCCCAAACTCTGGCTCCACTGACACCACAGGCAGGCCTAGGCCCTGGAGCCTAACATTTCTATGGCTCTATGCAAACTAGCATGTCAGACATGGCACCAAGAGGGATCTCCTTAGCTAGAGTGCCTATCCATGGTTGAAAAGTGGAATGGGAGGACACCAACAGCCTTTATCACCAAAAATCCTAACAGCCATAACTGCCACTACAGCCACAAACAACCACAGCCTTGGCTAACAAAATCCCACACAGTTTTAAAAAACTTTGACTTAACCTGACAAAGCTAATGGATGCCACACCCTTGTGTGCTTGTCTTTACTGAAAACTCTGGAACCAAAACAGAATGCACCCTCATAGCCACCCCCAGGTGAAAGGATTTCCCCACCAAAACCTTTTCTAAAAGGCAGGAAGTTGAGATTGCTCCCTCAGATGTGCAGATATTAATGCAAGGCTTTACAAAATGGCAATACAAAAAAGCAAGAAAATGTGACACCAGCAAAGAAACAGAACAATTTTTCAGTAACTGACTTTGAAAAAATGGAGATCTATGAGTTACCTGAAAAATAATTTGAACTACTTACTTTAAGAAAACTCAGAGATACAAGAGAATACAGAAAGACAGCTTAACAATCTTGAGAAAACCACACATGGACAAAATAAGTTTAACAAATAATAAAAATAATTGGAAAAAACAAAAAGCATTTGTAGAACTAAAGAATACAACAAATAAAATAAAAAATGCAATACAGAATTTCAACAGCAGGCTTGATCAGGTAGAAGGAAGAATCTGCAAATTTTTCAAATTATCTAGTCAGAGTAGAAGAAAAAAAGAATAAAGAAAGACTACAGGACTTATGTGATACCATTAAGCAAACTAACATATGCATTTTGGGATTTCCAGAAGAGAAAAGAAAGAGATAGGAACATGAGAGCTTATTTAAAGAAATAATAACTGAAAAAATCCCAAGTCTTATGAGAGATATGTATATCTAGACCCATGAAGTTCAACATTACCAAAATGATTCAATCCAAAGGGGATGTCACCAAGATACATAATAATCATATTGTAAAAAGTCAAAGACAAAGGGAGAATTTTGAAAGAGCAAGAGGAAAGTGACTCATCACATATAACCAAACATTCATAAGGCTATCTGCACATTTCTATGCAGAAACCTTGCAGACCCAGAGAGAGAGGTATTATATTTAAAGTGCTGAAAGAAAAACAACACTAACCAAGAATATTTTACCCAGCAAAGTTGTCCTTAAGAAATGAAGAAGAAATAAAAGCTGAAAAAATCTGAGGAAGGTCATTACCATTAGAAATGTCTTACAAGAAATGCTAACAGAATTCATTAAGCTGAAACAAAAGGAACAATGTTAATCAGTAACATTAAAAATAATGAGAGTATAAAAGTCACTAGTAAATGTAAATATATAGCCAAAATCAAAATACTCTAATACTGTAAAGTGGTATGCAAATCACTTTTAACTCTAGTCTAAATTAATAAAACAATAACTATTACTACAAAATTGTTAATGTATACATGATCCATAAGAGGTATAAATTGTGACACCAATAACACAAAATGTGTGTATGGAAAACTTAAAATGTAGGGGTTTTGTGTTCACTTGGAGTTAAGTTTTTATCCTTTTAAAACAGACTGTTATAATGAAAAGATTTTTTATATAAGCTTCATGGTAACTACAGTAAAAACCTTTAGTACATACTCAACAGATGAAGAGAAAACAAAGCATATCAATGGAAGAAAACATCAATTCACAAAGAAAGACAGCAGGAGAGAAAGAAAGCAACAAGAGGAACTAAAAAACATCTAAAAAATAAACAAAATAGCAATAGTAAGTTCTTATCTATAAATATTTATTTTAAATGCAATGAATTAAATTTTCCAATCAAAAGACATAGAGTAAATAATTATATAAAAAAGATTCATCTGCATGCTGCCTACAAAAGACTCACTTTAGCTTTAAGGACACACACAGGTTTAAATTGAAGAGATGAAAAATGATATTCCATACAAATGGAAACCACAACACAGCAGGGGAGCTATCTTACATCAGACAAAATAGACCTTAAGTCAAAAAACTATAAAGAGAGAGAAATTCATTTTACAATGATAAAGGGGTTGATCTATCAAGACAACATAATGATAATAAATATATATGTATCCAATACTGGAAGACTTAAATATATAAAGCAAATATTAATACATCTGAGGGAAGTGATAGACAGCAGTACCGTAATACTAGGGGACTTCAATACCACACACTTTCAACAATAAATAGATCATTCAGAAAGAAAATCAAGGAGGAAACATTGTACTTTAACTATACTTTAGACCAAAGGACTTAACAGACATGTACAGAACATTCCATCTAACATCAGCAGAATACACATTCTTCTCAAGAGTACAATGAACACTCTCGAGGACAGATCTTAAGATCCAGGAAGCTCAACGATCTCCAAAATGTATTCAACCCAAAAAGACCTTCTCCAAGACATGTCATAGTCAAATTCGCAAAACTCAGAGACAAAGAGAGAATCTTAAAAGCTGCAAGAGAGAAGCATCAAATCACCTATAAGGGAGCCCCAATCAGGTTAACATCAGACCTTTCATCACAAACCCTAAAAGCTAGAAAGGAATGGGATGATATATTCAAAATACTAAAAGACAAAGATTGCCAGCCAAGAATACTCTACCCTGCAAGGCTATCCTTCCGAAATGGGGGGCAAATAGTATATTTCTCAGACAAACAAAAACTGCGGGAGTTCACTACCACACGACCACCCTTACAAGAAATCCTCAAGGGAGTACTGGGTTTGGTTCCTGAAAAATAACTACCACTGCACTAAAAACCCAAGAAAAATCAAAACCCACTAGTATAATAAAAATGGCATTCATGAAGAGAAAACAAGCTAACAAAAATGCTATCTACAACCTAAGGAACCAACAAACACAGAAACCAAACAGTAAATCAGAGAGCAAGGAACAAAAGACACCTAAGACAACCAAACAACCAATAAAATGCTAGGAATAAATCAACACCTTTCAATAACAACTCTTCATGTAAAAGCCTTAAATTCCCCAATCAAAAGACACAGACTGGCTGACTGGATCAAAAAGGAGGACCCAACTATATACTGCCTACAAGAGACCCACCTCACCCATAAAGATTCACACAGACTAAGAGTGAAAGGATGGAAAAAGATTTACCATGCAAACAGAAAAGAAAAACGAGCTGGAGTAGCTATTCTTATATCTGACAAAATAGACTTTAAACTAAAAACCATAAAAAGAGACAATGAGGGACACTACTTAATGATAAAAGGACTGATCCATCAAGAAGACATAACAATCATAAATATGTACGCACCCAATGTTGGAGCAGCCAGATTTATAAAAAAAACTCTATTAGACCTAAAGAAGGAAATAGACACTAATACCGTAATAGCAGGGGACCTGAACACCCCACTGTCAATATTAGACAGATCATCTAGGCAAAGAATCAGTAGAGAAACACAAGATCTAAACAAGACTCTAGACCAATTGGAATTGGCAGATATCTACAGAACATTCCACCCAACAACCTCAGAATATTCATTCTTCTCATCAGCACATGGATCATTCTCCAGGATAGATCACATATTAGGTCACAAATCAAGTCTCAATAAATTCAAAAAAATTGGAATTATCCCATGTATCTTCTCAGACCACAATGGATTAAAACTAGAAATTAACAACAAACGAACCTCTGGAAACTATACAAACACATGGAAATTAAACAGCATTCTACTTAATGACATATGGGTCCAAGAAGAAATCAAGCAGGAAATCAAAAAGTTTATTGAAACTAATGAAAACAATGATACATCATACCAAAACCTGTGGGATACTGCAAAAGCAGTATTGAGGGGAAAATTTATTGCATTAAATGCTCACTTCAGAAGAATGGAAAGATGGCAAGTGAACAACCTAACACTTCACCTTAAAGAACTAGAAAAAGCTAGGAGTTTCAAGATGGTGGCGGCTGCGGTGGCTGGCGCGGAGTAGCTGAGGTGGAAAAGGTGGCCACTGGGCCTCAGGCAGCCGGGAAACTTGTGGACCTTCCTCTGGCCATCTCTTAAGGGAGGACTGCTGCTGCTGGCCGGTCGTGGGGGCTCAACGCCACTTTGCCCCCGGCAGGAGAGGCTGCCTCATTTACAGGCAACAGCTTTGAAGTGTGGAGCAGGAAAAGAACTGATTCTTAGCTGCAAAAGTGAGTCTTGAAACAGGGAACACGGCGCCAGGGCTGCTGTGGATACAGCCAGGATCCCGGAGGCTGGGGCCGCACTGAAGGCGGCCAGCTGCCCTATTCAGGATTCGAGGTTTCAGGCCGGCATTAAAGAAGATTCCTGGGAGCGCCCGAGCGGCGCCGCGACTGAACAGCCCGAGGCGGCAGCGCCGAGAACACGGAAGGCAACAAACCAGAGACAGAGCGAGCGCCCGACCTGGCACAGCACTGTGAGTGATCCCTGGCACAGCTCTGTTCGGGGGGGGGATGCCCACGCGGCTCCCGCCTGCACCACCAGGCCACTCACTGCCACGGTGCTGCCTCCATTTTCCCAGGTGCGGGCAGCTCCGCCCTGCTCGGCCATCACTGAGCCCATTTGCTTGGCCTGGCGCGGGGCTTTCCGGACCCTGCGGGCCGACCTACTCTCCCACTCCCTCCGCGGTTCTCTGGCAGGGCTGGGGGTGTGGGGCGTCCCGACCAGTTTTGGGAGGGCTAGGAAGTACGGGCGGGCCAACTGTCACTCCACCACACCCTGGACTCCGGCCCCGGTAAACTTCCTGTTACTGGGAGGCAGATACCATCTCTGCGACCACCAGTTTGGAAAAAAGCCTAACGAATTTCTGGTTGGGAATAGTGTGGTAGGAGAGTTCCCAGGTCCGCTTGAACCTGCCGGAGAGCAGGCTGCAGGCGGGCACTAGACTCGGTTTATACCGGGGGGATACAAAGGTGAACAAGACCCGAGAAAGATCTACACAGTGCTACAAAGGCACCCAGAGAGACCGGTCGTCTGTGCCTAGCAGAAACCTGGTAGACTTCCTGGGCGAGGCGGTGCTGAGCAGGGTCTTGAAGGCCCAGCTGATAGACGAGGGGTGCAGAAGACACGCCCCAGCCCAGCACAGTGTGCACAGAGGGGGGAGACGTGCGGCCAGGGAGGCAGAGACTCGACAGGAACCACACACCCGGTGGGGTCGCCACTGCACGATCTAACAGCCTGGGCCGGAGCACACGGAACGGGGAGAAGTCCTGTACAGAAAGTGAAAGCTCAACAGAGATCACACACACTGTGGTACGTGATCCACCAGCCCAGCAGAGTACAAGCTGACCAGAAAGGTGGATCCCCGGAGAAGCCCAAGACCCGAGGCAACCACACACACAAGACACTAGAGGCCAACTGAGCAGTCACGGCGGGAGCCATACCAAATTGGCAACCACAGCAACATCCTAGTTAGTCATTAGTCTTAAACCGGTGGACTGTGAAACCCCCTGCCACAATGAATAAACACCAAAAAAAAGACACCAGAAATACAAAAAATCAAGAAAGTACACCACCAAAAGTTAATAAATCTCATACTCTAGATCCTATAGAACAAGAAGCCCTTGAAATAACTGACAAGGAATTTCGAGTGATAATTCTAAGGAAACTGAATGAGATACAAGAAAACTCAGCTAGATATCATGATGAAATGAGGAAAAGTATACAGGATCTGAAAGAGGAAATATACAAGGAAATCAATTTCCTGAAAAAAAATGTAGCAGAACTTGCTGAACTGAAGAAGTTATTCAGCGAAATAAAAAACACAACGGAGAGTTTAACCAGCAGGCTTGTCGAAGTTGAAGAGAGAACCTCTGAACTTGAAGATGGGCTGTTTGAAATAACACAAGCAGACAAAAAGAAAGAAAAAAGAATCAAGGACATGGAAGAAAATCTGAGAGAGATATCAGACAACCTCAAGCGCTCAAATATCCGAGTCATGGGTATTCCAGAACGGGAGGAAAATGCAGATTCCATTGAAAATATATTCAACAAAATAGTGGCAGAAAACTTCCCAGGTATAGGAAAAATCACTGATCTTCAGATCCAGGAAGCTCAACGATCTCCAAATGTATTCAACCCAAAAAGGCCTTCTCCAAGACATGTCATAGTCAAATTGGCAAAACTCAGAGACAAAGAGAGAATCTTAAAAGCTGCAAGAGAGAAGCGTCAAATCACCTATAAGGGAGCCCCAATCAGGTTAACATCAGACCTTTCATCACAAACCCTAAAAGCTAGAAAGGAATGGGATGATATTTTCAAAATACTAAAAGACAAAGATTGCCAGCCAAGAATACTCTACCCTGCAAGGCTATCCTTCCGAAATGAGGGGCAAATAGTATATTTCTCAGACAAACAAAAACTGCGGGAGTTCACTACCACAAGACCACCCTTACAAGAAATCCTCAAGGGAGTACTGGGTTTGGTTCCTGAAAAATAACTACCACTGCCATAAAAACCCAAGAAAAATCAAAACCCGCTAGTACAATAAAAATGGCATTCATGAAGAGAAAACAAGCTAACAAAAACACTATCTACAACCTAAGGAACCAACAAACAAAGAAACCAAACAGTAAATCAGAAAGCAAGGAACAAAAGACACCTAAGACAACCAAACAACCAATAAAATGCTAGGAATAAATCAACACCTTTCAATAACAACTCTTAATGTTAAAGGCTTAAATTCCCCAATTAAAAGACACAGACTGGCTGACTGGATCAAAAAGCAGGACCCAACTATATGCTGCCTACAAGAGACCCACCTCACCCATAAAGATTCACACAGACTAAGAGTGAAAGGATGGAAAAAGATTTACCATGCAAACAGAAAAGAAAAACGAGCTGGAGTGGCTATTCTTATATCTGACAAAATAGACTTTAAACTAAAAACCATAAAAAGAGACAATGAGGGACACTACTTAATGATAAAAGGACTGATCCATCAAGAAGACATAACAATCATAAATATGTACGCACCCAATGTTGGAGCAGCCAGATTTATAAAACAAACTCTATTAGACCTAAAGAAGGAAATAGACACTAATACCATAATAGCAGGGGACCTGAACACTCCACTGTCAATATTAGACAGATCATCTAGGCAAAGAATCAGTAGAGAAACACAAGATCTAAACAAGACTCTAGACCAATTGGAATTGGCAGATATCTACAGAACATTCCACCCAACAACTTCAGAATATTCATTCTTCTCATCAGCACATGGATCATTCTCCAGGATAGATCACATATTAGGTCACAAATCAAGTCTTAATAAATTCAAAAAAATTGGAATTATCCCATGTATCTTCTCAGACCACAATGGATTAAAACTAGAAATTAATAACAAACAAAACTCTGGAAACTATACAAACACATGGAAATTAAACAGCATTCTACTTAATGACATATGGGTCCAAGAAGAAATCAAGCAGGAAATCAAAAAGTTTATTGAAACTAATGAAAACAATGATACATCATACCAAAACCTGTGGGATACTGCAAAAGCAGTATTGAGGGGAAAATTTATTGCATTAAATGCTCACTTCAGAAGAATGGAAAGATGGCAAGTGAACAACCTAACACTTCACCTTAAAGAACTAGAAAAACAAGAACAATCCAATCCTAAAGTTAGCAGACGGAAAGAAATCATTAAGATCAGAGCAGAACTGAATGAAATTGAAAACCAAAAAACAATTCAAAAGATCAACGAATCAAAAAGTTGGTTTTTTGAAAAGATAAATAAAATTGACAAACCATTAGCAAGGCTAACAAAAAAAAGAAGAGAGAAGACTCAAATAACAAAAATTAGAAATGAAAAAGGCGATATTACAACTGATTCATCTGAAATACAAGGAATCATTCGAGACTACTATAAACAACTATACGCCAACAAATTTGAAAATCTGGAGGAAATGGATAAATTTCTGGACACACACAAGCTCCCAAAACTGAACCGTGAAGACGTAGAAAATTTGAACAGACCAATAACAATAAAGGAGATTGAAGCTGTTATCAGAAGGCTCCCAACAAAGAAAAGCCCAGGACCAGATGGATTCACAGCAGAATTTTACCAAACATTCAAAGAGGAATTGACACCGATTCTTTACAAACTATTCCAAAAGATTGAAACGGACGCAAATCTCCCAAACTCATTCTATGAAGCAAACATCATCCTGATACCAAAACCAGGTAAAGATATAACCAAAAAAGAAAACTACAGGCCGATATCCTTGATGAATATAGATGCAAAAATCCTCACTAAAATACTAGCAAACAGAATACAGCAACACATACGAAAAATTATTCATCACGATCAAGTGGGATTCATCCCAGGGATGCAAGGTTGGTTCAACATACGCAAATCAATAAATGTGATACACCATATTAATAAACTCAAACACAAGGACCATATGATCATCTCTATAGATGCTGAAAAAGCATTTGATAAAGTTCAGCACTCATTCATGACAAAGACCCTCTATAAGTTAGGTATAGAGGGAAAGTAACTCAACATAATTAAAGCCATATATGCCAAACCCACAGCCAATATCATCCTGAATGGGGAAAAGCTGAAAGCTTTTCCTTTAAGAACAGGAACTAGACAAGGATGCCCACTCTCACCACTCCTATTCAACATAGTGTTGGAAGTACTAGCCAGAGCAATCAGAGAAGGGAAGGAAATAAAGGGCATTCAGATTGGAAAAGATGAAGTAAAACTGTCCCTGTTTGCAGATGACATGATCCTATATATCGAACAGCCTAAAACCTCTACAAAAAAACTGCTGGAATTGATAAATTATTTCAGCACAGTAGCAGGATACAAAATCAACACACAAAAATCAGTAGCATTTCTTTTCTCCAATAGTGAACATGCAGAAAGAGAAATCAAGAAAGCCTGCCCATTTACAATAGCCACCAAAAAATAAAATACTTAGGAACTGAGTTAACCAAGGAGGTGAAAAATCTCTATAATGAGAACTACAAACCACTGCTGAGAGAAATTAGAGAGGATACAAGAAGATGGAAAGATATCCCATGCTCTTCGATTGGAAGAATCAACATAGTGAAAATGTCCATACTACCCAAAGTGATATACAAATTCAATGCAATCCCCATCAAAATTCCAAAGACATTTTTCTCAGAAATGGAAAAAACTATCCAGACATTTATATGGAACAATAAAAGACCACGCATAGCCAAAGCAATGCTGAGCAAAAAAAATAAAGCTGGAGGCATAACACTACCTGACTTTAAGCTATACTACAAAGCTATAATAACCAAAACAGTATGGTACTGGCATAAAAACAGACACACTGACCAATGGAATAGAATAGAGAATCCAGAAATCAACCCACACACTTACTGTCAGCTGATCTTTGACAAAGGCACCAAGCCTATTCAGTGGCGAAGGGACTGCCTCTTCAGCAAATGGTGCTGGGATAACTGGATATCCATATGCAGGAGAATGAAACTAGATCCATACCTCTCGCCGTATACTAAAATCAACTCAAAATGGATTAAGGATTTAAATATACACCCTGAAACAATAAAACTTCTTAAAGAAAACATAGGAGAAACACTTCAGGAAATAGGACTGGGCACAGACTTCATGAATACGACCCCAAAAGCACGGGCAACCAAAGGAAAAATAAACAAATGGGATTATATCAAACTAAAAAGCTTCTGCACAGCAAAAGAAACAATTAAAAGAGTTAAAAGACAACCAACAGAGTGGGAGAAAATATTTGCAAAATATATATCTGACAAAGGATTAATATCCAGAATATATAAGGAACTCAAACAACTGTACAAGAAGAAAACAAGCAACCAATTAAAAAATGGGCAAAAGAGCTAAATAGGCATTTCTCTAAGGAAGATATCCAAATGGCCAACAGACATATGAAAAAATGCTCAACATCACTCAGCATCCGGGAAATGCAAATCAAAACCACATTGAGATACCATCTAACCCCAGTTAGGATGGCTAAAATCCAAAAGACTCTGAACGATAAATGCTGGCGAGGCTGCGGAGAAAAAGGAACTCTTATACATTGTTGGTGGGACTGCAAAATGTTGCAGCCTCTATGGAAAATGGTATGGTGGTTCCTCAAACAATTGCAGATAGATCTACCATACGACCCAGCTATCCCACTGTTGGGAATATACCCAGAGGAATGGAAATCATCATGTCGAAGGTATACCTGTTTCCCAATGTTCATCGCAGCACTCTTTACAATAGCCAAGAGTTGGAACCAGCCCAAATGCCCATCATTGGATGAGTGGATACGGAAAATGTGGTACATCTACACAATGGAATACTACTCAGCTATAAAAACGAATGAAATACTGCCATTTGCAACAACATGGATGGACCTTGAGAGAATTATATTAAGTGAAACAAGTCAGGCACAGAAAGAGAAATACCACATGTTCTCACTTATTGGTGGGAGCTAAAAATTAATATATAAATTCACACACACACACACACACACACACACAAACCGGGGGGGGGGAAGAAGATATAACAACCACAATTATTTGAAGTTGATACGACAAGCAAACAGAAAGGACATTGTTGGGGGGGAGGGGGGGAGGGAGAAGGGAGGGAGGTTTTGGTGATGGGGAGCAATAATCAGCCACAATGTATATCGACAAAATAAAATTTAAAAAAATAAAAATAAAAAAATAATGACGATCACAGCAGAAACAAATGAAATACAGAATAGAAAAACAATAAAAAAGATCAACAAAACTAAGAGTTGGTTTTTTTAAAAGATAAATAAAATTGACAAGCCCTTTGAAAGACTAATCAAAAAAAAGATACAAGACTTAAAAAATTCTAAATGAAAAGGAGACATTACAACTGATACTATAGAAATACAAAGAATCATAAGAAACTACTGTGAGAAATTATATGCCAACATATTGTATAATCTACAAGAATGGATAAATTTCTAGAAAAATATACCACTTACCAAGACTGAATCATAAAGAAATAGAAAGCCTGAACAGACCAAAAACAAATAAGGACATTGAAGGAATCATCAATAACCAACCAACCAAGAAAAGCCCAGGAACAGATAGTTTCAGTGGTAAATTTCACCATACACTTATTTTCCCAAACTCTTTCAAAAAGTTGAAGCATAGGGAACACTTCTAAACTAATTTTTTGAGGCTAGCATTACCCTGTTACACAAGCCAGACAAGGACACTACAAGTTTTAAAAAAAAAAATTAATGGAATTGGGGAGATGTTGGTCAAAAGATATAAAATTTCAGGTAGATATGAGAATAAATTGAAGACATCTATTGTACAACATGCTGACTATAGTTAATAACATTGCACTATATTATTTAAAAATATATACAATAATAAAATAGCAATAAGGGTAAAAACAAACAAATAAATAAAAATGACTACTATTGTATATCGCAGCTTATTAAAGGACACATATTAAAAATAAAAGAAAATTATAGATCGATATTCTTGAACATAGATGCGAAAGTCCTCAACAAAATACTAGCAAACTACATTCAACATCACATTAAAAGGATCATAATCCATGACCAATTGGTATTTATCCCCAGGATGTAAAGATAGTTCAATGTACACAAATCAATAAATGTGGTACACAATACTAAGAGAAGGAAGGACAAAAAAAAAATCATGATCTCATAGATGCAGAAAAAACATTTGACAAAATTCAACACTATTTAATGGTAAAAACTGTCAACTGATTAGATTTAAAAGAAATGTACCTCAACATATTGAAGGCCATATATGACAAGCACACATCTAATATCATATGCAAAGGTAAAAATCAGATAGCTTTTCTTCTAAGATTAGGAAAAAACAAGAATGCCAAGTTTCTAGGGAAGGAAAGAAAATAAATAAAAGGAATCCAAATTGGAAAGGAAGAAGTAAACTCATCTCTATTTGTGGATGACATGATCCTATATATAGAAAAATCCTAAAAGCTCCAACAAAAAACTGTCAGAATTCATAAAAAAACTCAGTCAAGTTGTAGGACATAAAATCAAAATACAAGTCAGTTTCAATTCTGTATATTAACAGTGAACTATATGAAAAAGAATCTAAACAATCATATTTACAATAGCATCAAAAAGAATAAAATACTTATGAATAAATTTAACCAAGGAAGTGAAAAGACTGTAAACTGCAAACTACAAAAAACTGATGAAAGAAATTGAAGATACTACAAATAATGGAACGAAATCCCATGTCATAAATTGGGAGAATTAATATTATTAAAATGTCCATACTACTCAAACTAATCTACAGGTTCAATATAATTCCTCTCAAAATTCCAATGGAATTTTTCACAGAAATGGAAAAAATATCCAAAAATTCAAATGGAACCGCAAAAGAACCTGAATAGTCAAGGAAATCTTGAGAACATAGAACAAAGCTGGAGGCATCACACTTCCTGGTTTCAAACTATATTACAAAGAGATTGTAATCAAAATAGTATGGTGCAGGCATAAAAAAAAGACACATACTAATGAAGCCAAATAGAGAACTGACAAATAAACCCATGCATATTGGGTCAACTGATCTTCAACTGAGACACCAAGAATAAACAATGGGTGAAAGATAGTCTCTCCAATATATTATATTGGGAAAACTGGATATCCACATATAGAAGATGAAGTTGGATCCTTACATTAAAACTTATACAAAAATCCACTAACAATGAATAAAAGATTTAAATATAAGATCTGAAACTATAAAGATCCTAGAGGAAACATGGAAAATAAACTCCATAACATTGATCTTAGCAATCATTTTTTGGATATGATTCCCAAAGAACTAGCAATAAAAGCAAAAATGAACAAGTGAGACTGCATCAAACTAAAAAGCTTCTGCACAGAAAAAAAAAAAAAACAATAAAAAAATGAAAAGGCAACCTACAGAATGGGAGAAAATATTTGCAAACTATCTATCTGAATAATGGGTTAATATCTAAAATATAAGGCAATCATACAACTCAATAGTAAAAACCAAAACAAAACACAAAAACAAATAACCTGATTTAAACATGGGCAAAGGACCTGCATAGACATTTCTCCAAAGAATACATACATAGGGCCAACAGGTGTTCAACATCACTAATCCTCAGAGAAATGCAAATCAAAACCACAGAGGTATCACTTTACACTTGTTAGGATGGCTATTATCAAAAAAAGAGACAAGTGCTGGAAAGGATATGAAGAAAAGGGAACTCTTACACACTATTGGTAGGAATGTAAATTGGTACAGCCATTATGAAAAACAGCATAAAGGTTGCTCAAAAAATTAAAGATAGTATTACCATACGCTCCAGCAATCCCAATACTGGGTATATATCTGTAACAAATGAGTACCTTGAAGAGATATGTGCACACCCGTGTTCATTGCAACATTATTCCAAATAACCAAGATATGAAAACAACCTAAGTGTCCATGGACAGATGAATGCATAAAAAAATTATGGAATGTGTATATATTCATACACACACACAACAAGATGGAATATTCAGCCTTAAAAATGTAGGAAATCTTGCCACTTGCAACAACATGGATGAACCTGGAGGACGTTATGTTGAATAAATAAGCCAGTTACAGAAAGACAAATATTGCAAGATATTACATACATGTGGAATCTATAAAAAGATGAAGTTACTGAAACAGAGTAGAACGGTGGCTGCAAGGAGCTGGGAGGTAGAGGAAATGGGGAAATGGTGGTCAAATGGTACAAACTTTCAATTATAAGATGAATAAGTTCTAGAGATCTGATATACAGTATGGTAACTGTACTTAATAATGTGTTATATATTGTAAAATTGCTAAGAGAATATATTTTGTCTTCTCACCCCCCCCCGAATACAGACTAATTATGTGAGATAATCAGTATGTAATTAACTTGATTTTGAGAATCATTACACAAGGTATACTTATACCAAAACACTATATTTTTCACCCTAAATACATACAATTTTTTATTTGTCAATTATACCCTGAAAAAGCTAGCAAAAATCTACAAAAAAACTATAAAAAATTTTGCCATAATATCTAACTGACTTCAGAGTAGGGATGGCACAGTCCAAAAAAAAAGATAGGAACTCAGAAAAATAAAATTGATATATTACATTGCATTAGTATTTATATCCCATTTGAACAAATAAAATAAAAAAACAGATGAATGCTTGAGAATATGATATTTACTACAAACTATGGCTAAAGGTAGTATTCTGAAAATGTAAAATACTAACACTTCATAAAGAAATAACGAGGCAGAGAATATAAGCAATAAACTCACATGCAAAAATTTACAAGTAACCAATAATTTTGTTCAAATTAAACTTCACATAGAATGATCGCATATTGTAATGATGAATAAGCTAACTATACTGATCAAACCACCACACATTCTACACAATTATTGAAAATTAACATTGTACCCCACATGTATGTATAATCAAATAAAATAAATAAAAAATTTAAAAAACTTCAGTTACTAATCTAAGAAATAAGTATGAAAATGGAAAATATTAATTATAAAATAAAAGACTGATAAATTAAGAGTTCATTGAAATTTATAACTTATTTTTGTCATAACTCACCAGTAAGAGAGTAAAAAAGACAACTGGAAAAAAGGGACAAAACAAGAAAGGCCATCTACCTTACATTTTCACAAAGTAATTTATTAAATTCTATCTGGCAATACTGAAAACATCTACTTTTCAGAACTTTAAGACAAAAATTCATCAGTATTTAATATTAGATATTAAAACACAAAAAAGTTGAAAAAATTAAATACGGTAGAATTCATACATGCTTAAGATTGATTTTTGACATTTATTAAACATTTTTTTCAATAACAAGAATGAGGGGCTGGCCAGTTTCCTCACTCAGTAGAGCACGGTGCTAGTAACACCAAGGCCTAGGGTTTGGATCCCCGTACTGGCCAGCTGCCAAAAGAAAAAACAATAAACATAAAAATTGAGTCTATTAACATAAAAACTACAAATCTTCCCACAATTCTAAAATTAGAACTTGTGCAGCTAGGAGTTTACATAACCACTTAAAAAAAAAATGTTACTAAAGTTTGAGATATTAGAAAACTAAAGGCATAAGACTCTTTAAACCTTAGACCTCCTTGGAACTAAATATTAAGTAGCAAGACAATTCATTCTCTTCACTAGACAAAAAAAAAAGATCAAGTAACATAAAAGAAAAATATAAAATTATAAAATTTTAAACCCTTAATTATCATTTTTTTGTATAATAATTGAAAGTTTATTATAATCCTATAAATAAGCACATACACAATCAAGCGCTACAACATCGTTTTGGTCAAGGACCGACTGCACACGCAATGGTGGTTTCATAAGATTATAATACCATGGATCTACTTTATATTTTCTATATTTAGACATGTTTGACATGCACATATTTACCATTGTGTTACAATTATGTACAGTATGAAGTACAGTACCATGCTGCACAGGTTTGTAGCCTGGCAACAACAGACTACACCATGCAGCCTAGGTGTGTAGTAGGGTATACCATCTAGGTTTGCATAAGTACACTGTATGATGTTTGCACAGAATGAAATCACCTAATGACTCATTTCTCAGAAACCTGCATCCCTGTCATGAAGCAAGACATGACTGTACTTATATGGCTTCATGTATCATATTCCTCAGGACCAACGTAATAAATTTAATAAAGAGTAAGAATTAGGTTCTACATTTCTTGACCATCTAATTATATTTCACGTGTATTATTTTGGGAGAGTGGATATTTCAACTTCCTTACACAAACTCTAGTTTGACTTCCAGAAGAGATTACATGTCTCAAAAGTAAAATCAATTTAGAAAGTTATTTTCTCACAATTAAATATTCATGATCCTTCTAAAGTAACTAAGTAATTGGCTTAAAAATAAAATATAATTAGATAACCAAGCAATAAAGTGCAGGAAACATTTAAAAATATAATAATCATATCAATTTTAACTACTATTTAGTAAGCTATATAGATGAGCTCTTTATTCCCTTCAATCATAATTTGAATAAACCAAGCAAAACCTGATAAATATTACTATATAAATCTTAGAAATTAAGTTATACATCCTTAATATTAATTTTTTAAAAAAACTATTTGGAAATATTTCTAGTATTTTTTCTCACTGTATGAGCATCTTAATCAATCACCATACAATGAAGAAATAAATTTGTCAAATTAATTTCCTTAACTAATTTTACTGAGTAGTAATTTGCACTAATATTTCTTGAACAGTTAAGTAATTACCTTAATTTAGGTATTAAATCAACATTATAAATAAGAAAAAATTTTTCCAGTAAACATACAGTTTTAAAAATCACTCACTCCAAGAAATGATCACATAGAAATTAATATAAATAAAACTTGCAAACATTTCTAGCCACTGAGCATAGGCTGTCACTCATTAATATAAAGGGGAAAGGAAAGATCTGTGTATCTTTAAAAGATTTTAAAACTTAACAGCCTAGAACAGGGGGTGGCATATATGAGCTATTCAAATAACTCTTTAATATAAATTTAATCTAAAAATGAGTTCTAAAGGAATGAATAAATGAACGAATCTCAACATCACAACTTTCAAGCTTTTCTTTCACAAAAGTGTAAATTAAAAACACAAACCTTGACTATTTCGAGATACAAAGAACATCCCAAATGTTTCCTAGAAATAAATCTGAAGGCTTCAGCAGCCTCCCACTAACTATGTTAAAACTGAAATATACAACACATACACAGCAAAGATTAAAAAATCAGTAGTGAGAGGTACTGCATCTTAAAGAAGTCACTGTTAAATACTGCTAATCCTATACCTTTAATAAAATATTAAAGATAAAGCAAAAATATGATTAATAACACACAGCAAATAATTTCAAGTGGGGTCACAAGAAAAGGGTATCTACTTAACCCCTCTGTTAAAGTGTAAAATTAATCAGAAAATCCAAACATCCTAGTTATTTCAAGTATTACTGCATGTTTTTTAGAATATAATATTCAGTGAAAAATTTAAGCACATTCCTTGGTTGTTTCAATATTATTTGCATGAGTGTTTTTATGAAGAAATTTGTCATTGCAGACATTCATAGACCCTTTATCATCAAGGGTCAATACATGTTCTAGTATTGTTCAAGTCAAGAAACACACACACACACACACACCATCACTTTGAACAAAAACAGCATTCTTTTTGTAACGAAAATACTCAATGGTTATTAGAGGTAAATACTCTTTTAGTACTTACCTGTATTTTAATTGGCCAGGAAAAGTTGCTGACATACACATAGAATGTAATGTTAGGATTGCTTCTGAAGTTAAATTTTTCATAGGAAAAACTATCTCTGTATTCCTTTATATTAGTCTTGGAAATTATAGGAGTCTCTTCCCCAGATATTGTTCCAGCTAAAATGTAAATAATAATAAAAAATTTAAATAATTTATATTAGAAAACAGAAATCTCTATGAATTTAAACATATATATTACATTTAATTTTTTATAATTGCTCTTATAAAATCATAATTATCCAAATATACTCATGCTTATAATTTTGAATGACAAAAGAAAATAAGTTTTCCATAAATATAATGGAAATAGATTTAGTACAAAAATTATTTTTAAAAATGCTACCACTGATTAAGTGTTATGTTCTAGGCACTGGCTTAGAGATTTTATATTCTTTTCTAATAACAATTCTATCCCAGAGGTATCATCATCTCTATTTTTCAAATAGAAACCTGAACCTCAGAATGATTAAAGCACTTGCCTCAATTTTATAGCCACTAAGAAGTAATCTCCTATTTGGAACTCAAATATGTATGGCTCCAGAAACTGAGCTCTTTCTACTTACTACTCCATAAAGCCTTTCAAAATGATTCAGATCATATTTTTATGTCTCAATACAATTAAAAAATAAAAAATAAGTCAACTTATTCATCTTACCACAAATTGAACCATCACTAATTTAAATAAATTGGGAGGAAGCCATAATTTAAAATATTTGCTAAATGCTCAATTAGTTAAAAACATATTGTACACTCAAAAAATATTTACTGAAGTTAACCAAATGGAACAAAGCATTTCCAACAATCTTAGCAAGACCTCCACCTTAATCAACAGTAAAAATAATTAAAGTATACTGAGTAATTAAATTAATTTCTAACTGGTCACCTACTCCAAAATTACCTTGTTTGTTTTTTTAAAATGCAGATTCTAAGACCTCATCTCCCAACCTGATAATTCAAAATTTCTGAGATTTGGTTCTGGGAATCTGAAAGTTACAAGTGATTTCTTGCATACTAAAATTACTGTTCTAAAGTAAATTAGAAATGTCATATATTTTTGTAGACATGTTTTTAAAAACTCCTGTAGAGTCTTTATTGTTCAGAAATAAATTTCAAATAAACAAGTTATAATCTGTAATTCACGAGACTCACAGTGCCAGGATTTTACTATGTTTGGCACTATAACAAAATGTCTATATATCTGCTTGAACTTTTCACTTTTCACATGTAATATAGGCTCTGGAATTACAAAATATATTTTCATTCTTGAATTCTACGTATACATGATTCTACACATTAAAATAGCATAATAACTTAATTTTGAAAAATCAAACAAATTTTTAAGAAACAATACCTAGCACATTTATGCAACAATATATCTTCAATATAAAAACAAGTAATAGAATTTTCTAAGACATAAGTATAAAAAAGTAGGCATACATTTTCACAATTTAACATAAAGATCTGAACTTCTTAGTTATTTTTTTAAAAAGTCAATGACTTCAATTTATAAACAATATTATGGAAGATACTTTATATGTAAGTTTTTTAACCCCTCTTAGCACTGAAACTGACATGAGGGGGTATATTTCGTAGCTTGAAAATAATAGGTAAGTTGTTATTTTTATTAGTATGCACAGTCTTCTAATATTGTTTTATATAAATACTAAGGTTAATAATTAAATTTATAGTTTCAATAGTGAATCAAGTAGTTGAAATCTCTCTCTTTAGTCATTAAAGGAGTAATACATATCAATTAAAACTACAGCATTTCATAACACTGCCTTTTAGAAAAAATTAAGTGGTGTATATGTTGTTACCCATCTAATTTTAAGAATGAGGGAGAAAGTTAAAGTAATAAAGCTTGTTCACATTGCTACTTATTATTTTTATTAGTAACAGCAGAATGATTATGGCATATAATATTTTGTTAAATTTCATTTATTTAAATTAACAGTGAAAGGTGATGCTAGAACAATATCTACATAGGAACACATGAAAAAAACATGACACCATAATTCTTTTACCTGTTGAGCCAACTGACCATGTAATGTTGAGATTAAAGTTGTTGGATGCATTAATCGAAATATCCAAATTTTTGTTTGACTACCAAGAAAGGAAATATTAAGGTTAAAAAAATCAAATTACATTAGATAGCTATGTTAGTCTACTGATTTAATTATGTGCATGCTATAGCTCTAAAACTTTACAAATTGTGTAAATATTCAACTGAATAAGTGTATATGCCATTTACAATTTTTAATGAAAAAAATATGTGTGATAAATTTAAGGGTCCTCATTTACATTGTCTGCTATAATTTGGCCTTTTGTATATAAGCCAAAGTCTGCTGTAATTCAATATATGTATTTTGATTTTCTTCGCTTACTTGTAGTTAGTATTTAAATGATACAGGTTTGGATTAGTACAAAGCAATTTTACACAATATAAGATTGTTTTGTTGAAAGATGTCTCATTAGTTGCAAATTTATTATCACACACACAATTTCTAGTGGAAAAAACCTTTAAATATGTAAACTAAAACTTTCAGGTAAAAATGAAAAATGTGCCCTGAAAAAAAGAGCATATCACATTCTTTAAACAGCTAGACAGAAGAAAACTGAAGAATTTAATTTTATGTCAATCAACCTGCTTCTTGTCATTCATTAGTAGAGTACAGACTCTTTCCCTCTTAATTGCAAGGAAACAAATGATTAAGAGATTTTGTTTTAATGTTAGTTGTGATTTTCTCACTCCAAGAAGTGAGGAACAGAAAGTAGGCATGACTACAACTATTTAGTCCAGCATAAAGGCAAAGAATCATAGTGATATTGAATAGGTTTAGTTTCAGATATTCAATGTATTATGCTTTGTTTTAAATATACAAAGACTTGCAGAAAAACGTATACTGCTAAGTGAGACCTGGCTAGAGGAGAGAGAGAGAGAATATTATTTCTTTAGCATTACTATTTCTTTCTAAACATGATAAAGCAGGTAAGACGGTAGAAAATATATCCCCAATTTTTTTGAGTGGCTTTTAGGAGAAGATAAATAGGTAAGCAATTAAGTTCCCCATTTCTGATATAATAGGCTTAAGGGGAAACTGACTGAAAGAAATGGTGGACAAGGAAGGAATGCCATAAACGGTGAAGGTCGCTGGAGGTTGTGTGACAGCCATCACATTCAAATGATACAATAAGCCCCAATTTATGTAACAGTAGGTCAGAAGTATACTTCATTATCCATCCCAGTCATACTCATAAATGGCCATGAAAGGGAGAAGGAAGTTAATTTATTGAGTTCTATCGATAAGCTGTTAAGATCCCTTCCACAATATGTGTCACGAAACTGTCAAAGTTCTTGAGATTTTCCTATTTTTTTTAAAGATAAGAGTGAATACAGAGATGACACCGATTCAAGGTAAAGCCACAAAGACAGTTGAGTAACTTTTTGACTCTAGTAATAAATGCAAAATAATTGAATGTCAGCAAGCAGATACTGTTGAGTAGATTGCTATTCAGTCGTGGTTATGCAAAATCTATTTCAACATCTATGTAATGTTGTATTAAGGAAAAATCCAGATATGGAAGGAAGAAATATCTCTGGTAACAAATTGATTTATGTCATCATTATGAAATAACCATATCTAGAAGCCAATAACTGCTTCATAATCAGTAAATCATCTTAACAAGGCAGTGAAAAGAATTAGTGAAGAGCGTGCACTGTTGAGTCAGGTGACCTTAGATTCAAATCTTAGCTCTATTTAATATACATGCTGACTGGTTAGGAGAAAATTACTTGTCCTTTTCAAAAAATCAGTTTTCTTAAGTACAAAACAGGGATATAATGAACACCCTCAAGAAGTGCATGGAAACATTAAATGAGATAACTTCTCAAAAAACGTATGCTTTCAGGCCATCATGCTCATGATGGCAGTGTTGTTGTTGTTAGGTCTGGTGACTCAGGATATTTTCTTTTTTTTCTCTTTCTTTATCTTCATCTTCACCCAGAGATCTATGAGATTTAGAAAGAGGATATGCTCATCAACTTTTGACAGGAGGTAGTTTTTTTTCTTAAACTATTAATGAAGTAGTTAAAAAATAATTGCTCTTTTTTGAGAAAGCAAAACATGGTGGAAACCATGTACCTCTAAGAAAACTGAAATCCTTATTTTCTCTTTAAGTCACCTCTTCACGATTGTGCGTTTTATTCTGGGTGAGGTAAATATGAAAGTAACTGCTGTTGCTGCTAAATAAGTCACACAACGTGATACAAAAAATTATAACACTCTTCTAAATGACACAAAAAATTATAACACTCTTCTTGAATTTTTAATTTCTCTTCCTTCTAGGCATTGCTGAAATACATGGTACTGTAACCTAAGTCCTGTGAAAAGCATTTAGGATTAAAAAATGTATTGAAAGAAGTGATACTGTGGTATTCCCAATAAATGACAAAATCGGTCATTTAGAACTTTGTTGGTTAGATGTGGGTAAGTTCAGCAAGATCATGTTAAATAGAAACCTACTGCAGAAATTTTTTACATGAAAGCACTAACTAGAAGTGATCCATAGTTGGTTAGAATTAAATCTGTTGTCAAGATGTAAGAAATGTATAAATAATTAAGGAATCTACTCTTTCTTATTACTTTCAAGTAGGAAGCCTTGGCCAATAAGCCATATTAATTTCAGAGATTGTTCCCAGGTAAATATATCTTTAACGAAAGGAGAGTACACAAAATGATGTTATAAGCATTCTAAGGATAACTCTCATGATAGTTTAATATCCTTAAGATCCAAATAATGCTTGTCTGGGTTCTTGCCTTCAATTGGACAGGACAGTAGAAAGTAAAACTAAAACCTAGGATAATCTGAAAGCACTCAGCATTTCTGGAAATTGAAGGGAAAAATAATGGTGAGGAGAGAAGCAAACTAGAATTGCAGCTAATCTGGACACACATGTATGACAATGTGGATGATACGGGGAAGAAATATTGTTCACTCTCAAATTTTGTCACATATCCCACTTACATTAAATTTCTTAGATCCTCAAAGTACCCCACAGGTTTGGAATTACTATTAAACAATCAAAAAGCCAATGAAAAAGAATGAAATTCTGATACATACTACAACATGGATGTCCAGTGGAAACATCATGCTAAGCAACAGGTGCCAGACAAAAAAAAAACAATATTGTCTGATTATGCTTATATGAGGTACCTAGAATTAGCAAATTCATAGACACAAAATATAATAAAAGTACCAAGGGCTGGGGGAAGAGATGAAGAGGGAGTTACTGCTAAATGAATACAGAGTTTCTGTTAGGAATAGTAAAAAAGTTTGGAGATGGCAGTGATGATTGCACAACACTGTAAGTGTACTTAATGCCACTGAATTGTATCCCTAAAATGGTTAAAATGGTAAATGTTATATTATTTCTATTTACCACAATAAAAAAGGAGTCGATTGTTATTATAACATACTTATAAAAACTTTATCATACTGTAAATATAGTTTCTGACATTATTTTGAGGGATCTTCAAAAAGTTCACAGAAAGATTCATCTTATCTTTTAATTCTATTTTTCTACAAATGTTTTGAAGTATCCTTGTAATATACTGTTACAGAAACACAAATAATCAGTGAAAAGAGGATTATATTTGAAAAAAGAAATCTATATAATCCTTATTTGAAAGTCAAAACTTTAGATTTATTCTTAAGAATGTAGTCACTCAAAATCTAAAGAATAGGAATGATACTGAATAAACAGTTTTTTTGGTTGGGGTGGGCAAGACCTTACTTTACTAGAAAAGGGAAACTAAAGTAACGTTATTTGTCAGCAAGTCTAATAGAATAAAAGGAAAGAAGCTAGAAAATATCAGGATATATTTAGAAATTGCACCTATTTGAAAAACTATTCAAATATATGATACAGACAACAATATGGATTAATAAATAATATAATAATAATAATAATAATAATACACATATTTAACATAACATCTTCATTTTGAGTCAGTTACTTTTAGTTCCAAAGGATCTAAAATTCCACCCAAATAAACTATATGGTTGATATTTCCATTCCCTGGACTTTTCAATTTTTAAAGTCTCAGATGAATAGCAATATATGTGTGTTATTTCTAGAAAACCTTACAGCCTTTTCCTGAATTGATGGTTTGATATTAAAGTTCACAATTAATCTTTCATACATTTAAACTTCATAAGCTTATAAAATTAGATCACTGACACAGTAGCTTCCTTAAAGAAGCCCTCCTTCCTATAACTCAGATAAACCAGTGGATTTATAAAAAAGACAATGAAAACCTACTACTATGGAATGGTATAAAGGAAAAAGAGAATATTTAATATAGCATGTTTTGAATTCATAAGCTTTCTTTTCAAATAAGACTCCTTTGAGTTTAAAAATATAATTAGAAAGATAAATTCTATTATAAGAATATATATAGAAATAATATATAATTTAAATTATAGGAATGTTTGCAAAATCTGAAATATCAAATTCACAAATTCTCTGAATCACAAGGATACCTAAGTTTTATGAAAAGAAAAAATTAACAGGATTAGTCTTTTCTACAAAAGCCCTACAGTGTGATCACTCTGAGAAAAGGTAAAAATCACAATGAAAGATGACAGAAAAGTTGTATGCCTTGTAAGTGTATAATTACATTATAAAAGATAATGCTCCTTCCTCACCTGTTCTGGGTTTGCAATGAAGTTTATGGCAGTATGGTGGCGATCATCTTCCTGTAATAAGCTGAAGGTAAACTGATAGTCAATCAAAAGGCTGTCTGTGGAAGGGGAAAAAAAAGTAGAATACTGATATGTATTTTTAAAAACTGTCTAGAAAACAAAAATTAAGTGAAAATATATTGCATACCAGTATTGAAAATGATTATCATTAAATACTGTGACCTATTCAAGACTAGCAAAATACAACTCTTTGTGATCAAGCAACAAAAAGAGAAACACAGATATGAAAGAAGTCCTAATTCCTTAAAAATTGTTTTTATTATTTCTGTTATTATAAAAATACTACATAAACACTATAGACATTCTGGGAACTACACAAAAGTAAGAAAATAAAATAAAAGTTATTCATAATCTTAAAACTAGAGAAAAATACAGTTAATATATTGGTGCATTTTATTCCAGTTAAAATTCTATAGATAAAAAGGTAGACATTTTAGTATACTACTTTCATAAAATCAAAATTCTTTGATGAAGGTTTGAGAATACTACTCTTCCATTAAAAAAAATGAAATCTTACCATTCGCAGCAACATGGATGAACTTAGAGAAAATTATGTTAAGTAAAAAAAGCCAAGCACAGAAAGAGAAATACTACATGTCCTCATTCATGTGGGAGCAGAAAGGAAAGGAAAGGAAAAAGGAAAAAGGAAAGGAAGAAAGAATGAATAACATTGAACTTTCAAAAAAAAAGAGAAGAGAACTTATTATTAGAGGTGAAGGATGGAGTGGGAATGGGGGATTAGTGGGAAATTGGTTAAAGATCACAAAGACTAATTATGTTTTGTAAACATGAATACACTAATTTTCCTGATTTGATCACCACATATTGTACACAGGTATTGATATTCAAATCTGTGCCCCACAAATATGTATCATCCATTATGTTTCAATAAAAAAAAGTCAAAAAAAAAATAGAATGATGTTAAGAGAGATAATAAGAGACAGACAAGGAGCTAGGTGATAAAATATTAAGTGGATAAAGTTAAATAAAGTGCCAGAAGTTCAGTGAAAGGCAGCAAGAAGGAACAGTGGAATACTGCTTCAAAGAAGATGAAGTTTTTGAATGATAAGGTTAAGCAATTATTTGAGAATGTCAAAAGGGAGCAAGGCAGATACTTATCTCAAGTCTAGACTGTAAAGTATCACACTGTAAAAGAAAAAAACAACTAACACTGCCATTAGGGAACAACCAGTTTTCAGGGTACACCAAGTTTCAGTTAAAGTAAAATAGTAAAGAATTGCAAAAAGAGAATAAGAATACATTTAGTGATTTGATTTAAAAAGTAATAATTTTTTAAAATGGAAAGAAAGAGTAACGCCCTGAAACCATTAAGTACACTTAGCTCCCAGATTCTGAATTCTAAATACCATTCTCCAATGTAAGAAACCACGGCTTCTCAGGAAAATTGGTGATTCCAGGGCTGAGGCAAAAGTACAAGGCGAGTCTGAAGTATCTTGTAGTGCCAGAAAATAAGGATATACTGAGAAAATGATGGAGTCATGTGCAAAGGACACAGGAGTCAATTTCAGGGGGATCTCAATTATCAGATCTAGAACAATTAGAACTACAAAATAAATAATGATGATAATTTATTATAAACAGAAAAATAAAATATATATTCATGAGTACACACTGATATAAATAAAAGAGTGATTAAATGAATAAATGAGGGGAAGGGACAGCTATCCCTTACAGTTAATAAACATAGAAGAAACGATGGAATAGAAAGTCATCATTTGAGGGGCTGGTTGGTTAGTTCATTTGATTAGAACGCAGCCTTGTAACACCAAAGCCAAGGTCTCGGTTCTGCCCACCAAAAAAAAAAAAAAAGATATAAAGAAAATCACGATTTGATAAACACATTAATAATATATAATTCTTTCAGGTAAGAATAATCAATGCGTGGTAAAAGTTGCCTTTTCTGGCTGTGTCCATTTATTGGCTCGTGGCCCCTTTGCTGCATCTCTCCACTTCTTGCTTGCATCATCACATCTCCCACTACTGTAGTCAAATCTCCCTCTGTCCGCCTTTCATAAGAACACTTGTGATTACACTGGGCCCACCAGGATAATCTCCCCATTTCAAGATCCTTAACTTAATCATATCTGCTAATTCTCTTTTACCATTTAAGGTAAATATGTACCACAGGTTCCAGGGAATTCGGATATGGACATCTTTGGGGCCCACTACAGAGTGTCAGTACATAGATAAAAGACAGAAAAACTGTCTACTACAATGTAAGCAACAATTTTTGCTAGGTAAAGGAATTATCAATGATTTCAATTTGCCTTTTTGTCTACCTTTTCTCAATAATGAATATGCATTATTTCCATAATTGGACTAAAAATGAGAAAAATGTTTTTAAAGGAGTGTTTAGAGAGCTTCTTTCTTTTGATCCTTGATCTCTAATGTTTCTCACATGATGTACACTTGCATGTTAAATAATTAGATTTACATAGTTATATTTCTATCCAAAAGTGGCATATTTCATTCCTAATTGACATACTTCTTAGGCATAGGCTTACAAAAATGCAATAAAAACATAAAAGATGATAATTCATCCTCATATGATTAGAGTACATCCGGATTACCAAGTTTTAACATGAAGCAGCATTTTCTTCCCAAGTCCGTTTTTTTATTACTATATTTATCATTACAAAATGTAATCTTTTGTGGTCCTTTAACAATTTCTTGCTAACCCCCCATTCCCCTCCCCTTTTCCACCTTTTGATGGCCTCAGTTCTGTTCTCTCCTTTTGAAAACTCAACAAATTATTGTGGTGATTGTATCTTTCTTTCTTTTTTTAGCTCCCACTTATAAGTAAGGACATGTGGTATTTTTCTTTCTGTGCCTGGCTTTTTCCACTTAACCTAATATTCTCTAAGCTCATCCATGCTGCCGCAAATGGCAGAATTTTATTCCTTTTTATGGCAGAGTAGTATTCCGTTGTGTATATATACCACATTTTCCTTATCCAGTCATCTGTCAATGGACATTTAGGTTGGTTCCAACTCTTGACTCTTGTAAATAGAGCTTTGATAAACACAGGAGTGCAGGTAATCCTTCAACAAGATGATTTCCATTCCTTTGGGTATACACCCAGCAGCAGAATTGCTGGACCGTATGGGAGTTCTATCTGTAGTTGTTTGAGGAAACTTCATAACAGCTGTAATAATTTATAGCCCAACCAACAGTGTAGGAGGAGTCCCTTTTCTCTGCATCCTTGTCAGCATTTGTTATTCTCTGTCTTTTTGACAATGGCCTGTCTAACTGGCATGAGATGATATCTCAGGGTAGTTTTGATTAGCATTTCCCTGATGCTTAGTGATGAACCTTTTTTCATGTGTCTGTTGGCAGTTTGGATATCCGCCTTTCAGAATTGCCTATTCAGCTCCTTTGCTCATTGTTTAACTGGATTACTTGTTTTCCTACCCCTAAATTGTTTGAGTTCTTTGTATATTCTGGATATTAATCCCTTCTCAGATGCATAATTTGCAAATATTTTCTCCCATTCCGTAGGCTGGCTTTTTGCTCTGTTAACTGTTTCTTTTGCTATGCAGAAGCTTTTTAGTTTAATATAATCCCATTTTTTTAATTTTTTCCTTTGTTGCCTGTGCTTTTGGGGTCTTATTCATAAAGTCTTTGCCCAGTCCTAAAGTCCTGAAGTGTTTCCCCTATGTTTTCTTTTAGGGGTTTTATAGTTTCAGGACTTATATATATAGTCTTTAATCCATTTTGATTTGGTTATATGGAACTAGTTTCATTTTTCTTCATATGGATGTCCAGTTTTTCAAGCACCACTTATTGAAGAAACAGTCTTTTCCCCAATGTATGTTCATGCTGCTTTTGTCAAAGATCAGTTGGCTATAAGTATGTGGGTTGATTTCCAGGTTCTCTATTCTGTTACATTGGCCAGAGTGCCTGTTTTTACGCCAGTACCATGCTGTTTTGGTTACTATAGCTCTGTAGTATAATTCGAAGTCAGGTAGTGTAATGCCTCTGGCTTTATTTTTTTGCTCAGGTTAAAGCAGCACATTTTTAAAAGATAGTTTAGTCAGTAAAGAGCTACAGCAAAAAATGAGAAAAAAGTGGCTGCTGTTTACTGCAAAGAATTAAGAACAAATAATATAAAAAATTAAGCTGAGCCAAACACACTGCATGAATAAAGGAGTTTAAGTAAATAAAATATCAAGAGAAAAGACTTTTAACCTGCATAAAATGTTTAAAGAAGTCAAATATTCCACCAAGCTATGACTAATTGGAAAGTGATGACTGAAAATTTATATCTAGGAAAAACATTTTGAAAAATAACTTGAACTATGAGGAAAGTTGGTAAGTACGTTATATATTTGAGATGATAAATAGCAAATGGTAAATATTTGACATTTGTTTTACTCTTTCAACAAAAATAACATAAAATAATGGATTTTTGAGAAAATAGTAACAGTGATAAAAATCATCAAAGTGTATATTGGAAATACCTAGATATCTGAAATCCAAGAAGGCAGCCCTACTAGGATAACAAACGAAAATAATCTTGATGTATCAAGGCTGTTTCAATGATACTGTTCATGTAAATTTCAACTCATTTGGGAATCAGAATTCTTCTATATAAGTTTTGAATGGTGTGAGAAATTTTACATTTGAATTATTTGAGAAATTGCTACCTAGTAATTTGCTCTTTCAACATTTTAATGTTTCAGTTAATACTGTATTTCTTTTTTTTTAATTTCACTTTTAATTTAGCACCATCTACAACATTTAAGGAGATCTTGGTTGTAATCTTCCATATACCAACCAGGCTATTTTATGCAACTTAATTAAACTCACTGATACAATGGTACAATGGTGATAAAACTGCCTATCTAATAGGATTGCTCTGTGGATTAAACATAACTGTGTGAGTGTCTATTTGGCTTTGAGAAGACTATCTCATAAAATAAAAGCATTCAGTAAATATTATTTCATATCCTTATTCACTATATTTGCTTCTGAATAAATTCTGAAAGATTTCAAAAGTCAAAAAGATTCTCATGTGTATATTTATTTACATATATACATACAGCTAGCCATCCTGAAGAGTCTGAAAAGATTATACATACACTCTGACAACAATTATCAAGAGTCCAAATATGTTTTAAACAACGGCATATTTATAAAAACAAGTATTTTCAGACTTAGACAATTGTTTAGTAAGTGATAAAACATGTGAATATAAGTTTAAGTATATTCATAGTCTCAATGTGTCATAGTAACATTTAACATGTAACTTCAGGACTATGCCTCAGAAAATGAACTAAAAATGGTCTCTTTCATGCCCTATTTTCCCAAGCAAGCTGTTTAGCAAACAGACTCATTATTTTAAAAGTAAAATTTAACATTTTATTCTCTTCTTAATACCCTTTGATGGCTTCCCAGTTTTCTTATGATAAAGAGCAAATCTTACATGTTCTATAAAGCACTGTATTATTTGGATCCTGCAGATGGCAGAAACTTCATCTCTTGACTCTCTACCTTGTTCTATGCATTTTGCTGCTACTGGCTTTCTTTTAGCAACTCAAATGTTGCATGTTCTTTCTTGCCACAGCGTTTGCACATGCTGCCCCTTCTGATACTTCTTCCTATCTCACGCCATCACTATTCCTCATCAAGTCATCCTTCACATCACATCAAAGCTCAGTCATTCCCTCAACTCACCCACTCCCTTTCTCACAAATTAGGTCAGGTCCTCATGTAATATTTTACCAAAGCATCTATAATTCTCAGAGTTCTTATGACAATCATACCTCGGTAATTGTATAACTGGTTTAGTATCTATTTTCCCTAGTAGTTTATAAGCTTCAGTGGAGGAGCACCTGTTTTGATCACTGTGATATCCCCAGAGTCTAACAAAGTAGCTAGACAATAAATACATGTAGAATGAATAAACAAAAGTGAGTGAATTCCAATAACTGATACTCTCTAAGCAATAATAGTCTAACTTTTCAGAAAGTAAATTAAGGAGAAAAACATATGCCACACTTGTGAGTATTAAATAAAATTATATGAAATTGGTTTGCACATGATAAATATCTAATAAATACTAGTTTCCCCTTGTTTGTGGAACAGTGGTATCCATGTTGACAATTATTAGTTAAAAATTTCTATTGAGCTTGGAGCATTTAGAATAATTGCAAAGCTGAAATCTGTTGCAGATATTTTGCATATTCAACATTTGCTAGATATAGTATCACAGAAAAAAGCACAGAGCTGTTATCAAAACTTTGAAAATGACTGATTTGTGCAACCTAGAATGCACACTTAAACTCATTGGGTCTTACCTTCTCATCAATAAATAAAAGAGGATAAATGATGATTATAAATGCACATTCATGATTTGAATTTAGAGATTTTTGAATAATATGCTATGACCTCTTCAGAAGCCACCTTCCTTTGCTGAATAGTATCTCAAAATAGCTTAACTCTCAATTATTCTGCAATGAAATATGGGAATATGCTCAGATTTCATTTGAAACAAATGTTCCATAGGCCAAGTTAAAAAACAAAGCTTGAAACTCATTTTTCTTTAAATGAAATTGCTTATTCTTAAATTTTTTCTATGATATAATAGTATTAAAATGTGCATAATAAAGTTAAAGCAACTTTTATTTTGTTGCCTACAACATGATCTCCAAACATTTTTGGCCAACACACATTAATAAAAATGCCTGTACATATATCCACAATACATGTATTTTCTTTCTTTTTTAACATTTACTTGTACATATTTGTGGGGTATATAGTATGTTGTTTTAGTACATGCATATACTGCACAAGGATTCACTTAGAGTAGACAGTACAGTTTTGGACTTGTTAGTCCACAACTTCTCCTTCCTCCCATCACCCTCCCCTCACAGACTCTCATAAACATTATTCTGCTCTCTACTTCCATGATAACCACTTTTTTTTTAAAGATTCTATTTATGAGTGATATCATGCAGTATTTGTCTTTCTGTGCCTGACTTACTTCACTTAACATGATGGTTTCAACTTCCATTCATGTTGCTGCAAATAATAGGATGTCATTTTCATTTATTTATTAATAATTTACATGACTGTACTAGCGTTAAATATTTACTGAAGGCCTGCTATGTGAGTCACACACATTTCTAAGTATGGGGATCCAATCAGACAATGTCCTTCATACACAGAATTTCATTCTAGTAAAATTTTATTTTACTTGGAAACCCAGATTCAAGACAACAAATAAACAAATGAGATAATTTCATACTATATAAGTGGAAATAAAAGGAAATAAAATGGAAATAAAAGGCTTGTGATATCTGGAGAAGTCTTTTTTTGGTAGGGTTGGAATATTAGCTGGGGATAGAGTATTTCAGGGAGAAACATAATAAATGCAAAAGTCATAATCTAAGGTAAAGTTTGGGATATTCAAAAACAAGCAGATTAAGTCATTGAAGACATAAAAATAAAATTACTTGCTAATGTCTTAGTCCATTTTGTGGTGTTATAACAGAATACCACAAATTGGATAATTATAATGAACAGAAATTTATTGGCTCACAGCTCGGGGGAGGTAGTCCAAGTCAAGGGGCTGGCATCTAGTGAGGGATTTCTTGCTGGGTCAGCTCATGACAGAAGGCAGAAGGACAAGAGAGAGCAAAAGGGAGCCATCATCCTTTTATAAGGGCACCAATCCCATCCATGGGAGTGGAGCTCTCAAGACTTAATCACTTCTTAAAAGTCCCACCTCTGAACACTGCTACAATGGCAATTCAATTTCAATGTGAGTTTTGGAGGGGACAAACATTCAAACCACAGCAGCATGTAAATTCCCAAATTTCAAAATTCTAAACTTGCACTCTATTTTGTTCATTGACTTATGGTTCTATTCCAATACGAGTATGGGAGCCAGTATAGTGAGAGTTACAGTATGTTTGAATATTCATCAAGATGGAAATTTCTCACTATTCTTCCTGTTCATAATTTTACTGAATATTATAAAAGTGTATTATTTAAAATAAATTTTAAGGTAATTTATTCTAATGCGAGCCTTCCAGAAAACATAAATGAATAAAATTTTAATTGAAATTCAATAAAATTTTAATATAGATTTTGAGAAGTATGATATTTTCATGTAAACATTTATCATTTAAGAACATGGTATGATTTTCTAATTGTTTAGATCCCCTTTTTATTTTCTTAACATATTGTTTTTATTTAATTCATAAAAAAGTAAATCTTTGGTTAAATATATTGCTAATTTCTGTTTCTCTGGTTTTACAGTCTGTGGTTAACGGCATGGGCTACCTAGACTGCCTAGATTGAAACCCACCCTTACCATTTCCTAGCCATGTAATCTCATACTAATTAAACGTTCTCTGCTTCAGTTTCCTTATACATAAAAGTGGAACAATAAGTGTAGTCACCTCATTTGAAGATAACATAATAAACCTAAAAATCAGAATAGTCTGGCATGCTAACTAGTATTATCATTATTTTAAAGTCAGGTGGTTGTTTTTCAGTTTCATTTAATAAATGATGCTAAATAATCAGCTACATATCTGCCAGAAAAAAATGTTCATAATAAGAATATTATGCACGTTACAACCTTCATGAAGTACAATTCTCGGGACATGATGATGATATTTAGAAAGGCAGGCAATGCCTTTATTAGTCCTTTCATCATTTTATACAAGTAAGGAACATTATTATCCCCTCGCTCAAGTCGAATACAGCCCCCTACCCTAGGGTACCTGACTTGGTGAGATAATTAAGTACGGGGTATCAGCCCCTACTCCTCCTCTCGGCTGAGTAACCTTGTGCAGGGCATAGACTATACAACTCAAATTGGGAGACCTGGTGGGAGGTTTTCTTCCTTAAACTTCTTCTTTTACTTGATTATTTTTATAGTAAGTCTATGTTTTTACATAACTGGAAAAATTTAACACTTTTATTATAAAATATATAGAGCAAAAAAAATTTTCAGTGCTTTTCTAGGTTAACTCAGTAGCAATTTTTTTTCTCAGCTATTTAAAATGTTTTCAGAATTGGGTTATATTGTCCCTCATTTCAGACTGTGCTTAAATATTAAATACTTTTGAAATAAACATCTAAAAATACTGGGATATAAGCTTCAGGAAATTGAAAACAAAACAAAAAAACCCCAATGAACCAAAGATTCAGGTTAAAATGCCAAAAATATGGTTCACTTATGTTTTGTCAGATAATGTTTGATCCATCATGCTAAATGTAAGAATTTAGATTATCTACATTCATTAAGGTCATGTCTGCCTCATTTGCAGGTGGATCAGCCAGATCCTATTTAAATAGCAATTTATATTCAATGGTTAAAAAGTCATATGAAACATTCACTAATACAATATACTTAGCTTAAAACAGGAAATTTATTTTATTCCGTTTTAGAATAAAAACACTGAATAATTCCATTAAATATAAGGGTTAATTCAAGTTTTAATTGCTTTCATTGTTTTGTACGACGTAGCACTTTAAGTAATTAAATTGAGATTGACTCTTTTTTTAGATTTACAGCTATAATAATGTTTGTTAGAAATAGTGTCTCTCATTTATCAACAAAAAAAATCAAATCCAATAAATAATATGCTTATAAATAATGTCTTTTAGTCTAAGACATAAACATTAATTAAATAAATCAATAATAATTAAAGAGTTTAGAGTGAGATAAATGAATAAGCATTTTGGTTTCTTAGTAATACAAACTGAGGTAAAATGTGGTAAGTGGCAGAGGTAAGCACTTAATATAAAAGTAGTAATTAAGTTCCCTACTATCAAAATAGGTAAGGGTATTACCACAAAATTCCACTCTGAACTCTGAATAGCAATAAGAGAAATTTGAAATAAAAGTCATTTTTCAAAAAGTATATTGTGAAAATAAACCAAAATAAGTTAGATTACTTAGAAATATATTAAAACACTATAATTAGCAGTTTGGACATTACATATGCTTGAATTAGTGTAAGAGTGGCATAAAGTAGATGATTACTAAACTGACTTTATATACTCTTTGAAATATATGATCTAAATAACATTGTCATAGTATAGTCTTTCATTTTGTATTTAAGATTTTTGTTGTTAAAATAGTTATAATTAATAGAAAGCATTTAAGAAAAAACACACTTTCACTGCTTTTTGACTACTACTTTCTATATTTACTGAGAATAAGTGGAGTAATTAACATTTACAAGGGCCAATCAAATTAGATACCATTGCTAGGACCCTTTTTTCTATGTGAGGCATGACAGCTTTCTAATATATTCAGTTAGGGGTTTTAAACTCATGTGTGAAAAACTACTAAGACTGTATGAAGGGTACAACTGCTGGTGTATTGCTTTCAATTAAGTTAATACCATATTGTACTTAATTGCTTTAAGTTACTCTGTGGAGCTGCATCTTAAATTTCGATTTAATCTTTAGAATATTTTCTGTTAACACTATTATTTCATAAACTCTTAAGATTTCATAACAAATGGCAAGGCTGCCATCTAGTGCTTTTATGACTATTCTTCTGAAATTTCTAAAAGGGAGTGGGGTCCTATGTAATCTAGTGATGAATTGTTCAATAAGGTAACCACTAGTCACATGTAGCAATTGAGTAGTTGAAATGTGAGGAATATCTCATTGATGATTTAATGATTTTTTAATAATGAATACATGTTAAAATGAAAATATCTTAGATATGTTGAGTTAAAGTATTTTATTAAAATCCATTTCACTTGTTTCCTTTTACTCCTTTAAGGTAAATTCTAGAAAATTTAAAATTACAAGTATGGCACACATTATGTTTATATTGGCTAGTACTGATTTAAAAGAAAAATTATTTTAGTTTTCACCTTAAAAGGCTTAATCATTAATACATTTTATATTTGTAAAAAATGAAATGTAAGTCATATAATGTGTTTATAATTGTAACTAGTTTGGGATATATTAAAGGCTAAAGACTCGGAAGAGTCAAAGAGACATTTCTAATTAAAAAAAAAAAAAAATCAGATGAAAATTATGTCCCCTTAAACTGAATCCAGGATGTTTGCCATAAGAAAAACAGAAAAAGTGTGGAAAAGATAGAAAATAAAGATAATTTAAATGACATAGAATTTAGACAATATAAGTTTGAAAAATACTATATATGTATGAATATATAATTCATAATAATACAAAAACAAAAACCAAGATGTCACCTTTAAAAGACTTTGGGCAAACAATTCTTTATTTTAAATAAATAAATGAAAAAAGTAAATAAATAAGAACAAAGTGAAATACTATAGCACTTATCATGCTTTTCATATAGAAAATGTAGAAAAGAATAACAAAAGCTAAAATTGATGAACTGGAAAAAAAAATCAGGAGAAAGGATGAATAAGACCAAAAGCTGATTCTATAAAATGGAAAAAATTAAAACAAACAAAAACACACCAATTAAAAAGCACAGACCCAGAGATTAGGGTTGAATTACTTAATCTTTAAAGGTCATGTAGTAACAGTTTTAACTGTTGCTGTTTTTAAAAAGATAAAAGTCTTTTCCAAATTAATTTTTAAAAGCTATTACCATAATTCCACAATATGTACATAGGAAAGAAAAAAATTAAAAAACATCGTCAAAAGTCATTTTGTTAGAAAAAATAATGTACAAAAAAGACAAACCACATTCATTTATACTGAAAATAATTATAAATAAAATATAAACAAGTAATATTTAGCTGTGTCACAAATAATACTATGCCATGATTAATTCTGATGTAGCCCAAAATGAAAAGAGGTTTAACATGAGAAAATTGATTAATGCAATTAAGCATTTAACAAGGTAAAAGAAAAAGTCATTCATGATAAAGTCTTGTAGCAAAATAAGTTAGGAATTTGCTTAATTTGATACAGGGAATATTCCATAAATTATAATAAACACCCTACTTGATGTCTATTACCATCACTGTCATTCTATTACCATCACTGTCATTTAGCACTGAAATAGAGATCCTAAACATCCTTATAAGGAGATTAAAGAGACTGGAAAAGGAGTAAAACTATCTTTATTTGCATGTAGTATAATTAACTGTGTTTAAAAATCCAAGCAAATCTATAAACAGAATTAATGGAAGGAGAAGACCATTGAAGTTGATAAATATAAGATCCATATACTAAAATAAATTTTAAATTTAAATTTAAAATGTAAATAGAAAATACAATTTTTAAAAATACAATTTAACAGCAAAAGAAAATTAGAAAATAGGATATATTTTATACACATGACAAAACATGTTCAAAGCATGGACACATGAAATTGAGCTTAACATTATTAGTCATTAAAGAAATACAACTACATTAAAGAGATACCATTACACACACACTAGAACGTCTATACTCAAAAAGGCAGATAATGTCAAGTGATGATGATTATGTGGAGAAACTGAAATATCCATAAATTGCTAGTGTGAATGAAAATGGTACAATCCATGCTGGAAAACCATTTGCTGGCTTCTTAATAAGTTTAGCATAAGCTTGTTATACAACTCCGAAATTACACTTCTAGGAATCTACCAGAAGAAAATGAAAACATATGTCCACACAAAGACCATATGAATGAATGTTTACAGCCTAGTCAAAACCTAGAAACGATCCCGATATCCATCAACTTGTAGATGAACCAACAAAAAGTAGTATATCCATATAAAGTTATACCATTCACTAATTTTTTAAAATTAAGTTACTCTATTAACAAAATAAAATAGAAACTCCTTATGTTTATCCACATTAATGCTGAAAATCATCAGGCATAAACAAACAACCATTCCTAATAAAAATGATCAGCAAAATAAAAATAGAAGGCAATTTTCTCGATCTGATAAAGGCATCTGGGAAAAACCTACATCATATTTAATGCTGAAAGATTGAATGCTTTCACCCTAAGATCAGAAACAAAATCAGAATAAATATTTATATGCTCACTACATCTTTTCAACATAGTATTGGAAGTGCTACCTACTGCAATAAGGAAAGAAAAAGAAATAAAAGATATCCACACAGAAAAGGAAGAAATCAAACTTGTATTATCTGCAGAAGACTTTATTATCTATGTAGACATACTGATGAAATGTACAAAAAAGTCACTGGAACTAACATGTGAATTTAGCAAAGTGAAGAATACAAATCAACATTAAAAACCAATTGCAATCATAAATACCAGGAAAAATCAGAAATATTTTAAAAATACCATTAACAGCAACATCAAAAATATTAAAAATGTAGAGAAAAACCTGACAAAAAAAACCCAAAACATGAAAGACCTGTACAACTAAAACTGTAAAATATTTCTGAGATAAAGAATAGTTTTTAAAAATAGATATATTGTGTTCATGGGTCAGAAGACTCACTATTGTTAAGATGTCAATTCTCTCTCAAATTCATTTATAAATTCAAAACAGTCCCAATTCAAATTCCAGCATGTGTTTTCATAAAAATTTACAAGCAGATGCTAAAATTCATATGTAAATGTTAAGAAAATGGAATAGTCATAATAAGTTTTAAAAGGAAGAATAAAGTTGGAGGATAAATGCTACATGCTTTCAATACTCATTATAAAAATACACTAATTATAAAAGTGCTATGTTGGCATAAAAACAAACAAATAAATTAAAGAAACAGTTAGACAATCCAAAAAATAGACCCACACATATACAGACAAATTTTCAACCAAGGTGCACAAGCAACTCACAGGTTAAAGGATTACCTTTAAATAAGTTGTGCTTAAACATGTGAATATTTATATGGAGGAAAACAAACTTCAATGAATAACTTACAGTATATATAAATATTAACTCAAAATAGACCACATACTTAAGTGGAAAACTTAAAAATATAAAACTTCTAGAAAAAAACATAGGGGAAAATCTTTGTAACGACAGTTAGGCTAAGATTTCTCAAAAGAATAAATTCATAATTTGAACTTCATCTAAATCAAAAATTGCACTTCAGAAAAGTAGTGTTACTAGGATGAAAACACAAGCCACAAACTAGGAAAAAATATTTGAAAATCAAAAATCTGATAAAGGACTTGTATCTAGAATAAAGCATCCTGAAAAAATGACATGAAAACAAATAATTCAATTACAAAGTAAGCAATGGATTTAAAGAGACACTTGCTCAAATAAAATGTATGCATATGGCAAACAATCACATGAAAAGATGCTCACCATCATTAGTCATTACAGTAATGAAAATTAAAGTGGGAATTACATACCATTTCACACCTATTACAAAGGCCAACATTTAAAAGAACTGAAACTTTCATACACTGCTGGTGGGAATATAAAATGGTACAACCATTTGGAAAAGAGATTGGCTGTTATTTAAAAAGTTAAACCTACACCTGCAAAATCTCTACCTTAAAATTCTATTTGCTAAAAACTTAATCATAATGAAAAGTTTGCAATATAATCACCTGAGTTTAATTAAGTTCTATTTTCTGTTCCATGTTCAGAATAAGATCTATTGCTATGTTATTTTTCAGAATAGAAGAAAATGCACCAAACAAAATTAAGAGAATATAGCAAAAAGATATTGCCTTTCTTAGAAATATATAAAGTTGTATTATAGGATTTAAGAAATAGAAATTGTAAAATATTAATGAAAATTTTAGTTCGAGATGACTTTTATTGCCTGAAGCTAACAAGCCAATTATTTAAAATGTAAAAATATACAAATACTTACAATAACATGTTCCTCTAAGTGGATTACCAACATAGCGATTTTCAGAGTCACATCTGTAGAAACACAAAAACTCATTTATTATTAAACAATGTATTTCATAAGCCTCGTGTTTTTCTGCAAGCAGAAAATGTATTTAAACTCTACATTAAAACATCTTCAAAACTATATCATTAATTGAAATTTAAAAACAAGTCTTCAAAATAATTAATTGTAGAAAGCCTATACATGAGTATGAGAGAGAAAAAATAAGTGGAAAGGAAGAAAATAAACACACAAGAGGAATATAAAGATTGTCAAAAATCAGATGGGATAAGATTATGAGCTTTGGGATATGTATCCTTCCCTTAATAATGAAGGGAAGTTGAAAGTCTGAATAAAGATATAGAGACACATTTGGGGAGAAGAAGAAAATTCATAAATCCACATTATTTTCTTACTTGTGATATTCTTTAAAATTAATATATTTTTCCTCAGTTTCTAAACCAACAAATCTGTATAAAAAAAGACCTCCTCAGTTGGGTAATGAATAAAAAAGTTTTCTTTAAATCAACAAACCCTAACAAAATAGTCTAATATGGACTAAATTCAGGAACTCCAACTTTGAATTCATGTAACCAGATTGTAAAAATGAAAGAACATGTAAGCAAAGTCATGAACTCTAAGTTAAATACATCAAAAATGGTTAAGTATAGCAGTGGGAGAAAATCATCAGTATTTTCAAAATTTTTGAAGTTCATATTTTTCAATCGCTGTTTGCAGAATAAAATTAAAATGACAATGACTAACAAAAATATAGCTTGGTTTTGCATAATGCTATTTCTTGGAACACCCTCCAAATAAATTTTGGTAAAATATATACACCAGATAACTGAATTAAGTGGCTTAATTTTTAAATTATATGTAAAAGTTCAAGGAGTGAACAAGATCTTCCAAAATGTCTTTAGTTTTAGTAGAGTTCACTAGAACAGAGGAATATAGTAATACATAAATATTTTAATTAATAAAGAGTCAAACAGGACTGTCCTATTCATTCAGTTGGTTAGAGATTGGTGTACCACCACCAGGGTCAAAGGTTTAGATCCCCTTACTGGCCAGCCACCAAAAAAAAAAAAAAAAAAATAGTCAAACAGTGGATAATAATAGGCTAAATAATTAGATTACATTCTCATACATTTTCATCCATGTGCTTGCTAGTTTTTGTATTCATGCCAAAAAATAAGTTTAAGAATAAATCTTTCTTTAACTACAAAATTAAGGTAGAAATATGATAGTCCTTTTACCAGCAACTCTGTGAATAAAAAGGCATTTTGGGTGTTAGGTTTTCTGTGATATATGGTAGTTTTCTAATGTTAGAAAATGATCGTACTTATTATCGCTCTGTTAAACACTTCAAAATGTATACTATACAAATTCCTACACTTTTGTACCTTCCTTCAGACTTGCCTCCTTAAATCCCATCACTTCATACAAAGTACATACATATACTGAAGGACTAATTTATATAAAACATTATAATTCCTTTCTCTGTTGTAAAAAATAAATTTGACCTATGGGTACCTTAATACTACTTTTAGAATAGTAAAATATTCAATATAATATTCCCGGCATTGTTATGCATAATATCCCTTGCATTTCTAACTTGCCCAAATAGATGGTTTCAAAGTCCCATAGCAATCTAAAACTACTAACTTTCATAAATGACAAGGAATTTCAAGTGCTTTTTAGTTCATCATATATTAACCTTAAGAACTCTATAATACAAACCCATTTCTTTAATGTAAGTTATAAAGCTTTCTTTTTTGTTAATAATATTTAGTTTATTCGAATTATATGATCTTATATGGGACTGAAAATTATTGTAATATGTTTATCTTCAATATAATATAAGTTTTACAAAGAATGGTGAAAATTTTATTTTCTTCAATCCGCAAATTTTCTCAGAAGGATAAAATTATATGTTCATGTTTAGGAAATAACTTTGCTAGCTTTCATTATTAGTTAGGCTCACAATCTTAACAGAAATAAGGAATCAACAACCTTGTTAAAAACCAAATTTAGAGCTTCCGGTCAAGATGGCAGAATAGACAGTCCCAGCATCACTCTTTCCCAAAAATCAACCAATTTACAACTACATAAAAAAGAAACAACAGCCAAGCAGAGGCCGCTGGAGCTCAGGGGAAGAGGAAGAGAGACCTATGGAGTTCATGAAGGCGGGAGAAGCCACGATGAGGGAAAGAAAAAACTGCTCTGATCATTTTGTGCCATGGCTGCTTTAAGGCTGGAGCTGCTAAGCACATGGAGCAGGAGCTGGCAGAGCCACAGCTGTGCTCTTCAGATGGAGTTGCTTGGAGGAGGCAGGAGAGAAGAAGGTCTTGGTGGACCCCAGGCCAGCAAGACCACTAACAGGGTTCCCGTGGGCTCACATAGGAGTGAGGAGGCAGAACAGCTGAAAAAATGGAGCCACTCAGAGGCCAGTGAATTGTCCCAAGGGACTGGTGCATGGCCCATCCCAGGGGAAGTGTTTGCAGCATGGGCAGTGGGAGAGATGGGCCCACCAGGGGCACACTGGGATACAGCAAAGACAGCTGATCTGCACCCAAATCAGTGTAGGACCATTCAGAGGAGACTGGTCAAGAATATAGAATTTCATGGGGTGCAGTTTGATGAAAAGACTCAGGCCCAGATCAGAATTACTATACAACCCAGGTGCACCAAGTCTCTGGAGAGCCAGAAGTACCTATAAAGCCAACCATTATAACATGTGCTACACAAAAAGTCTTTCCTAGGGAGGCAGCAGTAAAGCAGCAACTTAGCTAAACCACAGAGCTCATGTACTGGTCCCAACAGGAAGTCCCCCAACTTCAGCAGTAAGCAAAGGATAGAAAAATTAGTTCCAGCTCAGACACACCACTCCAGTGCCTAGGAGCCTGGCATGGGGCAGGGCCCACCTGAGGATCTGAGGCATGGATCTGGGAACCAGACCCTCCTCCCACAACCAGGCACACCATGCCATTGCCTGAGGGCCTGTCCGGGTACACGAGGCTTGCAGCCAGGAACTGGACTGCCCTCCCACAACCAGACACACCATGCCAGCACCTCGGGGTCCACCCAGGGACCCGAGGGATGGAGCCAGGGTCTGGACCCCCCTTCCACAATCAGACACACTGCACCAGCACCTCAGGGGCTCCCTGGGGACCCAAGGCTTGGAGCCAGGGAATGGGATCCCCTCCCACAACCAGTCACACTGTGCCAGTGCCTTAGGGCCTGTCCAGGGACCCAAGGCATGGACAAGGGGACCAGACCCCCCTCCCACAACCAGGCACACCATGCCAGTGTCTCACGGGCCACCTAGGGACCCAAGGCATGGACCCACGGACCAGACCCCCTGCCCCTCAACCAGGCACAATGCCAGAGCCAAGGAGCATGCCAAAAATATCACCTCCATGTGGGTGGCCCAAAACAGCCACCACAGTAACCATGGCTGCCACAAAAGCAGCTAGACACCACAACCACCATGCAGATGATCTGCCAGCCACTGGAGTGCATTGACACAAGGCGAGTCAACACAGAGATAAAGAAAAGAAGAGGATGTCTCTCTCCACCAAGCCCATTCCAGAGTGACAGAAGCAGCATCTGCTCTGTGATAATATTGGGGGATCTGGTCACACCTCTCAGCATTGGACAGATCATCTAGGCAACAAATCAACAGAGTAACCATTATTCTTTCAGAAGGAGAGAAGAAATCTAGGGTAATTGTTAAAATTAAAATGTCTTAGAACACCAAGTATTGGCAAGAATGTGGAGCATTAAAAAAATCCATAGAGCCCTGAAAGGGGTATAATTTTACATAACCACTTTACAAAAGAGTTAATTTGCTGAAGTTGAAAATTTGGATATCCAATACATACTCAACAAAAATGTACGTACTTGTGAACCAGAAGATATATACAAGAATATTAATAAAACATTAGTGGTAATGGTAAAAAACAAAAACAAAACTAGAACTACCAAATAGGAAAATGGGAGAATGAATGAATGACGTTTTATAATCATACAATGAAATACTCTACAACTTTGAAAAGAAATTACAGCTACATGGATGCAGCAACTTGGATAAATCTCAAAACATTATGTGAAGTGAATGATACTAGAAAGAAAAGAATATAGAAATATAAAAAAAAACTACCTTGCCCTTTGAATGATCTTTTATGCATGCAAGATAGACTAACAGATTAAAGGTAATAGAACATGAAAAGTTCACTGATGTCGTTGCAGAATATACACTGCAACTCAATCGACATTTAAGAAACCTTGTCAAGTTCTAGTGAAATATGAAATAAGTATAGCCACAACTATCTGAAAGGATTTGTAAAAAAACTTTTCCCCCCAAAAGTCTGTGTGAGGACACATTTTCTTTACATACTTCAACTAAAACAGCGTATAAGCAGATCAAATGCCAAAGCAGATAGAAGAATCCAGCTATTGTCTACTAAGCTAGATGTTAAAGAGATTTGCAAAAGTGTAAAACAATGCCACCCTTCTCACTGGTTTTTTGTTTTGGAAAATAGATATTTATTAATATATTATTATTTAAACATATAATTAATTCATAATTTTCATATTTAATAAATGTCTCATTTAAAATTTCTAATACAGTAAATATAACTCACATACACAAAAGCTCTTTCAGATCTGCATCCTCAATACTATTCAAGAGTAAAAAGGGGCCCCAGAAACAAAAAGTTTGAGGACCACTGACCTAAAGGCTTCACTCAACTAGGACAAGTCCATAAATTAATTTGTCAGCTTGAGCCTCCCTCACCATATTGGTAGTGTAAATTTGAACTCCACACCCACACTCTGGCTTGGCCTTTAAATTCTCCTAGGAGATTTTTCTCCTTAAGCAGCACCCTGGGAAGAGACAACATGTCACTCTGATTCTTCAGGATTATATTTCTACTCCTTCTTACATTAGGGAAATAGTCATTAAAGAGTTTTGAGTTTATACAGGGGTCTCAGTGCCAGCTTTGCACCACACTCAGGAGCAAAATCGTGTCCACCAAGCCATTCCAGCATCAGTTCAGAAGTCTCTTACTCTGGTTTTAATACATCTTCATTTCTGGTCATTAGGGATTATTTCATTTCATTCTTTATGAATATGTAGTTCAGCTATATATCTTAATTTTTAAAAATCAACCTTACCTATAATTTCTCATCTTTTTTGGAATAGGCAGGGGTCCATATTAGCTGCACCTTTGATATTGCCATTTAATTGACTTGCTATTTTATACATACATACATGTATGTATGTATACACAGAATGAGAATGTTGTGCCCTACAGAATATGCATATATTTTTAATGCAAATTGAACATTAACAAAAATGACCTTATATATGACAACCAAAACCGATCTTAACTCCAAGTACAAATAATATACTCTACATTCTCTGATTAAAATGTATAATTATACATCATTATAAAAAGACAACTAATAATTTAATGTCTTTAAAATTAAAAAAAATTCTACAAGTAATTATTGGATCAAAAATAAAATCAAAATTGAAATTACTGATAACTTAGAGAATAATTCACATAAAAAAGACAAATATGACCTGAGTAGTGATTAGTCTGAAACTTAGCATAGTTAGAACACAAGTCTCTGAGGAAACAAAGCAATATCTATATTGTGCAATTCTTCCCCTAAAAAAAGTATTAAGAATTTTAAATTAATTTTAATTAATTAATTAATTAATTAATTTAAAATTGATTTTTAGTTCTTAACTTAATTAAATACTAAGTATTTTTACATTAACATTTTGAAAGCAAAAGCTAGAGTATATAACTCACAAATAATGTTCACAAGTTTTCAGACAAATTATCAATAAGAGGAATAAAAAAATTTTTCTCAATGTAGGAATAGTGCCTCAATTTTCATTTGTCAGTAATTCTTAATGAGGAAATAATGAGCATTTAATAGGAAAAGAGAACTAACTTTTTAGTCAAAGAAACCTAGATGGAAGAAGCCCTACTCCAACACTAATTAGATTGTGACCTTGGACAAATTAACTTTTGCAAGCCTCAATCTCCTTCACAGTAAAATGGGATAGTAATACTTCCTACTTCACAGAATTGTTATAAGAATTAAATAAAAGAGACAAGCATCCCGATATAACTATGGTGATAATGTGGACGATGATGGCAGCAATGAAGATGAAAAACACTAATAAAAATAGAGGATATTATATTTGCATCTGCCAGATGTCAAGGCAAGACAAAAAAAATAAGGAAATTATTTTAGAAATAGACTACACTGAAATATTTTCAATCACTTGTCATTTTCTTTATAAGTAAAAGTGCTAAACTATACAACATAGCCACTGCACTAGGGTCCCCAGAAATGAATTAAACTGACATAGTAGTGCATAGCAGTAATCCATCTTATAATACACATGCATTTGAAATGAGTCTATATTTTGATAAAACATCTACACATATACCAGATATATTTCTACGTTAAAATATTGAAATTTGTCAGAGGGGATGAGTGTCCCGCCTGCCTCAGTCCTTTCCCAAGTCAATGAAGAACCAGAGACACAAGTCAAAAGCAACAGCAAAGCTTTAATGAGCAAAGGAAGATACACTTCAAAGGAGAAGTGGGCCAATTCCCTGAGCAGAGAATGGCGCTTACATGTAAACTCAGGCCTGTTTTATTCTATTAATTTCACATATGCATTTGTAAGCTTGATTGACACATTTGATTGACATTTTGGGATATATAATCTTTTTCCTAATGTGCATGCCCCTACCCATAATTCAGTCTGTTATAACATGTACTAAGTTACCCAAAGGGGACGGACCTGGGTGTAATAATGGAGTAGTTTAATTTTCCATTTCCCTCTACCTGCTCATGACTAACTTTCTAACATACTTACTATAATTTATTTCTTCATAGAAGGTTAAGTTGGAATGTACTAGGAGACTATTCCATCTCCTGATATATCAAGATAAGTTTTAATAATAAATATAGAAGCCTGACCAAAATAAATTAAAGGCTTAAGGTGTATTCTCTTTCTCTGGCGTATATGTCTGTTTCTTTCTGTAATTGTTTCCAACTTGTAATTAGTATATCCTACACCTTAATTTGATACTCTGCTCCTTACTGTAGTTTTTATTAACAATCCCAACAATTCTATATGTATTAGTACCTATTCTGACCGTGAAGAGTTAAAACCACTTAACTTCATTATGCTTGACGTCGATGTAATAATCAAGTTGGAAATCATGGATTATGCTGCTCTCCTAAAAAAACAGTCTTCAACGAGAATAGCTCTGACAAAAAGCTTGAAGGTTTGCAGAAGTTTTAAAAAATGAATGGGGATCAAAAAACAAATTAACCCTAAACACTCCACGGACAGTTTACTAATCTAACCCAGCAATCATGTTTAATAAACAGGTCACATAAGTTTATTCAAATGAAAGAACCGTAATTAAGGATGTCAAGCAAGGTGCTAAGAAAATAGTAATTATTCATAGAAGGGTATGCTAACTCCTGCCACAAACAACCAAAAAATCTCAGTAATTTTTTTACGTTAAAATTTTATGGTAGCTGAAGATACAGTCCAATGTGGAGGGGTGGAGTTGGGGAAAAGTCTTGCTCCATGAGTCCTCCAGAACTTGGGCTGTTCCCAGCCTCTGCAATCTTTTAGGTCCTCATCTTTCTCTCCACTGAATTGCTGAATGGGGAAAGAAAGGGTGTGTGGCAAATGAGCTTTTTAGGGGCCAGACCTGGAAGTGGTGAAAATTATTTCTGCCTATTGGTCAGAACTCAATAAAATGACTTCCAATCTAACTGTAATAGAGGCTGGGAAATATAGCCTACTAGTATTTAGAAAGCTTTTACACTTGACAATTAAATGAAATTCAATCTAGTACAGTTCTGCAGATGAGGGGTTGGCTTTAAAAGACTGATGGTACAGCTAATACTTAAACTCGGAAGTACATTCCTAAAATCCAGGAGCTTTAAATTCAGTAAGTAAAACACCAAAAGAATGCAAACATTTACCTGACATAGAAAGTTTCTGTGCTCGTGTTGACCCTCTTACAAGGCAGGTAGAAACTGAACACAACCAAATATGGTTTTATATTGGGCAAGTTTACACTGGTTTAGCACTATGCTTTCTGAACTGATATTCTGAGATTTACTGCTTTTGGTACTGCCTTATATTCCCTCATGAATAAATGTTGCAGAATAAAGCAAGCAAAGGAAATCCTCAACTACTTTATTTTTTAGACATCAAGTCTGCTTGACTCATCAGCACAATTAAACCATTAGTTCTATCTGCAGTTGCAAAAATGACCTAGACGGATCTTAACAATATTTAGTGTTGATGTTTGAAGTCTATATTCACTAGCTGCTTATTCTATTGTGTTTATGAAGCTGAGAATCTCCATGCAAATCTATGAGAACCTATGAGAAACTAGGTGGAGCATTATGAGGCAGATTGTATAGCAAATGATCCTTACTTTGTATTCCTTGCATAACAAATAAATGTATATTAAGGCACAGAGATGAAAGAGGTATTTTTCCCCATTTCCAATAATTTTTTTTAAGGATAAGGATACTTAGGAAAAACAAAAGTCCTAAGATACATTCTTTTATATATATATATATATATATATATATATGTATATATAAATATCATATATGTGTGTATATGTATATATACATATCATGTGTGTGTGTGTGTGTGTGTGTGTATATATAAATATACATATATATATATGTATAGTCCATGCTATGTGCCAGAAACTATTCTAGAAAAGAAGGCACAAAACTGTTCTGGAAAAGAAGGCATAAGTTTGATCCTCCTAAAATGCAAAGGACATTAGCATCATCTTCTAATCCCTTTCACCCAAAAATGACTTGACAGAACAAAATAGAGAAAAATCGTTAATAATCTCAGAGATATTGCTGGACTAACGGTAAAAAAGGGAAGAAAAAATGCTAAGGAAGAAGATCCTCCTACGGAAATATTTCTCAAAATGTGTCAGGGATTATTATTTTACAACTACCCAGAGTGCTTGTTAGTAAAGCAGAATTTTGGTCCCCATCCCAGAGTTTTAGTTACCATCTTCCAAGAGATTCTTCTGCACACCAGGGTCTTAAGCCTAAAATGAATAGCTATGAAGAAGTTGTGAGATAAGTAAAGAGGAAAGGTATAAGGAACAGAAAAGGGGAGTCAATTATAATAAGTTTACTCAATTAAAATCCTGCTCAGTAATACTGCCATACATCTTAGGGAACTGTAGTTGTAATTCCATATGCCTTTGAGAAATTTATCTTGGAATTTACTGTGGATAAAAAGTAAAACAATTCTAAATCAATCCATTGATTTTGATTTATCTACCAACAAAATATCTAACAGTACCATAAATATGCAATTTTCAACAGAAATCAATGAAATACTATAAGATCTTATGTGAATCAATGAAACAACAAAACACTAGATAAAGGATGACACTAATTGATTAGGTCAGTGGTTCTCAATGGGTGTAAAAGTATGGATAACAATCAGTTATCTCCATAATTATGGAGTTCTAATGAAATTTACTAAAAGGGCTAAAAGGGATGCGGGGACAGTAGACACAGTAGACATCCTCAATGCACAATGCAATCCTGCAAAAGAAAAAAGTGGCCCAAATTTCACATAAATTTAGAATAATTTAGCATATGTTTTTAATCAGGTGAAAAACTTGCTTCTAATTATTTGAGCCTGGAACCTAACTCCATTTTATATATAAACACAAAGTAGTTTTGCATGTTTATAACATACACTGAAATTTCCTAAGAATGCAACTACCATTTAAATTGAAAGTCTACCAATGAGGGTACTTCAAAAAGTTCATGGAAATATATGTATTCTTTTTTAATTCTATTTTTTCACAAACTTTTTGAGATACCCTCATATATAAGTTTACTCAGAACTTAACCAAGAAGTATTCATCATTTCAGAAAATCCGATCATCAGTAGTTACACTGTTCATGGTATATCCTACACACATCTTTTAGTATGCAATGTGTCTAGAGAATATTTGAGATTCCTTTTAAGAGACTAAGAACCAAATATTAAATTAGTTCCAATTTATGAATATTACTGAATTTCATTAATACAATAATTAAAATTATGCTATATTATTCCTATCATATATACATATTTTATATATACATTTAAATAGACATACATACATACATATATATATTTTTTTTTTTTTTTTTTCGTAGCTGGCTAGTACAGGGATACAAACCATTGACCTTGATGGTGTAACACACTGAGTTCTAACCAACTGAGCTAACCAGCCAGCCCCTATCCTGTATATTTTTAAGAATTTTGTGGTACTAGTATTTAAAATCTCTGTAGTAGATATTACATATTAAAATTATTTATTTGGGGGCTGCCAATTGTTTTTCAACAGGGGACTTTGACAGTGTTCTCAGAAGTCTACAACATAACTAAGCTGGTTCTTGTATTACTGTATCTTTTTCCAATCTACTTCCTATTTCCTAAAAACTGATATAGCCCTCCAGATCATTTTAAGTACCAGATACTGAGTGTGTGCCTTCACATGTGGTAGAATTTCAAGACAAAAAATATATTTTCTTTGACATTTCATAACAATCCTATCCATATCTGAAGCTACAGATTATTTTGGCACTACACTCATATACAGCATCCAGATCATATATGAGAATATCACACTTCCTCATTTTCTCCACTTCAAAAGCCTATTATTTCTCTTGGCATGAGATCTCTAATTCTATTTTATTACTATTATTATTATTACTGAAAAATAATCAGTTATAAATATTTGTGGGGTACAAAGTTGACTACTGGTATTTGTGTACAATATGTGATAATAAAATCAGGACAGCTGGCATATCTGTCATTATGAAATGTACTCATTCTTTGTGTCCATTAACTAATTTCTCCCTAACCTCCTACACCTCCCACTTTCTCCTCTAATAGCCACAGTTCTGTTCTTTCTTTCTGAAAGTTTAACATATTACTGTGTTTGTTGCTTCTTTCTTTGGTTTTTGTTGTTTCTTTACTTCTTTCCTACCTTCCTCTTTCCTTCTTAGCTCCTACTTACGAGTGAGGAAATGCAGTATTTCTCTTTTTGTGCATGACTTATTTCACTTAACATAATTTTCTCCAAGTTCATCCATGTTGCTGTGAATTTCATTCTTTTTTATGGCTGAGTAGTATTCCATTGTGCATGCATGCCACATTTTCCTTATCCAGTTGTCCGTCAATGGACATTTAGGTTGGTTCCATATCTTGGCTATTATAAATAGAACTGTGATAAACATGGGAGTGCAGGTATCCCTTCAACAATGATTTCCTTTCCTTTGGGTATATACCCAGCAGTGGGATTGCTGGATCACATGGCAGTTCCATCTATAGTTGTTTGAGAAAGCTCCACACAATCTTTCATAATGGCTGCACTAATTTACAGTCCCACCAACAGTGTAGAAGTTTTCCCCTTTCTCTGCATCCTCATCAGCATTTGTTATTTTCTGTCTTGTTAATAGCAGCCAGTCTAACTGGGGTGAGAAGGTACCTCAATGAGCTTTTGATTTGCATTTCCCTGATGATTATTGATGTTGAGCATGTTTTCATATACCTATTGGCATTTGTATGTCTTTCTTTGAAAACTGTCTATTCAATTCCTTGGCCCATTTTTTATAGGATTATTATTATTATTAATATTATTTTACTGTAAAGTTGGGTTCCTTGTATATTCTGGCATTGTCAGATATATGATTTGCAAATATTTTCTCCCATTGTGGAAGTTGTCTTTTCATTTTGTTGATTGTTTCCTTTGCTGTAATGAAGGTTTTTGTCTCATATAATCCCATTTGTTTATTTTTTCTTTTGTTGCCTATGCTTTTGGGGTCTTATTCAAAAAGCCTTTGCCCAGTCCTACACCCTGAAGTGTTTCCCCTATGTTTTCTTCTAGGAGTTTTATAGTTTCAGGTCTTATACTCCAGTCTTTAAACTAGTTTGAATTGATTTTGGTATATGGCAAGAGGTATGGGTCTAATATCATTCTTCTACATATGGATATTCGATTTTCTCAACACTTATGGAAAAGACTGTCCTTTCCCCAACGTATGGTCCTTGGTGCCTTCATCAAAGATCAGTCAGCTGTAAGGAGGTGGGTTGATTTCTGGTTTGGTTCTGTTCCACTGATGTGTGTGTCTGTTTATATGCCAGTACCATGCTGTTTTGGTTACTATAGCTTTGTAGTATAATTTGAAGTCAGGTAATGTAAAGCTTCCAGCTGGGTTTTTTTTTTTTTTTTTTTTTTGCTCAGGGTTGCTTTTGCTATCATGGGTCTTTTGTTCCTCCATATGAATATTAAGGTTGCTTTTTCTATTTCTGTGAAGAATGTCATTGGTATTTTGATGGGGATTGCATTGAATCTGCAGTTTGCTTTGGGTAGTATGGACATTTTCACAATGTTAATTCTTTCAATCAATTAACATAGAATGTCCTTCCATCTTTTTTGTCTTCTTTAATTTCTTTCAGCAGTGATTTGTAGTTCTTGTTGTAAAGACCATTCACCTTCTTGGTTAAATTTATTCCTAGGTATTTTATTTTGGGGGTAGCTGTTATAAATGGGCTTGCTTTCCTGATTTCTTTTTCTGCTTGTTCATTGTTGGAGTATAAAAATGCAATAAATCTTTGTACATTGATATTGTATCCCACAACTTTACTGAATTTGTTTATCAGCTCTAGGAGTTCTTTGGCAGAGTCCTTAGGTTTTTCTGTATATCAGATCATGTCACTGGCACACAGGAACAGTTTGACTTCATCTTTTCCAATTTGGATGCCTTTTCTTTCTCTTGCCTCATTCCTCTGGTCAGTACTTCCAATGCTATATCAAAATAGGAATGGGGAAGTGAGCATCCTTGTCTTGTTCCTGTTATTAAAGGAAAACCTTCAGCTATTCTGCATTCAAAATGATACAGGCAGTGGGTTTGTCATATATGGCTTCCATTGTGTTGATATACTTCCCTCATACCTAATTTACTGAGTCTTTATCATGAAGGGATGCTGAATTTTGTCATATGCTTCTTTTTCTGTGTCCTTGAGATAATCATTTGGCTTTTGTCCTTAATTTTGTTCATGTGGAGCATCACCTTTATTGATTTGTTATGTTGAACCATCCTTGCATCCTTGGGATGAATTCCACCTGATCATGATATATAACCTTTTTGATGTGTTGTTGTTGTATTCTGTTTGCTAATATTTTGTTGGGGATTTTTTCATCCATGTTCATCAAGGATATTGTCCTATGGTTTTCTTTTTGTTGTTGTTGTTGTATCTTTGTCTAGTTTTGGTATCAGAGTGATACTGGCCTCATTGAATGAGTTTGGGAGGATGGCCTCTGTTTCAATTTTTTGGAATAGTTTGAAAAGGAGTGGTATTAACTCTTCTTTAAGGGTTTCGTAGAATTCAGCAGTAAAGCCATCCAGTCCTGGGCTTTTCTTTGTTGGGAGACTGCTGATTGCTGCTTTAATCTCATTGCTCAATATTGGTGTATTGAGGTTTTCTATGTCTTCTTGGTTCAGTCTTAGTAGTTTGTATGTGTCCAGAAATTTACCCATTTCCTCCAGATCTCAAATTTGTTGGCAAAAACTTATTCATAATAATTTCTAATGATTCTCTGCATTTCTATGGTATCTAACTCTGATTTACATTGACTGGGTCCAGAGTGAGTGGAAGTATTTTCAGGGGTTTCCTCCTCTTGGCCTCTTCTACCTTAATGGCTCTCACAGCAGGTAAGGAAGTCAGTATGAGGGATCTCCCAGCTGCTCCATACAGGCATATGTTGTTTTATTGAACTTCACCTTATTGCCCTTCACACATGATGCATATTTTATAAATTGAAGGTTTGTGGCAACTCTTCATCGAGTATGTCTGTTGGCACCATTTTTCCAACAGCATGTGCTCATTCTTGTTTGTGTTACATTTTGGTAATTCTTGCAATATTTCAAACTTGTTTGTTATTATTATATGTGATACAGTGATCTGTAATCAGTGATCTTTGATGTTACTACTGTAAAATTATTTTGAGTGCCACAAACCATGCCCATATAAGACAGCAAATTTGATGAATGGTGTGTGTGTTCTGATTGCTCTGCCAACTGGCCATTCCTCTGTGTCTCTCCCTGTTCTTGGGCCCCCCTATTTCCTGAGACACAACAATATTGAAAGTAGGCCAATTAATAACCTTACAATGACCTCTAAGTGTTCAAGTGAAAGGAAGAGTTGCATGTCTCTCACTGTAAATCAAAAGGTGGAAATGATTAAGCTTAATAAGGAAGGCATGTCAAAAGCTGAGACAGGCTGAAAACTAGGCCTCTTGCACCAAACAGTTAGCCAAGTTGTGAATGTAAAAGAAAATTTTGTGAAGGAAATTAAAAGTGCTACTCCAGTGAATGCACAAATGATAAGAAAGTGAATGAAACAGCCTTATTGCTAATATGGAGAATGTTTTTAATGGTCTGAATAGCTACAACATTTCCATATGTCAAAGATTAATTTAGAGCAAGGCCCTAAGTCTCCTCAATTCTATGAATTCTGAGAGAGGTGAGGAAGCTGCAGAAGAAAAGTTTGAAGCTAGCAGAGGTTGGTTCATGAGGTTTAAGGAAAGAAGCTGTCTTCATAACATAAAAGTGCAAGGTGAAGCAGCAAGTGCTGATATAAGAAGCTAAAGCTAGTTAATCCAGAAGATCTAGCTGAGGTCGCTGAAGGTGGATGAAATAGCTTTTTATTGGAAGAAGATGCCATCGAGGACTTTCATAACTAGAGAAGAAAAATCAATGCCTGGCTTCATAACTTCAAAGGACAGGCTGACTCCCTTTTTAGGGGTTAATGCAGCTGGTGACTTTAAGTTGAAGCCAGTGCTCTTTTATCATCTGAAAATCCTAGGGCCCTTAAGAATTATGTTAAATCTACTCTGCCTGTGCTCGACAAATGAAACAACAAAGGCAGGATGGTGGCATATCTATTTACAGCATGGTTTACTGAATATTTTAGGTCTAGTGTTGAAATCTACTGCTCAGAAAAACATTCTTCTTTCAACATATTGCTGCCCATTGACAATGCACCTAGTTACCCAAGAGCTCTGATGAAGGTACAGAAAAAGATTAATTTTGTTTTCACACCAGCTAAAACAAAATCCATTCTGCAGCCCAGGGATCAAGGGGCAATTTTGACTTTCAAGTTTTAATATTTCAGAAATATATTTTGTGGGCCGAGCCCGCGGCACACTCAGGAGAGTGTGGCGCTGGGAGCGCAGCGTCGCTCCCGCCGCGGGTTCGGATCCTCTATAGGAATGGCCAGTGCACTCGCTGGCTGAGTGCCGGTCATGAAAAAGACAAAAAAAAAAAAAAAAAAAAAGAAAGAAATATATTTTCTAAGGAATATATTTCTTACATTACAGCATATTTGCTTACATTAAAGAATGTATCTTCTTACATTACACCACAGCCACAGATAGTGATTCCTTTGATGGATCTGGGCAAAGTAAACTGAAAACCTTCTGGAAAGAGTTCATCATTCCTGATGCCAATAAGAGCATTCATGATTCATGGAGCAGGTCAAAATAATAACATTAATAAGGGGTTGGAGGAAGTTGATTCCAACCTCATGGATGACCTTGAGGGGTTCAAGACTTCAGTGGAGGAAGTATCTGCGGAAGTGATGAAAATAACAAGAGAACTAGAATTAGAAGTGGAGTGTGAAGATGTGACTGAATTGCTGCAATCTCATGATAAAACTTTAACTGTTGAGCAGCCACTTCTTATGGATGAACAAAGAAAGTGGTTTCCTGAGATGGAATCTACTCCTGCTGCACATTATGTGAGCTTTGTTGAAATGATAAGAAAGGATTTAGAATACTACATCAAAACTTAGTTGACAGCGTAGCAGCAGGGTTTGAGAGAATTGACCCCAATTTTGAAAGAAGATCTAATGCGACCAAAATGCTATCAAACAGTATCTCATGCTAAGGAGAAATCTGTTGTGAAAGGAAGAGTCAATCAATGCAGCAAACTTCCTTGTTGTCTTATTTTGAAAAATTGTCACAGCCAATACAGCCTTCAGCAACTACCACCCTGTTCAGTCAGCAGCCATCCATTTTGAGACAAGACCCTCCCAGCAAAAAGATTGACTCACAGAAAGCTCAGATGATCATTAGCATTTTTAATAACAAAGTATTTTTTAATTAAGGTAAATACATTTTTTTTAGACATAATGTTATTGCATACTTAACAGACTACAGTATAGTGTAAACATGACTTTTATATGCACTGGGAAACCAAAAAATTTCTGTGACTTGCTTTATTGCAATATTTGCTTTATTGCAGTGGTCTGGAGCTAAACCTACAATATCTCTGAGGTAAGCCTGTACATCCATTTCAATTATGTGCTTAGGGACAGGAAAATGATCACAGAATGAGATTGTAGACACACTGTACTCAGTGAAACAGATTTGGACCAAGATTCCATTTATTACCCAATCTCCATAAGTTCCCATTGTAATAAGGGGCTATTACTATTTATTCTCTAAATGCCAGTAGCACTCCCCAATTTTTAAAGATAATTAATTATACTTATTTCACTTAAGTATAATGCACTCTCCCAGTGCATATAAAAGTCATGTTTACACTATACTGTAGTCTGTTAAGTATGCAATAACATTATGTCTAAAAAAAATGTATTTACCTTAATTAAAAAATACTTTGTTATTAAAAATGCTAATGATCATCTGAGCTTTCTGTGAGTCAATCTTTTTGCTGGGAGGGTCTTGTCTCAAAATGGATGGCTGCTGACTGAGTCAGGCACAGAAAGAGAAATACCACATGTTCTCACTTATTGGTGGGAGCTAAAAATTAATATATAAATTCACACACACACACACACACACACACACACACACACACACACACAAACCGAGGGGGGGAAGAAGATATAACAACCACAATTATTTGAAGTTGATACGACAAGCAAACAGAAAGGACATTGTTGGGGGGGAGAGGGGAGGGAGAAGGGAGGGAGGTTTTGGTGATGGGGAGCAATAATCAGCCACAATGTATATCGACAAAATAAAATTTTTAAAAAAAATAGATAATTTTGGAAAGTTTCAAAAAAAATAAATAAAATAAAATGTTTTTTAAAAAAATAATAATTAAATAAATAAATAAATAAAAATTATAAAAATCCGTAACATTTCAGAGAGTGCTATTCCATGTCCATCAAAAACTACTAACCTAATTTACTGATATTTTCCTTTGCCCAAACACTTTGTTTCATATATGCTATGTATAAGACATAAGAACACTTTATTGACTTCTGTTAGAAATTAGATATTTTCTGATAATTAAGAGTAGATTAGACAAGGTCTATTTGGTGGGTTGATGCAGAAACATGATTTTGTTTTCTTTTCATTTTTGTTTTTCACATGCAATAAATGTTAAGATAAAATTTCTCAATGGTATCTTCTCAAATATTAATATCACTCCTTAAGATACATAGTAACAGGGCTAAACAGATTTTAAAGTGAATAAATTCATGTTATTTTAGATATTTCAAATGCATTATCCAATAGCCCTTGAAAAGTTGCCTCAGGTCCCATGGGAGAAAGAGTGGCAGGATATTTATTGTGTATACCGATGAGGTAGTATGCATGCTTCCTTAAAGGAATCCAGGCTCTACTTGGATTGATGAGCTCTGGGAATCAGAGATCCAGATCATATCCACACACAGAATGAAAAAAATCACAATTTTCCACTGGCAGCTGACATCAACTTTCTGCTTACTGTTTGTTTTTTCCCCTCTGGAGATATAAATCAAGTAATAATCTGGTTGGCTGCCCATTTATCTCATCCCTTAGAACTCTCTTAGTCATTGCTACAAATCTTTGCCAACCAAGATCCCCTGCTGGCAATTGTGCATTGCTGGCTATTAAGGTAATTACACTTACATTTAAGAGTTAAATGCCACCACCTTGCATCTACTATTTTGAAATCCTGATATGCCCATTGACATCAGGGAGACCAGGTCCCTGACAACTCCTTCTACTGTCTACTATGGCCTATAGAGAATAGCCACCACTGAGTTTCACAAGGACTCTGAAGTTGCCCCTTACTATTGTAATATCCATTGATCTAGTGAAGGAAATGTCTGGAAGACAGCTAATGAAAGATAGTCAGTTAATGGGCTATGTGATATTATGTAATGCATGCATGCCAATACTCATACATCCAGCTTCCTGAGCTTTCTGACCCCTGCTGAAAACTTCCCCAGATAGTTCCAGCATCTCCCTACCTCAATTATTAGAGACAATCATCATGTACCATTTTAAAGAACCATCAGCAACTCTGAGTATCTTCATCAAATCCTGAATCACAGAAGAGTGATCCCATATCAATAAATTCTCCCTTCTACAGTCTTATACTCCATGTCCCCTTGTCCAACACCCTCACAGTCCACTGTTAAGTATGTACTCCTAAATCCTACCTATGCATATTTACCAGACCTGGCAACTTTTACAATAAGTAAGCTATCTCTTCCAATAGCAAAGACTGTTTTCTTACTCATGCTATGCTGAGACCTGACACTTCTTACTGGTCTGGATACAATAAACAAAGGCAGGAGGTTCTCTGGAGGGGGACACACATCTTTTTATAAAGTATAAGCCTCAAGTGAAATCTTTGCATTATTCCAGGGAAAGGGAAGCTGCTGTACTCTACCAAAAGACAGAGGACTATTTTTCCAATTAAGAGTATTCAGGGGAATCTGGGGGTTCAAGATTCTGACGTCATACTCACAGGTATCCCCACTGCACTCTCAAAGTCCCACTTCTTGCCATCAGGCAGTGACTTTGGTATGGAAGGACTGTCATGGCTGAGGCTTCAGTTTCATTGCTGTCAGCCAACCCTATTATTAAATTCTGGGCATGATTTTCAACATACTCTTCCTTCTGGCTACAGAAGATGAGGGACTTCAAATGCTATCATGAAGGCCTTCTGAGGTTCACAGTATGCTCTGAATTGATGTAAGTCTCCTTCTTCAAGTCTTCATGGCAGATAACAAAAGCCAGCCAAGTTCACAACCTTTATAATTATTATCCCTCATACTTTTCAAGTGTTAAAGTTGCTACATAAACCTGTGCTTCTCCTTCAAGCTATACTTTATCCCAATCAACCACAGTAAAGACTCTCAATAACTACCACACTATAGCACGCCACGATAATCACTATCCCACTTACTATCAGCATCATCATGTTTATTGCCATCTGTTAAGTCATCCACTATAAAATCTCATGCTGAGAATCTGTTATCTAGAGCCACTTTCAGTAGCAACTGACTCAGCTGGGACTACCTCAGTAGCAGATGCTGAGATAAAAATTTTGGTGTTGGTATTTTCCATGGGCAGCGATCTCAAGAACCATTAGTGACCAAGTGGGAAAAGTAGGATAAACTCCCACTCCACATTAGCTAAGGATTATCTGTATCAGCATTAACTGTCTCACACTTCCTGGTTAAACCTGGACAAAAATGAGTAGCTTTGGAACTAATAGAAGAACAAAGAGGTCTTGATGCAGGATACTGGCAAGTGCAGGAAACTGTTCACAGTTGCTTTTGTGAAACCGTATGAGCCAAGAGAGTTGGCAAGATTCATCATAAGCATCTGTGACAACATTTTATCAACACTTTTTTCACCTATTTTAATACTCTCTCTCCCTATTTCACATTGGGGAACACTGGTTTCCATCACAAAGATTGTTAGAAAGCTGAAGGAAGAAAAACTAAATACTACTGAACATCTTTACATTATTGCATTGCAAATGAATTTAATTGAGAGACATTAAATTTTACAAAATGCAAACATTTGTCACTTTCGCATTGTAAAATTGAGAAATTTTACAAAAATATGTTGTGTTTTCTTTAAAGTCTGTATGTTATTCCTCAAAAGTAAATAATTTTCTTAGAAAATACCACATCATTCGTTACATATTTAATTCATATTCCTATTAAATTCATTTTTTTAAATTACCATCTATGAGTATCAACTATGTCTTGGGCCAAGGCCAGATTGAGAACTGTCATTACTGTGGAAAGATTAATAATTTGGTGCCTGTTTAAATAAATATTTTAACTGCACTACTGATACCCTGCCCCCTGCGGCTGCCATTCCCTTCCACCAGCTTAAAGTGCAACAAAATAAAGTATGCCTGTTTTCCATTTTTTCCCTCCTTTGAAAAAACCATAAATAAGAATGAGGTCAAAACATACTTTCATCATTTGGAACAATATCATTTATCTTCTAATATTTCATACATATGCCAAACTTTGTAACTCTTTGTATTATTTAATCTTATAAGCTTGTGAATTAAATGAATCAAAATACTGCTTTCTCTCATCTGAAAAACAAAAATGTTACTGAAATATTGCATTACATAAGAGGTAATTATTATGAATGGTTATATGGTTATATCATTTATGCTAAACTACAGTAAAAAAATTGTCAGTATTTATGATCATGATAGAATCTCATATTTAATTTTGTCTATAATACTGCCACTATAGTCTATAGAAAATATTTTCATTGCTGCATTCTGTTATCCAACCAACATAAAAGTTAATCAAGAGAAACAACATTGCTTATAACCAGGACCTGCTACATAATTTGGGGGAGTGGGGAAGGATAGTGCACAATGAAAATGTAGGGTTTTTGTTAAAAAATTATTAAGAATTACAAGATGACAATACAGAACATTAAACCAAGTGTGATGCCCTTCTAAGTGTGAGGCCATGTGCAAATGCACAGGCCACACACCCATGAAGTTGGTCCTACTTATGACAACAAAGCTTTAATGTTGCAAAATATTGGAGGTGTTCATCTGTTTTAGAGCATAAGGTTCCGATTTAATTCCATTGGTTTTAAGACCAAAATGTCATTCCTTAATAGGAATTCTCCTAAGATCTTATGCTTCAATCTCATCTTTTAACTTTAAAGACTATCGAGAAGAAATAAAAACTGGTGTGCTCTCCTTCTCTAAACTTGAAAACCTGTGATACTTAGGTGGCTAGTCAAAGACGTGATTGTCAAATTTGAAATATTTATAATTCTACAGCAAATAACATATTTGTTTTAAATAAAAATAAACAAAAGGATCATTTTCCATGGTTAACAGACTTCTTTAGATATATATGTTTAAATAACTACAGTTTTGAAGAATTTGTTATTAAATATTTCCTATAATTATAAAGTTATTATAGTTGCAAATTGTGAGAGTAGAAGAGGAAGATGAATATAAGGAATCAGCTTAAAGGGCTATAATCATCAGAATTAATAATGAAAGGTTGGAAAGAAAGAAAGACACAGAAACATTGGATTTGGTATGATATGAAGGAAAATCATAAAAACAACAATGCAAATTTGATACATAGGATATGTTTTCCAGAAAAAATAAAAATGCTTATTTCTTTAGAAATACAAAAGACAAACATGCTCTGTAGGCTGTTTTAAAGCCTCCACAAAATTGCTGTTTTAAATGGTTTAGTTTAACTTTTGAAGAGAATTGATCAGATCCAAGCTTACAATATCAGATGCTTAACTAGCACAACACTAAACTTAAAAAGTAAAATCTATAAAAATTAGCTCTATAGCACAAATTCAATATACAAAAATTCCAAAAAAATCATTTTGACTTACAATTGACATTGATCACCTTTTATTCCTTTAGTTGTGCAGAAACATTTTCCTGTGTGCAGATGACAAATATTTGCATGGCCACTGCATGTACAAGCTGTAAGTCAAAACCAAAATGATATTGAATGTTGTACATCACAAACATGCACATCACATTTCAGGGAAGGTATTATTATTACTTTATTTTTATATTGTGTTATTTCCACTTGCCATCCAAAAACTAAAGTTACCATATGTCTTAAGTTATTTTTAATTAAAGGAAAGTAAATTCACTTATTTGAAAACTTTGTGAAGATCTTTAAAGCCTTTGTGAATATCCTGAAGTCTGCTACAGATCCAAGTATTTCTGTAATTCTTCTTGGGCCTCTTTCCACTTTTAATCTAGTACATATACTTAATGAAATTAGTTTCAAAGAGTTAGAGCAAGAGCTTTGGAGTCAAACAGCTTAGCTTCAAATGTACATCGACAATCAGTAACAATGTGACCTTAAACAATTAACCTCTCTAGGTTAGTTTCACCTACAAAAAGAGAATAATAGTACTAGCTCTCAGGACTGATGTGAGAACTAAATGAGACAATGTAATTTAAAATATCTAACACATATCAAGCACTCAATAAATGCAGCTATTACTTCTAATATTATGACTACTGCTAACAGTAACAAAAATATAGTTACAACTTGTGTAAAAAGGTATGTATATTTATTCACCCTACAATCATCCTTTCAAGCTTCTGAGATCATTCTCAATTTTATTGTTCAGAATACTAAATGAAACATTCCGTTGTATAAGAGTTACACATGATCAATTTGGTTCATATGAACTCAAGTCTTATTTCCCTACTTTGCGTTGCTTACTTAATAAGCAGTGTTCCAATTATTTAGGACACAAACTCGAAACACGTTTAGTGCCCAACATCCAATCAATTTGTAGATTCCAATTTCTCATGCACCATGTCTCTTGTATCTGACCACTCCTTTTCATTCTGATAGCCACTATTCAAGTAGTTTCATTCACTTTTTCTTTCTGACACCAACACAATCACCTATCAGATCCCTCCACCTTCAGTATTCGATCCATTGACACACATTAAAGAGACAAAAATGATCATGTCACTAGCCCCTTCAAAACCTTTAATGAGAACTATGTGTTCTTACACACCACCAGCTGGCTAAATCATTCTATTAATAAAAATAAAATAATGTGGTCTTTTCCCGATTCACATCGCACATTAATATAAGCTAATGAATCAAATGTTACCAAAGTTCAACTTGTTTATTATTTTTTTCTTAAAACACCAATAGCAACTCTAATATGTATACTAATGAATTAACAAATGCAAACAAATATAACCAAATAAACATTAATATTTCAAATGAATCCCCAAAATAAAATAGGTCTTATATACCAAAGTGAAGTACCAGATCAATATGAACATTTTCAAAGGAACAGACTATAACAACAGTTGGAGGCTCTCATCTAGGAGTATCTGAACCAGATGGGGTCAATAAAAGAGTCAAAAAGAGTAAAAGGGAGATTTGGTTAGTATTATCAGAAAAAGCCATTTCAGTACTATGAATCCAGTCTTCTGCCTCCCAAGGGAGTGGTTGCCTGTCCTCTTACTCAAGCCTAATGAGAGGGACTTCACATGAGCTCTTTGGAGAGCTTGATGGGAGTCACCTGGAATCTAGGTGGCATAAAAGAAGGGAGTCTGAATTATCAAGGTGTGAATAGCTGTGGCTATTGAACTGAGGTGGCAAGACAGATAAAAAGGCTACTTTGGGGAAGTATTAGAACTTACACTGATGTCTAGAAAAAGAATGTATGTTTCCTCAAGCTAGCCTGGAGCTCCTTAAAATTCTGACCAAAAGGACTGCCTGGAAGCATCAGGGGGCTTCAACTAAAGGAGCTGAAGGAAAAGTTGTCAATGCAGGAAGAAACTATGTATCCTCTCATCATGAGAACTGCAGGTGGATAGGCCAAGCCTAAAAAGAGCCCACACAGACAGCAATATGAGAAAGAATAAGCAGTTGTACATCTCTCACATAAAGAATCTTAACTTCAGATGACAACTATACTTCCCACATAAGACTGTGCAATTTTCTTCTGTCCCTTAGAAAGATCAAAAACAGGTACCAAGCCAGGAAAGGAGGAATATTCTAAGTATAGAAAAAGAGAGCATCCAGAATAGAGGAAGAAAGAAAATGTGGCTTTAAAGTAGGCTCAGAGTTTTGATTTTTATCTGAACTAGGCAATGTTAACTATTTAAGCATGCGTTTGCAATTTAAATTCTTTAGAGTTCCTTATATTAACTAAGAGTCTGGGATTTCATATAAGATCAAGGGAAAAATGTATCCCACTAAACACATTTTAAAGAGACAATGACTGAGAAAAACATTATGTTTTGATTATACCCCATTAGTCTTGTTTGTGCATCATACCAATCACATATTTACTAGCAAAAAAATTCTGGAAAAAACAAAGCAAATATTGCTTATTATTTTTGTGAAAGCAAAAGGTTACAGTGGTCATTTTAAATTGCACACATATTTTCTGTTTATAAAACTGTTAGTAATTTATACAATGCTAATGTAACCACATAACTTAAAAGTCAGAATTCCAATTCTACCACTTGTATCTATGTGCTGGTCCCTTAATCTATCTCACTGCCTTTCCCCTACCAGAAATAACTACGAACCTAAATTTTGTGTTCATCAATTCCTTGTATTTAAAAACCAGCATACATAAATCATTCACATTTAACTTTCCATTAGCAAATGAAGTTAGCTGAAACAAATTCTAAAAAATAGTATCATACAATTAGCCCTGACCACAATGCAATGAAATCAAAAACTAATAACAAACAAATAAAATTTCACCAAAAAAACCATACATCTGGATTTAAAAACAAAGCAAAACAAAACTCTGGGAGAGTGCTGGTCAGCAAGATGGCAGAATAGAACTTTCTAGTCCTCATCCCCTCACAGAAATATCAATTTGAAAGACTATCCATGCATGAAAATACCTTCACAAGAGCTAAAGGAATCCAGGCGAAAGAATGCAGCACTTGGTTGTAGCACAGAGACAAAAAAAAAAAAAACACATTGAAGAGGGTAGGAAATTTAGTTTAACATTATTGACATCCTACCTCATCCCAACCCCAGGCAGAAAAACAGTGAGAGATACCCCCTAAGTGGGGAAAGGAGAGTGAAGTGAGCACTCAGTTTTGCAGTGCACCCCAGCACCAGGTCTGACCCCGTAAGCCCAGTGTCAAGTCTGCCCCTCTAACCCCAGACTCCAGGCTGGCCACCATAGTATCAGAGTCCAGGTCTGTCCCAGAACCAGGTCAGCTCCCACAGGTTCCAAGCCTGCCCCAGTGCTAGGGAGCCCCTGCAGTGCTAGGCTTCAGAACAGACCCATATCCCCAGCCTTCAAACCCACCCTAGGCTACAGGAAAGTCCCCATGGCCCCAGCCTCCAAACCTGTCCCAGGCCAAACCAGACCTCATAGCTCTAGACTCCAAACTGGCAGCTGCAAAACCATCCTTCAAGCCCTCCCAGTGCCAGGCTGGCACCTGCAAACCCCAGTTGCAGGCCAGTCCCCACACCCCAGGCACCAAGCCAGCACCCATGGAACCAGGCTCCAAGCCAACCCCCATGAATACAAGCTCCAGGCCCACCCAGCTGGCAACAAAATCATGGCCAGACCATTCTAACTCAGGCTCCAGGCATGACCCAGTTCCAGGCTGCCCCTGTGGACTCAGGATCCAGACCTGTCCCTATGGACCCGGGCACCAGACCATCCCAGCACCAGGCCTACCCCCACAGACTAAGGCTCTAGCTAACCCAGCACTGGAGTATCACTGTGGATCCACGCTTCAGGCTGGCCACCACAGATGCATACAGTAGGATACAAAATATATAAAACATGTAAATTGTGACATCAACAACATAAAATGTGTGGGGAAGTAAAGCTAAAGTATAAAGTTTTAGTATGCAGTCAGAGCTAAGTTGTGATCAAATTAAAATAGACAGTTATAAGTATAAAATGCTTCATGTAAGTCTTACAGTAACCACAAAGAAAAACCTCTAGCAGATACATGAAAAATAAACAAAAAGAAATCACAGTCCATGACTACCAAAAAAAAAAAAAATCATCAATCACAAAGAAAATCCCAGGACTAGATGGCTTCACAGCAGAATTATATCAAACACTGTAAGAACTAATACCAATCCTTCTCAGGCTCTTCCAAAACAATGAAGAAGAAATACATCTAAGCTCGTTTTATGAAGCCAGCATTACCCTTATGCCAAAGACAGAAAAAGATATTACAAGAGAATAAAAGTACAGGGCAATATCCCTTATGAACATAAGATGCAATATTCTCAACAAAATACTAGCAAACCAAATTCAACAGCACATCCTAAGGGTCATTGACCATGGTCAAGTGAAATTTACTGCAGGGATGCAGAGATAATTCATCATATGCAAATCAATAAATGTGATACACCATATTAACAGAATATGAACAAAAACTGTATGATCATCTCAACAGATGCAGAAAAAGCATTTGACCAAATTCAACATCTTTCATGATACACTTGGTCTTAGCCAAAAGACTGAGAAGTGATTACATCCTTTCAGGATAAAAATTCTCAACAAACTAAGTGTAAAGGAATTTTCCTCACAAATAAAGGCCATGTATGAAAAGCCCACAGCCAACATCATACACATCAGTGGCAAATTTAAAGCTTTTCCTCTAAGATAAGGAACAAGACAAGGATGCCCACTCTCACCACTTCTATTCAACATAGTACTAGAGGTTCTAGCTAGAGCAACTGAACAAGAAAAAGAAATAAAAGGCATTAAAATAAGAAAAGAAGAGAGTTGTTTCTATTTGCTGATGACATGCTTGACATAGAAAACCATAACACTCCACCAAAAAATTGTTAGACTGATAAATAAATTCAGTAAAGTTTCAAAATACAAAATCAAAATACAAAAATCAGTATTGTTTCTCTATACTAACAACAAACTATCTAAAAAAAAATTGGAATCAATCTCATTCACAATAACATAAAAAAGGGGTAAATTTAACCAAAGAGGTGAAATATCTGTATACTGAAGCTATAAAACATTGAGGAAAGGAATGACACAAATAACTGGAAAGATATGCTTTGTCTATGGATTAGAATAATTAATATTGTTAACATGTCTCTACTACCCAAAGTGAATTACAGATCCGGTGCAATTCCTATCAAAATCCTATCGACATTTTCCACAGAAATAAAAAGCACAATCCTAAAATTTGTATGGAACTACAAAGGATCCCTAATAGCCAAAGCAATCTTGAACAAAAAGAACAACACTGAAAGCATCACACTAGTTGATCTCAAAATATGCTACAAAACTGTAGTAATCAAAACTATAGCAATCAAAACACTGGCATAAAAGGACACTAATGGACGACGATATAGAGCCTAGAAATAAACCCATGCATTTACAGTCAACTGATTTTCAACAAAAGTGGAAAAGACACACAAAAAAGAAAAGACAATCTCTTCAATAAATGGTGATGGAAAAACTGCATATCCACATGCACAAGAATGAAATTGGACCCTTATTTCATACCATATATACAAAAATCGACTCAAATACAAAAATCAACTCAATTTTCATTGAGGATTTCAACCTAAGATCTGAAACCATAACACTACTAGAGTAAAACATAAGGGAAATGTTCTAAGACATGGGTCTGAGCAAAGATTTCCTGGATGTGACCCAAAAACATAGCAAAACCAAAAATAAATGAGATTGAATCAAATGAAAAAGTTTCTGCACAGAAGCTTTTTGAAACACTTAATAGAGCAAAGAGACAACCTATGAATTGGAAGAAAATATTTGCAAACCACACATCTGATAAGAGGCTAATATCCAAAATACATAAGAAACTCAAACAACTCAACAACAAGATAAAATACAACCCAATTTTTCAAATGGGCAAAGAGCCTAAATAAACATTTCTCAAAAGAAGGCATACAAAAAGCCAACAGATACATTTTTTAAAACATTCATCATCATTAATCATCAGAAAAATGCAAATTAAAATCAAAATGAGATATTATCAAAAAGGTGAAAGATAAGTATTGGTGAGGGAACAGAGAAAAGGGCACCATTGTTGTGCACTCTTGGTGGAAATGTAAATTAGTACAGCCATTATGGAAAACAGTATGGAGGTTCCTCAGAAAATTAAAAACAGAATTACCATATAACCCAGCAATCTCACTTCTGGATATATCTCCAAAGGAAATGAAATCAGTATACTGAAGAGGTATCTGCACTTCCATGTTCACTGCAGTATTATTCACAATAGCTAAGATATAGAAGGAACCTACCTGGGTGTCCATCACTGGATGAATGGATAAAGAAAATGTGAAATACACACCCACGCACACACACACACAATGCAATACTATACAGCCTTTAAAAATAGAAGACATAGGGTCGAGCCCGTGGCGCACTCGGGAGAGTGCGGCGCTGGGAGCGCGGCGACGCTCCCGCCGCGGGTTCGAATCCTATGTAGGAATGGCCGGTGCACTCACTGGCTGAGTGCCGGTCACGAAAAAGACAAAAAAAAAAAAAAAAAAAATAGAAGATATAAGTAGACTTTAGCATACCACTCAGCATAAAACAGGTCAAGTAGATATCAAATATGAAAAAATATAAAAGACCTAAAGTAAATAATAAGATAGATGTAATGAATAGATATCAAACTTATACCCTAATACTAATACTAAAAAATACACTTTCTTCCCAATTACACATGAGACATTTACAAATGGTAATCATATATTAAGTCACAAGAAAACATCAATACATTGCACAAAGCAGTAATATTACAAACAACACTCTGTAATCATACAATAAAACTATAAATTAACAATGAATACAGAATTTCTTCAAAAATAATGATAATGATTGTACTATATATCATAGTTCATGAAGTTCTTTTATAGTAGTGATACTGGTTACTAGTCTTATTCACAATAGCCAAAAATGAAAGCAACCCAAAGGTCTATCAACTGATGAATGATAAACAAAATATCAATACAATGGAATTCTATTCATCAATAAAAAGAAATGAAGAACTGATAAATGGTACATTGTTGAACCTCAAAAACATTATGCTGAGTAAAAGAAGCCAGACAAAAATTCACATATAATTCCATTTACAGGAGATATCCAAAGTAGGTAAACGTAGAGAGTCAGAAAGCAAATTTGTGGTTTCCAGGGGATGGGTTGTTTAATGGATACAAATTTTCTTTGGAGTGATGAAAAAGTTGGGATGTTCATACAGGGGATGGGTACCTGCACAACACTGTGAATATCCTAAATGCCACTGAATTATACATTTCATAATGATTAATTTTGTGTTTCCTGGATTACATTAAATTTTCAAAGTTGTATTAATTGATAGTAATAACAAGCAACTAGAAATTGACACTAAACATTAATGCCATCTGTTAGCAACAAGTCATAAAATTTTTAGAGAAGTTTAAAGAATATGAGCAAGACCTATACACTGACAAATGCAAAATGCTGACAGATGTTTAAAAAATCTAAATAAATAGATATATATATATTATGTACATGAATTGGATGATTATATATTAATAAGTTATCAATTCTCCCCAAATTTCTCTATCAATTTAATGAAATCTTAATCAAATTCCAGCCAGCTTCTTTGTAGAGACTGGCAGGCTGCTTCTAAAACTTATAGGGAAGTACAAAGATCTTAAAATAGGAGAACAACAACAAAAAAAAACTTTAAAAAAGAAAGACAAAGATAGAGGACTTAAAAGCCCTGATTTCAAGACTTGCTTTAAAACTACAGCAATCAAGAGAGGTTGGTAATGCAATAAGCCCAAAGAGAGACCAATGTACCAGAATAAAGAGGACAGAAGCAAACCACACATATTCAGCTAATTTAGTTTTCCACAAATGAGCTAAGGTAATTCAATGAGAAAAGAATTGTCTTTTTAACAAATGGTGCTGGAACAACTGGATATCTGTATGGAAAAAAAGAAACCAGTACCACCATAACCTCACATTATTACACAAAAATTAACTCAAAATGAATCACAGACTTACATGTAAGAGCACTATACAGCCTCTGGGGGGAAGAAAAAACAAAGAAAAAATATTGTATCTTAGGAATAGGCAAAGATTTCATAGATGTGATACAGAAAGCATAAACTATCAAAAAAAACATCACACATTGTAATTCATCAAGCTTTAAAATGTCTGCCTTTCATAAGACAGTTAATAAAATGAAAAGGCAAATCAGAGGCTGGGAGAAATATTAGTAATTCATGTATCTGATGGAGATCTTCTACCCTGAATACTAAAAGATCTTTTAAAATTCAATAGGAAGAAAAATAACTCTATAAAAAAAATGTGGGAAAGACCTGAACAGATACTTAACACACACAAACAAAAAAGATATACAACTAGCTAATAAACATGAAAAGATACATAATGTCCTTGGCCATCAGCCAAACTGAATTTTGAACTACTAACACATATTATGATGGCTAAAATTTAAAAGACTGACAATACTGTGTTGACAAAAACACTCATAAATTGCTGACAGAAATATGCAATGGTACAGTAAATAGCTTTTTAAAAGTCTGACAATTTCTGATGAAGTTAAACATACACTTATGATACTACCCAGCACTAAGGCATTTAACCAAAAGAAGTTAAACATTATGATACTATCCACTCCATGGTATCTACCCAAGAGAAATGCAAGACGTGTACACATACTCTTGTACATAAATATGCTCAGTAGTTGTAATCTATCTACTAAAAACTGGAAACAAACCAAGTGTCTATCTACAGGTGATGGGATAAACAAATTTTGGCATATCCATACAACGGAATACTACTCAGAAATAAAAAAAAGAACAAAGTGCTGATACATGCAATAAAAAATGCTGAGTGAAAGAAGACAAAAACAAAAGTTCTAACTATAGTCGTCATCACTTAACAACATGGATACATTCTAAGAAATGTGTCGCTATTTTGCTGTGTGAACATTATAGAGTACACTTACACAAACCTAGATGTTATAGCCTACTACACACCTATACTACGTGGTATAGCCTATTGCTTCTAGGCTACAAACCTAGGACAAACCTTTACAGCATGTTACTATACTGAATACTGAAGGCAACTGTAACACAAGGGTAAATCTTTGTGTATCTAAACATATCTAAAAATATTAGATACAGTAAAAATATGGCAGCACAGTAGGTGTGTTTACACCAGCATCACTACAAATACACGAGGAATGTGTCAGTCTGTGAAATTACTTACATACATACATACATTACAATGTCAAATATCACTAGATGGTAAGAAGTTTTTAGCTCCATTATAATGTATTTTTTTTCCTAATCTGGATGCCTTTCTTTTTCCATATTATTAAACTTATTTTTTCTTAATTGACACATAACAATTGTACATACTTATGGGATACATTGTGATATTTGGGTACATGTGTACAATGTGCAATGATCAAGTCAGGCTAATTATCATATCCCTCACCTCAAACATTCATCATTTCTTTTTTTTTTTTTTTTTTTTTTAACTTGACATTTATTTATTTATTTATTTATTTATTTATTTTTTATTTATTTTTTTTAAATTTTATTTTGTCGATATACATTGTAGCTGATTATTGCTTCCCATCACCAAAACCTCCCTCCCTTCTCCCTCCCCCCCTCCCCCCCGACAATGTCCTTTCTGTTTGCTTGTTGTATCAACTTCAAATAATTGTGGTTGTTATATCTTCTTCCCCCCCCCCCCGGTTTGTGTGTGTGTATGTATGTGTGTGTGTGAATTTATATATTAATTTTTAGCTCCCTCCAATAAGTGAGAACATGTGGTATTTCTCTTTCTGTGCCTGACTTGTTTCACTTAATATAATTCTCTCAAGGTCCATCCATGTTGTTGCAAATGGCAGTATTTCATTCGTTTTTATAGCTGAGTAGTATTCCATTGTGTAGATGTACCACATTTTCCGTATCCACTCATCTGATGATGGGCATTTGGGCTGGTTCCAACTCTTGGCTATTGTAAAGAGTGCTGCGATGAACATTGGGGAACAGGTATACCTTCGACTTGATGATTTCCATTCCTCTGGGTATATTCCCAACAGTGGGATGGCTGGGTCGTATGGTAGATCTATTTGCAATTGTTTAAGGAACCTCCATACCATTTTCCATAGAGGCTGCACCATTTTGCAGTCCCACCAACAATGTATGAGAGTTCCTTTTTCTCCGCAGCCTCGCCAGCATTTATCGTTCAGAGTCTTTTGGATTTTAGCCATCCTAACTGGGGTTAGATGGTATCTCAATGTGGTTTTGATTTGCATTTCCCGGATGCTGAGTGATGTTGAGCATTTTTTCATATGTCTGTTGGCCATTTGGATATCTTCCTTAGAGAAATGCCTACTTAGCTCTTTTGCCCATTTTTTAATTGGGTTGCTTGTTTTCTTCTTGTAAAGTTGTTTGAGTTCCTTATATATTCTGGATATTAATCCTTTGTCAGATGTATATTTTGCAAATATTTTCTCCCACTCTGTTGGTTGTCTTTTAACTCTTTTAATTGTTTCTTTTGCTGTGCAGAAGCTTTTTAGTTTGATATAATCCCATTTGTTTATTTTTCCTTTGGTTGCCCGTGCTTTTGGGGTCGTATTCATGAAGTCTGTGCCCAGTCCTATTTCCTGAAGTGTTTCTCCTATGTTTTCTTTAAGAAGTTTTATTGTCTCAGGGTGTATATTTAAATCCTTAATCCATTTTGAGTTGATTTTAGTATACGGTGAGAGGTATGGATCTAGTTTCAATCTCCTGCATATCGATATCCAGTTATCCCAGCACCACTTGCTGAAGAGGCAGTCCCTTCCCCAGTGAATAGGCTTGGTGCCTTTGTCAAAGATCAGATGGCAGTAAGTGTGTGGGTTGATTTCTGGATTCTCTATTCTATTCCATTGGTCAGTGTGTCTGTTTTTATGCCAGTACCATACTGTTTTGGTTATTATAGCTTTGTAGTATAGCTTAAAGTCAGGTAGTGTTATGCCTCCAGCTTTATTTTTTTTGCTGAGCATTGCTTTGGCTATTCGTGGTCTTTTATTGTTCTATATAAATGTCTGAATAGTTTTTTCCATTTCTGAGAAAAATGTCTTTGGAATTTTGATGGGGATTGCATTGAATTTGTAGATCACTTTGGGTAGTATGGACATTTTCACTATGTTGATTCTTCCAATCCAAGAGCATGGAATATCTTTCCATCTTCTTGTATCCTCTCTAATTTCTCTCAGCAGTGGTTTGTAGTTCTCATTATAGAGATTTTTCACATCCTTGGTTAACTCAATTCCTAAGTATTTTATTTTTTTGGTGGCTATTGTAAATGGGCAGGCTTTCTTGATTTCTCCTTCTGCATGTTCACTATTGGAGAAAAGAAATGCTACTGATTTTTGTGTGTTGATTTTGTATCCTGCTACTGTGCTGAAATCATTTATCAATTCCAACAGTTTTTTTGTAGAGGTTTTAGGCTGTCCGATATATAGGATCATGTCATCTGCAAACAGGGACAGTTTGACTTCATCTTTTCCAATCTGGATGCCCTTTATTTCCTTCTCTTCTCTGATTGCTCTGGCTAGTACTTCCAACACTATGTTGAATAGAAGTGGTGAGAGTGGGCATCCTTGTCTAGTGCCTGTTCTTAAAGGAAAAGCTTTCAGCTTTTCCCCATTCAGGATGATATTGGCAGTGGGTTTGTCATATATGGCTTTAATTATGTTGAGATACTTTCCCTCTATACCTAACTTATAGAGGGTCTTTGTCATGAATGAGTGCTGAACTTTATCAAATGCTTTTTCAGCATCTATAGAGATGATCATATGGTCCTTGTGTTTGAGTTTATTAATATGGTGTATCACATTTATTGATTTGCGTATGTTGAACCAACCTTGCATCCCTGGGATGAATCCCACTTGATCGTGATGAATAATTTTTCGTATGTGTTGCTGTATTCTGTTTGCTAGTATTTTAGTGAGGATTTTTGCATCTATATTCATCAAGGATATCGGCCTGTAGTTTTCTTTTTTGGTTATATCTTTACCTGGTTTTGGTATCAGGATGATGTTTGCTTCATAGAATGAGTTTGGGAGATTTGCGTCCGTTTCAATCTTTTGGAATAGTTTGTAAAGAATCGGTGTCAATTCCTGTTTGAATGTTTGGTAAAATTCTGCTGTGAATCCATCTGGTCCTGGGCTTTTCTTTGTTGGGAGCCTTCTGATAACAGCTTCAATCTCCTTTATTGTTATTGGTCTGTTCAAATTTTCTACGTCTTCACGGTTCAGTTTTGGGAGCTTGTGTGTGTCCAGAAATTTATCCATTTCCTCCAGATTTTCAAATTTGTTGGCGTATAGTTGTTTATAGTAGTCTCGAATGATTCCTTGTATTTCAGATGAATCAGTTGTAATATCGCCTTTTTCATTTCTAATTTTTGTTATTTGAGTCTTCTCTCTTCTTTTTTTTGTTAGCCATGCTAATGGTTTGTCAATTTTATTTATCTTTTCAAAAAACCAACTTTTTGATTCGTTGATCTTTTGAATTGTTTTTTGGTTTTCAATTTCATTCAGTTCTGCTCTGATCTTAATGATTTCTTTCCGTCTGCTAACTTTAGGATTGGATTGTTCTTGTTTTTCTAGTTCTTTAAGGTGAAGTGTTAGGTTGTTCACTTGCCATCTTTCCATTCTTCTGAAGTGAGCATTTAATGCAATAAATTTTCCCCTCAATACTGCTTTTGCAGTATCCCACAGGTTTTGGTATGATGTATCATTGTTTTCATTAGTTTCAATAAACTTTTTGATTTCCTGCTTGATTTCTTCTTGGACCCATATGTCATTAAGTAGAATGCCGTTTAATTTCCATGTGTTTGTATAGTTTCCAGAGTTTCGTTTGTTATTAATTTCTAGTTTTAATCCATTGTGGTCTGAGAAGATACATGGGATAATTCCAATTTTTTTGAATTTATTGAGACTTGATTTGTGACCTAATATGTGATCTATCCTGGAGAATGATCCATGTGCTGATGAGAAGAATGAATATTCTGAAGTTGTTGGGTGGAATGTTCTGTAGATATCTGCCAATTCCAATTGGTCTAGAGTCTTGTTTAGATCTTGTGTTTCTCTACTGATTCTTTGCCTAGATGATCTGTCTAATATTGACAGTGGAGTGTTCAGGTCCCCTGCTATTATGGTATTAGTGTCTATTTCCTTCTTTAGGTCTAATAGAGTTTGTTTTATAAATCTGGCTGCTCCAACATTGGGTGCGTACATATTTATGATTGTTATGTCTTCTTGATGGATCAGACCTTTTATCATTAAGTAGTGTCCCTCATTGTCTCTTTTTATGGTTTTTAGTTTAAAGTCTATTTTGTCAGATATAAGAATAGCCACTCCAGCTCGTTTTTCTTTTCTGTTTGCATGGTAAATCTTTTTCCATCCTTTCACTCTTAGTCTGTGTGAATCTTTATGGGTGAGGTGGGTCTCTTGTAGGCAGCATATAGTTGGGTCCTGCTTTTTGATCCAGTCAGCCAGTCTGTGTCTTTTAATTGGGGAATTTAAGCCTTTAACATTAAGAGTTGTTATTGAAAGGTGTTGATTTATTCCTAGCATTTTATTGGTTGTTTGGTTGTCTTAGGTGTCTTTTGTTCCTTGCTTTCTGATTTACTGTTTGGTTTCTTTGTTTGTTGGTTCCTTAGGTTGTAGATAGTGTTTTTGTTAGCTTGTTTTCTCTTCATGAATGCCATTTTTATTGTACTAGCGGGTTTAGATTTTTCTTAGGTTTTTATGGCAGTGGTAGTTATTTTTCAGGAACCAAACCCAGTACTCCCTTGAGGATTTCTTGTAAGGGTGGTCTTGTGGTAGTGAACTCCCGCAGTTTTTGTTTGTCTGAGAAATATACTATTTGCCCCTCATTTCGGAAGGATAGCCTTGCAGGGTAGAGTATTCTTGGCTGGCAATCTTTGTCTTTTAGTATTTTGAAAATATCATCCCATTCCTTTCTAGCTTTTAGGGTTTGTGATGAAAAGTCTGATGTTAACCTGATTGGGGCTCCCTTATAGGTGATTTGACGCTTCTCTCTTGCAGCTTTTAAGATTCTCTCTTTGTCTCTGAGTTTTGCCAATTTGACTATGACATGTCTTGGAGAAGGCCTTTTTGGGTTGAATACATTTGGAGATCGTTGAGCTTCCTGGATCTGAAGATCTGTGATTTTTCCTATACCTGGGAAGTTTTCTGCCACTATTTTGTTGAATATGTTTTCAATGGAATCTCCATTTTCCTCCCCTTCTGGAATACCCATGACTCGGATATTTGAGCGCTTGAGGTTGTCTGATATCTCTCTCAGATTTTCTTCCATGTCCTTGATTCTTTTTTCTTTCTTTTTGTCTGCTTGTGTTATTTCAAACAGCCCATCTTCAAGTTCAGAGGTTCTCTCTTCAACTTCGACAAGCCTGCTGGTTAAACTCTCCGTTGTGTTTTTTATTTCGCTGAATAACTTCTTCAGTTCAGCAAGTTCTGCTACATTTTTTTTCAGGACATTGATTTCCTTGTATATTTCCTCTTTCAGATCCTGTATACTTTTCCTCATTTCATCATGATGTCTAGCTGAGTTTTCTTGTATCTCATTCAGTTTCCTTAGAATTATCACTCGAAATTCCTTGTCAGTTATTTCAAGGGCTTCTTGTTCTATAGGATCTAGAGTATGAGATTTATTAACTTTTGGTGGTGTACTTTCTTGATTTTTTGTATTTCTGGTGTCTTTTTTTTGGTGTTTATTCATTGTGGCAGGGGGTTTCACAGACCACCGGTTTGAGACTAATGACTAACTAGGATGTTGCTGTGGTTGCCAATTTGGTATGGCTCCCGCCGTGACAGCTCAGTTGGCCTCTAGTGTCTTGTGTGTGTGGTTGCCTCGGGTCTTGGGCTTCTCCGGGGATCCACCTTTCTGGTCAGCTTGTACTCTGCTGGGCTGGTGGATCACGCACCACAGGGTGTGTGATCTCTGTTGAGCTTTCACTTTCTATACAGGACTTCTCCCCGTTCCGTGTGCTCTGGCCCAGGCTGTTAGATCGTGCAATGGCGACCCCACCGGGTGTGTGGTTTCTGTCGAGTCTCCGCCTCCCTGGCTGCACGTCTCCCCCCTCTGTGCACACTGTGCTGGGCTGGGGTGTGTCTTCTGCACCCCTCGTCTATCAGCTGGGCCTTCAAGACCCTGCTCAGCACCGCCTCGCCCAGGAAGTCTACCAGGTTTCTGCTAGGCACAGACGACCGGTCTCTCTGGGTGCCTTTGTAGCACTGTGTAGATCTTTCTCGGGTCTTGTTCACCTTTGTATCCCCCCAGTATAAACCGAGTCTAGTGCCCGCCTGCAGCCTGCTCTCCGGCAGGTTCAAGCGGACCTGGGAACTCTCCTACCACACTATTCCCAACCAGAAATTCGTTAGGCTTTTTTCCAAACTGGTGGTCGCAGAGATGGTATCTGCCTCCCAGTAACAGGAAGTTTACCGGGCCGGAGTCCAGGCTGTGGTGGAGTGACAGTCGGCCCGCCCGTATTTCCTAGCCCTCCCAACACTGGTCGGGACGCCCTACACCCCCAGCCCCGCCAGAGAACCGCGGAGGGAGTGGGAGAGGAGGCCGGCCCGCAGGGTCCGGAAAGCCCCGCGCCAGGCCAAGCAAATGGGCTCAGTGATGGCCGAACAGGGCGGAGCTGCCCGCACCTGGGAAAATGGAGGCAGCACTGGGGCAGTGAGTGGCCTGGCGGTGCAGGCGGGAGCCGGGTGGGCAACCACCCCCCGAACAGAGCTGTGCCAGGGATCACTCACAGTGCTGTGCCAGGTCGGGCGCTCGCTCTGTCTCTGGTTTGTTGCCTTCCGTGTTCTCGGCGCTGCCGCCTCGGGCTGTTCAGTCGCGGCGCCGCTCGGGCGCTCCCAGGAATCTTCTTTAATGCCGGCCTGAAACCTCGAATCCTGAATAGGGCAGCTGGCCGCCTTCAGTGCGGCCCCAGCCTCCGGGATCCTGGCTGCATCCACAGCAGCCCTGGCGCCATGTTCCCTGTTTCAAGACTCTCTTTTGCAGCTAAGAATCAGTTCTTTTCCTGCTCCACACTTCAAAGCTGTTGCCTGTAAATGAGGCAGCCTCTCCTGCCGGGGGCAAAGTGGCGTTGAGCCCCCACGACCGGTCAGCAGCAGCAGTCCTCCCTTAAGAGATGGCCAGAGGAAGGTCCACAAGTTTCCCGGCTGCCTGAGGCCCAGTGGCCACCTTTTCCACCTCAGCTACTCCGCGCCAGCCGCCGCAGCCGCCGCCATCTTGAAACTCTATTCATCATTTCTTTTCCATTATAATCTTATGGGACCACCATCATATATGCTGTTTCTCCTTGACCAAAATGTCATTACATGACACATGACTGTATGTGATTCCATTTATGCAAAACTTTAGAAATAACAAACATAATCTCCAACAAGGATCATCAAACGACAGCCCACAAGCCAAATCCAGCTTGCCTTACCCTTTTGTATAGACCTGAGATTACAGCAGGTTTTCAAAATTTGTAATGGTTGGAAAAAATGAAAAAAAATTTCATAACATGTAACAAGTGTGTGAAATTCAAATTTCAGTGTACATAAAAGAAATTTTATTGAAAAATAGCTTCATTCATTTGTTTAGGTATTGTACACGGCTGCTTCCATGCTAGAAATGTAAAGTTGAGCAGGTGCAACACAGACTATATGGCCCACAAAGTCTAAAATATATACTACAGCCCTTAAGAGAAAATGTTTGCTAACATCTTATATCTAGTGATTTTTTTTTAAAAAAAGTAGATCGGTATTTCGCTGGAACTAGGGGTAAGCATGGAGCTGATAGGTAGGGGGCTACAAGGAAACCTCTCAGGGTGATAGAAATGTATATCTTGATTTTGGTGGTAATTACTTGGGTGTAGAAGATTTGTCAAAAATTTATTAATTGCACATTTAAACTACATGTATTTGCCGTATGATAATATGAATCTTTCCATGGACTTTTTGAAGTGCCTTTGTATGGAACTTTAATTCTATGACTATTAAAAATATGGCTATGACTACATGATGTTCTTTGACAGGGAATTGGGAAAAGTTAATATGTTTATCTTTTCATTTGTTTGCTTAGGTCTTGTATCTTTTAGCTATTTAATGATACAAAGTCACACTTTTTCAAATATAAAATGGAGACAATACTAATTTGATAACACCTGTACTAGTTAGATTGTGCCTTTTTACACATGCTAAATAAAGGGCATCTGGCAAAAATAAAATTTACATTAAGTAAATAAAACTGGATTTTTTTCTAAGTCTGTGTTTGGAAAACATGACTGAATACTACAGTATTTGAACATATTTTATGCAGTCTTTCATTTATTTTGTCAACAAATATATTAATTTGCAAAGTAGTATAAACTAATAAAAATAGCTCCTTATATCCAGCTAAATACATATTTCTAAAAATTGATATATTCTTGGAGGCAGTCAAGTGTGATATATTCAATACTGAACTCTTCACCTGTCTTTATTTAAATAATCCTTGACTTGAAAAGATACCAATCCTACACCAACAGCACAGCCTAAAAATTGTCATTGATATCATACTCGATTATATAAATATAAGTGCAGTTGGGAGAAAGAATGTCTGTATGTTTTATACACATACACAAATATCTGACTACATAAATATTTAATCTAGCATGTATATTTCTATTCTTGAGTTAAAAATCCATACAGACAAAAAGATATCAGGATTTTGTCAGTCACTCATCAATGTCATGAATATCATACACAAGTATAATAACAAAGGCTTTTTAAGGACTGCTCTCTACATCACTATGGTAAAGAATCATTCAAGTTTCCTAATTTTTTAAAACATCAGTTTAAGTCAGAAATGAAAGAAGGGACATCACTACCAACTTTACTGAAATAAAAAGGATTACAAGGGAATACTATGAACAACTGTATGTCAACAAATTAGATAACTTAGATAAAATGGACAAATTCCTAGAAAGACATAAATTACCAAAACGGACCCAATAAGAAATAGAAAAACAGAATAGACTCATAATAATTAAAGAGATTAAATTAGTAATTTTAAAACTTCCCATCAAGAAAAGCCCAGGCCCAGATGGCTTCACCAATAAATTTTATCAAACATTTATAGGAAGATAATACCAGTTCTTCACAAACTCCTGCAAAAAAAAAGAAGAAGAAGAAATAGTTCACAATTAATTCTATGAGGCCAGTATTACCCTTTTACCAAAGTCAAAGATATCACAAGGAAAGAAAACTGCAAACCAATATTTCTTGTGAATATATATGCAGAAATCCTCAACAAAATATTTGCAAAGCAAATCTAGCAAAATATGAAAGGATTATCTACCATGACCAAGTGAAGTTTATCCCAGGAAAATGAAGTTGATTTAACATCCAAAAATCAGTGAATGTAATGCGCCACACTAATAAGAAAAAAAAAAAAGACGATTAAAAAAAAAAATAGAATAACACATAAATGCAGAAAAATCACTTGACAAAATCCAAAATTCTTCCATGATTAAAAATCCTCAATAAACTAGAAATAGAGAAAGCTTTCTCAACCTGATAAAAGACCTTTTTAAATAAAGCCCACAGCTAACATCCTGCTTAATAATGAAAAACTGAATGCTTTCTCCCCCTACAACCAGAAATAAGACATGGATATCTGCTCTTGCCACTTATTTTCATCATTGTACTGGAGATTCTAGACAAGGCAAGTAGGCAAGGCAAGAAAAGAAATAAAAGGCATCCATATTGGAAAGAAAGAAATAAAGCTATCACTATTCATAGATGACATGATCTTGTGTATCGTAAGGAATCCACTAAAAAACTATAAGAACTAATAACTTAGTTAAGTAAGATTACAGGATATAAGATCAATGTACAAAGTCTATTCTATTTCTATGCTCTAACAATAAACAATCTGAAAATAAAATTGAGAAAACATTTCCATTTAAAATAGCATTAAAAATAATAAAATTCTTAAGAAATAATTTTTTATTAAAAGTGTAGACATGTACTCTGACTACAAAATATTATTGAAATAAAATTAAAGGTAATATAAATAAATTGAAAGATATCTTATACTCATGACTAGGAAGAATAAATATTGGTAAAATAACCTGCAAATTTGATCTACAGATTTAACATAATCCTTTCTAGAATCTTAGTTGACTTCTTTGTAGAAATTTACAAGCTGATTCTAAAATTCATATATAAATACAAGGGGCCTCACATAGCCAAAACAATCTCAAAAAGAAGAATAAGTTGAAGGACTCAAACATCACAATTCCAAACATTGCTACAAAGCTATAACAAAAAACACATGTGATACTGACATACACACAAAATGCACATGAATAGAGTGGAATCGAGAGTCCAAAAATAAACCATTACATTTATGTATTATATATCAACAATGGTGCCAAAACAAGTAAATGGAAGGATGACTAGCCACTTCAACAAATCGTGCTGGAACAACTAGATATGCACAAGCAAAACAATGGAATTGAATCCCCTATCTCACACCATGCACAAAAATTCGCTCAACATAGATAAGAAACCTAGATGTAAGTTATAAAATTAAAAAGCTCTTAGAAGAAAATATATGGATAAGTCTTTGTGACCTGGAGCTAAGCAATCCTCTTGGCACCTAGAGAACAAAAAAAAAAAAAAAAAAAAAAAGAAAGAAAGAAAGAAAGAAAAAAAAAAGAGAGAGAGAGAAACCCAAATCAGACTTAAAATCTTAAAAATTAAAATCTTAAATTTTTAAATTTAAATTTTTAGGATTAAAATCTTAAAAAATTTGTCCTGCACAAATGAAATAAAAGGATAGTAAAGAATGAGAAATTTTTTTTGCAAATCATATGTCTGATTTATATTCAGAATATAAAGAATCTTATTCAATTTAATAATAATAAAACAAATTGCCCAACTTAAAAATACAGCAAAGGATCTGAATACACATTATTCCAAACAAGATATACAAATACGCACAGAAAAAGATACTGGACACCATTACTCCTTAGGGAGATGCAAATCAAAACATCAGTTAGATATCACTTCACTCTTACTAGGATGGCTATAATCAAAAAGACAGACAATAAGTGTTCACAAGAATGTTGAGAAATCGGAACATACGTGAAGTGCTAGTCAAGATGTAAAATGGTGCAACTGCTCTTGAAAAGTTTGGTAGTATATCAAAATATTAACCATAAAGTTAACATGTGATGCAGCAAATCTACTTCTAGATATAAGAGGGTACTTCACAAAGTTCATGGAAAGATTCATATTATCTGTTAATTCCATTTTCCACTAACTTTTTGAATTATCCCAATATATCCAAGAGGAATAAAACACATGTCCACACTAAAACATGTACATGAATGTTCATAGCAGCATTGTTCATAATAGCCAAAAAAGTGGTAACAACCCAAATGTCCAACAACTTGATGAATGGAAAAACATACATGATATATCCATACAATTGAATAGTATTTGACAATAAGAGATTAATAAAGTCCTGGTACATGCTAGTACATAGATGAACGTTTAAAACATTACACTACATGAAAAAAGTCAGTCACAAAAGATCACATAATCCATTAAGTTCACTTTTATGAAATTTCCAAAATAATAAAATCTATACAAACAGAAAGTAGATTACATATGCCTAGAACTGTCAGGGGCAGGAATGGGTGGCAAAGGAGAAAGGAGAGTGACCTGCTAATAATTATGGGCTTTTTTGAGGGGAGAGATGAAAATGTGCTAAAAACACATTGATATTATGATTGCATAATTCTGTGACTATGCTAAATACCACAGAATTTTATAATTTAAAATGGTGATTTTTATGGTACATAAATTATATCTCAATAATGATATTTGAAAAATCATTGGTATTGATCATAATATAAAATGTTATAGAACACTAAGCTTCTTATTAATTGTTTATGATTTTTACCTTTGAAAAAAGTAGAAGATTAATGTGCAGTAAATATACAGAACCCCATACACACACATAAAATAAGTTTTGGTACTGGGGAAATTTCTAAGAACCTGTTTTTTTACTAGAAGAGATTTCTATATAAAGAAGTGGAGTTTTCTTCATCAAGAGTACTTAAATAAATCTGCACAATTTTCCTTTCAGTTTAAGAATTAACTGTGGAAACACAAGATGTGAGAATTACAGAAATGAAAGAGAAAATACAGAAATATAAGAAATAAAGGAAACTATCGTGAAGCAATAAAGGGACATTAAAATATATTAGTAATATGTAACTTTGTAAATAATGAATTAATATATAATGACATTTTTTAATATTAATCGGCAGTTTCATATTAATACTGTTTAGGATTCAGAACCTCACTGAAAATGATGTTTTTAATATTTAAAAACTTAAATATAACTTTTATTTATCCTTTATGGTAGTACTGGATAAAAGTTATGCTTGCAGAGTTTCTTAAAAGAATTATCTTTGTATGGTAACTTTAATAATTTCTGAGACAAAAAAATTGTGTTTAGACACCTTTCATGTGAGCTCATTTTGAGAGAATTCCCTTGTGGCACTGTACTTCAGAATAATACAGCACAGATGCATTTTAAATTCAATTGTTTAAAATTTATACTTCATGACAGTTTTAAAATTATTCTGTTGTTGTCAGCATTTGAGGCCATCTTTCTATGCTGAATAAGCACCTATGAAGTAACCATACAGTAGCCTTTTGTTTGGCAAATTATATATGATGATGACTTTATAGCCTAGATATACACTAAAGGGACATAATGAGGTCACATGATATTTCTGAACCACTATAATATAAAGTTGAAATATCAACTTAAAAGCAAAACTGAATAAGGATTAAATAATGCTATAAAGGTATTTAAATAAGTTGTATATAAAGAATGAACTTTAAAAACATGAATCCAAAAAGTAGACATTGGCTCAAAAGTAGTCAAAGTCAGTTTATGTTCCTGTGTCCTTTCATTGCTACATCATTGCTGCCTATCTTGTACATACAACAATAACTTCTGAAGGTTAGATCATGCCAATTTAATTTTCCCTGTATTCTTTTTTTTTTTTTTTCCATCAAGCAGTTCCGTTTATTTTCACACAAGCACCTGCTTTTATAAGCATATGGCAATGGGATTTCCTAACTTCAACCTATCATCTTAAAGGTCATGTGAACATGCATCTTGCTCTAATGCTTTGCTATTGCAATCACGTGGTGAGCATGAGCGCGGAAATATCTTTTATGCCCTGTATTCTTGCAAAATAATTTTTCTTAATGAGTTTAATAAACATGTTATAGATTAGATTTCAAATACAGTAAGAATTCTGGCAAAGACAAAAGTTCAAATAAATTTAAATTTAATCATTTAAAATTTAAAATTATATACTCAGAACTGCTGGGAGATTTGCTTGTCTGTACCACTGTGACAGGGTTCCAGGCCTTCTCTTTCAGCAGATCCGAAAGAGACCCTGAATCTCAGCTCCAGCACCTTTCTGCTGTGGTCTGGGGGCAATCCTGCCTGCACATGAAATTGCTGGGAGACTCACTTGTCTGTGCCACTGTGAAAGGTTTCCAAGCTCAGTCCCACAGATCCTAACATGGCCCTCCTCTCAACTGCAGTGAAAAAACAGTTCTGCCCAGCCAGGGACCCACCAGAAGACAAGCCTGTCCAAGTCCCCAGGACAGGCTTGCCAATCTCAGTCCTACAGCAGACACAGCCCCAGCTCCTCTCAACTGCAGTCTGGATGCAAATCTACACTCTTTGGGAGCCAGAAAGAGGCATGCCTGTCACTACTCCTGCAGGCTGACCTTGGTCCCACAGAGGATCTTGAAATGACCCTATAAATAAGCTCTAACCCCTCTCAACTTCAGCCTAAAAGCAAGTCTGCCTGCCCAAGAATGCATAAGTAGACATGTATGTCTGTTATCCTACAGACAGGCCTGCAGACCTTGACCTCAGCTGTGGACCTTAAGGCAGCCCTGTGACTTGGTTACAGTGCCTCTCAGACACAGACCAAGGACCCATTCAAAGATCCAGCAGGAGCCCTCACAAGAACCCAGACAAAACCACATCAGTCTGCACGTGTGGTTACAGGCTTGCTGACTGAAGACCCTGAAGCAGACCCTCATCCCAGTGTCAACCCTATGAACCACAGTCCTGGAAAGAGTCCAGTCCACCCAGGGACCAGAGAGGATCCACACCTGCTAGAGCCCCTGATAACAGGGCTGCCAACAGTGGACCCCACTGCAGACACAGCAGCAGCCACATAATCCAGCTCCAACTTCATTCAGCCATGATCCCAGAGGCAATCCCATCAGCCTGGGGAGAAGGCTTTATACAGACATGTACAGACTACTGAAAACAGTTAGTAAAGGTTGGAAGAGATGTTTGTTTCTCAAACACACAGATACCAGTGATAGATAACAAAGAGTCAGACAAACATGACACCACCAAAGGAAAATAATAAAGCCCTAGTAACAAACCCCAAAGAAATAAACATCTACAAATTGCTTGAAAAATAATTCAAAATAATAATCTTAAAGAAGTACAATGAGATGCAAGAAAACACAGATAGACAGCTAAATAAAATTATGAAAGGAATACATGAACAAAATTAGAAGTTTAATAGAGAAAAAGAAGCCATAAAAAACAACCAAACAGAAATCCTGGAGCTGAAGAATATGACAGAACTGAAGAACACAATATAGACCCACAATATTAGACACAATCATACAAAAGAAATATCTAGAGAACTGGAAGAGATCATTTGAAATTAGAAGAACAAAAAGGTTAAGAATGAAGGTTAAAAAATTATGTGATCTTCTGACAAATGCAGGAAAAAACACTTAAAAGAATACAACATCCTCTCATGGTAAAATCTCTCAACAAATTATGTTTATAGAAATGTAACTCAAACCTATAAAGGCCTTATCTGGCAAACACAGCTAACATCTACTAAACGGTGAAAAAGTTGAAAGCTTTTTCTCTGAGATCCAAAATAAAGCAAGGATGCTCATTCTTATGACTTCTATTGAACATAATACTGGAAATCCCAGGCACAGGAATTAGTAAAGAGAAAGAAATAAGTAAATTAGTAAATTTGTAAAGAATAAGTAAAATTGTCACTGTTTGCAAATGATGTGATCTTATACATAGAAAACCATAAAGACTTCACCAAAAAAACCTGTTAGAACTAATCAACAAATTCAGTAAAGTTATAGGAAAAAAATTTTACATACAAAAATCAGCAGCCTTTCTATATACTAACGATGAACTATCCAAAAAGGAAATCAGGAAACAATCTCATTTGTAATCGCTATAAAAAATAAAACACTTAGGAAAAATTTAATCAAGTTGAATGACCTGTACACTGAAAACTGTAAAACATTGATTAAAGAAATTGAAGGCACAAATAAATGGAACAATACCCTATTTTCATGGATTGAAAGAATTAATTTGCCAAGATGTCCATATCAACCAAAGTGACCTACAGATTTGATGCAATCTCTATCAAAATGCCAATGGCACTTTTCATAGAAATAGAAAAACAATCCTAAAATTTATATGAAACCACAAAAGACCCCAAATAGCCAAAGGAGTCTTGAGCAAAAAGTACAAAGCTGAATGTATCACACTATCTGACATCAAAATATACTACAAAGCAATAGCAATCAAAACAGCATGGTACTGGCACAAAAACCAACATACTGATCAACAGAACAAAATAGAGAGCCCAGAAATAAATCCACGAATATATGTACAATTGATCCTCAACAAAGGTGCCAAGATTACACACAGTGAGAAAAGGACAGTCTCTTCCATAAATGGTGCTGGGAAAACTGGATATTTACATGCCAAAATGGATTAAATACTTAAATGTAAGACCTGAAAATTATTAGAGGAAAACATAGGAAGGCTTCTTGACATTGCTCTTGGCAAAGTTTTTTGAATATGATCCCCAAAACACAGACAATAAATGTAAAAATAGACAAATGGGATTGCTTCAAATTAAAAAGCTTCTGCACAACCAAGAAAACAATCAACAGTGTGAGGATACTACCTACAAAATCAGAGAAAATATGTGCAAATCATACAACTGAAAAGGGGTTAATATCCAAATATATGAGGAACTCAGAAAATTCAATAGCAAAACAACAAATAACCCGATTAAGAAATGGGTAAAGGACCTGAATAGGCATTTCTCAAAAGAAGACACACACATGGCCAGTAGGTATATAAAAAGATTCTCAACACCCCTAATCTCAGGGAGATACAAATTAAAAACACAGTGAGATGGCACCTCATACATGTTAGAATAGCTGTTACCAAAAGGGCAAAAGATAACAAGTGTGGGAGAGGATGTGGACAAAAGGGAACCCTTATAAGTTGTTGGTAGGAATGCAAATTAATACAGCCATTACAGAAAACAGTATGAAGATTCCTCAAATAACTGCAAATAGGGCTACTATGTGATCCAGCAATCCCACTAGTTGGCACATATTCTAAGGCAATGAAATCAGTATGTTGAAGAGATATCTAAGTTCCCATGTTCATTGCAGCATTATTCACAATAGCCAAGATATGGAATCAACTTAAGTGTCCATCAGTGGATTAATGGCTAAAGAAAATGTGGAATATGTACACAATGAAATACTATTCAGCCTTCAAACAGAAGGGAATCCTATTATTTACAACCACATAGATGAAACTAAAGAACATTATGCTAAATGAAACAAAGTAAGCCAGGCAGAAAAAGACAAATACTATAATATCACTTACATGTGGAATCCAAAAAATTGAATTTACAGAAACAGAGAGCAGAATGGTGTTTACAGGGGCTGGGGGTTGCGGGGGCAGGCAATGGCAAAAAGTTGGTCAGAAGGTACAGAGTTTCAGTTAGACAGAAGGAATAATTTCTGGAGATCAACTGTACAGGACAGTGACTATAGTTACTAACAATGTATTGTATATTTGAACATATAAATAAATAAAATCTATTTTCAAACTTACATTTTTATTTACAGCTCTAATCCCAATTTTCTTCAATCTATAGTTTATGAAAAGGGGAAACAGCATATAGCTGTTTACTTCTGATATACATAAATATAAAATGATGATACCAATAATATCTTAGCAATCTGACTTTTTTCAGTAAAAACTCCAGAATTACAACTATTGCTAACCTACTGTTAAGAGAAGTGTGAATTTTTTTTCTATTGGAAAGATGATAGTTCTTATCATTTAAAATAAGCCATTGACTCACAGATTACTTTGTTTACTTAGGATATTGAGCACCTGTACTTGCCTATATAAAGAGTAAGTGGAAAAACAAGAAAAAATTCTTTCTCTAATAAAAAAAGTACAGTACAACTCAGTTATTCATTCTTTGATCTAGTATTTATTGAATGTTCTTTGGTTCAAGGCACTGCTCTAGTACTGTGAACATGATGATAAACAAGAGTTTAGAATTTAAGAAACTAGAACTTTCCAGAAAAATGACACTGTTTCAAGGATTCAAGCTACAGGTTGGAGAGTCATAAAGTGACAAGAAGGCTGTAAGATTTATATCTTACATCTCAAAGTCATCTGCTATATTCAAAAATGAGAAGAAACTCAAACTATGCATCCTAGGGGGTCACTGAACTATGTCCCAGAGGCCAAATCCAGCTCATGTCCTATTTTTGTCTGGCTCAAAAGATAAGAATGGTTTTTACACTTTTACAGGATTGTGAAGAAAGAGGAGGAGAAGGAGGTGGAGGAGGGAGGAAGGAGCAGCAGCAACAGTTTTAATGTATAGGATAGGTAGATAGAAATGAATATTGATGTGTGGTTGTGTATATGTGTGAAAATATATGTATCTATGGCAGACACTTCTGTAGACATTTGTGTATATGTACATCTATTTTCTAGTTTGTCTGCTAAGGTAATACAGAAACAATGATGCTCCTGTAGCACAGAGCCCACTAAAAGTACCAGGGCTTCTTGAGAAATTATAGCTTCCAGAATTAAGGCAAGAACAATACAAGATACATCGCAAAAATACAAGGAAATGCTCAAAGAATGATAAAAATTAGATATATAAATACATACATACATACATACACACACATAGGCACGAACAGAAAGAGAGAAGAAAAAAGCTCTTCACTATAGTAGAAAGCCAACTAATCAACCTAGAAAGAATGACAAAATTAGAAAACTGCCATTTGGTAAAAGCCATAGTAATTACTGATGAGACAAGAACTATCAATGGGTTCAAAGTAGTGGGTGAAGGTTTGAGGGCTAACACAATATGCACATACTCTTAAAGTATCTCCCACAAGATCCTCATTTATCATAAAAGATAAAATAGTAACTTCATAGTGAAGAAGCCTGGCAAACAACACTTTAACCAAATCTTCACAGTGAACATTACTTGTTAATTGAACGATGATGGCACGTGGCTGCTGATATGGTGAGAAGAATTTAGCATAACTTCAGAGGTATTCCTGCCAAAAGCATGTAATTAGAACATAATGATAAAGAAATATCAAACTCAAATTGTAGCATATTCTATACACACAGAGAAATAGGCTGTATTCCATTAAAATGTCAGTGTCATAAAATAAAAAGAAAGACTTGAAAAATTTTCCAGCTTAAAGAAGACTAAAGAGAAATCACACATGCGACTAATAATCTTGGATTTTTTGTTGCTGTTGTTGTTCCTAAGGACAATGTTGGGACAACTGGCAAAATCTGAATAAGGTCTATGTTTAACAAAATATGCATCAATGTTAATTTCCTGATTTCAATAATAATATTGTGGTTAAGAGAATTGCTAGCTTTTAAGAAATATGCAGTTAAGTATGTGGGAGGCAAAGTGACATCAAGTCTACAATGTTTAACTGACAGAGAGCAAGAGACAGAGGAAATTTGGGGGAAATTCTTTGTACTATCTTCACAACTTTTCTGTGTGAAATTATGTCAAAACAAAAAAGTTAAATAGAATGTTTTAATTTCAAAAAATTTCAAAATACACTTAGAAAATAGACAAAATACATTTTTATATTTTTGACTTAAAAGTCAATATTAGCATTACACTTGTACTTAGCAACATTATTTTAAGAGTGCTTTGTTTTTTGCACGTTATGAAGAATTGTTCTTTTTTTCCCTTGGGGTGGTAGGGATGTTCTTAGCAATATGTGAAATAAACAATTATTCCACTTCTCAAGAAACCGCTAGTTCCTAACTTTTCAAAAAAAAAAAATCATTCTATGTGAATAATTACCCAAATACTTTCTATCATGAATAACTGGAGTCAAATAGTATAATATTGCTTTGAACTTGAAGGAATTAGATGCTCACAGCTAGAAGAATGCATAAAATAATGCATTCTGTTAAAATTATCCCAGAAATAATAGGTTAGTGAGGCAAAATGTGGATGGTTAAGTTTGAGAAGTCAGATACCAAGATTCTATTTATCTTCTATAGAAAACTACAAATTGGAGAGAATTACATAAACTGCATTATTTCTTCCTTATTTGAACTTTATATAACTTGTCTTATCAGCCTTCAATGAAAAATTCAGGTACAATATACTGGATCATTGCTCAATGAGAGTTATGAATACAGAGTATAAAATCACTTATAATTCTTGAAACTAATCTTCATTCAGAGCAAATAAACATATTGGAATCAATATTGCCTCACTTTTGCCTCTATTACTGAAAAATGAAAGAAAGCGGAAAAATTAACACAAAAAAATGTACATCACTTTTTACCTCTTCCTCAAAAGTGAAAATATTGGTTGAAACTACAAAACTACCTAGCTAGAAAGTCTGAATTATTTTTTCTTTTAGATAATATGAAAATGAGTAAAACATATGACATAAATATTATATTTTCTTAATAATATTAATAGAACAAAGTGCTAACTCCGTATCAAGCACAGTACTCTACCTATGTAATACAGATACAGAAAATATGTAAAAAAAAATACAAAAACAAATAAGATAAAATTATTCTCATCAAGAAGTTTACATCCTACATACATAAAAAGACAAGTAGATGATGACTTGAAAAGAACATTGATAGTTATCATCATGGAAGTACAAAAACTGCCCAAAGTTAGAAGGAACATTAAAACAAGTGTTCAGGGAGGAGTTTCAAGATGGCGGCGGCTGCGGCGGCTGGCGCGGAGTAGCTGAGGTGGAAAAGGTGGCCACTGGGCCTCAGGCAGCCAGGAAACTTGTGGACCTTCCTCTGGCCATCTCTTAAGGGAGGACTGCTGCTGCTGGCCGGTCGTGGGGGCTCAACGCCACTTTGCCCCTGGCAGAAGAGGCTGCCTCATTTACCGGCAACAGCTTTGAAGTGTGGAGCAGGAAAAGAACTGATTCTTAGCTGCAAAAGCGAGTCTTGAAACAGGGAACACGGCGCCAGGGCTGCTGTGGATGCAGCCAGGATCCCAGAGGCTGGGGCCGCACTGAAGGCGGCCAGCTGCCCTATTCAGGATTCGAGGTTTCAGGCCGGCATTAAAGAAGATTCCTGGGAGCGCCCGAGCGGCACCGCGACTGAACAGCCCGAGGCGGCAGCGCCGAGAACACGGAAGGCAACAAACCAGAGACAGAGCGAGCGCCCGACCTGGCACAGCACTGTGAGTGATCCCTGGCACAGCTCTGTTCGGGGGGTGGTTGCCCACCCGGCTCCCCGCCTGCACCACCAGGCCACTCACTGCCCCAGTGCTGCCTCCATTTTCCCAGGTGCGGGCAGCTCCGCCCTGATCGGCCATCACTGAGCCCATTTGCTTGGCCTGGCGTGGGGCTTTCCGGACCCTGCGGGCCGGCCTCCTCTCCCACTCCCTCCGCGGTTCTCTGGCGGGGCTGGGGGTGTGGGGCGTCCTGACCAGTGTTGGGAGGGCTAGGAAATACGGGCGGGCCGACTGTCACTCCACCACACCCTGGACTCCGGCCCGGTAAACTTCCTGTTACTGGGAGGCAGATACCATCTCTGCACCACCAGTTTGGAAAAAAGCCTAACGAATTTCTGGTTGGGAATAGTGTGGTAGGAGAGTTCCCAGGTCCGCTAGAACCTGCCGGAGAGCAGGCTGCAGGCGGGCACTAGACTCGGTTTATACCGGGGGGATACAAAGGTGAACAAGACCAGAGAAAGATCTACACAGTGCTACAAAGGCACCCAGAGAGACCGGTCGTCTGTGCCTAGCAGAAACCTGGTAGACTTCCTGGGCGAGGCGGTGCTGAGCAGGGTCTTGAAGGCCCAGCTGATAGACGAGGGGTGCAGAAGACACACCCCAGCCCAGCACAGTGTGCACAGAGGGGGGAGACGTGCGGCCAGGGAGGCGGAGACTCGACAGAAACCACACACCCGGGCCGAGCCCGTGGCGCACTCGGTAGAGTGCTGCGCTGGGAGCGCGGCGACGCTTCCGCCGTGGGTTCGGATCCTATATAGGAATGACCGATGCACTCACTGGCTGAGTGCCGGTCACGAGAAAAAAAAAAAAAAAAAAAAAAAAAAAGAAACCACACACCCGGTGGGGTCGCCACTGCACGATCTAACAGCCTGGGCCAGAGCACACCGAACTGGGAGAAGTCCTGTACAAAAAGTGAAAGCTCAACAGAGATCACACACCCTGTGGTACGTGATCCACCAGCCCAGCAGAGTCCAAGCTGACCAGAAAGGTGGATCCCCGGAGAAGCCCAAGACCTGAGGCAACCACACACACAAGACACTAGAGGCCAACTGAGCAGTCACGGCGGGAGCCATACCAAATTGGCAACCACAGCAACATCCTAGTTAGTCATTAGTCTCAAACCGGTGGACTGTGAAACCCCCTGCCACAATGAATAAACACCAAAAAAAAGACACCAGAAATACAAAAAATCAAGAAAGTACACCACCAAAAGTTAATAAATCTCATACTCTAGATCCTATAGAACAAGAAGCCCTTGAAATAACTGACAAGGAATTTCGAGTGATAATTCTAAGGAAACTGAATGAGATACAAGAAAACTCAGCTAGACATCATGATGAAATGAGGAAAAGTATACAGGATCTGAAAGAGGAAATATACAAGGAAATCAATGTCCTGAAAAAAAATGTAGCAGAACTTGCTGAACTGAAGAAGTTATTCAGCGAAATAAAAAACACAACGGAGAGTTTAACCAGCAGGCTTGTCGAAGTTGAAGAGAGAACCTCTGAACTTGAAGATGGGCTGTTTGAAATAACACAAGCAGACAAAAAGAAAGAAAAAAGAATCAAGGACATGGAAGAAAATCTGAGAGAGATATCAGACAACCTCAAGCGCTCAAATATCCGAGTCATGGGTATTCCAGAAGGGGAGGAAAATGGAGATTCCATTGAAAACATATTCAACAAAATAGTGGCAGAAAACTTCCCAGGTATAGGAAAAATCACAGATCTTCAGATCCAGGAAGCTCAACGATCTCCAAACGTATTCAACCCAAAAAGGCCTTCTCCAAGACATGTCATAGTCAAATTGGCAAAACTCAGAGACAAAGAGAGAATCTTAAAAGCTGCAAGAGAGAAGCGTCAAATCACCTATAAGGGAGCCCCAATCAGGTTAACATCAGACTTTTCATCACAAACCCTAAAAGCTAGAAAGGAATGGGATGATATTTTCAAAATACTAAAAGACAAAGATTGCCAGCCAAGAATACTCTACCCTGCAAGGCTATCCTTCCGAAATGAGGGGCAAATAGTATATTTCTCAGACAAACAAAAACTGCGGGAGTTCACTACCACAAGACCACCCTTACAAGAAATCCTCAAGGGAGTACTGGGTTTGGTTCCCGAAAAATAACTACCACTGCCATAAAAACCTAAGAAAAATCTAAACCCGCTAGTACAATAAAAATGGCATTCATGAAGAGAAAACAAGCTAACAAAAACACTATCTACAACCTAAGGAACCAACAAACAAAGAAACCAAACAGTAAATCAGAAAGCAAGGAACAAAAGACACCAAAGACAACCAAACAACCAATAAAATGCTAGGAATAAATCAACACCTTTCAATAACAACTCTTAATGTTAAAGGCTTAAATTCCCCAATTAAAAGACACAGACTGGCTGACTGGATCAAAAAGCAGGACCCAACTATATGCTGCCTACAAGAGACCCACCTCACCCATAAAGATTCACACAGACTAAGAGTGAAAGGATGGAAAAAGATTTACCATGCAAACAGAAAAGAAAAACGAGCAGGAGCGGCTATTCTTATATCTGACAAAATAGACTTTAAACTAAAAACCATAAAAAGAGACAATGAGGGACACTACTTAATGATAAAAGGACTGATCCATCAAGAAGACATAACAATCATAAATATGTACGCACCCAATGTTGGAGCAGCCAGATTTATAAAACAAACTCTATTAGACCTAAAGAAGGAAATAGACACTAATACCATAATAGCAGGGGACCTGAACACTCCACTGTCAATATTAGACAGATCATCTAGGCAAAGAATCAGTAGAGAAACACAAGATCTAAACAAGACTCTAGACCAATTGGAATTGGCAGATATCTACAGAACATTCCACCCAACAACCTCAGAATATTCATTCTTCTCATCAGCACATGGATCATTCTCCAGGATAGATCACATATTAGGTCACAAATCAAGTCTCAATAAATTCAAAAAAATTGGAATTATCCCATGTATCTTCTCAGACCACAATGGATTAAAACTAGAAATTAATAACAAACAAAACTCTGGAAACTATGCAAACACATGGAAATTAAACAGCATTCTACTTAATGACATATGGGTCCAAGAAGAAATCAAGCAGGAAATCAAAAAGTTTATTGAAACTAATGAAAACAATGATACATCATACCAAAACCTGTGGGATACTGCAAAAGCAGTATTGAGGGGAAAATTTATTGCATTAAATGCTCACTTCAGAAGAATGGAAAGATGGCAAGTGAACAACCTAACACTTCACCTTAAAGAACTAGAAAAACAAGAACAATCCAATCCTAAAGTTAGCAGACGGAAAGAAATCATTAAGATCAGAGCAGAACTGAATGAAATTGAAAACCAAAAAACAATTCAAAAGATCAACGAATCAAAAAGTTGGTTTTTTGAAAAGATAAATAAAATTGACAAACCATTAGCATGGCTAACAAAAAAAAGAAGAGAGAAGACTCAAATAACAAAAATTAGAAATGAAAAAGGCGATATTACAACTGATTCATCTGAAATACAAGGAATCATTCGAGACTACTATAAACAACTATACGCCAACAAATTTGAAAATCTGGAGGAAATGGATAAATTTCTGGACACACACAAGCTCCCAAAACTGAACCGTGAAGACGTAGAAAATTTGAACAGACCAATAACAATAAAGGAGATTGAAGCTGTTATCAGAAGGCTCCCAACAAAGAAAAGCCCAGGACCAGATGGATTCACAGCAGAATTTTACCAAACATTCAAAGAGGAATTGACACCGATTCTTTACAAACTATTCCAAAAGATTGAAACGGACGCAAATCTCCCAAACTCATTCTATGAAGCAAACATCATCCTGATACCAAAACCAGGTAAAGATATAACCAAAAAAGAAAACTACAGGCCGATATCCTTGATGAATATAGATGCAAAAATCCTCACTAAAATACTAGCAAACAGAATACAGCAACACATACGAAAAATTATTCATCATGATCAAGTGGGATTCATCCCAGGGATGCAAGGTTGGTTCAACATACGCAAATCAATAAATGTGATACACCATATTAATAAACTCAAACACCAGGACCATATGATCATCTCTATAGATGCTGAAAAAGCATTTGATAAAGTTCAGCACTCATTCATGACAAAGACCCTCTATAAGTTAGGTATAGAGGGAAAGTATCTCAACATAATTAAAGCCATATATGACAAACCCACTGCCAATATCATCCTGAATGGGGAAAAGCTGAAAGCTTTTCCTTTAAGAACAGGCACTAGACAAGGATGCCCACTCTCACCACTCCTATTCAACATAGTGTTGGAAGTACTAGCCAGAGCAATCAGAGAAGAGAAGGAAATAAAGGGCATCCAGATTGGAAAAGATGAAGTCAAACTGTCCCTGTTTGCAGATGACATGATCCTATATATCGGACAGCCTAAAACCTCTACAAAAAAACTGTTGGAATTGATAAATGATTTCAGCACAGTAGCAGGATACAAAATCAACACACAAAAATCAGTAGCATTTCTTTTCTCCAATAGTGAACATGCAGAAGGAGAAATCAAGAAAGCCTGCCCATTTACAATAGCCACCAAAAAAATAAAATACTTAGGAATTGAGTTAACCAAGGAGGTGAAAAATCTCTATAATGAGAACTACAAACCACTGCTGAGAGAAATTAGAGAGGATACAAGAAGATGGAAAGATATTCCATGCTCTTGGATTGGAAGAATCAACATAGTGAAAATGTCCATACTACCCAAAGTGATATACAAATTCAATGCAATCCCCATCAAAATTCCAAAGACATTTTTCTCAGAAATGGAAAAAACTATTCAGACATTTATATGGAACAATAAAAGACCACGAATAGCCAAAGCAATGCTCAGCAAAAAAAATAAAGCTGGAGGCATAACACTACCTGACTTTAAGCTATACTACAAAGCTATAATAACCAAAACAGTATGGTACTGGCATAAAAACAGACACACTGACCAATGGAATAGAATAGAGAATCCAGAAATCAACCCACACACTTACTGCCATCTGATCTTTGACAAAGGCACCAAGCCTATTCAGTGGCGAAGGGACTGCCTCTTCAGCAAGTGGTGCTGGGATAACTGGATATCGATATGCAGGAGAATGAAACTAGATCCATACCTCTCACCGTATACTAAAATCAACTCAAAATGGATTAAGGATTTAAATATACACCCTGAGACAATAAAACTTCTTAAAGAAAACATAGGAGAAACACTTCAGGAAATAGGACTGGGCACAGACTTCATGAATACGACCCCAAAAGCACGGGCAACCAAAGGAAAAATAAACAAATGGGATTATATCAAACTAAAAAGCTTCTGCACAGCAAAAGAAACAATTAAAAGAGTTAAAAGACAACCAACAGAGTGGGAGAAAATATTTGCAAAATATACATCTGACAAAGGATTAATATCCAGAATATATAAGGAACTCAAACAACTGTACAAGAAGAAAACAAGCAACCCAATTAAAAAATGGGCAAAAGAGCTAAGTAGGCATTTCTCTAAGGAAGATACCCAAATGGCCAACAGACATATGAAAAAATGCTCAACATCACTCAGCATCCGGGAAATGCAAATCAAAACCACATTGAGATACCATCTAACCCCAGTTAGGATGGCTAAAATCCAAAAGACTCTGAACGATAAATGCTGGCGAGGCTGCGGAGAAAAAGGAACTCTCATACATTGTTGGTGGGACTGCAAAATGGTGCAGCCTCTATGGAAAATGGTATGGAGGTTCCTTAAACAATTGCAAATAGATCTACCATACGACCCAGCCATCCCACTGTTGGGAATATACCCAGAGGAATGGAAATCATCAAGTCGAAGGTATACCTGTTCCCCAATGTTCATCGCAGCACTCTTTACAATAGCCAAGAGTTGGAACCAGCCCAAATGCCCATCATCAGATGAGTGGATACGGAAAATGTGGTACATCTACACAATGGAATACTACTCAGCTATAAAAACGAATGAAATACTGCCATTTGCAACAACATGGATGGACCTCGAGAGAATTATATTAAGTGAAACAAGTCAGGCACAGAAAGAGAAATACCACATGTTCTCACTTATTGGAGGGAGCTAAAAATTAATATATAAATTCACACACACACATACACACACACACACAAACCGGGGGGGGGGAAGAAGATATAACAACCACAATTATTTGAAGTTGATACAACAAGCAAACAGAAAGGACATTGTCGGGGGGGAGGGGGGGAGGGAGAAGGGAGGGAGGTTTTGGTGATGGGGAGCATTAATCAGCTACAATGTATATCGACAAAATAAAATTAAAAAAAAAAATAAAAAATAAAATAAAAATAAAAAATAAAAAATAAATAAATAAATAAATGAGTAAATAAAAATTTTAAAAAATAAAAAAAATAAAAAAATAAAAAAACAAGTGTTCAGGCTGAAATTTCCTCTGAGCTGAGATTCAAAAAACAAGTAATCAAGTTCAAAGCCATGATGGTGACCAGGGAAGTAAAGCTAGTTTAAATGAGCAAAGAGCTGAGTTTATAGGTAGGAGTGGTTGGATATGAAGTAAAAAGAGATACAACATTATGAATGTCCTGGAAACAGGATAAAACATTAATTAAAAGAAAGAGAGACTACTCTGTTCAGAAACTATTACAATAGCAAAAATGATAGACATAAGTAGAACAACAGAAATACAATATTACGGCTTTAAAACGGATAGAGAAGACCACAAACTGTACTTGTGAGATTCAAAGAATAGGTAATAGCCTACTGGTTTGGACTACTGTTAAAATCAGGCAGTTCAAGGTTTGAATTCTGGTACCAGCACTTGCTGACTTAGCCTTTTGCATGGAGTGTAGGCATATGTCATAGACTGACTTACATGTAAAATGGATATAATAATAGTGTATACTTTATAAAATGCTTAGGATTAAATGAAAAACATTTAGGCAAAGTTGCTAGCAATATACCTGGCATAAATAAACCACCAATAAATATTAGCTATCCTTTTTAAATATAATACTTGGAGCTTGGCTGACAAGTAATATGTTAGTGTCATTAACTAAAACCTGAAGAACAAAAAAAGGGAAAAAGTAAAGGAGTGGTAGAATGTGAAAAACATGGTAGGATTTGAAGCTAGAAAAGTTATTTGAGGTCAGAACATAAAATGTCTTAAAAGTCTTGTTAAGATTTTAATTCATTTCATAAACTATTTGCAGGCAATGAAAAATTTTAGAAATGGTAACGAAATCATTTAAATAGTATTATGAAGAAAATTATGTCTTTGTTTCTCTTCCCATAAAGGAAAAATAAAGAGGGATACCAAATGGAGAGATTACATATAGTGAGAGCATCCATGCATAAATTCAACAAATATTTAACAAGAACCTAAATATACCATGTCAGGTAATCAGTAACATCCAAAATCAACAGAATAGAAGAGGGATCACAGAGGCTTAACCTAATAAAGGCAATGAACGAAAAAGGAGGGAATAAATATCACAGACACTGCAGAGCTAGACTCAGCTTGGGACAGAACGTATGGGTTGAGGAAAAAGAAGTAATCAAAGGTATCACTGAAATTGAACCTAAAACTGTGGTAGGACCATTAACTAAAATGGGGGTGAAGAGAGAATATTTTTAAAACAATAACATTACTGAATTCAGTTTTTGAACTAATTAATTTGAGTAGCAGTATACTTTCTATGGAAACGTGAAACAGAAAAAGTTGAGAAATAAGTTATAAATTACCTAAGAAAACAGACTGTACTGGTCACTAAATATACAACTAAATGTTTATGTACCTCCTTTAAAGCTTAAGAAAATAAATTATGATTATTGTAAACTCAATAGATTGGCCTATAATGAAAAAGCAAAATAAAAAGTATAGATAAAATTATATGTGACTAAGAGAAAAGCAGATATGTACACTCATGTCCTATGGTATACAAACATGGATGTGTGAGAGAAAATGCATTTCTTCTTAAACAATATATTTTAGAGGATTTTAATGTTTATGAAATGTTTACAGAGAATATTTATTCTGATGTTCTAGGTATTTCTAATATATGAGGGTACCTCAAAAAGTTCAGAGAAAAATAGAATTAAAAAATAATATGAATCTTTCCATGAACTTTTTGAAGTACCCTTGTATAATTAACTTGTCCCACCATCACTAATTAGTTTTTATGCACTATTTGAGCAATGTAAAATTGTGTGTCCAAATTGGCGTTTAGCTTGGTTTTGCTGTTTAAAAACCTATAAGTATCAGAATAAAACCAAATGCATGCTAAGAGTTTCTAAGGTTAACCTCTAATCTTCTGTATATACTAAATAAATATTTAGTATGTTTTAGTATATGAAGAGAAATAAGCCACACTTTATCTTTTAGTTTTCACTCCACGCTTCAAATTTCAAGCCAGTAAAAATTCTACAATCTTTTTCGGTTAGTACAAGAGCCATTTGTATTGTTAAGTTAAGTTATAATATCTTACATTGCTTTTCAAAGAACCAAAATAGCACCACAACATTATAACATAAAACCTCAAGCAATGCGTAAGAGGGTTAAGGATCATATCAAATGAAATTAAAAAGAAATGTTCAACACTTGGATAAAATAACGATTTCTACCTGTCCCCCCAAAGAGATAAGTATTCTACTTGTAGATCTAAAACAATTAAATAGTTCTCAAAATTCTATAAAAGATATATTAGTGAACTTGTTTATATAAAGAAAGCGTGCAAGTGACAGACTTCCTTATCAAAAACTTGTAAACCAGAGCTGAAAATATTCTATAACATCAGATATAAGGCCTAAAAAACACTATCCAAATACCAAAGTCAATGTTTAGTCAGTTAGAAATGGAAAATAGAATATTGTGCAAATAAAAATTAGGAAGAGAGATCTTGAGAAAAGGAATAAGTTTGATAATGTTATGAAAGTAAGCGATGGCAAAGTTCCTCACCCCTCAAAAGTTCAGTAACTATGTCTGTAGCAGTTTCATGGAAATCAGCCCACAGACAGTTCTTTGAGAAGGTATCAAACACAAAAAGTAGTAAACTGCATCATCTAATACCCCGCAATCAAGTCATTCTTAAATACCCAACAATGTCAGGGCCAAATAGTTTTGAAAGTCTTCAATTCTCCTCATTCTTCAAATTCCTTCTATGAAAACAGAAGAGATGAAAAGAGCTTGAAAATATGAAATAGACTAAAAAAAAAAAAAAAAAAACAGGGTTACTGAGCATCTGAAGTTAGACACTTCTACTAAAAAAAAAAAAAGAAAGAAGACAAAGTTTCATAAATTAGTCTAGTGAATATACAAACTAGCTAAAAATATTACAGAAGCTATGCAATGGAGATTTTTTAAATCATGCAGTTGAAAACAAACAGCTCTGCTTTGCATAATTTAAAAAGATTTTCTTGTTTATGTGATTGACTTTATATAAAAATGTCATTCTGAAGAGATTCTGTGGCCAAAGAATAACTTCATGGCTATATCATATACTAAATATCTCTATATAATTATTCATCTAATGGTCTCTCTATGGAATATTTAAGAACTTAAGTTGGCTTTCCTCTACCACACAGAATGTATTATATACTCAGAGAATACAAACTTTTAAAACTGTTGGGTCAAAACAATAAATAAAACCAAGATTTCCAGGTCAAGTGACTGTAATTTGACTGCAGATTTAGATTATTCAGACCAATGCTTCCAGTTGAGAGAATCAGAATTAAGTTTCCTAAATTTATTGTAAGAAATGCTCAAGTTCATTTGGTTATAAACTTTTGGCTTCTATTGACAATCTACAATGTGTGGGAAGGATCTAAATGAAAAGATCTTCAAATGAAAAGATCTCAGAAGAGAGAAAAAAGTTAATTCATCTTCCATTTTACTACCCTCGAGTCTCAGAGAATGTTTGTATCATACCCTAGTATGTTTATTAGAGTATTAAATGTGCTAGTAAAAATCTGCTATAAACAGATATAGTATGCTAAAAAGAAAAACATGTTTGCTGAAAAGAAACGAAGGTAAAAACAGAACTGTCACTGTGCTGAAAGAACCCTTTTTGCCTGAACTTAAAATGGAAGTTTAGCACTGTTAAAAGTAAAAAATATAGGAAGATCAAAACGGGCCCACTGCCACTCCTGCCACATTTGCCAGAGACGCTGGCCAATGCCAGAACCATTGTCCACTGCAGAGCAGCTCCTCACAGAGCAGGAGTACTGCAGGCATGGACTCCTCAGATATGAGGGAGGCGACTGCAACCACCACTGCCACTGCAAGTTAACCCTGCTGCTGCCAAGAATACTGCAGAAGCAAGGGAGATGGCTGCAGCTGCCACAACATAACCCCACTACCATCAAGGACACAGCGAGGAACACCACAAATGAGAGGGTGCCAGTTGCAGCCGCCAACGCCACTGCTGCCCCCTCAAGGTAACCCCACTGCCGCTGCAGACACTGTAGACACAAGGGAAGACACTGGCACTGCTACTGCCCCCACAAAGTAACCCTGCTGCCACTGCAGACACCACAGACACCAGGGAGACAGGTGCAACTGCTGGCACCACTGCCACCCCCACAAGGTAACCCTGCTGCTGCCAAGGACACCACAGATGCCTGGCAGGCAGCTGCATGCACTGACACAGCTGCTGCCACCACGACATAACCCTGCTGCCACTGCAGACACCATAGCTGTGTGGGCTGCCACTGTGGACACCACAGCCAAGAAGATGGCTTTTGCAAGCACCACTGCTGCAGTCACTGCCTCCACCAGGGCTGCCAGGCAGCCACCATCATCAGGTCAGCAGCCCACTGATGCTGGAGCCACCACTGCCACTCAGACAGCTCACCAAAGTCACCTCCACAACCACCACCACTACCACAAGAGCGGCCTGCCATCACAGCAGCAGCTGAAGCAGCCTGACACTGCCGACTACTCAATTACATTGACATTATGAGGGTCACCAATGGAGTGCAGGGAATGAAAGTAATAGAGGCAGCAACTGCTCTATCAGATGACCAGACATCAATATAGAGATGCTAGAAATCCAAAAAAAAAAAACAAGAAAATATGAGTCCACTAAAGGAATACTTACTCTCTAGTACCAGACCCCATAGAGCACAAAACCCTTGAAATGACTGAAAAGGAATTCTGAGTAAAAATCTTAAGGAAACTCAGCAAGATACAAAACGACACAGTTAGAAGATACAATAAACTAAGCAAAACTATTCAGGATATGAAGGAGGAAATTAACAAAGAGATAAATACTTTTAAAAAGAATGCCGTAGAACTCGTGGAACTGAAGGAGTCATTCAACAAAATAAAAAACACACCTGAGAGCTTAAGCAGCAGGCTAGAGCAAGCAGAAGAAAGAATTTCTGATCTTGAAGCCGGTCTCTTCGAAATAACTCAAGAGAATGGAGAACCTTTCTACACTGTTGCACTGTGAGTAGGACTGTAAATTATCACAAACATTATGGAAAACAGTCTGGAGTTTCCTTGATCAACTATGGACAGAATTGCCATACAATCCAGAAATTACACTGCTGGGTATATACCGAAAGCAATGGAAATCATCATATTGAAGGGATACCTGCACCCTCATGTTTATTAACACTCTATTTACAATAGCCAAGAGTTGGAAACAACCTAAATGTCCATCAACAGATGATTGGATAAGGAAAATGTGTTATATGTTCATAACAGAATACTCCTCTACCCTAAAAGAGAATGAAATATTCTCATTTGCAGCAACATGGATGAACTTAAGGAAAATCATGTTAAGTGAAATAAGCTGGGCACAGAAAGGGAAATTCCACATGTCTTCATTCATAATTGGGAGCTAAAAAATAAACAAATAAATTTTAAAAAAGAAATATACAATAATCAAAATGATATGCTGAACTTTCAAAAGGAGAAAATAGAATAGAAGTTATGCCAGATGGGAAAGGGGGAGAGGGAAGGAGGGGAAGGACGGAATTGATAAAGGGCCATGAAAGAGGTTTCAAGATGGCGGCGGCTGCGGCGGCTGGCGCGGAGTAGCTGAGGTGGAAAAGGTGGCCACTGGGCCTCAGGCAGCCGGGAAACTTGTGGACCTTCCTCTGGCCATCTCTTAAGGGAGGACTGCTGCTGCTGGCCGGTCGTGGGGGCTCAACGCCACTTTGCCCCTGGCAGGAGAGGCTGCCTCATTTACAGGCAACAGCTTTGAAGTGTGGAGCAGGAAAAGAACTGATTCTTAGCTGCAAAAGCGAGTCTTGAAACAGGGAACACGGCGCCAGGGCTGCGGTGGATGCAGCCAGGATCCCGGAGGCTGGGGCCGCGCTGAAGGCGGCCAGCTGCCCTATTCAGGATCCGAGGTTTCAGGCCGGCATTAAAGAAGATTCCTGGGAGCGCCCGAGCGGCGCCGCGACTGAACAGCCCGAGGCGGCAGCGCCGAGAACACGGAAGGCAACAAACCAGAGACAGAGCGAGCGCCCGACCTGGCACAGCACTGTGAGTGATCCCTGGCCCACGCGGCTCCCGCCTGCACCACCAGGCCACTCACTGCCCCGGTGCTGCCTCCATTTTCCCAGGTGCGGGCAGCTCCGCCCTGCTCGGCCATCACTGAGCCCATTTGCTTGGCCTGGCGCGGGGCTTTCCGGACCCTGCGGGCCGGCCTCCTCTCCCACTCCCTCCGCGGTTCTCTGGCGGGGCTGGGGGTGTGGGGCGTCCCGACCAGTGTTGGGAGGGCTAGAAAGTACGGGTGGGCCGACTGTCACTCCACCACACCCTGGACTCCGGCCCCGGTAAACTTCCTGTTACTGGGAGGCAGATAACATCTCTGCGACCACCAGTTTGGAAAAAAGCCTAACGAATTTCTGGTTGGGAATAGTGTGGTAGGAGAGTTCCCAGGTCCGCTTGAACCTGCCGGAGAGCAGGCTGCAGGCAGGCACTAGACTCGGTTTATACCGGGGGGATACAAAGGTGAACAAGACCCGAGAAAGATCTACACAGTGCTACAAAGGCACCCAGAGAGACCGGTTGTCTGTGCCTAGCAGAAACCTGATAGACTTCCTGGGCGAGGCGGTGCTGAGCAGGGTCTTGAAGGCCCAGCTGATAGACGAGGGGTGCAGAAGACACGCCCCAGCCCAGCACAGTGTGCACAGAGGGGGGAGACTCGACAGAAACCACACACCCGGTGGGGTCGCCACTGCACGATCTAACAGCCTGGGCCAGAGCACACGGAACGGGGAGAAGTCCTGTACAGAAAGTGAAAGCTCAACAGAGATCACACACCCTGTGGTACGTGATCCACCAGCCCAGCAGAGTACAAGCTGACCAGAAAGGTGGATCCCCGGAGAAGCCCAAGACCCGAGGCAACCACACACACAAGACACTAGAGGCCAACTGAGCAGTCACGGCGGGAGCCATACCAAATTAGCAACCACAGCAACATCCTAGTTAGTCATTAGTCTCAAACCGGTGGACTGTGAAACCCCCTGCCACAATGAATAAACACCAAAAAAAAGACACCAGAAATACAAAAAATCAAGAAAGTACACCACCAAAAGTTAATAAATCTCATACTCTAGATCCTATAGAACAAGAAGCCCTTGAAATAACTGACAAGGAATTTCGAGTGATAATTCTAAGGAAACTGAATGAGATACAAGAAAACTCAGCTAGACATCATGATGAAATGAGGAAAAGTATACAGGATCTGAAAGAGGAAATATACAAGGAAATCAATGTCCTGAAAAAAAATGTAGCAGAACTTGCTGAACTGAAGAAATTATTCAGCGAAATAAAAAACACAACGGAGAGTTTAACCAGCAGGCTTGTCGAAGTTGAAGAGAGAACCTCTGAACTTGAAGATGGGCTGTTTGAAATAACACAAGCAGACAAAAAGAAAGAAAAAAGAATCAAGGACTTGGAAGAAAATCTGAGAGAGATATCAGACAACCTCAAGCGCTCAAATATCCGAGTCATGGGTATTCCAGAAGGGGAGGAAAATGGAGATTCCATTGAAAACATATTCAACAAAATAGTGGCAGAAAACTTCCCAGGTATAGGAAAAATCACAAATCTTCAGATCCAGGAAGCTCAACGATCTCCAAACGTATTCAACCCAAAAAGGCCTTCTCCAAGACATGTCATAGTCAAATTGGCAAAACTCAGAGACAAAGAGAGAATCTTAAAAGCTGCAAGAGAGAAGCGTCAAATCACCTATAAGGGAGCCCCAATCAGGTTAACATCAGACTTCTCATCACAAACCCTAAAAGCTAGAAAGGAATGGGATGATATTTTCAAAATACTAAAAGACAAAGATTGCCAGCCAAGAATACTCTACCCTGCAAGGCTATCCTTCCGAAATGAGGGGCAAATAGTATATTTCTCAGACAAACAAAAACTGCGGGAGTTCACTACCACAAGACCACCCTTACAAGAAATCCTCAAGGGAGTACTGGGTTTGGTTCCCGAAAAATAACTACCACTGCCATAAAAACCTAAGAAAAATCTAAACCCGCTAGTACAATAAAAATGGCATTCATGAAGAGAAAACAAGCTAACAAAAACACTATCTACAACCTAAGGAACCAACAAACAAAGAAACCAAACAGTAAATCAGAAAGCAAGGAACAAAAGACACCTAAGACAACCAAACAACCAATAAAATGCTAGGAATAAATCAACACCTTTCAATAACAACTCTTAATGTTAAAGGCTTAAATTCCCCAATTAAAAGACACAGACTGGCTGACTGGATCAAAAAGCAGGACCCAACTATATGCTGCCTACAAGAGACCCACCTCACCCATAAAGATTCACACAGACTAAGAGTGAAAGGATGGAAAAAGATTTACCATGCAAACAGAAAAGAAAAACGAGCAGGAGCGGCTATTCTTATATCTGACAAAATAGACTTTAAACTAAAAACCATAAAAAGAGACAATGAGGGACACTACTTAATGATAAAAGGACTGATCCATCAAGAAGACATAACAATCATAAATATGTACGCACCCAATGTTGGAGCAGCCAGATTTATAAAACAAACTCTATTAGACCTAAAGAAGGAAATAGACACTAATACCATAATAGCAGGGGACCTGAACACTCCACTGTCAATATTAGACAGATCATCTAGGCAAAGAATCAGTAGAGAAACACAAGATCTAAACAAGACTCTAGACCAATTGGAATTGGCAGATATCTACAGAACATTCCACCCAACAACCTCAGAATATTCATTCTTCTCATCAGCACATGGATCATTCTCCAGGATAGATCACATATTAGGTCACAAATCAAGTCTCAATAAATTCAAAAAAATTGGAATTATCCCATGTATCTTCTCAGACCACAATGGATTAAAACTAGAAATTAATAACAAACAAAACTCTGGAAACTATGCAAACACATGGAAATTAAACAGCATTCTACTTAATGACATATGGGTCCAAGAAGAAATCAAGCAGGAAATCAAAAAGTTTATTGAAACTAATGAAAACAATGATACATCATACCAAAACCTGTGGGATACTGCAAAAGCAGTATTGAGGGGAAAATTTATTGCATTAAATGCTCACTTCAGAAGAATGGAAAGATGGCAAGTGAACAACCTAACACTTCACCTTAAAGAACTAGAAAAACAAGAACAATCCAATCCTAAAGTTAGCAGACGGAAAGAAATCATTAAGATCAGAGCAGAACTGAATGAAATTGAAAACCAAAAAACAATTCAAAAGATCAACGAATCAAAAAGTTGGTTTTTTGAAAAGATAAATAAAATTGACAAACCATTAGCATGGCTAACAAAAAAAAGAAGAGAGAAGACTCAAATAACAAAAATTAGAAATGAAAAAGGCGATATTACAACTGATTCATCTGAAATACAAGGAATCATTCGAGACTACTATAAACAACTATACGCCAACAAATTTGAAAATCTGGAGGAAATGGATAAATTTCTGGACACACACAAGCTCCCAAAACTGAACCGTGAAGACGTAGAAAATTTGAACAGACCAATAACAATAAAGGAGATTGAAGCTGTTATCAGAAGGCTCCCAACAAAGAAAAGCCCAGGACCAGATGGATTCACAGCAGAATTTTACCAAACATTCAAAGAGGAATTGACACCGATTCTTTACAAACTATTCCAAAAGATTGAAACGGACGCAAATCTCCCAAACTCATTCTATGAAGCAAACATCATCCTGATACCAAAACCAGGTAAAGATATAACCAAAAAAGAAAACTACAGGCCGATATCCTTGATGAATATAGATGCAAAAATCCTCACTAAAATACTAGCAAACAGAATACAGCAACACATACGAAAAATTATTCATCATGATCAAGTGGGATTCATCCCAGGGATGCAAGGTTGGTTCAACATACGCAAATCAATAAATGTGATACACCATATTAATAAACTCAAACACCAGGACCATATGATCATCTCTATAGATGCTGAAAAAGCATTTGATAAAGTTCAGCACTCATTCATGACAAAGACCCTCTATAAGTTAGGTATAGAGGGAAAGTATCTCAACATAATTAAAGCCATATATGACAAACCCACTGCCAATATCATCCTGAATGGGGAAAAGCTGAAAGCTTTTCCTTTAAGAACAGGCACTAGACAAGGATGCCCACTCTCACCACTCCTATTCAACATAGTGTTGGAAGTACTAGCCAGAGCAATCAGAGAAGAGAAGGAAATAAAGGGCATCCAGATTGGAAAAGATGAAGTCAAACTGTCCCTGTTTGCAGATGACATGATCCTATATATCGAACAGCCTAAAACCTCTACAAAAAAACTGTTGGAATTGATAAATGATTTCAGCACAGTAGCAGGATACAAAATCAACACACAAAAATCAGTAGCATTTCTTTTCTCCAATAGTGAACATGCAGAAGGAGAAATCAAGAAAGCCTGCCCATTTACAATAGCCACCAAAAAAATAAAATACTTAGGAATTGAGTTAACCAAGGAGGTGAAAAATCTCTATAATGAGAACTACAAACCACTGCTGAGAGAAATTAGAGAGGATACAAGAAGATGGAAAGATATTCCATGCTCTTGGATTGGAAGAATCAACATAGTGAAAATGTCCATACTACCCAAAGTGATATACAAATTCAATGCAATCCCCATCAAAATTCCAAAGACATTTTTCTCAGAAATGGAAAAAACTATTCAGACATTTATATGGAACAATAAAAGACCACGAATAGCCAAAGCAATGCTCAGCAAAAAAAATAAAGCTGGAGGCATAACACTACCTGACTTTAAGCTATACTACAAAGCTATAATAACCAAAACAGTATGGTACTGGCATAAAAACAGACACACTGACCAATGGAATAGAATAGAGAATCCAGAAATCAACCCACACACTTACTGCCATCTGATCTTTGACAAAGGCACCAAGCCTATTCACTGGGGAAGGGACTGCCTCTTCAGCAAGTGGTGCTGGGATAACTGGATATCGATATGCAGGAGAATGAAACTAGATCCATACCTCTCACCGTATACTAAAATCAACTCAAAATGGATTAAGGATTTAAATATACACCCTGAGACAATAAAACTTCTTAAAGAAAACATAGGGGAAACACTTCAGGAAATAGGACTGGGCATAGACTTCATGAATACGACCCCAAAAGCACGGGCAACCAAAGGAAAAATAAACAAATGGGATTATATCAAACTAAAAAGCTTCTGCACAGCAAAAGAAACAATTAAAAGAGTTAAAAGACAACCAACAGAGTGGGAGAAAATATTTGCAAAATATACATCTGACAAAGGATTAATATCCAGAATATATAAGGAACTCAAACAACTTTACAAGAAGAAAACAAGCAACCCAATTAAAAAATGGGCAAAAGAGCTAAGTAGGCATTTCTCTAAGGAAGATATCCAAATGGCCAACAGACATATGAAAAAATGCTCAACATCACTCAGCATCCGGGAAATGCAAATCAAAACCACATTGAGATACCATCTAACCCCAGTTAGGATGGCTAAAATCCAAAAGACTATGAACGATAAATGCTGGCGAGGCTGCGGAGAAAAAGGAACTCTCATACATTGTTGGTGGGACTGCAAAATGGTGCAGCCTCTATGGAAAATGGTATGGAGGTTCCTTAAACAATTGCAAATAGATCTACCATACGACCCAGCCATCCCAGTGTTGGGAATATACCCAGAGGAATGGAAATCATCAAGTCGAAGGTATACCTGTTCCCCAATGTTCATCGCAGCACTCTTTACAATAGCCAAGAGTTGGAACCAGCCCAAATGCCCATCATCAGATGAGTGGATACGGAAAATGTGGTACATCTACACAATGGAATACTACTCAGCTATAAAAACGAATGAAATACTGCCATTTGCAACAACATGGATGGACCTTGAGAGAATTATATTAAGTGAAACAAGTCAGGCACAGAAAGAGAAATACCACATGTTCTCACTTATTGGAGGGAGCTAAACATTAATATATAAATTCACACACACACATACACACACACACACACAAATCGGGGGGGGGAGGGAAGAAGATATAACAACCACAATTACTTGAAGTTGATACAACAAGCAAACAGAAAGGACATTGTTGGGGGGGAGGGGGGGGAGGGAGAAGGGAGGGAGGTTTTGGTGATGGGGAGCATTAATCAGCTACAATGTATATCGACAAAATAAAATTAAAAAAAATAAAATAAAATAAAAAATAAAAAAATAAAAAAATAAAAAAATAAAAAAAATAAAAAAATAAAAAATAAAAAAATATATTTTGGGGAGCTGGCCGGTTAGCTCTGTTGCTTAGAGTGCCAACTTGTAACACCAAGGTCAAGAGTTTGGATCCCTTTACCAGCCAGTCACCAAAAAAAATAAAAATTAAAAACATTAAAAAAAAAAAAAAAAAAAAAAGGGCCATGAAAAACAATTACATTGTATAATGTCGAATATACTAATTACCCTGATTTGAGCATCACATATTGCACACAGGTAACGATATTCTACTCTGTACCCCCAGATATGTACAATCAACTATGTTACAATAAAAATTAAAAATTAAAAATTTTTAAAAATAAAAATAAAAAATATACAGATTAAGAAAATCAAATAAGCATACTATTCAAGAATCAAGAAAAAAACAAAATGAACTAAAAGACATAAATTAATAAATATAAAAGCATATTTTACTAAAACCAGTTATGAATGTGATGTTAAAGAAAAAGAATATATGCATGATACCATCAAAACCTGTTCAACATCTTGCAATAAACTTAACCAATAAAAGGTAAGACTTAGATAAAGAAAACTATTAGTCATACAAGATTGCCAACCCAGATACTGATTTGTTTTAGAAAGTGGCCCAGACTTTCATATTTTCAAAAGCACTCCAGGTTATTCTAATAGGCACCTTGTGTTAAAAAATTTATCTAGACCAGGCCCCTTACTCCCTTCTTTAACAATTCCTAACTTTTTCACAGCCAACAACTGAGGTTTTCCTGTAGGTGCTATATAGGCAATCTCCATTTAGAGAAAGTAGATAAAAAATTTAAAAGTCAAGGTCCAATCCAGAGATAAAGAAAGTTTATTATAAAATTCTGCTTTACAAGGAAACTTAAAAGGTGGCCAAATATTCTTTAAAAAAGAAAGACAGTAGATGAAAGAACCAGCAGGATAAAGAGAAAGATAGAGGAAAGCAGGGTTTAATGAATAACAAAAGGCCTATATTAATATGATCTCATTTGATCTTTACAAAAATCCAATGAGGTATTATCATCTTCCTTTCACATATGAGGGAAACAAGGCACTGAGAGAGTAATTAGCCAAGGTCATACATTTAAACAGTGACAAAGTTGGGATTTCAGCCAAGACTGATTCCAAATTCATTCTCTCTTAGACATTATGCTATAGTACCACCTTTTCCAAAAAAAATTCTTACCTGATATGAGGCATACAATTTTAACCTTTATTTCTATTTCTAAAGCTAAAATGATAACTTACTATTAAAAAACAATCAGCAGTGACTACTTTTAAATAATGAGATTATAATTTTTCTTTTTATTTTTCTACAATTGACAAATTTCCTATAATAAACATGCATTTATTTTGAAATAAGAAAAAGTAATATTTTTACAGAATATCACAGATTTTTTAAGTTTGCATAGTCCATAATACACATTAGCCGCTAAAAGTATTCAAATTGAATGGAAAATTTCTTCTTTAGTAATACATATTCTCCACAAGAGGCATCTCTTTCCCAATTTTCTTTTCCTTAGTAAAAATACCCTGAAGTAAAAGAAAAATACTTACCTGTACACTGTCCTCCATTGGTTGGATCTCCATAATAACCTGGCATGCAGTCTTGACACTGCTTTCCTGTGGTGAGATTTTTACACTGTTCACACACATTATTATTGATGCAAGTGCTATGTCCATTACACTGGCAAGCTAAAGAAAACAGTAAAATGTATTACAAATATCTACATAACAATATCAACTATAACAGCTATTAAAACGAAGAGTTTCTTTTAAAAAACTGGATTATAGCAAAGTCTCAAGGGCATTTCCAATATTTTTTAATACATAATTCCTGTCGCTCAAAGTATTAAAGTAAAACAATATATACAATAATTCGTGTGTTGAAATTTTACCTTATCCTCTATAATCATTTTCATCTTTATTACAACTAAGATAGCAGTTATCACTTAAACGAACTCTATATCAGGAAAGCCAATGTTCAGCTGTTGCCAGTTTGTGGCTGGTATCAATTCCAAGTGGTTAGTGTACATATAGCATCAGCTTTTGAACACTGTAAACACCACCCTATGACCAGAGAGACTACCAAGAATGGTACACATGAATTATATCATTTAATCATCAAAATAATGTTATGTGGACGTTACTGCTTTTAGAACCATTTCTAACATGAGGAAGCCTGGGTTAAGTAATTACCCAAATCACACAGCTAATCAGTGGTAAAAACAAATACTGAATCAAGAAGTCTGAATTTAAAAACTGCACATTAAATACCATGTAAAACTACCTTTTGCATGCAGAAAATTTGAAAGTGTGAGAAATTTGGAAAAAAAAAAAAATTGAAAGCCTTTCCCAAGAGGCTAGCAAAGGGTCATGAAAATGAATTAACATCAAAGGGTGAGGAAATATACATGCAAGAAGTGTAAAACCAAATATCTATATTTTACAAAAATTTTCAGATGTATAACTCTATCATAACATAGTACAGAAATAACATGGAGTTCTCATGGGAAAATGTCAAATAATATTCATTATCCTCTTCTTGAAATTGAGAAAAATTGTAATTTTTAAACTTGGTATTACATACAAAACAAGTCAAGAAAAAATTTAATAAGGCAAAATATTCATGACAAATTAAGTGAAACAAAAATAAAAAAGAGTGATCACAATTTTGTTTTAAAATGTATAAATATGCTTATTGAAAAGTTAATGATGGTTATGTTAGTCTAGTAATTTTTTTCTGCATCATCAATTTTCTACAATAAATTCATATTACTTTTATAACAAAAATAATAATCTGAAGATTAAAAATTAGAAAAGGGTTACTACAAGTACTTTATGAAATGTCTGATCACATAAACGGATCATCAGAATAAAAAATTAACATCTGAATAAGATGGCTAAATTTAGCATTTGTATCTAACACCCTTTCACAGATTACCACTGAAATAATAAGAAAATTTGCCAGGGACAACAGGAATTTGGATATGGTTGACAGCTACAGAAACAAAACTAGAAAGTAATACCCTGCAATACCTCTCAAAATTAAAAAAGGATCTTTGGCATAATGCCACTTAACCTTCCCTTCCAAATGAGAGAAATTCTTTTTTTTTTTTTTTTTTCAAATGAGAGAAATTCTGAAAACAAGGGTCAACCATTGTTCAGTCATGAAGCACAACACTGGTACACCTCCATATGGCTGCTGAAAAGTATGGTACAGGGAAGTCCCCTGTAGTGAATGTACCAAGCCAAAGGTGGCATAATTTATATGTACCTGCAGGAAAAATTTCCAGCAATAGAAAGTCTGGTTATTGTCATAGCTTATAACTAGTATGGTAGCAATGGCAAAGGAGAAAGAGCATTATAGAAAGCAAGACTCAGGAATAATGACTAAATCAAACACAGACAAGAAAAGGATATAGTAGTAACCTGTGATTATGTTATATCCTCCACTACCATCAGAATGTTGGACCAACAGGCAATGTCAACTTGCATCTAATAGTTCTTCCAGTATACATTGTTATTTGAAAGGTTCTAATATCAACCTAACTGTGGAACATGAGTAAAGCTAAAAGGCCATCCATCCTATATCCTATTTTTTCTAGATTTTAAAAACCAGCCCAGCTGGCTCCTCATTTATGGACAAATACACACACACACACACACACACACACACACACAAGAAAAACCATAATGACAAATTAGTCATTTGATGTGCAAATAAAGTACATCCTTTTGAAAAATGTGTGCTCTTTAAAACAGATGTGCTACATTAAAAATATCTTCTTGACCTTCTCAATAAATTTCAAAAATATATACACAAAAATCCGAGGCAAAAATTTACCCAAAATGTATTCAATACATAGACTACCTTAAAATAAAAGGAAGTTGTCAGATGCTAGAAATAAAGCAGGAATTCAAAACAAAAATGGCCAAGTGAAGTTGAAGTTAGTGGCAAAATTTTACTATACATAAGATAGACAATGAAGAACTAGAAAGCATGGGTTTCAAAATCCATCAGGGGCAGGAGACATAATCACTGGCATCCTCAAAGAAGGAAGCCAAATTTAACTATGTTCATAAAGTGAAGCCACGAACTGTAACCATTAACTGTGAAAAAGGTACTAAAACACATCACAATCCCAAAAATTCACCTTAAATAAAAAGAACCACTTTAAGGCAAAAGAACCTTAACCCACTGGAGTACGTGTATGAAAGAAAAAAGTCACTAGTGAGAACTTAAAGCCTACTCGAGGAATATGCGTTTAGTTGAAGTTAACATTGTCCATATGCTGAAGAAACCCAACATCAAACATTAATATAAAACCTGCTCGCAAAACAAGAAAAGCCTCACAGATGTTGCAAAAACAGAACTAAATGGCTCCTTGAGATACTTCTACAACTCAGGTCATAAAAATATACAATAAACTGAGAAAACTTTTTTTTTTCAGTAAAGGACTAGAGAGTAACTATTTTAGACTGTGTAAGCCATACAGTCTCTGTCACAAGTACTCATCTCTATCATTGTAGTGCAAAAGCAACCATACACAACATACAAAAAATTAAGCATAACTACACTCTGATAAAACTTTCTTTACAAAAATAGGCAGTGAACGAGATTTTACCTGTAGGCCTTCCTTTGCCAATCCCTGGCATGGAAGAAAAAAGGCTCACTCAATTAAATTTCAAAATGAAAAATTAAAACAAACCATATAAAATCAGGAGAAAAAAAGAGAGAGAGAATGAGAATTGACAACCCAAGAAACAGTAAAAAATCAAATATATGTTAATAAAATATTCAAAATAATTAAGGATAGAGAAAAAATAAGAAAACCATGAATAAGGAAGTAAAGGAAGGTGTGATGACAACGTCTCATCAGACAGAGAATATCAGCAAAGACATAGAAATTATAAAAAATAACAAATGGAAATTGCAGAGTAGAAAAGTACAATAAAATGAAAAATACAAAAGAGAAATTCAAGAGTAGATTTGAACTTGCAAAAGAAAAAATGAGCAAACTTAAAGACAGATCTATAGAGATTATGTAATCTTAAATACAGAGAGATAAAAGAATGGAGAAAAATGAACAGAGCCTCAGAACAATGTGGGACACAAGTGTACCAATATATGTAATTGGGGTGCCAAAAACAGAGAACAAAGAGAGAAAAGAGGCTAAAAACTATTTGAAAAAATGATTGCTGATAACTTCCTAAACTTGATTTAAAAACATTAATCTACACCTTAGAAAACCTAACAAACTCTAAATAGCAAAACTATGAAGAGTCACAAACACACACTATAATAAAAATAATAAAAGCCAAAGACAAAGAGAAAATCTCGAAAGCAGCAAGAGATAAAATTACCTCTTACTTACAAGGAAGCCAAATAATATTAACAACTGACAAAATCAGGAACAATGGAGGCCACTAGGCAATTGGATAATATATTCAAGGCACTCAAAAAACCCTGTCAACTGAAAATCCTCTATCCAAGAAAGCTACCTTTCAAGAATTAAATTAAAATAAAGACATTCCCAAATATACAAAAATTGAGAGAATTAATTGTTAGCAGGCCCAGTTTACAAGAAATAAAGGAAGTTTTCCAGGGGAGAGCAAGAGATGCTAGACAATAAGTCAACTCTACACAAAAATAAATGAAAAGTGTTGGTAATGGTAATTTTATAATTAAAAAAGACAGTAAAAATGCCTATTTCTTCTCTTTTTTCTGTTACCTAATTTTAAAAATAAATATTAAATAAATAAATAAATATATATATATATATATATAATGGGTCATTTGGCCTGCAACACATAAAAATGTAATATATTTTCCAATAACAGAACCAAGGAGGTGAGTAAAGAAAATCTGTGTTGGGCTAAAAAATAAAATACCAGATGGTAATTTGGATCCACAGGAACAAATAAAGAAAACCAGAAATGGCAAATACGAAGATTCATATAACAAAAGCTATAAATATATACTTGCCCTCCTTTCATCTCTCAGATTCTTTGTAATGTATTGTTAGGTCCACAACATATATAGATGTAACATACATAACAATAAGACAAAAATGGAAGAAAAAGAATAGACTTATATAAGTAACATTAGTATAGCTCACTGGAATTAAGTTAGTATATATCTTTTACATAATTTAATAAGTTAAGATATATATGGTAAACCCTGGAGCAAATGACTAAAAAAAGACTCAAAAAATTTAGTAAAAATTCATTAAAGTTAAAATGTTACACTAGAAAATATTCAATTACTATTAAATAAATAAATGAAGAGCAGAGGAACAAAAAAGTCACAAGACATAGACCTTAAAAAAAGTAAAATGCCACATGTAAATCCAATTTACCAATAACATTAAATGGCAATGTATTCAACAATTCAATCAAAAGGAAAAAGACTGTTAGACTGGATAAAAAACAAAGATCCCACTATGCGCTATCTACAGCAAACAGATTTTAGGTACAAAGATTAAAACAGATTGAAAGTGAAAAGATGGAAAATAATATTTATTAGTTGATATAATAAATATAAAACAACTAACAAAACATTAGAGTGCATATATTAATATCAGTAAAATAGATTTTCAAAAAAGTGTTAATAAAGAAGGGAATTTTATAATGATAAAAAGGACAAACCATCAGGAACATATTGAAATTATAAAAATTCATGTACCTAACAACTGAGCCTCCAAATACATGAAGCAAACACTGACAGACATAAAAGGAAAAATATATAATTTAACAATAATAGTTGGAGACTTCAATAATGGATAGAAAAACTAGACATAAAATCAGCAAGGGAAAAGAAGACTTGAACAACACTATAAACCAACTAGACCCAACAGACATAAATAGAAAAATCCACAGAACAGTAGCAGAATATATATATTCTTCTCAAGTGTATATGAAACATTCTCCAGGATAGATCATGTACTAAGTCATAAAACAAACCTCAATAAATTTAAAAGAACTGAAGTTATACAAAGTATGTTCTCTGGCTACAATGAAATAAAATTAGAAATCAATATAGACAAATTTGGAAAAAATCACAAATATGTGAAAATTAAGCAACACATTCCTGAATAGCCAATGGGTCAAAGAAGAAATCATAGGAAAATAAAAATTAGTTTCAGGTAATATAGCATATTACATAACATACCAAAACCTATGGGATGCACTGAAAACACTACTCAGAAAGAAATTTATCCCTGTGAAAGCCTATACTAAGAAAAAAAGAAAGATCTCAAATCAACCAAACTGTCCACCTTAAGAAACTAAAAATGAAGAGCATATTAAACCTACAGTAAGCAGAAGAAAGTAAATAAAATACATTAGAATGAAAATAAATGAAATATAGCATAGAAATACAACTTAAAAATCAATAAAACCAAAAGGTGTTTCCTTGAAATGACCAACAAAATTGACAAAACTTTAGCAAGGCTCGTCAAAATAAGGAGAGAGAGAGAGAGAGAGAGAGAGAGAGAGAGAAAGAGAGAAGGCTCAAATCCTTCAAATAATCACTTGAGAGAGAAGACATGCTACCAACATTATAGGGTGGGGAAAAAGTATAATAAGGAAACACTATGAAAATTGTATGACAATAAATTAGATAACCTAGATAAATGGGAAAAATTCCTAGAAAGATACTAACTACCAAAACTGATTCAATAAGAAATAGAAACAGGCTATAACAATAAAGAGATTGAGTTAGTCATCAGCAAAGTATCAGCAATATACAGCCCAAGATCAGCTGGCTTCATGAGCTAATTTTGCCAAGAAGAATTATCAACAATTATTCACACTTCTGAAACAGAAAAAGGAAAACTTCCTAATTCTTTCTATGAGGCCAGTATTAACCTGGCACAAAAACCAAAGTCATCACAAGCAAAAAAGGTGACAGACAAACATCCCCTTATGATTACAGATGCAAACATCCTCAACAAAATTCTAGCAGAAAAAATCCACAAGCATACAAAAAGGATTATGCACCATGACTAAGTGGAATTTTTCTGAGGAATAAAAGATTGTTTAAAAATATAAAGATCAACCAACATATTACACCATACTGATAGAATAAAGAGGAAAAACCCCAAATGATCATTTCAATGGATGGAAAGTACTCAATGAACCAGGAGTAGAATGGAATTGTCTCAGCCTAATAAAGGGCATTTATGAAAAACTCACAATTAACATTATATTTAATGGTGAAAGACAGAAACTTCCCTTCAAACATCAGGAACAAAACAAAAATAGGACAAAAATGTCCTCTATTGTCAGTTCTATTAAACATGGTGCTAGAGGTTTTGGCCAATACAATCAGGAAAGAAAAAGCAATGAAAGGCATCCAGGTCAAAAGGAACAAGTGAAACTATATTTGCAGATGACATGATATTACATACAGGAAATTAAAAGAAACTCACAGAAAAAAATATTTGGGCTAATAATGGGTTCAGAAATGTTGTACCACACATGATCAATCATACAGTAATCAGTTGTATTGTGTTTCTATACACTTGCAATGAACAATCAAAAAGTGAATTTGAGAAAAAAAGTTCTAGTGATAATAGCACCAGAAAGAATAAAATACTTAAAATTACATTTAACCAACAAAATGCAAGACTTGCATGCTGAAAACTCAAAAGTATTTTTGAAAGAAATTAATGGAAAGACATATGTGTTCACGAATTGGAAGATGATATTGATTGCAATTCACCCAAATTCATCTACAAATTCAGTGCAATATCTATCAAAATCCAACAGACTTTTTCTATAGGAATAGAAAAGCAGATTCTAAAATTCATATGGAGTTACAAAGGACCCAGAATAGACAAAACAATCTTGAGAAAGAACAAAGTTAAAGGATTGACACTTCCAATTTCAAAATGTACTAAATAGATGCAATAATCATCGCAGTATGTTATTGGCATAAGGACAGAACATATATAAACTGAATACAATGGACAGCCCCAAAATAAACTCATAATCTCTTGTCAATTGATTTTTGACAAGGGGCCAAAGCCATTAAATGGAGAAAGAAAAGTCTTTTCAACAAATGCTGCTGGACACACTGATACCAAAACCAAAGACACAACAAAAATGAAATCTACATCTACAGGCCAATTTCATTGACAAACATAGATGCAAAAACCCTCAACAAGATATTAGTAAACAGAATACAACAGCACATCAAAAAGATTATACACCATGATCAAGTGGAATTCATCCTGGGGATGCAAGGATGGTTCAACATATGCAAATCAATGAATGTGATACACCAAATGAACAAAAGCAAGGACAAAAACCATATGACTATCTCAATAGACACAGAAAAAAAGCACTTGATAAAATTCAGCATTGCTTCAAGATAAAGACTCTCAACAAATCAGGTACAGAGAGAAAATATCTCGACACAATAAAAGCCCTATATGACAAACCCACTTCCAACATCATCCCAAATGGGGAAAACCTGAAAGCTTTTCTTTAAGAACAGGAACAAGACAAGGATGCCCACTCTCACTACTCCAGTTCAACATAGGATTGGAAGTATTGACCACAACAATCAGGCAAGAGAAAGAAATAAAGGGCACCCAAATTGGAAAAGACGAGTTCAAATTCTCACTGTTCATAGATGACATGATCCTATATACAGAAAACCCATAACCTCCACCAAAAAACTCCTAGAGCTGACAAACAAATTCAGTAAAGTTGTAGGATACAAAATCAATAACACACAAAAGTCAGTAGCATTCTTATACACCGAAAGTGAAAAATCAGAAAAAGAAATCAAGAAAGCAAGCCTATTTACAATAACTATGAAAAGAACAAAATACTTAAGAAGAAATTTAACCAAAGAGGTGAAAAATCTCTACAATGAGAACTACAAAATTCTGCAGAAAGAATTAAAGAGGACAATAAAAGATGGAAAGACTTTCCATGTTCATGGATTGGAAGAATTAACATGGTGAAAATGTCCATACTACCTAAGGCAGTCTACAGATTCACTGCAATCCCTATCAAAATACCAGTGACTGTTCACAGTATAAAAAGAAAAAAAAATCCTAAAATTCATATAGAACAACGAGTGATCCCAAATAGCAAAAGCAATCCTGAGCAAAAAATAAATAAAGCAAGAAGAATTACACTATCTGACTTCAAATCATAATACAAAGCCATAGTAACCAAAACAGCATGGTACTGGCATAAAAATAGATACATGGGCCAAGGAACAGAACAGAGAATCCAGAAATCAACCCATATACTTACAGCCAACTGATCTTTGACAAAGTGCCATGAGCATACATCAGGAAAAAGACAGACTCTTCAGTAAATGGTTCTGGGAAAACTGGACATCTATGTGTAGAAGAATGAAACTAGATACATACCTCTCACCATATACCAAAATCAACTCAAAATGTATTAAAGACTTAAGTATAAGACCTGAAACTATAAAACTACTAAAAGAAAACATAGAGGAAACACTTCAGGATGTAGGACTGGGCAAAGACTCTATGAATAAAACCCCAAAAGCGTGAGCAATAAAAGAAAAAATAAACAAATGGCATTATATGAAAGTAAAAAGCTTCTGCACAGAAAAAGAAACAATCAACAGAGTGAAAAGACAATCTACTGAATGGGAGAAAATATTTGGAAATTGTCAAAAAAGTGATTAGTAACCAGAATATACAAGGAACTCAAACAATTTCACAGTAAAAAAATCCCTAAATAATACATTAAAAAATGGGCAAAGGAGCTGAACAGACATTTTTCAAAGGAAGACATACAAATGGCTGACAGGTACATGAAAAAATGCTCTAAATCACTAATCATTAGAGAAATGCAAATCAAAACTACATTGAGATATCACCTCACCCCAGCTAGACTGGCTACTATCAAAAAGACTGAGAATAAAAAATGCTGACAAGGATGTGGAGAAAAGAGAACTATCCTATGCTGTTGGTTGGACTGTAAGTTAATGCAGCCATTACAGAAAACAGTACAGAGGTTCCTCAAACAACTATTGATAGAACTGCCATACGATCCAGCAATCCCACTTCTGGGTATATACCCAAAGGAATGGAAATCATCATGTTGAAGGGATACCTGCACTCCTGTGTTCATCACAGCTCTATTTACAACAGCCAAGATATGGAACTAACCTAAATGTCTATCAACAGACAACTAGATAAAGAAAATGTGGTATATATACACAATGGAATACCATAAAAAAAGAATAAAATTCTGCCATTTACATCAACATGGATGAGCTTGAAGTAAATTATGCTAAATGAAATAAACCAGGCACAGAAAGAGAAATACTGAATGTCCTCACTCATAAGTGGGAGCTAAGAAACAAAGAAAGGCCATAATAAAAAGTTGAACTTTTAGACCTATAGTTACTAGAGGAAAAGGAAAGAACAGACCTATAGTTACTAGAGGTGGGAGGGAGAGAGGAAGGGAGCGGAGGGATAGGGAGTAATTGGGTAAATGACACAAAAAGTAACTATGATTTCTAATGACGAACATGCTAATATTGATTTGATCATCACATACTGCACACAAATACTGAGAATCAATTCTGAACTCCATAAATACATATAAATAAAATAATAATAATAAATGGTGCTGGGATAATTTCAAATTCACATGCAAAAGAATAAATTTGGAGATGTGCCTCATACCATATACAAAAAATTAACTCAAATGTGTCAAAGACCTAAATGTAAGAGCTACAATTATAAAAATCTTAGAAAACATTACAGGTATAAGTCTTCATGACTTTGGATTAGGCGATAGTTTGTTAGATACGATGGCAAAAGCATAAGCTACCAAGAAAAAAACAGATATATTGCACATCAACAAAATGAAAAATATTTTGCCTCAAGGGACACCATCATGAAAATGAAGAAACTACCCACAAAATAATAGAAAATATTTGTGAATCATATTTCTGATAAGTGCCTAGTACTCAAATCATATAAATAAATCTTAAAGTTCACAATAAAAAACAAATAACCCAATTTAAAAATGGGCAAAGGATTTGAATGGATATTTTCCTAAGAAGATATATAAATAGCCAATAAGTTCATGAAAATAGCATCATTAATCATATGGGAAATACAAATTAAAACCACAATGAGATACCACTTCACACCCACTAGAATGGCAATGATCAAAATGACAAACAATAACCAGTGTTGGCAAGGATATAAAGTGGAATCCTCATATACTACTGGTGATAATGTAAAATGGTGCAGCTGCTCTGGTAAACAGTCTGACAGTACTTCAAATGGTTAAACATAATTATCACATGACCCAAAAATTCCACTGCTAGGTATATACCAAAAAAAAGAAAACATATGTCCACACAAAAGTTTGTACACTATGTTTATTAAAGCATTATTCATAACAGCAAAAAACTGGAAATAACATAAAGGTTCATCAGCTGATGAATGGATAAACAAAATGTAGTATATCCATACATCTGAATATTATTCAGATACAAAATCAAGTAAAGAACTGATTTATGCTACAAGGATGAACCTTGAAAACATTATGCTAAGAGAAAGAAGCCAGACACAAAAGGCCACAAATTGTATGATTTCATTTAAATGAAATGTCCATAATAGGCAAATCTGTATAGAAATGAAGTAAATTAGTGGTTTCCAGTTGCTGGTGGGGAGAGAAGAATAGCGAGTGACTTTTAAAGGGTATGGCATTTTGTTTTGGGATGATCAAAATGTTCTGAAACTATATGATGGTGATAGTTGCAGACTTATTCATTATACTAAATAAAATTGAATATTATACTTCAAAATGGTAGATTTTATGACATATGAGTTATATGTGGATGAATAAATAAATGATCTAATTAGATGAGCTGCAAAATAATTAATATAAATTCTTTTCATCTCTATACATACACCATTCGCAATTTTATTTTACCCTTGCTCCTATCAAAAAAGTGGAATATTTTCCATGCACTGAAACTCAACTAACATTGTAACTTTCTCACACAACTCAAATGCAGTGGAAGTGATGGCAGAAATTCTGAGGCTAGGCCTCTCTCCTTGGAATTCGATTCTAAGAGTATAGAAGCCCAGTCTTTACAAATGGAGGATGATAGGCCAAGTACAGCAGGGAAGAGCCATTCCAGCTGAGCACCCCTAGACCAACCAACCAGCTCAAACCACCAACCATGAACCACGTGAATTTAGCCTTCTAGGACCATCCAGAGCCAGTCAAGCTGCCAAATAACTGGAGCCACATGAGAAAAACCCGGAGAGACTGGCAGAAGAACTGCCTACTCGAATGTAGCCTAAATTGTGGGGCAAAACACTAGAAAAAGAGCTGCAAACAGCAATCAGCAGAAGGGTCCCCTTGAATCTCTGGCTGAATAACAGATTAAACACACTGGTGTGAAATACCATGAAACTGGAGAAAGAACCACAAGAAAACAGTAAGTCAATCAATGCCAGGAGCTAACATTGAACTGGGAAAACTTTGTATTCCTGCTTACCAGAGTGGTGAGACCTCATAACACAAAGGGCGTCATGTACAGACCAGAAAGATCCTGCCTTAGTAGTGAAAATAAATTAGCACTGGACTTGAAAATGCTATATACACACCTTAACAAATCTTAAAAACAATTTTTGAAATGATCCTACTGATACCAACTAACATAAATGCATGCCAGAGCAAAATCAAACACTATAAAACAAATAGAACAAAATCAGATACTAAACTACAAAAAATTTACAATGTTCAGGATACCATCAAAAATAACTACACTGGAAAATCTGCCCTATAGTCAGTTAAAAAAAAAAATCAACAGAAAAGACAAAGAAATGGTACACAAAGTGGAATAAGCAGAAAAGGACTTTTAATATATGCTCCATATGCTCAAGAATATAGAGTAAAACATAAGCATAAGAAGGAGAGACATAAAAAATATAAAAATGACCAAATATAATTTCTAAGGATGAAAAAAAGAAATACACAAAATGAAGAATAAATTCAAAGAGGAAAGAACAGTCTTTTCAACCAGTGGTGCTGAGACAACTGGATATCCACATGCAAAGAAATTAAGTTGGATCTCTAACTCACACCACACACAAAAATTCACTCACAATGAATCAAAGACCTAAATATAAGAACTATTAAACTCTTAAAAGAAAATACAGGCATAAATATTTGGAATCTTAGATTAGGCAATGATTTCTCAGATAACACCAAAAGCACAACAGTCAATTAAAAAATGATAAGAATTTCATCAAAATTAAAACCTTTTGTGCTTCAAAGGACACTATCAAGAAAGTGAAAAGACAACACACAGAATGGGAGAAAATATAAATCTTATGTTTTGATAATGGACTTGTATTTAGAATGTGTAAAGAACACTTAAAGTTCATTAATAAAAAGAGAAACAATTGGCAAAGAATCTGAATAGGCATTTCTCCAAAGAAAAAATATAAATGGCCAATAAGCACATAAAAAGATGTTCAACATTATTAGCCACCAAGGAAATGCAAATTAAAACTCCAGTGAGATACCACTTCACAACCACCAGTATGACTATAAACAAAATGCTCGGTAATAACCAGTGTTGGGGAGGGCAGGAAGAACTGGAACCCTCATAAAATGCTGGTGAGAATATAAAATTCTACAGCAGCTTTATGATATGTAGTCTTTTTGACTGGCTTCTCCTTTCACAGCTTTGAAAAACAGTCTGGCATTTCATCAAAAGGTTAAATGTAGGATTACCATATGACTCAGAAATTCCACTTACAAAGAAATGAAAACATGTGTATGCACAAACTTGCACATGAATGTTCACAGAAGCATTATTCAAATAGCCAAAAATTGGAAACATCCAAATGCTCATCAAGTGATGAGTGAATAAACTAAATAGAGTATATCCACATAACAATATTATTTGACAAAAAAAGAAATAAAGTATTGCTACATGCTACAATATAAAGTAGATTAGTGACTGCCTAGGGCTGGCAAGGATGGGTAGAGGGTTAATGGAGAGTGACTGCTAATGGGTATGGAGTTTCTCTTGGAAAGGATAAAAATGCTTTAAAATTCACTATAGTGATGGTTGCACAACTTTGTGAATATACCAAAAACCAATGAGTTTAACTCTTTAAATATGCAAATTGTATGATGTGATGGCTAGTCTTATGTGCCAATGAGGCTAGGTTATAGCACCAAGTTATTTAATCAAACACTAATCTACAAGTTATTTTGACTTTAACTAAAGGAGATTCCCCTTTACTTAAAGAGTAGGCTTCATCCAATCTGTTGAAAGCCTTAAAACCAAAAACTGAGGATTCCTAGAGAAGAAAATATACTTCTTCCGTTTCCAGTTAGTGGACCTGCCCCACAGATATTGGACTTGTCAGCCCACAAATTTGCATGAGTCAATTCCTTGAAATCTCAATGGACAGATGATTGATAGATAGATTGATAAATATAGACACAGATATAGAAATATAGATATAAATATAGATTTCTCCAGAGAAACAGAATATACATATATTCTGTCTAATGCATATGGATATGGTATGTGAATTATATCTCAATATAGTTTTTATAAAAAATAAGTGGGATGAAAATTAACAGCAGATAAGACTATGCAGAAAAAAAGATTGGCATACTTGAAGACAGAAGAGAAATAGTTTGTGGTAAGGCAGAATTCCAGCATGGCAGAACTCCCAACTGAGTGTGGGAGGGACCTATACATATGATGGGATAGTCACTGCAATGATTAGGTTATGTTTTATGGTACAGTTGACCTTATGAATGGGAAGTCATTCTGGATGGACCTAATCAGATGATTTCTTAAAAAGAACTGGTATCTATCTAAAGAAAGAGATTAAAGTGAAAAAGAAACGACATTTGAGTTTTGGAGACTTTAAATTGCTAGTTTTGTAGATGAGAGGGCCATGCGGGAGAGAATGAGCATCCTCTAGGAGCTGAAGTTGTCACTGGCTGAGCCAACAAGAAAACAGGCACCTCAGTGCTACAATTGCAAGGAAATAAATTCTGCCAAAAGCCTAAACAAGCTTGGAAGCAGATTCTCCACCACAGCTTCAGAACAAAAACTCAGCATGACTGACAAATGGGTAGTTAAGGTATAAATAAATGGAATAAAATAATTAAATTTTTGCAAGACAAAAAAAGAGAAAAGCTCAAATTCAGAGGATGCATGATCCTTACAACTACCACCAAAATTTTGCTATTCAGACAGAAGGGAGTACCACAAAACTAGAAATTTTATAAACTATGCCAATGCCACAAAAAATTAATAAATCTATACTGTTATTATAAAAAATCAGAAAACCTGATCCAATACACCTTAACTAATGAAAATTCCCTTGGAAAATATAACCATAGAGCAGAAGACTCTCAGACAGCTCTCTAGATAGAATGAAACATAGTCAAACCAGCATTTGAGGTTTTTAAAAACCACCTTAAATCAGAAATTCAAATATTAAGAATAGAAATGGACACAAAGAGAAAGAAAAGAAGAAATAATTTACAAAACTAAGGAAATAAATGAAAAAAAAAGTTTGTGGACATATGTTAAAAACACCACAGCATTTAATACATTTTTATAGAAGATACTATGAAGCTATGTAAATATCCTGTTTCTCCTTAAAAACTCACCCACTAATTTTAGCATTCTCTTTTGTTTTTTGCGTTTTTTTGGTGGCTGACTAGTTTGGGGAATTTAGCACTCTTAAGAAGATTACTCTGGTGTTCTAATAGCAATTTTTCATTTTCCTCATTTCTTCTACATTTATTTGTAATTTTTCTCTAACAAAGATTTGTTCATTCTCATCCATTTGTTATTTATTTAGTCATTTATATCAGTATAGAATCATGAATATGAATTTTCTTCTTTGGGATAAAATCAATATAATCCTTATTTATTTTCTTACCCAGTTGTGAGCCACTGAGAGCTTTTTCAGGTTGGCTCTGTGTCTCTTTGGCATGATTCCATCCTCTCTCTCTCTCTCTCTCTCTCTCTCTCTCTCTCTCTCTCTCTCTCTCTCTCTCTCTCTCTCTCTCTCTCTCTCTTCCTTGGAATCAGTCACTTCCCCAGAGAGCACTAGTTCTTTTCATTGGGGAATAGTATTTAGAAACCAAGATCCAGGCTCACTGCTAATGGGGTGTCATGGCTTCTAGGCTCTCTCAGCAAACAGTGCTAGAAATCCCACTTCTGGGTATATATCCAAAGGAATGGGAATCATCATGTTGATGGGATTCCTGCACTCCCATGTTCATCACAGCCCTATTTACAATAGCAAGATATGGATGGAACCAACCTAAATTTCCATCAGTGAATGACAGGATAAGGAAAATGTGGTATATATACACAATGGTATATATACATACTCAGCCATAAAAAGAACAATTTTCTGCCATTCGCAGCAACGTGGATGAGCTTGGAGAAAATTATGTTAAATGATATAAGCTAGGTACAGAAAGAGAGATAGTGCATGTCCTCACTCATAAGTGGGAGCTAAGAAACAAAGAATGAAAGAAAGACCATAATAAAACATTGAACTTTCAGGAGAGAAGAGACCTATGGTTATTGAGATGGGAAAAGGGTAGAGGGATGGTGGATAGGGAGTAATTGGATAAGGGAGACAAAAAGTAATTATGATTTATAATGATGAACATGCTAATAATATTGATTTGATCATCATGTACTGTATACTAATCCTGGTAGTCAACTCTGTACCCATAAATATGTATAAAAATAATTTTTAAAAAAGAAAGTATAGGTATGTATACTAACCCATGTATAACAAACATATCTAGATTTATTTCTGTGTATATATAATATAAACCTAAATTCATGCTATTCTCTCAGACTGTAATCCAGAACGACAGGCTTCATTTTAGCCTTCAACCCTTGCTTATTTTTAATGTCTTTCTCTGACAGTGGGAAACCTAGCTCCCATTAAATACAGTAAAGTTCAATCTTTGTGGTATACAGTATGAATTTTAACAAATGCATAGAGTTATGTTATCAACAACCTCAGTAGTGAAACGAATCCCTACCCGTACTCCTGGCAAATAACTGATCTGTTTTCCATCCCCATAATCTTATCTGTTTCAGATTATTTTATAAATGAAATGACACAACATGCAGCCTTTGGTCTGGCTTCTTCCTCTAAGTAAAATGCACTTAAGATTCAGCCATGCTGTTGTGTGAATCAATAATTGGTTTCTTTTTATTGTATTTTATGTTTCTTTTTCTTTTTATTTATTTTGTAGCAGGTATTGTTTCACTCTGTGTCACAATTCCCTGGATTCATCCAGTTTGGTCAGTGTCTTATCTAAAGCCTGTTCTGAGGTCTTTCTACTTTTCTGCCTTAGTGTTTTCACTGTGCCAGGGAAAGCTGTTGGTCAGACACGGCTGGAACAGTTCAGGAGTACAAGGGAATTAATACACCTAAGAACACTGATCAACCAACAGAGGATGGGAGTTAGTGGATTAATGCCCTAGCCTCTCAATTCCTCAGTGGGATAACCCTGAGGGGCATTCTGCATGGTTCTTCACAGGTCCCCAGAGGGTCCAAGCCCAAATTCCCCAGTGCGGTAGCCAGCTTAATAATGCATGTATGAGTATTATTGGTATTTCTCCCTTCCTGCTGAAACTCTCTCCATTCACTCATTTATGACTCCTAAAATCACCTCCCAAATAACTACCTCACCCAAATCCTTGTGTCAGCCTGTTACATCTTCTGGAACATTCTTTATCCAGATATCTCCATGATTTATATCCTCATCTACCTCAGGTGTTTGTTACTTCTCACTTCCCTGTTTTTAATAGCAACTGTTATCCCCCTTGATTATTTATGTAATAGCATTGAACTCCATCTAATTTCATATATGTTTATATAATTAATTTTATTAGTTTCAATTAAAATATAAGCTCCCTGAATGCAGTGATTTTACTCTAATTTGCTAATTGTTGTGTCTCTAGCACCTAAAATACTCCTTGGCACATGGCAGGCACTCAATAAAAATGTTAAATAAATTAATTTTTCAAGAAGATTGATTTGTTTAGTATAAGTACAGACTTCTTATGAAGAAAGCCTCTGAAAAATAAAATGATCTTCAAAACTGAGTGGTAGTGAATACCAATGGCAGCTTTCAAAATGAGGCCAGATGACTCTAGCACAGATGCTATATAGAACATTCTCATACTTAGAACGAAGTTTGACTGGATACTCTGAGTTGCCTGAGAATTCTAGGATATTATAATACTATGAACAATAAAAGACTATAGTCATTGCTACAGAGTAGAAAATTGACATGAAGCCAAAATATTTTCCTCTTAAGAGTTCACATAAAGCCAAATCTAATCATTGTATTCCATGCATGTGTTTAGCCTATTTAATGATTCTAAACAGAATTCAACAGAGATAAATATAGTCTAGGGAAAAAACATTTTTTATCTTTGAAACTTGAGTCTCATTTTTTCACTGTAGTTTTTAAAAATATTTCTATAAGAAAAGAAAATTCCTTCTTGTTTTACTCAAACAGAAACTGAAATTGTTTTCATCACATTTTTATTACCTGGACATTGGATAAAGGACCACTCATAGTTCTTTTCCTTGGGGCAAAGATTGGTGTCAAGAACCATCTCATTGTGCATTCCAAGAAGCCTCATTGGTCCCCGTGAAGATCCTTCAATGCAGTGTCCTCTTCCTGTATTACTAGGATCATTACACCAGCCACATCCAGGCTGTTCCAAACACTGTCCACAGGTTCTCAACCCAGAACAATTTTGAGCTGCATGACAGAAACATTAACAAATATGTTACATGACTTTATATTCAACCAGAATTGTAGGCTAATGGAAAAACAAATATGATAATGAAAAAAAAGACAGCAAAATAAATGTAAACATTTTTGCAATAATACCCAAGAGACAGCAAGTACTTAAAGCAAATAAAAAACACATCGTGAATAAAGAGGAGATAAATGAACTGGTTTGGGGTGGGAAAAGGTGTGGCAACCATAACATGGAGAAAAATAAAGTTAGTACTTAATGATTCCTGATAACTTTACCAATACTAGGATTTCTGGAGCTCATCCAGGGGCCTACAGACCACCTTTACCATCGTCTGTGATGTAGAGCCATGTCAGCCATTCTTGTTGTGCCTAATAAGAGCCTTCACTGAAAATTTCTGCCCACATATATCCAGTGTGAGTGATGCCTGCCCATTCCCTGAGATTGCTTAGGCCCCATTTGGGCTGACTCTCATGGACAATGCTCTTCCCAAGGATGCAAGATACTAGTATTTGGCTATCATGTCATGAATAAGCTCAATACCACCCAAAGAGCCAAGCTGCATGGGAGCACAAAAACCTGATACTGTGCTTTAGTCAGGCAACCAGGAGCACACACTCTAACTTTCAGGGCTAAAGAATATCACTCCACGACTCATTTGCTGAAGCTCAACATTTTTTTTTTTTTGTATTTTGATTGAAATATAACTTATGAGATTCAACAAATCCAAGGATGAACAGATATTGTAGTCTGACATCATATCCATAGCTGTTGCTATGTGATGTTTTAAATTTTTAATTCACAATCAGAGCATCATATATTAGGCTGAGGCTTTCTATAATTACTTTCACTGATGCTTTTCTAGGAATGGTGCACTTTGTCTATGTATCTGTGTATCCACAGAACATAGTGACAAACATACAAGGCACCAGTAATGTCGTCTTCTAGTCTCATGGTACAAAAACTACAGAGGAAAAAAATTGTAGATCTCTAGCAGACTCAATTTCATCATTGTGGTATTAATAACTTAGCTGCCACTCAGTGTTTTAATACTACTGGAAACACAAATGTTCCTCAGATTACTACAAACAAGAATGGCACAAGTTTCTCAGGGAACATCAGGAACTCAACATAATAGGCAAAGATTCTGCAGAGATAACAGAATATTATATTAAATAATTCATCCATTATATTATTATTTGTTGTGAATTCTTTTAGTGCTAAGTGTCTCAGTGATTGGATATAAGAAGAATAAGTACCATAAGTATAATTTCCTTAATAAGAAATACAAAAGGAAGAATACTCTTTGAGTCATTTAACACAACTGATTAATGTTAAACTTAAAGATAAATAATTCATTGACATGAAGAGTTTTCCTTTGGAAATTTACATTTTTTCAACAGTACATAGTGGAAAATAACACTTCATTTAAAAGATCCTTAGATAACTGAACACTTCATACATTACCATACTCCTTCCGTAATTTTCTTGGTTCAAAATATTTCTCTTATACCTGTGATTGTAGTTAGCCTACAGTATTGTTGACTGCACTATTCCAATTGTCTTCAAAACTATACTGGGTTCTTATGCAATTAATGAGAAATAATGGAAATTATCTAATTAGTTATGTTATCTTGACATTCCAATTATTCACTACTGTGTGATGATTTGAAGTAAATCTTTACTGGGTCTCACCCAGAATAAATCTAGTTTTCCAATATATTTATAGTCTGTCGGTATTTCCTAGCAAAGTAAATTTTATTTTAGAACTGTCTTTTTAAGGAAAGAAATGTTAAAATGTCTTCAAGATACACTACAAATTAAACTGTTCTCAATATAACATTCCTGTCAATGATTTCTAAACAACTGGGGAAATCTTAGGTTAAAGAATCTTGGGTTTCTTGCACTGACTGAATGACAAACTGTTAAGCTTCTAGTTCTATTCATCTATTGGATTTTAGGCTTTAACAACAACTTACAAAATGATGTGTTCAGAAAAACATTCTAATCTCTTTGATTTCATTTTAGATCTAAAACTATTAAATAAGGTAATGTTGGTTTTGATTTTTGCTAAAGAGTGAAAAGCAACATGCACTGCTAAAAAATTAACAAAAAATTCATTCTTTAGTGTTTAATAGTGACTCAAAAACTAACATATTCTAATTATTTTTCTTATAGAAAACAATATTATACAAAAGTTATGTAAACTTTGCTACTGTTCCTAAAGTTATGAATCATGTAGACACTATGTATAAACTACAGGTAATTAGAGCAATCTTTTTATTTTATTTTATTTTATTTTATTTTATTTTATTTTATTTGGCTTTGGCTTTTTGAAAAATCAAGTCATAAAATATTCAATACTGTTCAAATATGTAAGAATTTTTAAAAATCAATTGGTAAGAAACTGTCGTAAAATTTGAAAAATGATTACCTTCCTTAATTGCCAAGAAAAGAACAGTGTTTACATTGAGGTATATAAACCTATAAAATATTGAAAGAAACATACATTTGTGACATGTATACTGTATCTACAAGTTTCTTATTATTCCATTTTCACTATATTAATTTAATTGCATTTTCATTTAAACTTTTATATATTAAGAAGAGAATCTTCTATTACTGCTGTAAATAATGCCCTTGAAATTTATTTTCACGAACAGAATATCTAGCTACTTAAAATATATTTATTATTAACAATGCCAGTTATTAACAAAGCTTTCTCAGAAACCATTAGGTAAAATTTGTCTTAAAATATATTTCCTCTCTTCAATTTATGAATTTTAAACATAGATATCAAAGTATTATTACTGGAAAATACTGGAGAATATTGAGAAATTCATATTTGTTTTTCATTTCCAAAGAAAAGTTTCCCTTAAGAACCATTTACCAATAAACCTCAAATGATCATTGGAGACAACTTTATAAATGCAACATAAAACTTGGACCATTTCTAATACAAAGTTTTGTTAATAACTATAAAAATATTTTTAAAGACTTACTATTGCCAAATGTTAAATGAATAACTAGACATGTGAAGTACAAATGGTAATGTAAATCGATTACATATAATTAATCCTAAAAAGATATGAAGTTAAAGACAAAAGCATGGCAAAGCTTTCAAAGGTGCTCCAAAGCTGACACCTTTGAAAGAATAGCAGTCAACTATTTTTAGCACTTGAATTTTGGGAGAGAATGTCATCTTCACCCTCAGTTGATATTTCCTGGCATTTTTCACTATTCAATACATGTTGTTTGGTTTAAAACACGGAAAAAATAAACATAATGGAGAAGTTTGTTTTTCTCAAAGAGTGGATTACTGCCAGATAAATACAGTCCTCTCACAGTCACCATGGGGGATTGGTTCCAGGACCTTCTGCAGATACCAAAATCCATGGATACTCAAATCCATGATATAAAATGGTGCACTATTTGCATATAACCTACAAATATCCTCCTGTCTATTTTAAATCATCTCTAGATTACTTCCAATACCTAACACAATGTAAATGTTATGTAAATAGTTGTTATGCTGCATTGTTTAGGGAATAATAGCAAAGGGAAAAAAGTCTGTACATGTTCAGTACAGAAGCAATTATTTTCAAAATATTTTTGATCCATGATTGGTTGAATCCACAAATGCAGAGGCCAACTCTACTACTTCCAGAAATACAAGGACTCCTCAGGCAATGTACAATGTCCTTTATTCCCACAAAAATGTATGGGGCATATACTAAAAAAGCTGTGGAACAAAAATAAATGCTATAGTAGAGTTGGACATCATCAGCACAAATGAGCGATATATAGGAAAGACAAACATGACAATAGACATAACAGCGAAAGTAAAAGACCTACGGAGAAGGAAAAAAAAAAAAAACCCAGCAGACTAGACTACCTACTCAAGGAACATATTGTAGAGGTAGATAGTAAAGCTTCTACAACAATCAAGAAAATGAAAGAAGCAAAAGATCAAAACAAGAGAAACAAAAGCAGAACTAAGAACTGATCTATGCATACCTAGCTAACAACTCCATCAGCTGTATTTAGTTATCATTATTTGATTTGTCAGTGGTAAAAATGCAATTCATACCCATGTTTAAATACTTGTGTTTCAATTCTCAAAAAATTCAGTTAAACAATTTTTATAGTGGAATTACAATGTTTTCAAAAAACTCACTTTAAAGAAATAAAAAGCCTCAATTAAAGGACCATAAAAGGGAAAAATACCTAAATATTAGCAAACAAAGATATGGAAAGCATAAGTGAAGTTAAGAGATACTAAGACATATCCAGAAGTTTCAACAATCATTTTAAGATTTCCAAAAAGAGTAAAAAGAAGGAAACATATAAAAGAACATTAAAGAACATTTTCAGCAGGTGATTGAAAGAGACAAATTTTTTTTAGAAATTTTCATTTCAAAAATTCACATCAATAACTGAAAAACTCGATTAAAACAAATTGTAAAATTTTAGAATGTCAACACTAAAGGGAAAAATCTTAAAAGCTGCCATTGAAAGAAAAAAAAAAAAACATGTCCCACAAAGTAATGAAAATTAGATTGGCCTTAGAAATCTCATCCATGTGCTGAATGCTTAAAGAAGTGCAAAGAAAAAAATTATTTAGAATTCTATAACCAGCCATTCTATCATTCAAGTGAAAATAAAAAGTACACATTTAGACATGAAACAACTCAAAAGGTCAAAAGCCACAAATTTAGTAGAAAATTACTAAAGATTATTCTCCAATGGTTAACATGGTAAATTTTATGTTATATGCATTTTATCTCAATAAAAATTTTTTAAAAAGAAAAAATGAGAAGGAAGGAATGGGTTACAGGAAAGATTTATAAGCAGAGAAGGTAACTTTGACTTAACTCTAAATAATTTTTAGAAAGTTCTTAAGTATATAAGAGCTATGAAACTTTCACAAACTCCTTTTCCTCTACTTTTTAGCTTTTTTTATTGTGAAATATAACACATACAGACAAGTTCATAAAGAAAAATGTGAGATGAGTAAGTTTTGTAAACTTATACCCTGTACCTGCACACTGCCTAGAAGTGGAGCATTGCTTCCCATGTCCTATTTCCTAATCAGCCCCCTACTCTTCTCCAAGAGTATCCACTATCTGACATTTATAAAAGTAACTTTGTGCCTTACTCTATAGTTTTATCATCTAAATATGCATTCCAAAGCAATATAGTATAGTTTTGCCTATTTTTGAACAAGCAGCTCTTCAAGCAACAGTGGTGCCCAATATGGACCAAACATGGGTTTGACTGGATCCCTAGGGGAAGGAGACATCCTCCCTATGAGTGATGAAAAGCCTAGAAAAGTATGAGTTTCTACGTGTATTGCCTTAAGCAGCTGGCTACATCTAAACGGGAAGGTCATTCATCCGACCAAGAAGGCAAGAAGGGCTAATCGTAACTGAGTGACCATGCTGTCTGAGGGCCATTGAATCCAAGGAGCAAGCAGGATACTGATAGGCCTCAAAACAGTAGACTCATCACCAAAAGGGATCATCAGAATTATGAAAGTTGCTGATTGCTTACTGGCAATCCTGCCTCCTAGAGAGAAGAAGGAAAAAAAAGCAAGCTTAGAAAAAGAAAGAAAAGAAGAGTGGATGGACAGACAACGCCACTGTTGCTGGGATAGTCGTCTACTTCATCATAGTCATGTTGGTAGTGGCTGCTCCTAAGGAGGAAATGCAAGAAGGCCAATGGTCTGCTAAGAAAGTACTGAAGATACTTATAGGAACAAGCTGTCACATGGCCCACACGCATAGGAAACCTCCAAGTGGCTGCTTCCAGAAGAGAAAGGAACAGAGGAATCCAGTGGACCACTGCAAAAACCTACAATTGACTTAAAAGTGTTGCAAACATACTGAGAAGAGAGATAATAATAGTGGAGAACTCAGAGCTATTGTTAGGAAAAAGGAATTGGAAGTGGGGTAAAGATCCCCTGGAAACTGCTGATTTTCCTATCCCATTGAATACCTTTCAACCACAACACATGCCTAAGTTTAATATATACTGGACTCCAAAGGGCTGCTATTTTGTCTTTAACTGAACTGTAACTACAGTTCCTTTGGGGCCTGGCACAAACACACCAACGTGTAACTGGGAACACTCATTTCAAACCCTGCTTATTGAAGATTAAAGTATTGGGGAAAAAAAAAAAAGAAAAAACTAAGAACTCCTGATTTCTCTATCTGGGTAGGATTCCTAGACACTCAGGAGTTGAGAAGTGGGGAATTAAAGAACAAAACATTCCTTTAATTTTATGTCTCTATTTTTTCTTATTGAAACATAATTGATTATACATACGTATGGAGTACAGAGCTGAATATCAATACCAATGTACAATATGTGATAATCAAATCAGAATAATTAGCATATTCATCACTACCAAAATGTAATCATTCTTTGTGATCCTTAACTACTTCCTCACTAACCCTCTCTCCCCCTTTTCCACCTCTGCTACTCACAGTTCTGCTCTCTACTTCTGACAATTCAACACATTATTGTGATTATTGTATCTTTCTTCTTTCTTTATTTTTTAGCTCCTGCTTATGAGTGAGGACATGCGGTATTTCTCTTTCTGTGTCTTGCTTATTTCATTTAATTTTCTCCAAGCTCATCCATGTTGCTGTGAATGGCAGAATTTTATTCTTTTTTATGGCTGAGTAGTATTTCATTGTGTATGTAAACTAGATTTTCCTTATCCAGTTGTCTGTTGATGGACATTTAGGTTAGTTCCATTATCTCGGCTATTGTAAGTCAGCACCACGCTCAGCCAGTGAGCGACCCGGCCATCCCTATATAGGGATCCGAACCCGTGGCTTTGGTGTTATCAGCACCGCACTCTACCGAGTGAGCCACGGGCCGGCCCTTGGCTATTGTAAGTAGAGCTGTGATTAACACGAAAGCACAGGTGTCCCTTAGACATAATGATTTTCATTCCTTTGAGTAGATACCCAGCAGCGGGACTGCTAGATTGTACAGCAGTTCTATCTAGAGTTGCTTGAGAAACCCCCATACTATTTTCCATAATGGCTGCACTAATTCGCAATCCCAACTAGTATGTAGGAGGGCTGCCTTTCTCTGCATCTTGACAGCATTTGTTATTGTCTGTCCTTTTGGTAACAGCCAGTCAACCGGGTACCATATCTCAATGTGGTTTTGATCTGCATTTCCCTGCTGATTAGTGCTGTTCAGCATTTCTTCATGGATCCATTGGCCATTTGTATATCTTCCTTTGAGAAATGTCTATTCAACTTCTTTACCTATTTTTTAATCAGTTTACTTGTTTTTTTTACTGTGAAGTTGTTTAAGATTCTTATATATCTTGGATAATAATCTCTTGTCAGATGTATACTTTGCAAATATTGTCTCCCATTCTGTAGGTTATTTTTTCTCTCTGTTGACTGTTTCCTTTTCTGTGCAGAAGCTTTTTAGTTTCATATAATCCCATTTGGTTTTTTGTTGTAGTTGCCTGTGCTTTTGAGGTCTTATTCATAAAGTCTTTGCCCAGTCCTATTAAAGTGTTTCTTCTATTTTTTCTTCTAGGAGTTTTATAGCTTCGGGTCATATTTAAGTCTTTGATACATTTTGAGTTGATTTTGGTATGCAGTGAGAAGTACAGGACTAGTTTCACTCTTCTACATATGGATGTCCAGTTTTCCCAGCACCATTTATTGAAGATGCTGTCCTTTCCCCAATGTATGTTCTTCATGTCTTTGTCAAAGATCAGTTAGCTGTAAGTACATAGATTGATTTTTGGGTTCCCTATTCTGTTCCATCGGTCTATGTGTCTCTTTTTATGCCAGTACCATGCTGTCTTTGTTACTACACCTTTGTATATAATTTGAAGTAAGGTAGTATAATGGTAATGCCTCTGGCTTCATTTTTTTTTTTTTTTTTTGGTTCAGTATTGCTTTGGCTATATGAAGACTCTCAACAAATTGGGTATAGAAGAAAAATATCTCAACACAATAAAAGCCATATATGACAAATCTACCACCAATGTCATCCTGAATGGGGATGTTTTAAACAGGAACAAGACAAGGATGCCCACTCTCACCACTCCTATTTAACATAGTATTGAAAGTACTAGCCAGAGCAATCAGGCAAGAGAAAGAAATAAAGGCATACAAACTGGAAAAGACAAAGTCAAATTGTCCCTATTTGCAGATGACATGATCCTATATATAGAAAAACCTAAAGACTCTACCAAAAAACTCCTAGAGCTGAAAAACAAATTCAGTAAAGTTGCAGAATACAAATCTATACACAAAAATCAGTAGTGTTTTAACACTTCAACGGTGAACTATTAGAAAAAGAAATCAAGAAGTAAGCTCATTTACAGTAGCTACCAAAAAAATAAAATACCTGGGAATAAATTTAACTAAGGAAGTGAAAGATCTCTACAATGAGAACTACAAATCACTGTGAAAGAAATTAAAGAAGACACAAAAAGATGGAAAGACATTCTATGCTCATGGATTGGAAAAATTAACATTGTGAAATGTCGATATCACCCAAAGTGATCTACAGATTCAATGCAATCCCCATCAAAATACCAATGACATTCTTCACAGAAATAGAAAAAAGCAATCCTAACATCCTTATCAAACGATGTCTATGTCTGTGTGAACTTCAGCAAATAAATTGATGTTTTGCTTTGTTCAAATCAAGGAGTCCTGTATGGATATAAACATGTACACCAACTTCATCTCAGGTGATTCTCCCACTAACTCTGGTGGTGGAATGGTAACTGTTTGGCTCCTACAAAGCATATTATTCAAAAAAAAGGACATAAAGTCTGGACCAATCACAAGAGGGATAGACCCCAATAAGTGGGAAATGAATGCATGTATCCAACATTGAGAAGCAGGTGATGGGAGCAGCAGGAGTAAATAACTCTTTCACCTTTCTTATTCCATATCTGAAAAGACCAATTAATTCAGGTTATATTTTTGACGAACCTCTATGCAGAGAATGTATTGTGGAAAGATAAACCATATTCTCCGCTAGCAAGAAGCTAGCTGAGACCAATTCTGCCTCCTTCTCCCAAGCAAAGGAGCTGCACATGGTCTCAACTTCCTACAAGGCCACCAAGTGCTATCAGTAGTATTATCCAATTCCTTTGGCAGCTATATTCTGATGCAATTAGCCTTTGCAAGCAAGTCTACTCTCATAACCACATAGTTCCCAGTATCAAAGAGTCAGTCAGGTGCATCCTCATCCTACAGACCTTATATTGTATGAGACCAGTGAGGGGCAGGACCTTTCTCCTGAAGCAAAACCAACAGCAAGTCCAGTACCGCCCTGCTGATATGAATCTCCGTGTGATGCCAAGACTGTGCATCCTGCACTTGTAGCAGATACATTAACATTGATAAGATAGTCTTGCCAAAAGTGCTTACCTGAATCTAATCATGAGTAAACAATTAGACAAATCCAAAATGAGAAACCTGAAAAACTGGTGTAGATTTTTCAAAATATCACAGCCATGTAATAAAAAGAAGACATGGGAACTGTACCAGATTAAAGAACATTAAAGAGGTACAAAAAAGCAATATGTGATCCTTGAGGTGAGCATTATCACAAGGTATTTTGCTGTCTGCAACATACACTCAGAATTCAGGGGAGGGGGGAACACAAGTGTGGCAAGACATTAATATCTAGGGTAAGATACTTAGTGGAATTCCAAATGATGACATAATACAAATCAGAGTCTAATAGCATTAGTAGGTTTTAAAACTAGCTATAATTTCTTTTTCTTTTGAAGCTTCCTCAAATGTTTAACTCTTCTTTCCATCACAGCAAAAAGCTCTATGTTGCTGTTAAATGAAAAGTCACTCTAGATAAATACTTACGAGAGCAGGTGGCAGTTTGCCACTCTAGACACTGTCCATATGGAAAGGAGATAATATAAGCATTAGAGTCAACACATCGCTTCGTACTGCTGCACCACATGCACTCCATGCCGTTGCTTGTACAGTTGGAACATGATGTCCTTAGAGAGCACGGCTTTTTGCATGGCCTTGCATTTTGATTTGGACTAACTGGAATAAATAAACAAATATAATTATTTCCATTTGTTAACTGCATTTTAACACAAGTGTACAGATTTTGTTTGTTTTGCTGTATAGGGAATGTTTTAATTAAGCCAAGTGCTTTATTTACGTCATTATAACATAATGACATAAATAAAAATAATGATGACATATCAATACTTCTTAAATATATCATTAAAATTGAAATTTATTTTTCCTTTGAAATGTTTGATTTTTTACTATGTACATAAAGTTGTATAATTTTAAAAATTATAAATAGTAATGTAATCTGTGACCTAGTTTTTCTATCCATTAGGTAAATATTATATACATTGGCATTATTTACTTTCCCAGCCACATTTTTTTCCATAAACATTCTACACCTTATCAAAGCACATGTCTTCTTAGTGAACATGTCTCTGATATAAACAAACAATAAAAATACAAATTACCATAAAATCTTTACTAAAATACAATATTTATAACACCCATTAGAATGGCTATTATTAAAAAAGAAAAAAAAAACAAATGTAGGTAAAGACGTGGAGAAATTGGAACCTTGGGCATTGCTGATGGGAATGTAAAATAGCACAGCCACTGTGGAAAACACTATGGCAGCTCCTCAAAAAATTAAACATAGAATTACCATATGCTTTAGCAATTCCACTTTTAGCTTATGAAAGCAGAATTTTGAACAGATAGTTGTACAACCAAATTCATAGTATCATTATTCACAATAACCAAGATGTGGAAGCAACTCAGTGTCCACTGATGTATGAACAAGTGAACAAAATGTGGTATATACATTTAATGGAGTATTATTCAGACTTAAAGAGGAAGGAAATTCTGACACATGCTACAATGTGGATGAAACTTGAAGACATTGTACCAGGCAATGAGCTGGTCAAAAAAGGACATACACTGCATGATTCTGCTGTATGAGGTAGTCAAAATCATAGAAAGGATGGTGGTTGCCAGGAGCTGAGGGGAGCAGGAATGGGGAATTGTTGTTTGATGGGCATAGAGTTTTAGTTCCGCAAAATGAAGAAAGTTCTGGAAATGGATGGCTGTAATGGCTGCTCAACAGTGTGAATGTACTTAACGCCACTAAACTGTACACTAAAAAATGGTTAAAATGGTAAATATTATGTTACATATATTTTACAATAAAAATACAATATTTGAAAAGAAAAGAATTCAACATTCCTTTCTCAAATTAACAAAAATCCATTCCAAAAGATGTAACAGAAATGTTTCTTTTTACTTGACAGATGAAATAACAGATCTACCACATTAAAATGAGTCTCAATTAGTCATTAATCTTAAAGATAAATCTTAACAAACTAAGTATAGATTATTGCTATACTGTAAGTAACTACAACCACTGTTTATAATCTCACTATCTTAACCAAGAAATAAAGATTGTACAAAACAATAAAATTTTGTAATTTTCACAGGTTAAGGCTGAGATCACTAAAAGTCAGAAATATGGATAAAAATAAAATTTACACAATTATCAGGGAATCAGCATCATAAAAAGATGGTGTAAGTTACTTCAGACTACACCCTGGAAGGAGGAAACAGGAAGAGGTGTTGGAAACACATTTTTAAAGAAATGCTAATTTACTGGACTACTTACCGACAGGTTTTTCACAGACAAGGCCATCTGCCATAGATGTGCAAGGATTAGCTTTTAAGCCTGACACTGCAGCCCTTTCTAGATATGCACAGAACCCAGAATCATTTGGTTCACCAGGAAGCCACTGCAGTGTTGTGTTTGTAAAAGGAGACATGTCTTCCCATCCCCAGTAGGATATATTGATCTTGCGCAAGCCTACCCAAGGTGATACTTTCTGTAAACAACAGGAAAGGGGCATTTAAAAAAGTTAGACGTAAAAATATTGCATCATATTTCTTAGCAAATAGTTCATTATCATTAAAAATTACATTTAAAAATATATAGAAATGCCTTTCCAATGACTTTTAGTACCAAAGATAATCAATAATTCCAGCACATTTTGGAGAATGATGCAGAATAGAACACTATTTTGAAAACATAAGTTTTGTGTTTAGCTACACGATTGGGGTCATTTATTTAGCCCTTGTAGGCCTCAGTTTCCTCTTCTATAGAATGGGGATGTAAATATCTGATATAAATGTCTACCTTATGAGGCAAGATCATTAAAAAACTTAACATATTGTTACGGATGCTACTGCTACTATTATCAATCAGTTATGGAGTTAAGATAAATTGCCATTATTTACAGTGTGAAAGTAGAGAACAAAATCAACAAACAGTACTTAACGAATCTGAATAAAGACTTCATAACAGGACTTCACAAAAGAACTGAGAGAAGTTCTTCAAGTTCAGACCTCTACTACATTTAGACTGTTAAGAATTTTAGATAAATTAATATTATTTACTTTTATTAAAAAAAGAGATCAAGAAAATTGATAAAATCTGACTCTTGCACCTAAAATTTAACTAATAATGTTCTCACTAATATTTCAAAATTAGCTTAAAATCAAAATATTTTCCATATTTATATATTTTAATCATTACTCAATTTAAAAATGTTATTCTTATGATACCCCCAAAATAATGACACATTCTTAATACAAGTCACTATCTTTATAAAATTCTATTACATCATAAACACCTCTACTTTAATATACATAATAATATATTTATCTTCTAAAATACTAAGTTACCAATACTATATTGTAGTGTAAAATGGTTTCAGACATTCACAACAACGTGGATGGACTTAGAGAAAATTATATTACGTGAAACAAGTCAGGCGCAGAAAGAGAAATACCACATTTCCTCACTTATTTGTGGGAGTTAAAAATTAATAAATAAATAAACACACAAACGAATAAAGTGTGGGAGGAAGAAGACAGAATGACCACAAAAATTCCTTGAACTATTTAAGCCAAGTGCACAGATATGATGTGGGGGGGGAAGGGGGGGTGGAACGGGTAAAGGGGCATGAAAATCAAGTACATTGTATTTTGAGAATAAAATAAAATTAAATTAAATTTTAAAAAAAACATTCAAATCATTTTTTTTTTTTACATTGTGGGCTGCCAGTGTAGAGAAAAATATGCCTCTCCATCTTAGTCTTTAATAATACAGAAATGAGATATTTATATCCAGTATTCATTCTAATTATGTTGGACAAATGGTCCTAGAGAGCTTAAAAAGATGGCCATACACCTAGAAATTTGTAGTGTATGACTGCAATGAGTTCCACACAGGAAGCATTCAACAAATGTTTCTTGGACAAAATTAAAATATTGTATGAATTTTCATTATGACAGTATACTTCATATCGACTATTAGAGTACTGTACACATACATAGTAGGTGATCAATAAAATTTGCTAAATAAAATCTATTAGAACAAAGATGGTTAATTTTCCACCATCCAGCACAATGCCTGAGACAGAGATGGTACTTAATAAATAGTTTCTAATTACAAAGATATACATGCTGCTTAACATTATGATCATATTTCATACATTGTTCTGAAAGATATTTTGATAACAGAAAAGTTATATTTTTACAGTTCTTGATGATAACATCAGGAGTCAATCCAAAATAGACACTTCAGATTAACAATCGTGTTTCACATTACAGAAATTCTGCCTTTATTCCCGAACTATCTATGGTAAAGACAAGTCATTTAAAATGAAATATTACACTCTAACTCATCATGATAAGAACCTGAGAGGAAGAGGAGAGAAACAGAAAAATGAAGCAGCTGATAAAACATTTAAAGTAACTATTACTCACTAAATGAACTGGACAAGCAGTTGAAAATGAAAGATAAATTACTGTATTACGAAAATTTACTTCAGCACACCATAAATCATTGTAACATTTCATCAGCCATTTCCAATAAGTTAAACGATTATTTGGCCCAAAATATCTCTTTAAAGTACATGGATTTATCAATCTTTATTTGCCAAAGAAGAGAAGGGTTATCTTAAGTTTATACAACTGCAATGACTTGTGATATAAATTGTTTTATATAAAGATATACTTAATGGAATGTCACCTTGCAGAAGTTTCCAGCTTTGAAATCATGCTAAAGCTCAGTTTTCCGATAAAACAAAACATTCTTCATTTACTAGTCAAAAAACTATCAAATCTAAGTTCATCACAAATTCAAAATAATTTAGTCCAATCTATGATTTATAATAATAGGCAAGAAAAAATGAGTAACTAACACAGGAAATCTTGAAATATGCAACTTCTAAAATAGTACATGTCAAGTTATTTTGTAAGAACTAAAATAACGTGTTTTGAATAAGGAAAAAAGCACTACAGCTCTAATGCCAAAAACTAGTACTTTCTAAAACTCAAGAGAATGTGGATCTGCCAAAAATATGCTCTCACGAGTGATGGGTATTCAGTAGAACTAATTTTCACATGTTCATTATTAATTGTCCCTCATTTTTTACAGTTAAAGAAATGAAACTCATGATGTCACATTACAAACAGATGTTAACTTATGTCATGTTCTACACACTTAAAAATCAAACTTTATAAATATATCCTGGCATGTTTTTCAAAAATACTATAAAAATCAATAGGTCTCTCCCACATGCCACTACATAAATCTTAACCTCCAGCAGGTAGCTTTCAAACAACACAAGAGAAAATAACAAAGGAGTTGCTCTGGCATTTACAAATATTGTCATGTGCTGGCCAACTCCATGTCCTGCAAAACTTACCTAAGACATCCCTCTAGAAAACTCCTGAAGTCCACATGACTGGTTAGATGTCCATCCTCTAATGTTGGCCATCACCCTGTGTGCATCTATCATTGCAATTAACACACTTCAATGTAATTATTTGTCTCTCTTTTCACTAAAACCTTTGAGAACAGTACACACGTTTTTAAGTATATTTATTCATAGGAGATGACGTTTTGGTAAGGTAATACAGTGGTTTACCATGTAAAACGTAAGTAATTTATAAAACTTTATTACTAAATAATACATACAGAATAAGTCCTCTGCCAGTTCACTTTCAAAATCAGGTTGACTTTTATTTCCAAGATTTAGTAAGAATATTAAGAAGAAAACAAAGAGAACAAAGCATTTCCAAAAATTATAGTATTATCATAGCATATTTCCATAATATAACAAGTATATGTGTTACCTGTTGTGTATACTTCTGTATTTCATCCAGAACAAATTCTACTTCTTTTGGGGTTGTTAACGAAGCAAGATTTCCACTGAGATTATAGCAATAAAGTTTTGCATTGTCATAGCTTTCTCTACTGGCATTGATTCTAAGACAAGCATCCCCAATATGACTCCATCCTTCTCCACAAAGATGTGCTAGTCAAAAAACACATATATATAACATTTTTTTATATTACCAAAAAGCTTATGTATCTTTCAATTATTTCAGAATTCTAAATATAATTTCTATATTTGTTTTAATTATTTTTTAAATAAAACATTTTTAATATCTCCACATAATATCCCAAGCAAAATTTGTCTAATAGTTTGGTGGAAAATGAGAACAGAAGATCCTAACTTTTTCTTTAATTCTTAAATATAAGATAAGCAATGGCTCCAGACATGTTAAAACCAGTTGGACTGTTTGCTAGCTTTTCTATGTAAAATTTAATGTGTTGGCATATGGTATCTCAGTAAGTAAAATGACTTCTATATTTGTGTCCCAAGGTCCAATTTATATAGGAAAACATCACTTTAATAGAAAAACAACTAGCATATAACAAAAGCAATTTCAAAATTATTCCTATGTGAGGGTAACTGACCTCCAAATGTACTTTCCATCACCCAGATGTATTGTTTTTATATAAATTGAGATCCTTGATTCTTTAATTATCAATAAGAATACAGAAGTCTCAGTTCACCTATGTTTAGTAAAGAAGCTCTAATCTTTGCTTTCTAATGTTTATTTTTACATAAGTATTGAGGTCTTCCTAAAGTTGAAACATACTATTCAGTAATAGTAGTTTATCCAGAGTCCAAATTGAACTTTAAGCAGTGCCTATTTTCTAAAACACTGGTTTATAAATACATTATAAAGTTATGCTGTAATGTGCACTAATTAACACTGCAGTGTTTCATTAACACACTGATCTATAAAGTTTAACTACATCTTAGTTTCCATATCACATTAAGCATATTAGTACCTCTTGCCCTATAGAAAAGGCCTAGATGCATTAGTACAACCCTTATGGAATTGTTCTAAAGCAACAGTTTTCAAAATTTTTGGTCTTTAATACTAAAAAATTATTGAGGGCTCCCCAGAACTTTTCTTTATGCATGCTATATCCATTGATTTGGACCATATTAAAATTAAAACTAATAACTTAAAAAATACATTTATTTATTCATTTAAAATAATAATGTAAAATCCCATTACAAATACACTCTTCCAGCTGCTGAGACGTCTTGTCCCATTATGCTATATAAACAGGCCTGAAGGAAATGTATCTTCAAATTCCCTCTCCTACAGGAAGCAGTTGACAGTTCAAATTAGGCCCCCGGCATCAAAAAGTTAAGATGGATTAATAAATGAATAAAGGGTGGATAGACAGAGTGATCAGGAATAAAACGGATAGAGCAAAACATGAATTGTGGAATCTAGCATGTGGGTATTGGGTGTCTTCTCTACAATTCTTTCCATCTTTTTCTGTTTTTGAAACTTTTCACAATAAAATGTCACAATAATAAGTAGTGTGGTACTGCTTTACATTTTGCCGCTCTCTTTAATGTCTGGCTTAATAAAAGACAACTGCATTCTCCTATCTGCTTCTACATTCAATCTACTGGGATAGCACACATCACATGGCCTTTGGTAAACTCCATGGTAAACACCTAACAGAATGAGAGTAAAAAATGCAAATAATATCTTAGCATTGTTAGTATTGGGGCCTCCTGTTCTTTGATAGCTGCTGTTCTAAGGATTATAATCCACAGAGGTTAGGACATAGTAATCCCTCAAAAAACTGTAATTATCATCTAATAAGATTGTTTAGTATGCCCATGTGGCCTCAATCTTCCCAGTATTCTGGGATCCAAAGTATCACTTTTCCTTATGGTACAAAAGTTTTGGTTTTTTCTCACTTTACTGAAACAAGGAAGGGTTCAGATTATTTTTGCCTGTTTCATTTTTTCTCCAATGAGACCAAAAATAGCTGATTGATAAATCATACAAATAAAAACAAATGCATGGGCCTTTGAGGCTAAACTAAACTATACCATTGAACCAAATATTTTGACATTTAAGGCTTTTGTAAGTATTGGGCATCAACTCAGCTGTGAGGTTAAAAGGAAAGCAGTTCATTTCTTAATGAGTTTAGTGAGATAAATTCATGTTGCCAAGTTCATATGAAATTTGTGCCAAAAAATTGCAATTCACCAGTATTCATGGAATGTTGTAACTGGTCTACAGGCTGGGTTCTCTATTTAGAACATTCACTTCCTTGAAAAAATATGAATGAAAACCAAACTATTTACATCCAGTTGGCTGCTTAGTGAGTATGAATGCAGAAAAGGGAGTTAGTATGCCCAAAATAATAACCTGGTCAAGTGGAGCCCTTATACCAAAGCAAGGTTTTCTTCCTGGGGACTGAGTAGATGGGTACTACCAAAGATAACTTCACTGTCATTTTTCCAAACTTCCACTGGGAACCAAATTCTCTTCTTATTGAAGCAGTCTTCCTTTAAATGTATGCATTCCTTCAATCAAACCTTATTTTGGTCAATAATTTATTTTTCTTTTTAAGGAGACTTTGTAAATATTTTAATGATCTACATGTTTATTTTATAGTTGACTCAGAGATCAATACTACTTTCAAGTTCTTAGAGTCACCTCACTGCTGCTTCTTAAATCCTGCCTACTGTATTAATATTCTCTAATTTTCACAAAGTGAACATACAAGCACATATTTAAAAAAATTAAAAGCTTTTTAAATATTTTTTCACTATTTAAAAGCTTTTGATGTCAGTATATAAACAAAATTCAAAATCTGAATAAGCATTCACAAACCTCAATGGTATTTATAAAGGCAGAATAATTTTCGCTTTATTACATGAACATGTAAGAAAGATTCTCTTTCAGACATAAATTCTGTGATGGAATATTCCAATACTACTTAGAATTACACAGGTTCAGAAATTTTTCTATGGGGGGAAAACCCATGGGATAGAGAGAGGAGGCAAATAACTGAACAGAAATAAAATACTCAGTTAATAGTTAAGACTCTGACATTTACAAGCCGAGCAGTTTTGAGCAAGTCACTTAACCAGCATGTGTCTCAGTTTATCTATATAACAAGAAGATGAAGCTGGTTAAATACCTGTATTGCTTTTTGATTTCCTAATTTTATCTTTTTTATTTAAAGAAGGAGTACTTGGGGTCTACTAAGTATGTCAACTGTGAAACATGAAGTTACTTTTTAAAATGAGCTTTGGTCTGGTTTGTACAAAGTAGATGCTCATAAAAACAGACAATATTTATTATAAATGTTAAAAATTGTAATTAAAAAGCAGTCAGTAGAATATATTCATTAATTTTTAAAATAAAGGGTTTTAAAAAAAATAAATCAAATATGACAAAATGTTAGTATTTGCTAAATCTGGGTGTTAAGCCTGAGTGCTTGTAATATTCTATGTTTTTAATATCTAATTTTTTAAAATGAAAAGTTATCAAGCCAATAGTATTGCAAACACAAGAAATCATGAACATCTTAAAAGAATTGGGAATAAATATATAATTATAAAATTTTTCATGTAGAAACAATGCTATTATTACTCTAATATTATAGCTTGGTATTTGCTATTGCTTTCATTTTAGAAAATGTAATGTTCTTACTAAACACACTTTACTATAATTGTATTCATCTGTATACTATGAAACTCATTACCGAATTTTGAAGTATTTACCTGGTAAAGCCTGGCATTCTTGTTGTCGCTGATCCCACTGGCAATTCAAATTTAGTGAACAGCTTTTACAGCTGGTGAGTTTATTACAAATCTGCTCATTTCTCACATGACATTTGGTGTAGTTTTTGACAGACTAGAAAATAAAAGATAAAGCAAGTTATATTTCACTTTTATACCACAATGATTCTTAAACTTCAGCATCTTTCCAAATCCCACAGTGAATCAGAATCTCTCTTATTTATTAGTTTATTGAATTAAATTAAATTTGAACTACAGCTTCCTCTGTACATAGTGAACTGCCACCTAACTTAAGAGTATATTCTTGTACCAGATAGCTGAGTTTCAGCCAATCACAGCAGCAGAGATTCAGCCAATCACAGGCTGCTAACTGATCATACCATGTCTAAAAAAGATAAAAGTCTCATCACACCATGCCCAAATAAGGCAAATGTCAAGCTGTAACCAATCAAGTTGTCTCTGTATGTCACTTCTTTTTTCTGTCTATAAATACTCCCACATAGCTGGGAGGAGCTCTCTGAACCTCTGCTGGTTTATGGTGCTGCCCAATTCATGAATCCTTTGCTCAAATAAATTCTTCCAAATTAATTTTGTCTGAAGTTTTTCTTTTAACAAGTTAAAATATTGTTCTTGAAGTTGAAATGAGGGCTTACCAAAAAAAAAGAAAAAAAAAGTTCAATTTACACAATTTGAAATAGAAACCATCTAATGAAAACTTTTTTTAGTGAGTCTGAAAACAGGCTTCCAATTCAATAAATAAAGTCAATGTACAAAGTCACTTTCTTTAATGAAATGATTTTAGCCTTAATAAAACTATGGTGCAAACCCTTGGGAATGAAGAATAAATGACCAATTGTAAAACTTAAAGACATGCTTTATCAAAATCCAGTACAATTTGAAAAGGTAAATTATTTTCACAACAATTCAAACTAATTTTTCTTCCACAAACACTAGATAATGGTTTTGGTTAATTGATGCTTCTCCTGTATGTATTCATCACATTTTCTTAATTGAGGGTAAAAAGAACCAGCAAAGATTACATTTGTTTTCAATCTTATTATATAACGTAATTTTATTTCAACCAATTCTGGCACTGAGAGGTTAAAGGTTAAAAGTCAAGAAAGAAAAAAAGGCAATACAGGAACTTCTGGGGGTAGCTCCTTATATAATACCTTATATAACACCCAGGGCCAGGTACTCCACATGATATAATCAATATCTACAATAAAACCTATTTCATGAAAATCAGATACTAAAGTTTTTGGCTCACCTCTTCCTATGACTCTAGAGGAAAAACTGCAAAGAACTTCATGCTGCATCCTGAGCCCCACCATAATCTTTTTTGTTTGTTTACAGTTATAAATGCTTACCTCAGACCTTCTCATGTAAGGGAGCTAAATATTTATTTTTAATCAATAAGCCTAAAAATTAAAATTAAATTATAACTATCCCACATATAAAATTTGTTGAAGCAATTTTTATCCTCTTAGATACTTTGAGTGTCATCCACCAAATATGAATATTTACTTATAAACTATTAGACTGTCCTTCATAAAATACATTGCAATCAACTCCATTCCAAGTGTGTTAATTTCTTTACTACAAATTACATTTACTATAATGTACCAGGCAAAAAGTACCCAGATATTATGTTTATCTCTATTCATCCTAAAAAATCACAGAAGATACATTTTTGCAAATGTCAAATTACTTTGTGACTCATATTCAATCACCACATTTTCATTAGAAACATATAAACTTTTTTATCATTATTTTTTCTGATTCAGAGCTTTTTGTTCTCATATAGCATATAAATTTTAGCATTATTCTATATGATCATTAGAGGATAGTTCCAAACTTCCCAGCTAACTTAAACAAAATAAATTTACCTGAATTATTGGAAACATAAAACAACCTATAAAAATGAAAGAGAATAGCTAAATACGATGGAATAAGAGAAAGAATAACAGCTTAATGTTGGTTTTTAGAACAATGATAACATTAGAGTGCCCATCCCCCATCCTAATAACTCTTCTTCTCTTCATTAAGAAACACATAGTCATTTGTTGATACTGAACAAGCCCTATAGATAAAATTATATTTCAGTCACACACAGGACCAAGTTATTCAATGATGGAAGAAAGCTGACTTGTTCTGGAACAAAGCTGGCATTTCTGACCTACTAAACCAGATGCATGCTAGTAAACAGAATATGAAAAGTAAACATTATTCTACTGTCTTCACTCTCATATATTTAGACATAAATTTAAAATGAAAAGCCCTGAGAATCTAGCAGGTTATTTAACCAATTATGGCACAAAATATGTAACTTTCAGTAAATATGGCTAAATAATGAAATAGGATATCAATTCAGATCAGTTAGACTAAAATCCCATAGAGCTTTATGTATTCATTAGCATTTGGTTTTCCCTGACATTCTGATAAAAATGTCTAGAAGAAACATCACATCAAATTCTAAATTACAAGTAAGTACCATATTCTCACTTACACTACCTCACCCAATGCTTTCCTTGTTAACACATCATCATCAAAACTAAAATATAAAGCAAAAGGCCACTTTATAAAATGAATACTTCATAGCAATTTACACAATGCAATTTTTAAGATATGCATATTTTTACCTGGATATGTGTATTTTCACCTAGATATGTGTATTTTCACATGTGTAAATGTCTGCACTGGACTGAATGTTTGTGTCCCCCAAAATTCATAAATTGAAACCTAATCCCCAATGCAATGGTATTAGAAAGTGCAATTTTTGGAAGGTAATTTGATCATAAGGAAGGTCTCATATGTGGGATTAGTGAAGGATCTGAAGAGACCAGAACTCCTCATCTATCATGTAAGGAGGCAGTGAAAAGACAAATCCTATGAATCAGAAAGCAAGCCCTCACCAAACACCAAATCTGCCATTGCCTAGATCTTGGATTTACTAGCCTCCAGAACTATGAGAAATAAACTTCTGTTGTTTATACGTCACCCAGTTTGCGGTATTTTTTTATAGCAGCCTGAACAGATGAAGACAATGTCAAAACACAAATTAACTCAGGATTATACAACAAAGGTTAAAATAAAATCTGCTTGCAATTTTTAAGTAATAATGTTATCCATTTTATACTGTGATGTTTCATTTTATGTGTGTCAATTTGACCAGGAAACACCAGATATTTGGATAAATATTATTTCTAGGTGTGTCTGTGCGGATGTTTCTGGATGAGATTAGCATTTGAATTGGTAGACTTAGTAAAGCAGAATGCCCTCCCCAATATGGGTGAACATTATTCAATCCCTTGAGGGGCTGAATAGAACAAAAATGTGAAGAAGGAAAAAATTTTCCCTACCTTCCTTGTTGCGGAGCTGAAACACCAGTCTTCTACCCTTGAACTAGAACTAACTAGAACTAGTCTTCTACCCTTGAACTAGAACTTGAACTACCATCACTGCTCCTGGTTCTCAGGCCTTCAGACTCAGACTGAAATTTACACTATCAGTTTTCCTGGGTTTCCAGTTTACTGACAACAGATCATGGGACTTCACAGCTTCTACAATTGTGTGAGCCAATTCCTTACAGTAAATCTCATTCTAGGTAGGTAGGTAGGCAGGCAGGCAGGCAGGCAGGCAGGCAGGCAGGCAGGCAGGCAGGCAGACAGACAGACAGACAGACAGACAGATAGATAGATAGATAGATAGATAGATGTATCTCCTATTGGTTCTGTTTCTCTGCAGAACTGACTTGTGTAGATTTTGGTATCAGGAATGGTCCCAGAGGAACAGAATTTCTAGAATTTCTGAAACTGACTCAGTTAACCTGATTACATTTAAAGATGCTAATGACTATATTTCCAGGAGAAAGAGAGCACTGACAGTCCATAGCATTAACTAATAATAGATATGTAAAATATCTGCATAAGATACTCTTAATCAACCACTTCTAAAAAGTGGGGTGAGTGTGTATATGGTATAATACTTTCAAACATTTTTGCAAAACTAACCAATATGAGGTTGGCTGGTTCCTTCTAATGTCACTAGACAAAATGGGGAAAAAAATGAATTCAAGGATTCAAGTTACCAATATAATTCTCTGTTAAAGTAAAGGCATTAATTGGGAAAGATGGAATCCTATTAGCTGGGATGGATATGTGTGAGAAGACCCTGATAGAGCTGGTAACATTGAGTCCCTAAATTCTGATGAGTTGTCTTTGCCAGTGGAAGAAGTGGCCTTTCCACCCCCAGAAGTGGCCTTCCCTCATCCAGGGGTAGCACCCACCCTACCACCAATAGCATTGGCCTTTGCACCTCCCTTTGAGGGGATTAACTCTGCATTACTTGAGAAAACTGTTACGGCCTTCCCTGAGGCAGCTGCCGTGCAGGACAATGATGATTCTCCTCAGAACTCACCTTCACTACCCCTCTTTGCTTCTAGACCTATAAATAGACTGAAGTCCCAGCAGGCCCCTATTGGTGAGGTACAAAGTATGACTCCTGTGGTGATGCATTACACTCCAAAAGAACTACTTCAGTTTTCTAATTTATACAGAGAGAAACCCAGGAGACATGTGTGTGAATGGATACTATGGGTATGGAAAGAACATAAAGTTGGATCAGGCCAAATTTATCGATATGGGCTCACTAAACAGAAATTCTCCATTTAATGTTACAGCTTGGGGAATCAGAAAGAGCTCTAACAGTTGGTTTGCTTGATTGGCTGAAATATGAACCAAAAGATGGCCCTCAGTCAGTGAACTGGAAATGTCAGACCTGCCTTGGTTTAATACAGAAGAAGGGATTTAAATACTTAGGGAGATTACAATGTTAGAGTGGATTTGTCATTTAAGACCTACTTACCCACACTGGGAGGGTCCAGAAAACATACCTTTCACCAATACTGTGAGAAATAAATTTTTGAGGGGAGCCCTGGCATCCTTAAAGATCTCCATATTTGCTCCTCTCTGTATGCCAGGCCTTACAGTAAGAACTGCAACCAGTGAATTGGGAAACATAAATGCAATGGGAATAATTGTATCCCAGGGTTGTAGGGGCCAAGCGGCAGCACTCAACTACCAATGGCAAGGTAGGTATGGTTACCGTGATGGGCAGCAGGGTCAAAGCAGCGATCAGAATAGTCTGACCTGCTTATACCAATGGCATTGGCTAGTTGATTATTGTACTCCTAGAAGTGAAATATATAGAATCCACTAAATTCCTAATTGATTTGTATAAACAGAAAAGTTCTGGGTCCAGTGAAAAGAAGTCTAACCTGCTGATTGATTCTAATGAACATAAGGAGCAACTACTCTAGACTTAATAGCAAGACATTTGTGTGTCTGAGGGTGGGAAACAAATTCAACTAAAATTCAGGGGCCTTGCACCTCGGTGAAATTCCTAGAGGTCTAGTAGTGTGAAGCATGTCAAGATATACCTTCTAAGGTGAAGAGTAAATTGCTACCTGTGGCCTTTCCTACAACCAAAAAAGAGGCACACCACCTAACAGGTCTCTTTGGACTTGCAGGGGTAAGGGAGGCACAATATATACTTTGGCCCATTTACTGGGTGACCCCAAGAGCTACTAGTTTCAAGTGGTGTCCAGATAAGAGAAGGCTCTGCAACAGGTCCAGGCTGCTGTGCAAGCTGCTCTGCCACTTAGGTCACATGATCCAGCAGATCCAATGGTGTTTAACGTATCAGTGGCAGACAGGGATGCTGTGTGGTGCTTTTGGCAGGCTCCTATAGCCAAATTGCAGTGCAGGCCCTTTGGATATTGCAGCAAAACACTGCCATCATCCACAAATAACCATTCTCCTTTGGAGAAACAGCTCTTAGCCTGCTACTGGGCCTTAGTAGAGACCAAACACTTAAATGTGGACCACCAAATTACCACGCTACCTGAGCTGCCCACTATGAACTGGGTGTTATCTGACCCACAGAACCATAAACTTAGGTGTGCACAGTAGCACTCCATTATCAAAGGGAAGTGGTATATATGTAATCAGGCCCAAGCAGGCCCTGAAGGCACAAGTTACATGAAGTAGCTCAAATGCCCATGGTTCCCACTTCTCTCCCAATTTGCACCTATGGCTTCACAGGAAGTGCCCTATGATCACTTGCAGAGGAAAAGAAGTCTCAGGCCTGATTTACAGATAGTTCTGCACAATATGCAGGCACCACCCAAAAGCGGACAGATGAAGCACTACTACCACTTTCTGGGATGTCCCTGAAGAACAATGGTAAAGGGAAATCCTCCTGGTGGGCAGAACTTCAAGCAGTATACCTGGTTGTTCATTTTGCTTGGAAGGAAAAATGGCCAGATGTGCAATTATATACCAATTCATGGACTATGACCACCCCTTTCACCACCCAATGGGCTCATAGACAAAATGGCCATGATGGCAGGGATGGAGGTTATACACAGGCTCAGTAAAATGAACTTCCACTCACCAAGGCCAGTCTGGTTACAGCCAGTGCTGAGTGCCCAATTTGCAAATAGCAGAGACCAATACCAAGCCCCTGACATGGCACCATTCCCCGTAGTGATCAGTCAACTACCTGGTGACTTATTGATTACACTGAAAAGCTTCCACTATGGAAGGGGCAGCATTTTGCTCTTACTGGAATAGACACTTATTCTGGGTGCAGATTTATCTTCCCTGCATTGCAATGTTTCTGCCAAAACTATCATCAGTGGACTTACAGAATGCCTTATCATCTGCCACGGCAGGTCAAAAAATGAAGTTTGATGATGGGCCCATGCTCTTGCAATGCACTGATTTTATTATGTTCCCTATAATCCTGAAGCAGCTAGTTTGACAGAACAACGGAAAGGTATTTGGAAGATTCAGTTACAGTGCCAGCTAGGTGGCAATAACTTGCAGGAATAGAGCAAAGTTCTCCAGAAGGCTGTATATGCTCTGAATTAACATCCAAGATATGATGCTGTTTCTCTTATAGCCAAGATTTATGGGTACAAAAATCCGGGGGTGGAAATGTGAGTGACACTATTCACTATTACCCTCAGTGACCCATTAGTGAAATTTTTCTTCCTATTCCTGTGACCTCATGCTTTTCTGGCCTAGATGTCTTAGTTTCAGAGGGAGGAATATTTCTACTAGGAAGTTAAGATTACCATTCAGCCACTTTGGGCTCCTTATGCCTCCAAATCAATAGGCAAAGAAGAGTTACTATGCTGGCTAGGGTGATTGATCTGGACTGTTGCAGGGGAACTGGACTACTACTCCACAATGGGCATAAGAAAGAGTATGTCTGGAATACAGGAGATCCCTTAGAACATCTCTTGGTATTACATGCACTGTGATTAAGATCAATGGAAAACTACAACAACCCAATCCAGGCAGAACTACTAATGCCCCAGACTTTTCAAGAATGAAGGTTTAAGTTACCCTGCCAGATAAAGAATCACAAGCAGGTAAGGTGTTTGCTGAAGGCAAATGGAATATAGACTGGTTAGAGGAAGAAGGCAGTTATAAATAACAGGTTCGACCACGTGACCAGTTACAGAAATAAGGACTATAATTGTCAGGAGTATTTCCTGCTCATTTTGCTAAGAATATCTTTGTGTGTGTCTGTATGTGTGTATTAAGTATCTTTGTTTTCCTTCCTCTCTAATTCCCTTATTGTATAACATAAGATGCTTTGACTTTATATCAGAATTTAAGTATGGTTAATTTTACATTATAGTATTTAAGTTATGGGATATCAAGGAGAGCAATAAACATCAGTCAAGGGCATTACCTCCTTTTCCAAGGAAGGGGTTAGTGCATTTTCAGTTGTACACAGTATAGTTGTATCATGTTAGGTGGACCTTGATATTATCTTCATTTAAAGATTAAGCACAGTTTATGGAAATGCATATGGGTGCCAAGTTGACAAGGGGTAGACTTGTGATGGTTAATTTTATGTGTCAACTTGACCAGAACATGGGATGCCCAGATATCTGGGCATTATTACTGTATGTGTCTGTGAAGATGTTTCCAAATGAGATTAGCATTTGCATGGGTAAACTGAGTAAAGGAGAATGCCCTCCCCAATGTGGGCCCTATTCAGGGCCTAAAAGAATAAGAGGTGGAGGAATGAAGAATTTCCTCTCTCTGTCTGACTGATTGAAATGAGACATCAGTTTCTTCCTGCCCTTACACTGGGACTTACACCATCTGCACTCCTGGTTCTTAGACCTTTGTACATAGAGTAGAATTACACAACCAGCTTTCCTTGGTCTTCAATTCTCAGGCGGCAGGTCATGGAACTTTTCAGCCTTTGTAACCACATGAGCCAATTCTTATAATAAATATCATTCTATATACAGTTGGCCCTCCATATTCGTGGGTTCCGCATCCATGGATTCAACCAACAGCAGATCAAAAATATTTGGGGGGAAAAGAAAAAAAAGGATGATTGCATCCACAGTGAACATATACAGACTTTCTTCCTTGTCATTATTCCCATATTAAACAATATGGTATAACAACTATTTACATAGTATTTATATTGTATTAGGTATTATAAAATATCTAGAAATGATATAAAGTATACGGGAGGATGTGTATAGGTTATATACAAATACTATACCATTTTATGTAAGGGACTCGAACATCCATGAATTTTGGTATCCTCAGGGGGTCCTGGAACCAATTTCCCTTGGATACCTAGGAACAATTGCATGAGTGGACTTCGAGAAGTTCATGGAAATACTTGTATTATCATATAATACTATTTTTCCACAAACTTTTTGAAGTACCCATGTGTGTGTGTACATGTGTGTGTGTGCATACATATATAAACATATATATCTCCTATTGGTTCTGTTTCTCTGAAGAATCCTGATACGAGTCCCTTATTCCCAGGCCTTATTTTTTAAAATGTAATTTAAACTTTTAAAGCATAGTCACATCATATTAATGTTAAAACTCAAATAAAATTAAAGTATATCTTGTTATTAAGGCAACTTATATTATTGAAAAGTACATACCAACAGAATATGTATGAAAGCAAAAGGGTTCAATCTAAGAAGTCAATAACTGCAAATTTTCCTCCATTTAAAGTTCTAAGTATTATTTTAGGATAGACTCATAAAACTTAAATATTTTGACATATTATTGGTTACTGGGGAAAATTTTTAGATGAAACAATCAAAATTTTTTACTTAGTTTCAAACTCCCTTTTCTTTACCTTTTACCTTTGCCTGCTATCTTGAAAAAAAGTGGATACTTTTGTTGATTAATAAAAATGTATATACAATGGAATACTATTCAGCCATAAAAAGATGAAACGCTACCATTTGTAGCAGCATGGATGAGCTTAGAAAAAAGTATGTTAAGTGAAATAAGCCAGACACAGAAAGAGAAATACCACATGTTCTCACTGATACATGGGAGCTAAAATAAATAAAGAATAATAATAATAGGCTGAACTTCTAGGAGAGAGTAAAACTGAGGTTACTAGACGTCAAATCAGGAAAAAAGCAGGGAGGAGGGAGAGTAAGCAGCTGATTAATGGACACAAAATTACAGCTAGATAGAAAAAATAAGTTCTACTGGTATACAGTTGAGGCAGACATCTATAACTAACAATAATTTACTGCATGTTATCAAAAGAATAAAAGAGAAAAGATCAAATGTTCACATCAAAAAGAAACGATAAAGTTTTGCAATGATGAATATGCTAATTATCCTGATTTGATCATCACACATTGTACATATGCATTGAAATATAACTGCACCTATAAATATGTGTAATCAATACATTTCAATAAAAATTGTAAAAAGAAAAATAATGGATGTTTTGTTGAAATCTGTATGCACATTATTTAGTTTTATTTAAGCTATATCCTAATGAAAGAATCTTTAATCCTTCTAAATACTACTTTTTAAAATTTTCCTTTCAATTTACTGACATCTTCTAATAAACATGGGATGTTTTAATGCAATCACTAAAAAGCTTAATTTTTGCTGCTCTTAATCCATTTTCATCTGCCATAAATATTAATTTTATAATTTTTTCAATAGCCCTTCATCTCATGTAGAGTTCTATTCACACTTTGAGCCATGTAATTACTGAGGGAGGGCTGTTCTACACATTGCAGGATGTTTAGCAGCACCCCTGGCCTTTATCTACTAGATGCCAGTAGCAGTCCCACAGTTGTGACACTAGTGTATAAATAAAACGCTAGACCAACACCACAGTTAATGCACGTCTGACAGGATTCCCATGGAAATGGTTTCTCAATATCTGCCAATATAATCCAATTTCTATCAGCACAGAAGACAACATTTATAGTTAGTTTTTTTTTAAAGTCAGTTTTGAAAACATTTTTCCAGTCTTATCCATGAAAAGAAGTAAAAGTTACTAGATCCAAAATGGAATCTAGACTGGCACATTTGAGCAACAAACTACAGTCTGACTTTACAATGTACAAAGAAGTGAATGATTCTGTACATACTTTCTAAAAGTCTTAATGTATAAAGTTCTTTTTTTGGTACAGTGCTATTTATTGGTAAGCTAATGATTATAGAGCATCGATATAAACTACATCACCATTTACTCGTAAATACTAACCATACTGCAGTTACTGTTTGCTGAAATGCATTTCTTGTCATCACACCATTGGCACCCATTTGTATTGGCAGTACAGCTGGCACAATCTGCGTATCTGTAACATCTGTCATCAGAAGCAGCTATAATATAAATGGTACACAGAGAAAAAGAAAATGTTACACTTCTTAATTCACACATTTATAATACCTACTTAAGAATCACTAAGATTTTTTAAACCAAAAAGACCTTCCATATCAAAGTAAGTTCTCCAATATAAAGTCAACTCTGTAGTCTGTGTTCACGGGATTTTAGATACCTTCTACCCCCTTCTTAATTATTCAATCAACCAGTATCCTACACTACAGCCATGTTAAAGGTATACATTTTGGAGGGAGGAAAAAGGACTTCTAAATATTTTACTGAACAAAATGTACTACTATCCATCCAAAAGAAAATATTATAACAAATGCTCATTGTCACTCTTTATAAAGATATTTAAAGACATCTGAGTTAATATAGATTAGCAAAACTTGAAAATACATTTGTTAATTATGGCATCAAAAATGTATAAAAATTCCCACACATTTAAAGAAAACTGAATAATTTTTATCTAAATCATATTCATAAATAAATACATATACACATAGATACATACATATTGAATGGTAATTTTTTGTAAGTCTGGTTTATTTATTTAACATTTAATAAAGAATATAAAATTAGAAAATTAGTCATGAAATTCTAGAATTTTTTTTTTAATTTTATGGTGTGGCTAGGCAATAATCTGGGAAGAAAAAACACCAAAATGCAGATAAATTCCTTCATTTTATTTCTTTGTCCACACAGTATTACTTACAAGTAGTATACCTGAAAGCATTTTTAACTCATATTACAAAACAATTCATATATATATACAAGATTATTTCAAAAAGTTCATGGATAAATAGAATCAAAAGATGATACAAATCTTTCCATGAACTTCCTGAATTTCCCTCGTAAAATATCTATAAAGATTTCAAAAATAAAAATAGCTAATAAAGATATTAAATTATTAATCACTGTTAAGTACAAACATTAGAATTCCTAAATAGAGAATTATGAATTTTTCATTTCTGAAAGTTACTAAGGTAATTCTTATAAATAGACTATATTACTACTTCTAGCCAAATAGAAATATTTTGCTGCCAAAAAGGGAGAAAAGAAAAAAATCCATACCTGTTTTAGGAGGGCACTTTGCTCTAAGGATATTATTAGTATTCCCAGATTCCCAAGATTCACAGTGATTTTTATTCCAAACACATTTTATACCTGGACCAGCATTTTTACAAAGTTCTTCATCTCTGAAAGCCTTGCAATTTGGAGGCTTGTATACAAGGATATCATTAAGGAGTACACTAGAAAATCCCCCAAATATATACATGGACCTATTAAAAACAAAACAAGAATCTTAAAGAAACTATTAAAAGTCTCTGCCTAATGAATTAGTTTTAGAAATAAATGTAGATTTAAATATACATTTTACATTTTTTAAAATATCCATGTCAACACTGTTCTTTAAAATAGTACTTCTAACATACAATATGATGTGGAAACACCAGATGAGCTATAATAAAATTTCCTGAAGGCTTTCTAGATAAAATGTAAAATATTCTATAAACCTTATTGTATTAAGAAAACATTGGGGCTGGCCAGTTAGCTCAGTTGGTTAGAGCACAGCCTTGTAACACCAAGGTCACAGATATAGATCCCCATGCTGGCCAGCCACCAAAAAAAAAAAGAAAACATTAAGTCTTCAAAACATCTATTTATTGCCAATGCAAGAAAGAAAGAAGGATTACATACAACATTCCTTTGATAAGGAAAATAAGTACTGTTTAACAAGGAGGCAACAATTTTTTAGTAAATAAATAATAACTATACTTCGATAATAAGATATACTTTAGAATTGCTATATAATAGAATTATAATTTTTGAATACATACATAGACTTTAAGAATTAAAGAGTTCTTCTTATCATGTTTTACTCTTTTAAAACATGAAGACCAAAAGTAAAATAATCAGATAGATTTTCAAAATTTCAATTTAGAAAGAAAAGCTTAGACAATCCTAAATTAATACTAACCTGGTGCCAAAGAAGTTTGATGTGCCCTCAAAACAGCATAACTTTTATTTCTAAGAATATTATTAATTATACTATATTAAATATAATATTAATTATAATATAATGTATTATAACATATAAAGGTCAGAAAATCATTATTTTTTTTTTTTTTATTTTTTTTTATTTTTTTTTATTTTTTCGTTTTTTCGTGACCGGCACTCAGCCAGTGAGTACACCGGTCAGTCCTATATAGGATCCGAACCTGTGGCGGGAGCGTCGCCGCACTGCCAGCGCAGCACTCTACCAAGTGCGCCAGGGGCTCGGCCCAGAAAATCATTATTTTAAAGTTATTATTTTAAAAAGCAAAATAAAAGTCAACCAAGCACAGTTTTCAAGAGAGAAGCCTAGAGGATTTATGTTTCACACTGAATTTCATTTATTACTATTCTGAAAGCCAATTGATATCAATTACACAGTTTCATGTGGTTAAGTCATTTTGTGGTAAAAGATAAGAGTTTTTACATAATTAGGCTAAGATGGTACTAAAATGAGCTTATAAAAAGATCATTCTGAATTATAAATTTTAAACTCATGAATGAGATAGCATATTGTTTACTGTAACTTAAATCCGAAATCACCAATTTTTCCTACAGAAAAAGAAAAATCATATTAATTTAGAGGAGGGTAACTTAATGATCATCCAGTCCAATTTTCTAATGAATATAAGGGTATTAAATTCCAGAGAGGTTAAGAAACTTGTCAAAAATCACACATTTAGTTAATGACAGAACCAAAATGAGAATCTAATTCTTCTCATTTTTCTTGTTCTTCTTGATAGAAATACAGGGCTAGCCTCTCTATCATTTCAGTTTGATCCTTTTAAAGGAAGAATCATTCCTTATCTGATCTCTGGAAAAAGGAAAAAAGGGAGAATGACTTAAAAAGGTATCTGAAGTTTCATCTCAACACCTTTGCTTTGACAACTCCCCTACCCCTTAAATAAACTTATGCAAAAAAGAATAAAGTACATAGTTAATAAACCAAAATGTATTCCACAGTAGAGTAGGAATATATAAAATTCAATGCCATTAAGTAGCAACGATAATTTTCAAAAAAATAACAGAATATTTGGATAGCAAGACTGCTATCTTTATGACTGACATCCTTGACCCTCTAAAAATTGGAAATGTGCTTCTTTTACCCATTAATGACTACTGCAGAGTGTCCAAATCTGTTGACATCTCTATGAAGATTTGGTCTTGGCAGTATTTTCCATTCATCACAAGCTAGAAAAAAGAAAACAGAAGAGCAAAAAATGAAATTAAAGAATTAAGATAATTAATATAAAATAATCACTGGCCAAATTAAAATATAATACTTGAAATCAGGAAGCAAAATAATTTTCCTTCATTAATTTTGTATGACCTACAGTTTAGTATCATTATTCAACTAGCATTATTCCTTAGATAAAAAAATAACTCCCACCTAAAATTCCCACAAATAAATTTAAGTGTTGAAAATAAAGGAAACAAAAGGGATGAAATTAGGTGTACTTTATATTGGAAGATAATTTCAATGACTTTTCTTTGTTAAATATATCAAAGTTCTTATAATAAAGCTCATCAATGTCAATATAGGGCACACCTCTTAGAAAGTCAAATAATAAATCAAATATTACATGCACACATATAAAAGTAAATAGTATATATAATATTCACTGAAAGAATGCCTGAAAATAGAGCCATCAAAATAAAATATTTAAATCACTTTAATGATTTAATATTTCAAAATAGCTTTTATTTTATGTAGAGGGAATGATTTCAATTGCCAAAAACCTAGATAAAAAACAAAAAACATAAATAATTCATGAGCTATATAAAGACTATGGAAAGAAAAATGGTTAAGAGAAACATACATAGCTTGAGTATAGCTTGAGTATAACCTCAAAATTGACATATACAACCAGCATAGATTTTGAGATTTCAAATACTTCAGCATTCAGTGTCTAGGGACATTCTCAGGACAGTGTTTTAGATTTCATCTTCTTAGACATGCCACATCTAAAGGCAGAACTTGGTATGTAATAAAAGCACATAGATGTAAGATCTTTTGAAACTAATTTTTTTAGGTAGCATAGAAGCTTTTATGAAACAAAAATTAATCAAAAGTACAGTTAGTTGTAAAGTTAAAGTTGTAATGAATTATTTATTTTCCTGTTTAAGTAATTATGTCTTTAACACTAATAATAAAATAAACTTGGTTTTAATTCAATACTCTTACTAATGAAGATCAAAGAGATTACAAAAACCAAAATCATAGTTTAGAAAATGAAGCTGGAAAACTGAGAACAGTAAAATATACCTTGAGTTGTATTTCCCAAAGGATATTCCACAGAACACAAACATCCCCCCAAAAAGGTACTCCTTAATTTGTATAATCTCTCTCTTTAGTTTACAAAGTATATCTGTCTATTAAATACCTCCAAAAGAGAGGGTACAAAGGTACAAAAACCTAACATACTTTATTTAACCCAGTGCTTCCCCAATGTTTTGTCCACAGAAGCACTTTTCACAGAACACCTGTTAACATATCAGAGTTGTCACTGATCTGAAGATCACATTTTAGGAAATACCGTTATAGAGGCCTATGCATGAAGATTAATAGTCTTCAAATTTTACATGTTACAGTTAATTTAAGAAATGTGCATAATATGTGTGTAGTAGTATAAAACTTTCAAAGTGCTTTCATCTGCATAACTTAACGTAGTCATTATAAGAATCCAGTGAAGTTGATTGAATGAAGAATTAGACCTGTGGCAATTTAAGCAACTTGCAAAGTTTCATTTGATTACCTTTGCTCTTTCATAATTTAGGTTTATGAATGTTTGAAATTGCATAAGTATAATGATAGTATTCTGAAATATTATTCCTATTTGGGGGGAGGGTAACCTGTAAAGGGCACAGGCTTTGAAAAATAAAGAGATGGAAATGTTAGAGTCAGCTAATGAGTTAGGGCAGACAGATTTCATTGCGCCTAGCCCCAACACACACAAAAACACACCTCACATCATGGCCACTGATTTAGAAATTGTACATTGATTATATTATTCCAACAACAGACTTACAGAAAACCAAATATCCTTCAAAGAAATTAAACAGAAAAGAGAGTGAGATAAAAGAGGACTTCCAGAAACCCCTTTATCATGAAAATCTCCAAAGAGGAACAATCTTTGAGGTCATCTGGGGATGTCTGAAGTCCAGAAAAGACAGTGACCCATCTGACTCTACCTAGCACAAAAGGATTAATAATTTGGACCAGCTTCCAACACGAGTAGGCAGAAAAAGGAAAGGAAAGCAGATTTTAAAGATGAGAACTATAAAAAATGCTCAAAAAAAAAAAAACCATCTAAGAAGGGAGTCAGGAAAAGGAGCTGAGAATAAACACAAACATTAACTAAAAATTGGGCTTTTTGGAGATTTCTTCCAACTCTATACGCTGCCCTCTTTTGGGAGAAAAGTAAGATTTTTTTCAGCACATAGAACAGTCTAAAGAATGGCATTACAAACACCTATGCACTGCTACCCAGATTTGTCAAAACTAATATGTTACCATGTTTTTTAAAGAAAGAAAACGTTGCAGATATGATTGAAATTCCTATGTACTCCCTCCCCAATTTAAGTTTCCTTATTAGTTCCTTCTTTTGAAGCAACCACTATCCCATATTTGCTTTTGAATATTTCTATATTTATGACATATGCATAGGGTTTTTTTGTGAGTTGTAAAACTTTATACTAATACTCGTATAAATGGTATCATACCATATAGATCATTCTGCAAGTTGCTTATTTTCTTCAACCTATTAAGGGTTTTTTTTCTTTTTTTTTTTTTTTATCCATTTTAACCATTTTTAAGTATATGATTAACTGTCATTAAGGACATTCACATTGTTGTGAAATCATCACCACTGTCCACCTCCAGAACTTTTTTCATCTTCCAAAACTGAAACTCTGTGCACATTAAGTAATAACTCGCCATTCTTTCCTCCCCTCAGCCCCTGGCAACCATCACCCTACTTTCTGTCTCTATAAATTCAACTATTCTAATACCTCATATGAATGGCATCACATATTATTTGTCCTTTTGTGGCTGACTTATATCCCTTAGCACAATGTCTTCAAGGTTAACAAGGTTCATTCACGCTGTGCATGTGTTAGAATGCCCTTCCTTTTTACAGCGGAATAATATTCCATTGTATGTATGTACCACATTTTGCTTATCCATTCATACATTGATAGACACTTGGGTCACTTCTTTCTTCTGGCGATTTTGAATAATACATCTAAGAACATGGGGGTACAAATATCTGTTCACGTCCCTGCTTTCAGTTCACTTGGGTATATACTCAGAAATGGAATTACTGGATCATATGGTCATTCTGTTTAATTTTTTGATGAACTGCCATACTGTTTGCCATAGGGCTGCATAATTTTACATTACAACCAGCACTGCACAAGGGTTCCAATTTCTTCACATCCTCACCAACACTTTTGTTTTTTGATAACAGCCATCCTAATGGGTATGAAGTAGTATGTTATTGTAGTTTTAATTTGCATTTCCCTAACAATTAGTGATGTGTGCATCTTTTTATGTGCTTATGGAACATTTTTATATCTTCGCTGGAGAAGTATCAATTCAACAACTCATTTAGATTTACAGATATATTTGGCACTATGTGCTCACTTTAACCATGTTATAGCATTCCCTTTTATGACGATATATACAGTCATAAAACATTTATTCACTAAACTATTAATGGTCATTTAGCCTTTTTTCAGATTTTTCCTATTACAAGTTATGTTGGTATAGCCACTGTTATACACATCTTCTTGTGCACATTTTGAGAGTTTCTACAGGTAGATTTGTAAGAGAAAAACTACTAAGTTCAAGGAAAGAGGCAATGTCAGTTTTACTAGATTTTGCCAATTTGCTCCCCAAAATCATCACATTGACTTAAACTCACACCAGCAGTGTATGATAGTTTCTCTTGTTTCGCAATCTCTACAACATGCACCTCTATCAGACTTTTTAATTTTTAACCATCTGATGACTGGCTTTAGTTTGTATTTTTCCACTTACTGGTGAGATCAAGTATCTTTTCACATCTATTGGTTATTTCCTTTACTCTTCTGTGAAATCACTGTTCAAGTTTTTTGCCCATATCTCTTTGTTTTTCATCTTATTATTAATAATTTAAAGAACTTTTTATTAAGTATTTGGGATACCGAGGCTTTGCTGGTTATATGCATTACCATATCTTCTAGCATGCTGTGGCTTGTCTTTTCACTTAGTTCATGGAGTTTTGTTTACAGAAAGTTCATACATTAACTTCGTCAGATTTATTGTTTTCCTTATGATTTGTGTTTTTTATTCTGTAACTTAAGGTTTTTTAAATAATCTCTAATTTTCTTCTAAATGTTTTGCAGTTTGGCTTTTTACCATTATGTTTTTCAATCCATTTGAAACTTACTTTTGCTTATGTTGTAGGGATCTAATTTAATTTTTCCCATATACCATATTTTCCAGATATTTCCAAGTATTATTTCCATATATCAATTTTCCCAGATGATTTTTTGAACATTTATCTCTGACCCACTAATTTGTGCATCATTTAATTTACGTACTGTTGTAGCTTGTTTTTACTTTTCTTGTTTTTAACTAAAAATATACATATGCAAAGTTTAAAAGTCAAATAATCTCACAAGGCTTATCACAAAAAATTCCTCTGCCCCCTATCTTCCCAATGCCTAATCCAGAATCACAGAGCTAGGTAATTTTCAGCACCACACTCTCCCGAGTGAGCCACAGGCCGGCCCTTCAGAGCTAGGTAATTTTAATTCTAAATGAACAGCAAGAAAGAATTTCTTTTTTGCATTTACCTTTTTATTCTAAATAACATGCTTAATTTTTAGTTTCAGATAATATCCCCAATTTCCTTCTTCAGAAGATGAAGTTTCAGCTCTTACACAGACATACACATATATTTCCCCTCCCTCCATCCTTTCCGCATACTTATAGTTTTGTTTACATCAACATTAAGTACTTATTATATCATATTATTCACAGATAAGCCATGTGCATACTATGACTATATTTTTATTCTTGAACTACTTTTTATTTTCCCTGCAAATTGTTTTCTCACTTTTTTGCTTAGTTTTCTATATATCTACGGCTATTTCATCCCCAATTCTTTACCAGATGTGCACATCCCTTTCATTATTTTCCAATGTGTCAAGTTATCTAGCAGTTTCATTTACTTGTTGAAGACATCCCTCCTCAAACTCCACCTTTCTTCTCCAATCTGAACTTGTTGTTCTCTAGGTCTGCTGCAACATTCTAAGGATCCCCTCCACATCTCCTTTTTCTTATGTACTATATTTCTTAGATTTTATGTTTATCTGTTTTATTTATTTTCATGTTTCAGTAGGAGATATAATCCTAAAGCTTCCACACAAAGTGTGTATTTTTGAGACTTGCAATTCTAAAATGACTTTATTCCAGTCTAATACTTATAGTGTCATATGGTCCGAACGTTTGTCCCCTCTAAAGCACACATGAAAGCTTGGTGGCAGTGCAGAGAGGTGGAGCTTTTGGGAGGTGATTGGATCATGAGGACTATGCCCTCCTGAATGGATTAATCCATTCATGGAATAGTGGGTTAATGAGTTAATGGATGAATGGGTGATAATGGGAGGGGCACTGGTGACTTTATGAGGAGAGCAAGTGAGCACATTAATACACAGTCTTAAACCTTTCTCCATGTGATACCCTGCACCACCCTGGGGCTCTGCAGAGTCCTCACCAAGAAGAAGGCCCTCACCAGATGTGCCCCCTGGAGCTTGGACTTACCAGCCTCCAAAACTATAAGAAATAAATTCTGTTTCTGAATTACTCAGTTTCAGGTATCTGTGATAAGCCACAGAAAAAGGAATACACAGTATTATTTGATTGGGCTTAGAATTCTAACATAGAGAGCACTTTCAGATTTTGAAGGTATTATTCTAATATTGCTTTTTCAAGGCCCTATGCTAATGAGCCCCATGACTTTTTGTACTGTTTCATTTCTTTTTCTAGAAGCTTTTAGGGTCTTCTTTTTATTTCCACTTTTCATGATGAGCTTTTCTATGAGTCCTTTGTATTCATTTTTCTGGGGCTCAATGGGCTCTTTTATTCATAAAACAAGTACTTCGATCTGGAAATATTTTTTGAATAATTAATTTGATCATTTCCTCTCCATCCAAAATTTTGTGTTCTTTATTTTTGTAACTCCTACTACTCAGATATCAAGTTTTCTGGAATAATTATCTAAATGTCTTATTTTTTATCCTATTTTCCATCTGTCCATTGTTCATAATACTTTGGGGACATTCTTTTCTTTATCTTCATATATTGATTTGTTATCATTTTTTTTCTTTTCTGAATGATCCATTTTTTTGTTAAAATTCACATTTTTGCTTCATGAATGTAACATCTCAGTCCATAAAGATCGAAGTTATAATCCCATCCCTGCATTATCTCAACTTCTTCTAATTCCTTATTTTTTTCCTACTTTTATCATATTTTGGCCAAATTTAGAAGATTTTTCCAAATATTTAAATGATAACTGGCTGAATTTTCAAATTTAAAAGTGACACACCACTACAAAAATGATTGGAAATTTTGTGTGCACAGGTTTAGAAATCTTTATTCTCATTTGATTTTTAGAATAGGGTTTTTAGGCAAATACATGTATGAGGCAACAGTCTCCATTCAGGGGCCAAAGCCCACAGTTGGCATGGCAATAGCCCATTTAATCAATTCTAATTAAATAATAATGTTGATTCTCATTTGATTTTTAGAATACAGTTTTTAGGTAAATGCATGTATGGGACAAAAGTCCTCAATTAGGAGACAACAATTTACAGATAGCGTGGCAACAGCCCATCTAATCAACTCTAATCACTGCTGAGGTATGGGATTATATACTTTAATGATTTTAGAGCTAACAGGTAGCTGTCATACTGATCCTGTTAAGAGATTTTAAGAATTGCTGAAGGGAAAGATGTGGAAAAAATGTTTGCTAGGGGCAAGCTATCTGTTGGTGGAAACTTTTTAGATAATTATACTTAGATTTTATCATAAGAATGCAACTTTTGCTTAAATCATTTAAGGAGAGGTTATATTTTAGATAATAATCAGTTTGAGCAACTTAGCTTTTCACAAATTGTTCTTTGGAATGTCACATAGTTAATTTTACTGATGTTACTAGTTTCCATTTTTTAAGCTATAATTAGCCACAGGTAACGTTTGTAACAGTGCCCATGTCTTTGTGTCCTTTTGTAATGATTGAATCAATTCATTTTTCTTGTGACACTTCCTTGTCTTTACAATAAAAAACAGAAGCTAACTTTGAATCAGGGCAGTACCCAGTTTTCTCCTTCTAACAGAGGAGTTGCTGAGGTTCAGTCCCTTCTTGCTTCTCATCGCATTCATGGTGCTTTAAGTAATCCTTTTTTTGTGTCTCCATTACACAGAGAGAAGTGTAACATTTGTGCTTAGGATACACATGCTGACTGTTAGGATTCTGATCAGGTGGGATTATATCAGTTGGAGGTCTCCAATGTCACTATTTGTACATGGCTTTCTCTTAGGCTGATCAAATTACTTAAGGTAAATTCTCCAATCTCCTCCCAGGAAGCTATAGATCTGGTTAACAGCATTCTAGAACCTAAGTGGATGAAGGGAGCTACAGGTTTCACTCTTAACTATGTATACTTTAACTTAATCCCACTGTGTACCAAATAGTGCTTACATCCTCAGTCATGTTCTGGTAACCTTAAGTACAAAGTACTTTGGCCAGCACCTACACAGAGTAAACTTTTGTCTTCCAGAAGAGTGGAAGAAGGGTAAATACTCAGCTGCATAGGTTAAGGAAGGGGATCTGGGGACTTAAAAGCTAATTGTATCGATTTTTAATCAAAATTTCTGTTTTCAGGCCCACAACCACTCCTATTTTCAAAAGTACTCAATAGCTCTAATTTCTGATGGGCTCCTAGATTACACAGTGATAATATTCTTCCTCCTGAATGTTAGCTTAGATTCCAGCTACCTCTGGTCTTCCATGTAATTTACCATTTTTTCTTCTGCTGTTTTTCAGCTTCAAAATACTTGGCTTTCATCTCCTCTCATGTTCTTTGTCTTTATAAATGTATGCCTTCATCTCTTTACTAAAGATTCAAGTGGGATTTTAGGAGGCAGCTTGTGGTAGAAGCAAACATGTGTTTAATCTGCTATGTTTAACTGAAAGTTCTCCTTAATTTTCTTTTAAATTCTGCCTCAGCTGCTTTCCCAATGGGTATAAAATAGAAAAAAAAACAGTTAAAGTTTTCATGCTTATAACAAAGAGAGTTAAGATGAGAATAGCCTGGGGAAAGGAACTCTGAACAACAGATGGTGTCAGAATTATATCAGAGACCCTAATACATTGTTAGTGGGAATAAAAAATGGTGCAGTCACTGTGGAAGACAGTTTGCTGGTTCCTGAAAAAGTTAAGCAGAATGGCCTTATGACCTAGCAATTGCACTCCTAGGTATATACCTAAAAGAATTGAAAACAGGTACTCAAACAGATACACATATGAGTAGCAGCACTATTCACATAGCAGCACTATTCACAATAGTCAAAACGTGGAAACAACCCTAATAAAGGTCCATCAATGGATGAATGGATAAACAAATTGTGGCATATACTACAATGGACTATTATTCAGCCATAAAAAAAAGAATGATGTACTAATCCTTGGTACATCATGAATGAACCATGAAAACATTATGTTAAATGAAAGAAGTCAGACATAAAAGACCACATACTGTATTACTCTATTTATATGAAATATCTGGAATTGGTAAATCTGTAGAGACAAGAAGCAGATTGGTGATTGACAGGGGCTGGAAGGAGGGAGGAATGGCGAGTAACTGCTTAATGCGGACAGGATTTCCTTTTAGAGGGATGAAAATGTTTTGGAACTGGATAAAAGTCATGAATGCACAACACAGTGAACATACTAAATGACACTGAATTATCACTTTAAAATGGTTGGTTTTATGTTATGTGAGTTTCACCTCATTTGTTTTTAAAAAGTACATGAAAGATAAACTACTCAAACTAAACCCCTAAATGAAGTGAAAAGAATACTGGGACTTGTCCAAGACTGTGAAATAGTCTGGGATTTAAATATCAGACCATTTATCTACTGATCAAATCACACAGCTAACATAAATAAGCAAGGCTCAAAACTCAAAAGCACTTGGCTGCCAAGATTTTCTTCATTTTAGTGTGCTTCCTCCTATTAAGGTAATATTTGCTTGCACATTTAAAAACTGAACATGTCAATTGAATAACCATGCTGAGTATCAGGGAGTTAGCTTCTGAATGTTCTCCAGGCTGCATTTTTTTCCTAACATTATGTACTGAAAAATAGGACCAAGCATAAAAGTTGAATTAGTTCTAGTGTTTCAGTCCAAAGAGAAGAAAAGTGAGAGTTCATCAACTGCTCTTAACTAAGAACGGAAGAAAATCTATGAAATTTAGGTTAACAGATTTAGTTAAAACCTAGGAAAAAGGATCTTCACTGTTTAAGTAATTCATCTTAGAGGTAATTAAGACCCAACGACACAAAGACATTATAGATATAAAGTTGAATAAGACTGAGCTCTAGCCCTAACTGAGTAACAACCGGATGTGATAAGTATTGAGAGAGATATATAAAGAGTGCTCTGGAAGCCCAAAAAGAAAAAGCACATAGTTGCTTCTAATAGTTAAGAAGTATTTTCAATTAATATAATAATGTCGTATTAAATTAACTGAAAAATTCATAAAATATTTTATAGTCTTTTTTAGATAGGTGTGTTTCCTAATATACGTGGCCATGCTCTTTTACATAATAAAAATAACATGCTAATTGCTTATCAGTGCTTTGCAATATTTAATTCTCAAAACAACTCTGAGGAGTAAATATTCTTGTCACCATATTATACATATAAGGAAACAAGATCTTTAGAGGTTAAATAACCTCTATGATTTGTCAATCATCAAAACCAGATCTTCTTAACTACTATAACATACTGCCTCACCATTCCATTTTGGATATAAAAATTAATTTCATAAAAATAAAAAATAATAATGGTTTTTAAAAAGTCCTACAGAAAAGAAACATCACAGCATAGTAACAAACATTTAATTAGATATGAGAGCCACTAATTTAGACAAATAATAGTAAAACACAATTGTACCTCTAGAAGTTCTCTGCCTTTTAACACATGTAGTGGTAGAAAGTGAAGGCATTATTACTATTTCCAAGACATCACCTTCAATTACACTAAAAGTTTGAAAAGAATTACATATAATATTTGTGATAGACATTTAATCACCAGTGAAAGAATCATTTATTTGCCAATTAATGATAATATGGAAGCCCATGTGTTCTTTCAGCCTGGTTTCCTGAGTGATAACAATAAACAAATTTGCCCTGCCAACCAACACTGGACATGTATCACAAGTGAGAAATAAATTTTTATTTGGTGTTAAATCCTCCAAAGTTAGAGTATATGTGAGGGACATGGGTATGTGCTGCCCAGATCATCACTCAAGAAATAATTTATTGTCTGTGTTACTAGAAGTGCTGTCAGTAAACAGTCAGCAGTTGCAAGCTACTTCAGAAATTATCTCAGCAGCAGACACACTTCACTCAAGGTCACGCTCTTCTAAGAATGACCCACATGCACTGGCTGATCAACATGAGAGTATAAAGACCTGGCCATTTCAGCCAATCACAGAACAACTCTGAACAACTATTTTAGATCCCTGTGGGGTTGACTAAGGTTATCTGTCCAGTATCACAACTCAACTTTTCCCTTTGTCCAGTTCTGCCTCTTTCTCCAACTTCTTTTAAAGGCATTGATTTTAAGGGTACTCCCAATTAATATCATGAATACTAAACTCTACCACATAGTCTGCTTCCCAGAGAACCCAAACTATCACTGTGCTAGGAGTGGTATGACAAAGCAAGAAATAAGAGAGAGGTAGGGAGCCAGGTCACACATTGCCAGGCTAGTAATAAAAAACCCATCACTCGTGGTAAATGGAACACAGATAAGCCGTGGTACAAGGTGACCATCATCCGATTGCTACAAATTAAACCAGTGGTAAATTAGGAAGGTATGCCAATAGAAGGAAAAACTCTAACAGATGTGAAGTATCAGATGCTTGACAAATATGGGGAAAACGGTAATAACTATTAAGACATTAGAATTGCATGTCTACTGCTTAGCTCCAATGAGCTCTAGAAAAAGATAATGAAAGGCTGATAAAGCCAGGGGCTCTCCTTAGTATTGTATAAAGAGATTACAATTACAGAAGGTATGCCAATTAAAGAAGGTCTGCTATTCCAAGGTCAAGGCCCTGAAGGAAAAGAATAGGACCCTGATACATAGGATGGGAACATTTGAGTTCATGCCCTTCAAAGTTTCCCCAAATTTTGAATTTCCAAATTTTCAATCATCCGAAGTTGTATAAGTGGTCCACCCTCCCCTCCTAAAAAGACAGCACTCTATCTTTCTTTGAACACAATGCAGAGTCTTCTCTCCAGCAATACCTGTGCCCCAGTGCAGAATCTGCTCACACGTCCCCTACTGGCCACTGGGCCTATAACTTGGGTTAGGAATCAGCATAACTAATCCAGGTATATGCTGAGACTGCTAAGAAAAGAAAGAGACTATACTCCAAAGGATCTGTAAGACTTAGACAGCATATATTGGCAAGACTTGGGGGAAGATAGTACCATATTCAGAGGGAAGCTTGATCAATAGAGCCAGAACATTACTACTGAATTAATGAGAGTTTATTGATTTGAAAGCACTCTCCCAAGAAGCAGGATTTACCAACTTGCTATTAGAATGATTCCTAGAAACATGGAAAACACAGAACAGTACAGCCCATACTAAGTAAAGTCTAAATGCCAGGATTGCCACAGAAAACAGTAAAGACATGGATTAAAAGTCTAGATTAGTGGGTAGGCTAGAGTGGATATACTATGTAATGCCAGAAAACCTGCCAAGTCATTATATCTACAGAAAGGGCCAGAGGGTATGCCATTTACCAGAGCCATGAAGAAAGTGATGGTAGGAGAGACACTAGCATCACTAAGAATAAGATGGCTTTCCTACACAGGCCAAAGCTGATGATAGGAGAAACTGTAACACAACTGAGCTCAGTGATGCTGATAACACAACAAGAGACCAGCTGTTGACACTTAACCATCAGAATCCAATTCAAGTAGAGAGCACCTATTGTAACCAACAGCAAGGTCAACGTGTCAGTCAAAGGGACTGACCTGTAGAAAATCACAGAGATCTTTAACAGAACGCAGTATCCCTAGAAAAAAAATAGATGGGCAGCCAAAAAGGCTGCCCAAAAAAGGCACCCAAATTATACTATAAGAAGAAACCAAGGATGGATGATCAGGAGGCTGATGATAGATGATGTAATAAAAAGTCAATTACTGGACTTGAGCCATTTTTGAAATTCAGAGCTGATAAATTTAAAATTCTGGGGCCCAGGAGAAAGGATCCTGTAATACCACAGCCAGTATATGCACTCTTCCTCAAAGGCATCAACAGAAATTTCATTGGGTAACTGTAGCCAGAGAAAAAGGCAACACAAACATTTCTGTTGATCGTAGGGTCTAAGTTGACAATGACACCTGGAGATATGAAGTGTCATCATTGCCTCTCTTTATAATAAGGATATATAGAGATGAGGAAATAAATGGCATCCTGGACAAGGTCCGGCTCAGAATGGGTCCACTGACCAATGGGTTGCAGACCTACAAAGTGATCACATCTTCGGTCTCTGAATGTTTAACTGGAAGAAACATACTTGGCAGATGACACAACCCCTCCTACATTTGGTCACTGGTTAGCCTCAGGAACTTAGAAAGTCTCAGGAACTGCTACCCCCAAAAAACCAAACAAAGCCTGAAGGATAAAAATTACCTGCTGCCAAGTAACAGCCCAAATTGCAATCACCATGCAAGATGTATATCTTTGCTAGAGAAGACTAACATGGACATAGATTTGGCAAATGTGTTTTTTGCTAACCTTATTGAAAAAGGGGATCAAAAACAGTTTGCATTCACATAAAATAGAAAATAGTATACACTCACAATTTTGTCTCAGGATGATATAAAATTTCCCTCCTTTTATTATAACATAGTCAGAATGCACTTGATCCAATTGGATATCTTGCAGAACATTACATAGTTCCACTACATTATTGACAGCAGATGAGCAAGAATAACTATACTGCCATGGAGGTCTTGTTAAGACATATATGCTTAAAAAATGAAAGATAATACCCACAAAGATTCAGAGACCTTTCATATTGGTAAAATACTTAGGGGAACTGTGGTCAAGAACATTCTGAGACATCTCATCTGAATTAAAGGACCAATTATCAAATCTTGCAACTCCCATTACCAAGATGGAAACAAACCATCTGGCAGGCTTTTTTGGGTTCTGAAGACAATACTGGAAAACATCAAAGTCTGCCAGCTCTGAGTGGGTGCCAGGGCAGGAAACAGCTCTGTTATAGGTCCAGTCTACATTGCAAGCAACCCTGTAGCTAGGGCCATATGACCCAGTAGACACTAATAACTACTGGTGGTGTTACTGTTGGAAAAAGTAGCTTGTGGAATTTACCACAAGCTCCAGTGAAAGAATCACAACGCAGACCCACATGGATGTAAAAGGCCATATGCCATTTGCAGAGAAAAATTACATACCTCTACTCCATGCTGTTGGGCTCTGGGAAAGGAAGAATGCCTGATCATGGGTAATCAAGTGACCGTGTGTTCAAAGTTTTCTATCATGAGCTGGCTCTGTAACCAATAATCCTAAGAATATAATATAAAAGTAGTACCCAAGATCAAGCATCAGCAAGACCACAGGCACAAGTAATCTGCATAAACTGGTAGCTCAGACACCCATGTCATCCACCATTGTTACACCAGTACCCCTTCCTCATCTTATAGCTACAGCCATATGGGAAATCCTCTATGCCAGATAACAAGAGGAAAACACAAATATGCCAGCTTGATATGCAGGCACAAATCAAATGCCTTATAGCTCAATACTAAATATAATCTGCTTACATGTAGTCTATTCCCATTCTTAACATTATACAGTCTCTTACATATGTCTGACAGAGATCTACAATTATATTTCTTCCCAAGAAGAAAATATATTTCTGGAGCACTTGGGCCATTATCATGTCATAAACTGTTCAAGGCTAGACAACCTAAAGCAAATTTGATACAGTTTTTAACATTATAAAAATTGACAGAAATACCATTCCAATCCAACAGAAAAGCCATGTGAGAAGAAAAAGCAGAGTAAAATATACTCTCTTGAATATATATTTTTAAAAATCCCTGTGTTACAAGGTGCTATATATTAATTTACAAACCATACACTCAATACACATAAAACCAAGAAATCAGAATTACTATATTCTCAAACCCAAATTTTAGCAAACAATGCCATGCTGTCAGAACTATTTACCCATGAGGGGCCAGGTAATTCTGTTAAGCATTTAAGCTGAAATTCAGAGACTGGTTTATTTCATCAATAATACATAAATAATGCAGGTGGAAAATGCACATTCATGCACTAATTTTTCTACAAATATCCATGTTTTCCATTAAAATATGCATCTATAATACTTTAAGGAAACACTTTAAGAATTCTTTAAATATTCCACTTGAAATGCCTGTTCATAAGTCAGTCTTAATTGCACAGTTGAAATATGATAGAACACAGAGGTTACATGTACAAGTCTCAAAACAAGATGGATATAAAGAAAAACTTCTCTTAAACATTTCAATATTTTTGTAAAAGAAAACTAAATTTCTGGATATTGCCAAAAATCTTTTTCCACTGGCCTCTTAAATGATGGTGCTTCACTGGGGTTTTGCGCCCCACCCCAAAAAACACTGCCTGCCGTAGGTCAAAACTTCTTTTAATATTCTAAAAAAATGAGCTCACTTTCCTCTATGTTTTCTCATTCATGCCCATATGTTCTCCCAGGATTTTGCCCCCTGGCATTCATTCAATAAATATTTATTTAGTTTCTTACTCTTTGCCAGAAAAAGCAAATACCACTATTTGACTACCAATCTTAATTGAAATGATTTTATGGTGCTTTAACATACAATGATATTTTCTTTTGACTTTAGTAAATAGTCCTGATGTAATGAATTATATTTATAGATTACATGATAAGGAATCATAGTTGAATTCCTAGAACAAATCCTACTTGGTCATAATTTATTACATTTTTGAAATTGCATTGGATTCTATTTGCTAATATTTTATTTGAAATTTTTGATTCTGTATTCATGACTGCTTTCTCCTGCCTTCTTCCTCCAGAGATTTTGTCCAGACCCTTAAAAACTTTTCTTTCAATGTATATTTTCTTTAAAGGATTTTCATTTAGCAATTTTTATTCAAAATAATCTCTCAAAATATTTGTAGGCTTGTTAAGAAAGAGATTCATCATTCATTACTCCTTTCTCCTTGAATTTCTATCATGAGGTCACTATTTTTTGAACAATTTGTGGGAGAGGAAAGGGTACAATAAAATACAAATATACCTTAAAAATTTGATTAAATTCAAGAAATAAACTATTTCTTGAATGTCTTTTACACTTACAAATATCGTATGCCCTCTTCCCAAATGAAATACCATTCAAAATTTTTCCTGTCAAATCAGGAAAAATTTAGTACCATGGTGTGGTGGTAGAATCGAAAGAACTTTGAAATTAGCCTGGTATTCAAGTTCTGAATACACGATCTTACCACCTGTGTGACTTCGAGTTTAACTGTGGTAAATCACAGCATCTTCCCTCTATAAATTGAATATAATAATACACACTACTCAGATATTATAAGATGGTACAACAATTAGATTATAAAGCATACGTAAAGTGCCAAGCATTATAGGAAACATTAGACGAATGTTAGTTTTCCCTTTTCTCAAAATGAAAGGTCATTTTTCTGTCACTTATTTTTTTAAAAAGAAGAAACTACAATTTCTTCTATAGAATCTCAGAGAAAGGAAAAAACACCTTGAGCAAAGGATACAATAAAGCTTAAAACAGTCAACAGGTGGCTGAATTCATTGGAAAAAGAAAAATGTGTGAATGATTTTAAGGGTTTTCCTGACCTACAAAAAAACATACTGATTCTTTCAGATGCCTAGCAAATGGTGCTGCTTTCATTAAGGAAGAGCCCTAAAAAGTTAGTGAAGAACATAGAGAAATATTGATTAACAGAGAGAGGAACTAATAAAATAACCTCCAGAAAATAAAAATAATTATAAACATAAAAAGCAAGCAAGTTGGAATTTTCATAATTTTGCTGGAGTGTTCCAAAAACTTAAATAATTAGATGTTTTAATTTGAATATGATTCCACTATGAAATTATATGCCTCATATAATTGTATACATTTTATATGTGTGTGTATATATATATATATATATAAATCACTCCTCAGAGTTGTATAAAATCATGTATGCTATGCTTCATAAACCAGTAAAGTGATTTTTTATGGGTGCAACTGAACTATAACTTCACTGTTTTATAAAATGGTTAAGCATACACTTTGTTATGCCTTACCAAATTAATATTATTTCCTCAAATATGAAACTTCTTTTTATTATTTTGTTTTTAAATAATCATCTACCAAAAAATTAATGTCATAAGTAAATTTATGTCAGGGAATTTATTTTTAAAACTTATTATTTTTTCAATCTGATTTGAAGTTTGGCAAGTCTGCTTTCTGCAAAATATATTTCTTATACAAATCTTACTCCTTACTCAATTCTGAAATAATCTAACTCAGGAAATTACATTTTCATGTTTCTATTATCTTTTATCTTTTTGAAGAAAACATATGATTAATAAGTTGACTTTCACCTTATATCTGAATTCTAAATAGAAGGCTATCTTTACTAGGCAGATCTTTTTAATCTTGAAGAAGGTGTCATGGTGGCTTTCTGAAAGCAATAATAATACCACAAACAATAACAAAAAAACTAATAAAGTTTTCAGATTCTAAAATCTGACTTCAAGCTAGATTTACAAACCAGATCATTAAGTAATGTGTCATGCTATGTGTTATAGCCAATCCAATCTTATTCACCAGTCCTGTTTCTATCAGTTGCACCCCAGTCACTTTTTGAAGATATAAATGCTCAGTGCTTAATCTCAAAGAATTTGATTACATAGGTCTGGTTTCTTCCCCAACAACCTTTGAAGGGGATGTCAAGGTACAGCCATGTTTGAAATCACCAGCATATGCCTTCTACATCTATCATGCATAATATAATGAGAACTGTGAAGGAAAGGTCATATTCTCAAAGATTAATGATATTTGCTGTATAAAATTTACTATGGCAGTAAAATTAAAATAACACATTTTACAACAATAAAAAATTGGGATTCACACAATATGCTTAACTTCCTTAAACAGTGTATAATACAAAACAATCAGCTAAGTCTTCAGGTACATTCCAGTTAAATATACCAATAAGTCCTAGTTTACCATACTGAAGAGAAAAATAGCAACATGACTTTTTTTTTTTCAAAAAATATCTATTTTCTGTTTAGTTCATTATGCAATGCTTTTATTTTCACAAAAGCATACACCATAAGGAAAACAATTATTTTGAAAGACAAAATAAAATAAAAATACTTTTTCCCAGGAAAATATTCCTACATTTGATGCTGCAAACCCAGGAGGATAAATACAGATTAGGGGGAACTTTTTGGGGAACTACATACAAATAATCAAATGAGATAAGACAAAACACTTATATCCTATGTTGAATTGCATAGTTGCCTTTATGCTTTCATTGTCAGTGTTAGCACAGGGGAAAAAAATCCTATGTTAAAATGTAAAACTATTTAAAACATGTTATACTTCCTTCTGTCTGAATGATTTGCTTGAAAAACTGAAAGTGATATTTGCTTCCACTTTTCCACAGCATTCACAAACAAGTATTACTAAACATAAGGTGTCTGATAATTTGTTGACAAAATTAACATACAATGGATCCAACCTATCAAAATGGTATAGAAAGACGACCATAAATTTAGGAGTTACAAAGCTAGATCTGCCACTTACTGCATGACTTTGGACAATTTCCTGTTCTCTTGTCTGTTTAATCTTCTGAAAATAAGGTTAACAATACCTTGTTACAAGGTTAGTAGAGAGTTTACAGATTTTGTGTATAAATCCTCTAATATAGTACCTAGCACTTAGAGGAAATTTAACAAATAGCAGTAATGAAAATAATAACAATCTGATCTCTCTTTCTGAAACAAAAACCTCTAACACTTTTTTACCTTAGTAAGCTTTTTTGATACATAAAAACTTAAGTATCACAAACTTCAGCAATATGGAGGAATAAAAGTGAATTTGCAATATGTCAGCTACAAAATACCTCAATCTTAAATTTTTCGTCAAAGTCCAGACATTCTGTGGAAACTTCTTGAAAACTCTTTTGCAAAAGTTCAAAATCTCACTTTGTTCATTTTTAACAATAATAACAAAATTCTGCACTTTCTTCTTGTATTTTTTTCCCAGGAGAAAAATGAATCAACAAATAAAACTTCACCTACTTCCAGAAAAATATGCCAAACACTGTGTCATTACCATAGCCAAAACAATATGTTGACAAGCCCAGCCTGGCAATGACAGATTATAATAAGGTCACTGCCAGCCTAGATTCAGTACTTCACTCAGCCCATTTTTCTGGGCCTCAGGCAATGATTTATGAGCTTCCTAAAAGCTGAGACAATCCCGTGTTCATTATGAGTCATCACTTTAAATTATTATCTCAAAAAGGTGAAGATTTAATTATTCAAGATCCACTGATTAATCACAGATTTACACTTATAACTTAGAGTTAAAAAGCATGATTAACTGTATCACTGAGAATTTTCTTCCAGGCAAACTTATAACAGCATAAAGATCAAAAATTTTTACATAGTGCCACTTGAAATAATTTACCAAAGCAGACTATGTGCCTTTATGTGTTTAAGAATGAAAGTAAACTTCTTACCTCTATTAAATGTGTTATTCTCTGATTCTTTTATTTTTACTTAACAAAACGTTTCCTAATAGCTTTGAATTTGTTACATTGCTTTATTTACACCATTAATAAAAGGTACTCTTAGGTACTGCTAAATATATTTTAAATATAAGCTAGGTTTTATCTATAGTATAATACATAAAGAAACAGTATTTTCACCACAATGGTCTACTCAATAGCTAAATTTAGTATTTCAGTAAATACATTCACTTAAATATTCAGAAATCAACAGAACTATAGATAGCATCACTAAAATTAAGTGAATTGTATAAATGGACTGTGATTTCTGGTTCTCTGGGAAACAAATTCTTATTTAGTTGCTTCCATTCCTAGGTACATTCTGGGTTTCCATTTTGTCTCAAAATCCTATTTCTTAAGCTCTACTTTATCTATATTCTTTTCTCTAGTTCTATCAGATTCCTGTACTCAGTAAGTATATCTGATGTGTTTAATATAAATGCATTTTTACACATCCCTACTAAATCTAAAATGTTTAGATTCCTACTATTTGTAATTTACATAATTTTACAGTACTCCATAAATTTACAGTACTCCATATCTACCTATTATCAAAACTAATACAGTAACAAACACAATATAGACTGATACAGTGCTTGTGTACAGATACAATATACAAAAGGCTTCAAAAGGCTTTCCTTTTCCTTCCAAGAGGACATTCAAACCTAGATTTCTCTATTACCCAGTCTCCCCAATTAACTCACCCAAGTTCTTCTGTTCTCCTGGCTCTACATCAATACTATGCTGAAAATAGAGAGAATTCTATTCATAGTCTATCACTGAATTTATCTCTAAAATGACATATACACATACTATCAATTAATGTATTTGAGAATCTCTATATGGAAAATTTCTGATACTTCCTACTTTGTACAATCCTAACAGATACATACCTATGTCATATGCCAGGAAATCGGCAGAAAAACATTTTGCACCGTTACTCAAGGAAGTGTCATTATGGGTATTTCCTCCAAAAATAAGCATAGCTCCATTGATAAGAACAGCTGAATGAAGGTATCTGGCAAACCCACTCTCTTTCAAAATAGTCCTACAGAATAAAATTTAAAAATGTATTACAAAAGATAAAAAGACCTCCCTGATTTTATATATATTATATATAGGGTCCAATTTGCATATAGAATTTTCCCTGGAATTGTGGGGGGGGGGGGGACACGTTTTTTTTTTTTTTTAACAACTTATAAATAATTTCCAAACTTCAATATTAAAAAAAATTTTGAAATTCACAGTATCTTAAAATGCCTTTAGGGAACACAATATCAAACAGAATTGTTAATACTAATAATAATTTATATTTTGAATTACTTTTTCATTTATAAAGGTAGGAAACAAGTCTTCTTAAAAGTAGAGTTCCAAAACATTTTAAAATAAGTAAAAATTTAAATATAGTGAATTTACTCTGAATTGCATTTGACTAAAACTATATTTGTATAACTCGTATGAACTTCATAATAAACTTTTTAATTTTTAATTTAAATATAACATGCATAAAAGTGCACATAAAAGTGCATATAAGTTGAAAACTAAAGAATTTTTGCAAGATGAACAGAACTAAGTAACCAGCATCAAGACCAAAAAGAAAAAGAAAAACATTACCACTATTCTGATTCAAACAGCATAGATTCGTTTTGCTGTTTTTGTACTCTACATAAGTAGAATCATATAGACTGTATTCATTTGTATGTTGGTTCTTTCGCTCAAAATTGTTTCTGAGATACATCCATATTTTTGTGTGTAATTAAAAATTACAATACATTTTTGAGAAGCATTAAAATAAATATAAATGTTCTTTTAATTAAAGCATAACTCTAAGAGAAAATACTATAAATATATGTTCACAATTATAATGATCTGAATGAATGGGTATAAATAAAGGTGCATCACAATATGAATCAGCATCTTATAACTACTCTAAATAAATCCCAGGTACAAACAAAGAATTAGAATGTAAACATAGTATATAGTATAGTTAGTATGGTTTATGCAGTATCTGCAAAACCATGTATTATATTACCAATTAATACTAAAGAATATGAAGCTGATGTCCAGAATGATAATATGAAGAGTTTCACAAACACTCTACCCAGAGAAAGAACTACAGTTGACAACAATTACAAAAAAACACAATCATTTAAGGTCTCGGAAAATTTTACTAAGAGCAACAGCAAATGAAGAAATATTTACTTAAGAATATCTACTAAATTTCGATAAGAAGAGCAATAGTCCATGGCATCACATCCATACTTACCAAGAGTATAGCATGACATAAGTTCTACCCTAGGTCAGTAAAGCCAAGAACACAAGGCTCCTTCACCTCTCAGCTCTCAGTCCAGGCCAGCGATATCGCACTTGGAGTGGCAGGCTTCCAGCACTTCTCACCCTCCCCAGCTCTGGGTTACAGAAGCTCTATTCTGGGAAAGAGCATGAGAAATCTGGGTGCTCTTCCTCTATCCAGTCCCCACTTATAAGACGATAGCTATACACCAAACCCCACAGACAAAGAACACTGGACCCAATAGTCTTCACTCCATCTCACCCATAAGGCAGAAGTTCTATGTTGAAAGGGGCAAGCTGAGAAGATCAGAGGCTACTGTCTCCATCTAGGGCCCTTCACAAAAACCTTTGGTGTCACTCCAAGAGGAGCACACACTAAGCCTACCCACCTACAACTCCCAAGCAATGGCACAGAGGTTTTACCCAGAAGGAGAGGCAGACTAAGAAAACAGCTCCAAAGCTCTCTCAAAGAAATAGACTTTATTTGGAGAATGAGAAAGTTCATGCCTAAGGGCACTCTCAAAACCAATGGCAATTTGGCTTGTAAGCAATTAAGGGACAGCTGTTAGTTTCACGAGAACAATAAGCTAAAGTACAGCCCACCTAGGAATTTACCAGAGAGATCAGGGAAAAAGAGAGTTAATAAAATCCCTCCTGGGATCAGAACAAACATCAAAGACAACCCCAATAAGAAGCCTAAAGGGAATTCAATCAGACTGTGGAGCAATTTATGCCAGAGAAGATTGTTGAAAACAATAGGGCAATCAGTCAGCAATTAGTGGAGGTTAACAGCTAGAAAAGAGGCAAACAAGTGAACAGGGAGCTCAGAGAAAAAGTAAAAAAGACCCTGCTAACACTACTGACACCCCACAATAAATGTGTGCATCCCCAGGCTGCACTCTCCGAAGAGCGGTATTAGAGAATGCATTAAAACAGTCCAGCCACTGAACAAATAAAATATCAATAAGGTCTGGAGAACTGGAAAAAACCAGGATCCAGCATTACTACAATATATTATCTAAAAATGTCTTGTTTTCATGAAAAATTATGACATGCAGAGGAATAGAAAAGAGTGACCCATACACACGGAAAAAAGCAGTCAATAGAAACTGCCTTTGAGAGGTCCCATGTCAGATATAGTGAAAAAGACTTCAAAGCAGCTATTACAAACATGTTCGAAGATTTTTTAAAAACAGTGTTTGAAGAAGTAAAAGAAAATATGACAATGTCTTATCAAATATAAAATATCGACAAAGAGATAGTAAATTTTAAAAATGGAAATTCTGGAGTTAAAAAGTAAAATTGAAATTAAAAAATTTTACTACCAAAGTTCAACAGTAGATTTGTGCAGACAGAAGAATCAGTGAACTTGAAGATAGACCAGTATAGATTATGCAATCTGAAGACCAGAGAGAAAAATAAATGGAACTTCTGAGAAATGTAGAACACCATTAAGTGTGCCATCATACGTGTACAGGAACTACAAATACAGAAGAGAGAAAGAAGTGAAAAAACAGTTTTCAAAAAACAATAGCTCACAATTTTCCAAATCAAATTTTATAAAAAACATTTATCTACATATTCAAGAAGCTCAATGAACACCGAGTAGGAAATAAAAAGAAAAAAGAGAAAAGTCCATACTCAGATATAGAATAGTAAAAATGTTGAAGGCCAAGAGCTTTTCACACACAAGGGAACCCCAATAAGATTAACAGCTGACTTCTCATCAAAAACAACAAAGACCAGAAAGCAGTGGGATGACCTATTTGAAGTGCTGAATGAAGAAGAAATTTCAACCAAGAATGTTATAAACACAAAGCTATCTTTCAAAAATAAAGGCAAAATAAAGACATTGCAAAATCGACAAAAATTAATAAATTTGTTGGTAGCAGATCTGCCTTACAAGATACTAAAGGAAGTTATTCAGTCTTAGACTAGCTATTCAAATCCAGAAGCTAACAAAGGCAACTATGTAATTATAAAACAAAGTACGAATACATATTTCTTTTCATGTCTTTTCCTAATAAATTTGAAAAGCAATTTTTATAAAATCATACATATATAATTGTTTATATAGCAATATCATTTACCTTGCTGTAATATGGTACAAATGTAATATATTTGACAATAATAGCACAGAAAGATTGAAGCAAAGCTCGGTTGAACTAAGGAAATGACATCAAATGGTACCTCAAATCCATAAGAACAAATGCAAAAAACACTCAGAAATATTCAATAACATTGACATAACAAACCCTTATATATTTGGTCTCCTTTCTACTATCAGTCTCTTTTAAAAACATAAAATCATATAAAGTAATAAGTATATATATGGTTGAGTTTGTGACATATATATGTGCTATATGTATAACAATACTACCACAAAGAAAGATAAAAAGGAGAAAAAAGCTATATAGGAGCAACATTTCTGTATCTCACCAGAATCAAGTTAGTATAAATCTGAAGTATATTCTAATAAGTTAAGATATACATGATATGGTTCTAAGACCAATGCTAAGAAAGAAATTTTAAATATTAAATTTTTTATATATTAAAATAAATATTTTATTTAAATAAAAAATTAAAGAAATTAAAACATTGTACTAGAAAATGTTCACTTAATGCAAAAAAGGAGTAAAAGAAGGAATAGAGCAACAAAAAGACATGACACATAAAAATAAAGAATAAAATGGCAGACATAAATTCAACTACATCAAAAACACATTAAATTGGTGGTATTAAACATATAAATAAAAAGCAGCAACTGTAAAACAGGATGCAAAACAGGTTCTAACTATATATTCTCTACATGACATACACTTTAGAATAAAAGATACAAATAGATTAAAAGTAAAAAGATAGAATAAGATATTATGTTGACAGTAAATATAAAAAATCAGGAGTGGCTATAATATCAAACAAAATAGACATTAAAACAAAAAACATTGCCTAGACTTCAATAGTGACATTTTATGATGAAAGGGTCAGTCCTTCAGGAAGACATGGCAATTACAAACATATGTCCTGACAATACAGCCCCAAAATACATGAAGCAAAAACCAACAGAGTTGAAGAGAGAAATAGATAAGTCAATAATAGGAACAGACTTTAATATTCCACTTTAAAAAATGAATAAAACAACTACAAGACAAACATGGAAAGAGAAGACCTAAACAAACCCACAAGCAACTTGGACCCAATAAACATACAGTACACTGTTTGGTGGTACAACACCACCAAAATACACATTCTTCTTAAGAGCACATGGAACATTCTCTAAGATAAACCATATGCTAGGCCATAAAACAAACCTCAATAAATTTGAAAGGACTGTAGCCATACAAAGTATGTTCTCTGATCTCAATGGAATAAAATTAGCAATCAATAACAGAAAATTATTTGAGAAATTCACAAATATTTGGAAATGAAATGACACATTCCAAAACAAACAGTGGATCAATAAAGAAATCACAAGGATATTGGAAAATATTTTAAGATGAATGTAAATGAAGGCAAGACATAACAAAACATATGGAATACAACAAGAGCAATAATTAGAGGGAACTTTATAGTTGTACACACATGTATTTAAAGAGAAGAAAGACTATAAATCAATGACCTAAACTTCAGACTTAAGATACAGCAAAAAAGATAGAGCAAACCAAGGCTACAGCAAGCAGAATGAAGAAAATGATAAAGATTAGAAAAACAGTAATGAAATATGGAACAGAAAAAGAAAATCAAAACCAAAACTTTGTTCTTTAAAAAATATCAACAAAATTGACAAACCCTTAACTAGACTTAATAGAAAAGAGAGAAAACTTAAATTAATAAAATCAGAAATAAAAGAAAGAACATAACTACCAACCTAACAAATAAAACAGATTAAAATGCAATACTATGAACAACTGCAAACCTTTATGAAATGTGCAAACAACAATATGAAATAAACAAATTCCTCAAAAGACAAAATCTATTGAAACTGATACAAGAATAAATTTTTAAAAGAATAAAGATAGATTTTAATTTCTTGAATAAATCTATAAAAATAAAGAGATTGAGTTGGGAATTTTTAAACTTTCCACAATGAAAATTGAAAAATGTTCCATTTCCACAAAGAAATGGCTTCACTTGAAAATGCTACCAAATATTTTAAAAAGAATATAAACTCTTCACAGACTCTTCAAAGATATAAGGTAGGAGGGGACACCTCTCATCAACTCATTCTTTAGAAAACTAAAGACTAATATCTCTTACGAATATAGTCACAAAAATTCTCGACAAAATACTGGCTAACCAAAGCCATCAATACGAAAAGGCTTATACATCATGAACAACTGGCATTAATCCCAGGAATGCATGATCAGTTTAACATCCAAAAATACATCAATGCAATACACCATATTAATAGAACAAAAAACAAAAAAACAAGTGACCAAGTGATCATCTCAATAGATGCAGAAAAAGTTTTAACAAACTCCAACACATATTCATGACGATAAAAACATTCAACAAAATAGGAATTGGAGGAAACTTCTTCAACCTAATAAACAGCTGAATGGTGCCCCACTCCAAATGATATGTCCACATCCTAATCTCTAGAACCTATAAACGTAACCTTATTTGAAAAAAGTGTCTTTGCAGATATAATTAAATTAACGATCTTGAGGAGATCATGCTGAATTACTCAGGGGTCCCAAATCCAATGGCAAGTGTCCTTATAAAAGACACAGAAAAGAGGAGGAGGTAATGTGACCATGAAGGTAAATATTGGAGCAATTCAGCCACATACTCAGCCATGCTGGCAGTCTAGAAACTGGAAGAGACACAGAAAGGAATCTTCTTTAGCAACTCTGCGCAGTGGGAAATGGCTCTGCTGACACTTTGATTTTGGGCTTCTGGCCTCCAGACTTGTGAAAAAGTACATTCCTGTTGTTTTAAAGCACTCACTTTATGGTAATTTGTTATAGCAGCCACAGAAAACTAATACAAAGAACACCTATGAAAAAATAAAAGCTAACATCATATTTGATTGTGTAAGGTTGAATGCTTCCCCCTAAGATTGGGAATAAGACAAAAATGTCTGATCTTGCCACATCTACTCAACACTTAACTATAAGCTATGGCTAGGAAAATGAGTAAGAAAACAAAATTAGGGCCGAGCCTGTGGCGCACTCGGGAGGGTGCTGCGCTGGGAGCGCGGCGACGCTCCCAGCGGCCGCAGGTTCGGATCCTATATAGGAATGGCCGGTACACTCACTGGCTGAGTGCCGGTCACGAAAAAGAAAAAAAAAAAAAAAAAAAAAAAAAAAAAAAAAAAAGAAAACAAAATTAAAGCCATCCAGATTGGAAAGGAAGAAGTGAAACTATTGCAATTTTCAGATGACATGATTTCAAATGTAGCAATTCTAATGAATCCATTAAAAAACTATTAGAACTAATAAATGAGTTCAGCAAGTTTAGAAAATAAAAACAATGTACAAAAATCAACTGCATTTCTATACACTAGAAATAAAAAATCCTGAGAATAAAAACAGATCAAATTAAAATAGTATCAAAAAGAATAAAATATTTATGAATAAATTTTAAAAAGAAAGACAAAATTTATACTATAAAAACTAGTAAACATTGAAGAAAGAAATTAAAGAAGGTCTAAATAAATGGAAGGACATCCCATGCTCATGGGATGGAAAACTTAGCATTGCTAAGATGGCCACACTCTATAAATTGATCTATAAATTCAACTCACTCCCTATCAAAATCCCATGTGACCTTTTTTTAAAATTGACCAACTGATCCTAAAATTCATGTGGAAATTGAAAGGATTTCAATAGTCAATTCAGTGGAGGAAACAATACTCTTTTTAACAGATGATGCTGAGACAACTGGATATGCAAAAGAAAAAAGTTGAACCCCTCCTTAACAACATATACAAAAACTAATTCAAAAAGGATCATAAACTTAAATTTAAGACCTGTAAGTATAAAGCTCTTAGAAGAAAATATACAAGTAAATCTTCTTGGCCTTGGATTCGGCAATGAATTCTTAGATATGATACCAAAAAGCATAAGCATAAGTAATAGAAGATATACAGTCATCCCACAGCATCCATAAGGAATTGGATCCTGTCCACCCAGCAGATACCAAAACCCATGGATGCTCAAGTCCCTTATATAAAAAGGCATAGCATGTGCATATAACCTATGCACATCCTCCCATATACTTTAAATCCTTTGTAGATCACTTATAATACCAAATGCAATGCAAATACTATGTAAATAGTTGTTATACTACAATTTCTTATTTGTATTATTTTTTATCGTTATCTTTTTAAAAATATTTTCAATCAACAGTTGGTTGAATATGTGGATGCAGAACCTGTGGTTATGGAAGGCTGACTGTAATAGATAAATTGGACACCATGAAAAATAAAAACTTTTCACCTTCAGAGGAGCTGCTGAGCACCTCATTGTTTCCCTGTAAGTCCAAGGACACAATATGGACCCCAGAAATCCTGCCCAGGGTTGCCCATTTAAGCTAGTGAGCTCCAGAGCCTCACAGTGTATCTATTAGGGTCACCAGAAACTGGCCAGGGTACCACAAAGCCTACCTAGGGTTACCCACATCAGCTGAGGAGTGACAGGGCACTCCAATGCTTCTCCCAGGAGCCTCAGACCTTGCCCACAACCCTGATGACTCAGCCCAGTGTCACTGACTTCAGCAAGGAACTGCCAAGCACTCCAGTGCCTAGGCCACAGAGGCACTTACAGACAACTCTGACACTGATTAGAATCAAACTAATCACACAGAGACTATATTATTGCATATAGCCAAAAACAAGCCTTAAATACCCTACTCAACTGTAACTATAGAACCCAGCTAAAGGAGGGAATCTCTCCACCTGATAGCTACTCCAGAGTATTAGAAGCAGCAACGGCTCCACCAGATGCCCTGACATCAATGTAATGACTAGAAATATGAAAGAAAAAAAAAGAAGAAAGAAAACACACACCCCAAAGAAATAAAATAATTCTCTAGTACCAGACTCCAAACAACAGAAAACCTATGAAATACCAGAAAGGGAATTCCAAACAATAATCTAAAGCAAATTCAATGAGACACAAGAAAATTCACAGACAACACAAAGAAATGAAAAAAACAATCAAGGATCTGAAGGAAGAATTCAACAAAGAGATATATATCTTTAAAAAGAACCAAGCAGAACTCTTGGAACTGAAGAATTAATTCAATGAAATAAAAAATAGAACTGACAGCTTAAACAACAAGCTAGAGCAAGCAGAAGAAAGAATTTCTGAACTTGAAGTCAAGCTTTGTGAAATAAGAAGAAAAAAGACTTTTAAAAAATCAAGAGGGCCTACAAGATCTACAGGACAACCTCAAGATACAAACATCCAAATTGCAGGTGTTCCAGAAAGGGGAAAGAAAAGAAAAGGCATAGAAAATCCATATAACAAAATAATAGCTGGAATATTCCCAAGTATTTGGAGAGATATGGACTTGAAGATACAGGAGGCTCAGAGATCACCACATTCAACCAAGAAATGTCCTGTATGAGACACACTGAACTCAAATTGTCAAAAGTCAAAGACAAAGAAAGATTTCTAAAAACAGCAAGAGAAAAGTGTCAAGTCACCTCTAAGGAAATCCCCACCAGACTAAGAGCAGATTTTTCAGCAGAAACCTTGCTATCCAAGAGAAAGGGGTTGATATCTTCAAAGTACTAAAAGAAAAAAACTGCTGGTCAAGAATACTACATTCAGCAAAGCAATCCTTCAGAAATGAAGGAGAAATAGTGACCTTTCCAGGCAAACAAAAACTGCAGGAAATCACTACCACAGACTAGCCCTACAAAAAATCCTCAAGAGAATCCTAAGAATGATAATAACTATCATGAATGCACAAGAAATGCAAAACACACTGGTACAGCAGAAATGCAAATGAGAAAGAGAAAAAAACTATACCTTATCGATATAAAAAACCAGCAAACACCAAAGATGAACAATAAATGGAAAGAAAGGAAGAAAAGATAAATAAAACCCCCATAAAAAAATCAATAAAATGCCAGGGGTAAGTCAATATTTTTCAATAACAATCCTTACTGTAAATTGAATTCCCCATTAAGAAGATATAGATTAGCTGAATGGATTGAAAATCAAGACTCAATTATATGCTGGCTACAAGAAACTCAATTTCACCTGTAAAGACAAACACAGACTAATAAGGAAGGGATGAAAAAAGATGTACCATGCAAATGGAAACCAAAAATGACCAGGAGTAACTATACTTATATTGGATAAAACAGACTTTATACCAAAAACTATAAAAAGGGACAGAGAAGAAATCATTTAATGATAAAGGGATCAATTCAGCAAGAGGATATAACAATCATAAGCATATATGCACCCGACATCAGAGCACCTAGATATATAAAGCAAATATTACTACATCTAAACAGAGAGAAAGGCTCCATACAATAATTGTTAGGGACTTCGACACCCCTCTCAGCATTGGACAGATCATCCAGGTGACAGATCTAGCCAACAAATCATCAGAGAAACATTGGATTTAAACTACACTTTAGACCAATTGGGTTTGACAGACATCTACAGAACATTTCATTCAACAATGAGAGATATATGTTGTTCTCATCAATGCATAGAACATTTTCCAGGACAGACCACATGTTAGGTCACAAATCAAGTCCCAACAAATTTTTAAAACCTGAAATTATCGCAAATATCTTATCAGACCACAACAAAATAAAAGTAGAAATCAATAACAAGTGAAACTTTGGAAACTATGCAAATACATGGAAATTAAACAACATGCTTCTGAATGACCTATGGGTCAAAAAAAAATTAAGCAGGAAATGAAAAGATTTCTTGAAACAAATGAATATAAAAGCACATTATACCAAAACTTATGGGATACTGAGAAAACAGCACTAAGAGGGAAGAACATAAACAAAATTGACAAACCATTAGCTAGACTAAGAAGAGAGAATACCCAAATAACAAAAATCAGAAATGAAAAAGCATACATTACAAGTGATACCAGAGAAATACAAAGAATCATTAGGGGTTGTTATGAACAATTACATGCCAACAAATTTGAAAATCTGGAGGAAATGGATAAACTTCTGGAAACATACTACCTCCCATGACTGAACCAAGAAGAAATAGAAAACTTGAACAGACCAATAATGAGCAATGAAATTGGGTAAGTAACCAGAAATCTACAAACAAAGAAAAGCACAGGACTAATGGCTTCACTGCTGAATTCTACCAAACCTTTACAAAAGAATTCATAATTGAAGCAGAGGGTATTCTCCCAAATCATCCAAGGAGGCTGGCATCATCCTGATACCATACCAAAATCAGACAAAGACAAAAACAAAAAACAAAAAAACCCACCATAGGCCAATATCTTTGATGAACACAAAGATACAAAACTTCTCAACAAAGTATTAGCAAAAAGAATTCAAAAGCAAATCAAAAAGATTATACACCATGATCAAGTGGGATTTATCCCAGGGATGCAAGGATGGTACAACACAAGTGAAGAATATACACTGGGGAAAAGGACAACTTTTTCAATAAATGGTGCTGGGAAAACTGGATATCTGTATGTAGATGAATAAAATTAGACCCATACTTCTTGCCATATACAAAAATCAACCCAAAATGGATTAAAGACTTATATTGATGTATGCTATAGCATGACTAAACCTTAAAAACATGCTTTTACTTGTGATAAAAATCAGTCATTAAAAAAAGACCATATACTTAATGATTCTATTTATATAAAAAGTCCAGAAGGCAAATATAGAGACAGTAAGTCCAGAAGGCAAGTACAGAGACAGGAAGAAGGTAGTGCTTGCCTAGGCCTGGGTCTTAAGGGGAGACGGGGAGTAACTGCTAAGAGATATGGAGTTTTCCTTTGGGGTGATAAAAGCTTCTAAAATTGTGGTGACAGTTGGATAACTCCATGAATACACTATCGACGACTTCACTTTAAATGGGTGAACATTATGGTTATGTGGATTATATCTCAATAAAACTGTAACAGAAGGAATATTGGGCTTTAGTAACAACTTACTATAGAAAGGTTCATCTAGCAATTTAATTTTCATTCTCTCCTAAGTCTCTCAGGTTACAAACAAATCTAAGGATTCAAAATTATGCCACTGTATCAGACATGGGAGATTTCCAATTAGAAAAATTTTCAACCAAAATATATTAGCGTCTTTTTAAAATCTGCTTGTCTCTAATCTTTATTTACAAAATAAACAAAAAATACTGTCTAGTGAATAGTAAAAGACTAATATGGATCAAGGAACATAATATTTAGCTGCTATAGAGATATTTAAGCTAAAGATAATTTAAATCTAATGACGAAGCAGGTGGAATTTATTCCAGGTATGCTAGGATGGTTCCATATTCAAAGGTTAATTGATATACTCTATCACGTTAATATACTAAGGAAAAAAATCATATGGTCATATCACCAGATGCAGGAAAACGCAAAAATTCAACACCCATTCATGGTAAAACAAAACAAAACAAAACAAAAAAACCTCTCAGCAAAGCAGGAATAGAGAACTTCTTCAGTTTGATAGACATCTACAAGCACATCATACTTAATATTGATAAACTAGATGCTTTCCTTCTAAGAAAAGAAATTAGGTAAAGATGTACCCGTCCTACCTCTTTTATTCAACATAGTACTGGAATTTCTAGTTACTGCAATAAGACAAGACAAGAAAAGAAAAGATACAAAGATTGAGAAGGAAAACATAAAGCTGTCTTTGTTCACAAATGATATGGCTGTGTATATATAAAACCCCAAAGAACCAACAACAATAAAAAACTCCTGAAACTAATAAGCTATAAAAAGTCTTCAAAAAGTTCATGGAAAGATTTGTATTAACTTTTAATTCTGGCTTTCCACTAAGTTTTTGAAGTACCTTCATAGCAAGGTTACAGAATACGAGGTTAATATAAAAATGTCAATTGGTTTCTTACACACCAGCATTCCACTAAGTGGAATTTGAAATTAAAAGCATAATACCATTTACATTAGTGCCAAAAACAGAGAGAAATACATAAATCTAACAAAATGTTTATAAGATTTGTAAAGGAAAACTACAAAATTCTGATGAAAGAAATCAAAGCTCCAAATAAATGAAGAGATAGTGCATGTACATGGCTAGGAAGACTAATATTGTCATGAAATCAGTTCTTCCCAACTAGATCTATAAATTCAATGTGATCCCAGCCAAAATTCCAGCAACATATTTTATGGATATCAACAAATTGACTCTATAATTTACATGGAAAGGTAAAAGACCTAGAATAGCCAACACAATATTGAAGGAGAAGAACAAAGTCAGAGGATTGACACTACTCGACTTCAAGACTTACTACAAGATTACAGCAATCCAGACAGTATAGTATTGGTGAAAGAACAGACAAATAAATCAACAGAGCGGAATAAAGAGCCCAGAAATAGATACACACAAATATATCCAACTGATCTTTGACAAAGGAGCAAAAACAATGCAAAAATGAAAAGATAATCTAGTCAGCAAACATTGTTGGAAAAACGGGACATCACAAATGAACAAAAAAAGAGAGAAAGTAGACACAGACCTTATACCTTCCACAAAAATTAACTCAGCATGGATCATAGATCTAAATGTAAATTACAAAACTATAAAATTCTTAGAAGATAACAAAGGAGAAAATCTAGGGGACCTTGGGTTTGATTATGACTTTTTAGAAACAGCATCAAAAGTACAAGTGATGAAAAAAATATATTGATAGGTTGGACTTCATTAAAATGAAAAAACTTCTCCTCTGTGAAAGACACTGTTAGAGAATGAACAACAAGCTACAGACTGGGAGAAAATATCTGCAACACATAGATGGAAAAGTACTAGTATCCAAAATACACAGAGACCCTTTAAAACACATCAAGAAAACAGTCCAATTAAAAAATGGGCAAAATATCTAAACAGACACATTTCCAAATAATATAATTAGATGTCAAATAAGCATATGAAAAGATGCTCCAATTATATATCTTCAAAGAAATGTTAAAATAGCAAGACACCACAAAACACCTATTAAAATGGCTAAAATTTAAAACACAACACCAAAAGCTTCCAAAGATATAGAGTAACAGGAATTCTCATTCATTGCTGCTAGGAATGAAAAATTGTACAGTCACTTTGGAAGACAATTTGTCAGTTTCTTACAAAACTAAACATAACCTTATCACACGATCCAGGAATTGTGCTCCTCAGTATAAACCAAATGAGTTGAAAACTTATGTCCACACAAAAACCTGCACACTGATGTTTACAGCAGCTTTATTTATAACTGTCAAAATTTGGAAACATCCAAGATGTTCTTAAACAGCTGGATAAGCAAAATGTGGTTTCCATACAATAGAATATAATTCAGCAATAAAAGATATGAGCTATGAATTGATGAACTCTGAAATGTTCAGAGTCAAGTGAAAGAAGACAGACACAAAAGTCCATGAATTGAATGATACCATTTATATAAAATATCCAGAATAGACAAATCCATACAGAGAAAGACAGTAGATTAGTGGTTGCCAGGAGATAGAGGGAGAGAGAATAGGTAGGTATGGGGTTTCTTTTGTGGGTAATAGAAATATTTTAGAATTAGTGGTGATGGTTGTACAACAGTATGAATATACTAAAAACCACTGATTTGTACTTTTTTAAATGTTTAAAATTGAGAATTTTACGTTTTATCAAGTTTATCTCAATTAAAAAGTTTTTTTCAAAAAATACTTATTATTACCAGTCATGACAGAAGAACACACTTTGTATTCCTACCAAATAATGCAAAACTTGAATCTAATAATGAAAAAATGTCAGACAAACCCAAATTGGGTACGTTCTTCAAACAAAAGCTGAGATTGTTCCAGATTAAAGGAGAATGAACAGACATGACAATTAAATGTGTGTATGATCCTGGATATGATCCTGGATCAGGAAAAGATATCCAAACCTGGCAAGGTAAAAAAACATCAAAACCTGAGAAGGACAGTATAAGAAGGGAAAAACACAAGCCAATCTCACATGTGAACACTGATGCAAATTTCATTAAGAAATTAAATCCACCAATTAAAAAAGTTATATTTTTTATAAAATATATTAAGACAATTGGCACAATTAAATGAGGTCCATAAATTAGGTTGTAATATTCTATCTATATTATTTCCTAGATTCAATATTTGTATTGTGGTTATATAAGAGAATGTCCCCATTTTTTAGTAAGTTCATTTTTAAATATTTTGGTTTAAGAGAGTATCACGTCAGTAACTCACTCTTAATTCAGAGAAAAAGTAGATAGATGGGTAGATAGATAAAAATAGATGTAGTATTTAAAAATAATTTAAACGGAACATAACTACAGATGCTGCAGATATTAAAAGATTCAAAGAGGATATATAACCATCTTTATAACAATTTAACTGAAGACAGCAATTTCCTGGACAAATTCCTTAAAATACATCTTATCAAAACTGACTCAAGAACAAATACTGAATACTCCTATAATCATTATATTGAATTCAGTAGTTAAAATTCTACACATAAAGAACAGGTCAGACCTAGATGACTTAAAGTGTATTTTATAAAATATTCAGAAAAAAGTAATTCTAATCTTATACATATATTTCAGAGTATAAAAAAACGTAGAAAAACTCGCCAACTCAATTTATGAGCCCATTATAACCTTAACACCAAAGAGCTGACATGAATGATTCAAGAAAAGTATGTGTAAATCTCACCAGGTAACATTAATGTAAAAATTCTTATCAAAATACTAGCAAACCAAAATACAAGTAATACATTATGAGTAAGTTTGTTGTAATCCAAGTCGAGTTAATAATGAAACAAATCTAATTTTCCACATTAAATTATTTAGTAGGAAAACCAGATAATCATTCCCAAAATGTCCTCTGATAATACCCAATTATCAATTCATTACATAAACCCTTAGCAAACCAGGAAAAAAAGGGGGAGCTTTCCTAACAATGTTATCTACAAAACCCACAGTGAACAACTATTCATACTGAAGAAACACTAAAAGCATTTCTTTAAAGTTCAGGACTAATAATAGATGTCTGCTGTTACTACATCTATTCAATGCTGAACTAAAGACTGTTGTTTGAATGATAAGGCAAGAAAAATATAAAGCTTTAAAACCCGGAAAGGAAGAAACAAAACTTTCATTATTTGTACATAATCTGATAATCTATTGTAAAAAACTGAAAACTATCTACACATAAATTACTAAAATACTGCAAGTTTTTACACACAGAAGTAATTAAGAAATCAATTGCATTTCTGTCTATCAAGCCATAAACAGAAAAAGAAAATGAAAAGATAGCATACTGGTTAAATAAATAGTCACCCCCAAAATTCACACCCACCCAGAACCTCAGAATGGGAACTTATTTGGATATAGTATCTTTGCAGATGTTATTTGTTAAGCTAAATGAAGTCACATTTTAATTAAAATGAGTTCACTTCGATCTACTACTAGTTTAGTATGGGCTCTAAATCCAACAACTGGTGTCCTTATAAGAAGGTCGTGTGAAGACATATGCTGACATTGGAAGGATCAAGCTACAACCAATCAAAGAATGCCCAGGATTGCCTAGAGCTGCTGGATGCTGGAAAAGGCAAGGAAGGATCCTTCCCTAGAGCCTTTGAAGGGAGCATGGCCCTGCTGACATCTTGATGTCATACTTTTAGCCTCTAGGACTGTGAGAGGATAAATTTCTGTTATTTTAAGCCACCAAGTTTGTAGTAATTTGTTATGATAGCCTTAGGAAACTAATACAGATTTCCTTAAGAAAAAGCATTCAAAATATCAATCATTTAGGAAATCTAACAAAAAATTTACTAGTATTGCAGACCACTAAAGGAGCAGACTTTTCCATAAATCATTCTGGGAGTACTGGTTGTCCACATTTTTAAAAAAATAGATCCTTATGCAGTTGGATTAAAGACTAAATGTGAAAGGCAAAACTATCAAACATTTGAAGGGCAATATAGAAAGCACTGAAGTAGGGAAGTATTATTTAAGCAAGACACAAAGCACAACCCCCAGAAGACAATATTAATCACTTCTACTATATTAAAATTAAGAAGTCTGTTCATCAAACAATATCATACAAATCTGGAAGAGAAAACGTCTGCAAAATATACAACTACCAAAGGCTAATATCAAAAAGAACTGAACCCAAACCACTAAATAAAACAAAATGGGCAGAACATTGAGCAAAATTTCAATGAAGAGTTATCTGGCCAATAAACATGAAAAAATATTCTACCTCATCAGTTATCAAGGAAATGCAAATTAAAAACAAAATGGGACACCATTTCATATTTAATATATTGGCAAAAATTATTTTAAAATGAAATACCACCAAATCGTGGAGAGATTATAGAGGAATGGGAACTGTCATTTACCACTGGTGGGAACGTAAATTAGGAAAATGAAATCGGAGTATAGTTGGGTAAAACCGAGCATAACACTCTCTGTCACCAAGCATTCATACTACTAAGTAAACAGCTTAGACAAAATTGTATATAAAATCATAGAAGACTAGATAAGAACATCTGTACTATAACTGCTCTTAACAGCAAAAACAGGCAACAATTCAAATATTTATTCAAAGTTGAATAGAAAATATAAAAAAGATCTATATTTGAAAATTAAGGTTTTACTTCCTGTCAGCCTATGAACAAATTATTTCTCCAAACTTAAAAAACAACAAAACAAACAAACAAAAACCTCTCTTGCCCCACCTCCCTTGCCATCAGTTCCCCTGTTTCTATCCTCCCCTTATAACTTAATTCCTCAAAAAAGTTGTGAGTTCTTTTCTCCCATTCCTCTTCTCCCACCTTCATTTGAACTATCACTCCACTGAAACTTCTCTTGACACGGTCAGAAAAAAATGCCAGTTTGCCAGATCCCATGATCATTTCTCAATTCTCACATGACTTTACCTACCAGCAGCTTCTGACAAATTCTCTCACCTTTGAAATATGCTCTTGGCTTCTAGAACACCCAGTTTTCCTGCGAACTCATTAAGTACTCATTCTCAGTTTCCTTTTCTGATTGTTTCTCATTTCTCTAACCAGAAAATTGAGTGTCCAGATCCTGTAACTCCTATATCCAACTGCCTACTTAACATATCCACTAAGAAGTGTAGTTTGCATCTCAAATTAAATGTGTCTAAAACTGAGCTTCTAATCTTTCCCCACACAAAACCTACTTCTCCCACAAAATTCATCATATTAATTAATGCCAACCCCATGATTTCAGATCTTCAGGCCAAAAGCCTGGTCCATCTTTCACTTCTCTCTCTCTCATCCGCTCTATATTTGATCCTTTAATTTATCCAATTCTTGTTGGTTCTACCTTGAAAATATATTCAGAATCCAACAAATTCTCATCACCTTCACATTGTCTCCTTGGTCCCAAGTCATCTCTTTCTTAGATTATTACAACAGCCTCCTAAATGGTCATCCTGTTTCTGCTCCTGCATCATAATCACAACACAGCAGTCAAAGTGCTCCTGTAAAAATCTAAGTCAGAGCATACCACACCTCTGCTCAAAACCCTCAGTGACTACCCATATTAGTAAAGTTTTATGATGACCTATAGAACCCTACATGACAAGGTTCCCGCTTACCTCTCTAAGATCATGTCCTACCAGTTCCCTCACCCCACTCCAAGACACACTACTCCACCTTTATTGGCCTCCTTACTGTTCCGAATGACAAGGATATTCCCATTTCAGATTTTGTACTAGTTGTCCCCCTTCCTAGAATACCTCTCCACCAGATACTTGCCTGGCTCACTCCCAAATCTCCTTCAGGTTTACTAAAATGTCTTCTCTATGAGGTCTTCTCTGCCCACCTTTTTCAAATCCAATAACCCAAAACTCCCTATCCTCTTCCCTTGCTTTCTTTTTCCTCCAATAGTACTTATTAACATTTAAAATACATTTTATTTATTTCCATTTTTGTCCTCTGCCTCTCCCCATCAAAATATATCACCAAAACATAAAGCTGATTTTTAAAAAGGTTCTGAAGAAAGCATACAATGTTAAACAATTCATGGGTACTTCTAAAAGATCATGGAAAGACTCTTGTTATCTTTTAAATCTACTTCTCCACAAACTTTTTGAAGTAGCCTCATACATGCCAAATTCAAAACAGACTAACTAAATTAATGGTTTGCTTGCAAGTACATATATGGAGGGTAAAATATCTATAATGAAAAACAAGGACATAATTAACACAATATTAAGAATAATGGTTACCTCTTTTAGGGTTAATGGAGAGGGGTGCCATCATGGAGGGACACACGAGGACTTCTGAGGTACTGTAATGTCCTCTTTCTTGGCTCAGGTGAGCATTTTATGATTCTGAAGCTGTATATATATGTATGCTTTCATGTAGTCTTTGCTCTGTATGTAATATTTCCCAATTTATAAAATAGAACTAGGAAAAAATAAGTAGCGCACGTTTTAAAATCACCTTAAAAAGTGAAGCTATGGAGACAGTATTTCTTTAAGCTATCAATACGCGATTTGACCCAGATGTTCCAAAATCCCAAATCTCATATTATGATATTTATAATGACAATAGTCTTTTTGCCTATATAAAAATTTCACGTTCACTTTAACAAATCTCTCTGTTATACTACTTTGCTATATGTGTGTGTGTTTGTGTGTATGTGTGTGTATTTCCATTATTTCCCATAAAAAATATAAATCATAAATTTTAAAACTATCAATCTCCCTTACTGAGAACTTCTAAGGATTATTCCTAACACAGATATTGATAAAGACTCAATGAAATTTTCATTGAAAAGATATCAGGCACTTATCATGCAGAAAAATAAGCAAGGGGTGAATAGCATATTCATCAGTATTTATGGAAATATTGATTTAACTACTAACGGTCTTATAAAATCATCCTGTGTCACTTTCTAAAACCTCTGAGACCTAAATCTTTTAGAGAAATCACAAAAACTTAACAATTTAATAAAATAGCTTTGAATAGTTTAATATAAAAATAACCCCCATTATATTCAGTTGAAGCTAGAAGAAATCATTTCATGTAATCAGGTGTAGCCTCATTATGAAAACAATTTTTAAGCATACATGATTTCAAACACTTTTCAAAAATACAGAATTAAGATAGCACCACAGAAGCATTATCATTAAATTCATTACTTATCTTTTTAATATCTTTAAAGTTGAAATCTTTTTTCTCTCACTTGTAAAAAACAGTAAAAAAAAAAATACTAAGTTGATAATGTTTAATATGCTCCTTATTTGTTAAAACTCATTGTGCTTCTTCACAGGGTAAAGGAACACAACAACAGAGTAAAAGACTTCAACAATAGGCCAAGAAAATCTGAGGTCTCTATGATCACAGAAAATCCTTGACCTAGAACAGTGAAGGAATAGACTCCTAAAATAAGTTCTACAAACATATATGCAAAAAAGTTATAATATGCCTCATTGAACAAGGCTAAGAAATCAAAACCACAATTACCCTGGTACCCCAAAATCATCACAGCAAAATTAAAATCCCTTAGCAAACGATAATATCTATCAGTAAAACATACTAACAATATAAAGGAATCACTTTTGAGAAATGGAAACTCCTATAAATCAAGGATGTTTATTCTCTCTTATTCTTTAAATGTACAACAAAACAAAACAAACAAAAAAAAACCAAACCCAACTAATCCTGAAGTAGTGGGGTAGCAGCAATGACTTTGGATATATCCAGAACTTTTACATATATTAAAAATTGAACCTCTTTTACAGTATGCCAAAATATCATAAACTATTACCATAAAATAATAAACCTGAGAAGTCATATCAAACACAGATTTATATTTTTTAAATAAATTTTTATGAAGTATAATATATATACCAAAAAATACAAAAATCTTAAGTGTATAGTTCAATGAGTTATCACAAAGTGAGCACCTGTATAAACCCTCCGAAAGCTTTCCTGTTGCTCATCCAAATCACTACCCATTAGTCCTAGCCAAAGGAAATCCTCATCATAACTTCTAAGACCACAGATTAGTTTTTCCTGGTGCTAAACTTTATATAAATAGAATAATATACTCTGTATTCTTTTTACATCTGGCTTCTTTTGGTCAACAACTGTGCAGATTCATACAGAGACAATTTTTTCATTTTCAATGTTACATAGCATTCCACTGTATGAACACACATTTCATTTGTTTCCAGTTATTGACTATTACAAACAACACCATCATTAATATCCTTCTGTATAACTGTAGTGCACACATATATGCATTTGTTGGCTTTATAACTAAAAGTAGAATTACCAGTTCATGAGTAGAATTACTAGTTCATAGTAGAATTACTAGTTCATTGTAGAAATACTAGTTCATACCTCAATGCGGTTTTAATTTAAATTGCTATGGTGACTAGTAAGGTTGGGCACTTTTTAATATGTATTTTGGTCATTTGGACATCTTTTTTTGTGAAATGCCTGTTCAAGTCTCTTGCTCATTTCTATGTTGAGTTGTCTTACACTTTCTTATTGCTTATATTTTCAGGACATGAGTGCTTTCTTGGCTTTATACATTGCAAGTATCTCCTACAATGTAGCTTGTTATTTCACCTTCTTACTGACATTTTTAGACATATAAATATAGTTCAGTCTATCATTTTTCCTTTATTAATAATACTGCATAAATCCTATTAAGAAATCTTTCTTTATCCATGACTGTGAAGATACTCACCTTTATCAGTACTTCTAAAATTTGTTTTAGCTATAGTTGGCCCTTTGCATTTTTATAGCCGTATAAATTTAGAATCAGCATGTCAATATCCAAATAAAATACCTGCTATAATTTTATTTGAGATTACATTAAAACTATAGATCGATTTGGGCAGAATACCTATCTCTACAATATAAGTTTTTCAAACATGTAGTCTCCATTTATTTAGACATTTATTTTAAATGTCTTATAATAAGGTTTTATAGTTTCGTGTGTGAAAATCCTGTACTTATGTCATTAGATTTATTCATTAGGTGTCGATGTTCTGATAGTAATATAAGTTATATGGCTTTTAAATTATCATTTTTTAATTGTTCCTGGTATACAGAATCACATTTGATTGACTTTTTATATTGAACTTATATGCACCAACCTATTACCCATATACCTTTTATATTATATGATATTTTACTTTAATTGCCTTATTTCACTAGGTGGAAACTCCAATACAATGTTGAATAGAAGAGGTGATAGTGGGCACCCTTATCTCATTCCCAATCAAGAGGGATAGTCTTCTATATTTTACTATAATTTTTGCAGTAAAACTTTTTCTGTTTGTACCTTTTGCCATGTGGATAAGTTACTTCTATTCCTAGTTCAACAGAGTTTTTACCATAAACATATCTTAAATTTTAAATAAACTTTTTTTGCATTTTTTTCAGATTATTACAGAGCTTTACTTCTCTACTCTCTTACTGTTTTAATTATCCAGATTTTAATTTTTAACTAACCTTATATTCTTATAATGAACTCATGATCTATTATCCTTTTCATAAAGTGCTACAATTACCTGTTTTTTGTCTATGTTTATGAAAAAAATAACATCATAATTTTCCTTACTTTTAATGTCCTTTTTACATTTTTATATCAAGAATATTTTAGCCTCCTAATTCTCAAGGTAATTATTTCTGTCTTCTGAAAGTTTGTAAAAGATTGGTGTTGCTTATTTCTTAAATACTTATTTCTTTTTATTTTTCTTTTTATCTTTTCCTTAATTTTATTTTGTTGATATTAAAAACTTATTTCTTAAATGTTTGAGACAATTTACCAGTGAAGTGATCTGAGCCTGGAGAGTTTTGTGTTCTGATTTGCTTTTATTTGTTTGTTTGTATGTATGTATGTATGTATGTACGTATGTATATTTGTTTGTTTTGAGGCTAGAGGTTTTCAATTACAGACTCTATTTCTTTGACATAAGATTATTCCAGTTTTCTATCTCTTCATATGTCAATTCTGGTAAGTTTTATTTTTCTAGAAATTTGCTGTGGTTGATTCAATTTTTTATATTTACTGTCATGCAGTTGCTTATCACATGCTCTTATTAACTTTTAATATCTGTACAGTCTGTAGTGATATCCGTTTTCATTCTTGACATGGGTTATTTGAGTATGATCTTTACCTCTAAGTCTACATGGGTATTTATCTATTTTATTACTTTTTACAAACAACAAATGTTGTTTATTGTTGGTGGTTTTAGGGATCACCTCTATCATATTTTTGTTTCTATTTCATTAATTTGTGGTCTTATATTCCCTTCCTTTATCATATATTTATTTTCTTTATCCTTGTAATGAAATATAATGA